>NC_136071.1:241093553-241709803 GCF_964261635.1 Lissotriton helveticus
GTAATCACAGACGGAGACGACGACCTCGCCGGAATTCTCAGCCAGAATCACGTGCAGTGACAAGACCTTCCCCTCCTGCGGATGCCAGACGGCAGGAGAAACAAGATGCCCTCCGCCTGGTGATGGAGCTCAGCAGTTCCCCTGCACAAAGCGAAATGACGAGCGGCAACGCACAGGACCTCCAGAGTGACGATGAGGCCATCTATGGAGTACCGGATTCCCCGACCTCGGAGGACCGGCCTGATGTCACTCCCCAAACGGCAGATTACATCAGCTGACCCAGTGTCGGGCACGACACCCCACGAAAGCACTTGCAAGTGACCACCGCAACGGACCTACGGCAGCACAGCTACAACGAACCCTGATCATGGCGGCGGACTACCCCCCAATCCACCATGCTGTGCGCGCGGAGTACACACGCCTAATGACCCACCAATGAATGTGAATCCAGGACCTGGCGGTGGTGACCCACGCTCGACGGAGCGCAGCTACAGAGACGCTTTGCCTTGCCTGGTGGCGGTTCGTTTGGAACACGTAATGTATGGAGTTTTATGCATAAACATGATGGGTTCACTGTCTACAAGGGCGGCATAGACTGATACGTCCTCCCCGGGGAGGCAATATGCCTTCGCTTACCACTCATATTGACACAGACCATCTGATTTCGTGCATATAGCACAACCACCCCCTCAGACTTGCATATTGTTGCTCTCCTAGAGAGTATGGCCGGGAGCACGTTCCGCATCCGACCTTTTGGTATTTTGATGGTTCATATTGTTAAATGGCTTACTGTTCCAATGGCCATGTTTTTTTCCCCTCTTATTGTCGCAGTGCAGTGGTACGCCACATTAGGCGCTTATTGGGTGGCGAGGGCCATCTACATGACGACGAGTGAAAATGTGTGGAGGGGTGGGGGCAGTGACGGGTGGGGGGTTTTGTTACGTTATTGTAATGCTGCCCATTAAGATATGCATGTGGAATGTGAGGGGTATACACACGCCATCCCGACAATACCAAATCTATTCCTACCTCAAACGCCATCACGTGCAAATTGCCCTCCTACAAGAAACACACCTTAACAACACGGAAATTGCCACGCTACGACGTAGGTGGCGCGGACAACTCTATGCCACAGGGTTCTCATCATACGCTCGAGGGACACTGGTATGGGTCAGGCCGGGCATTCCTTGGACCACACAGGATGTGCACATTGACCCCGAGGGCAGATACGTGGCAATACACGGCAGGTTAGATGGCAACCCACTGGTACTAACATCAATATATGCGCCTAACACGGGGTTGGCGGATTTCCTCACCCGCTTGTCTCACACCCTGGCCCCCTGGCATGGACTCCCCTGGGTAATTGGTGGGGACTACAATAGTTCACTAGACTTGGCACTAGACCGCTCTCGTCCTGCATTACCCAATTCACAAGCTCAGACCACTACGAAAGCACTACAGGCGTGGTCCTCACAATGGGGCCTACAAGATGCATGGCGCACTCGCAACCCACACTCCAGGGTCTACTCGTATTACTCGGGAGCACACGCCCTACATGTAAGCCTTGATCGATACATGGTCTCCAGCAAACTCCTGCCTAATATCACGGACACCTGTTACTTGGGACGCACACACTCCGACCACAATCCCCCACCTACTAGACCTGATGTGGGACCAACCTCGGCCACCAATACCCACTTGGAGGTTACAACCCGACCTCTTACTGGACGGCACATTTAGGGGTTCCATTAGCGCACAGACGGCACAATATTTTGTCGATAACACAGGCTCGGCATCGACACCACAGATTGAATGGGACGCGTTCAAAGTGGTCCTCAGGGGACAATGTCTAGGCACCCAGGCCCACTCCCGGCGGCAACTGGAAGCAGATCTCCGACGCATAGAATCTGACCTGCTGCGGTTGGAGCAGACAGCAGCCACAGACCCAAACACTGCCTTATTACAAGCACGAGCAGAGCATGCCAAACTGATTGACAGGTTGAAAAATATCAACTACAGGGCCCACTCAGCCCGCTCCCATCACACCGGCGACAAACCCGGCAAGTTGCTAGTGTGGCTGATACAACGCGAAAACCGCGTAACGCCGGTGACAGCGGTGCGATCGCTGGCTGGCCCGTTGATGTACACACAGGTGCAAATACACGAGGCCTTTGTAACTCATTACAGCGCGCTATACAAATCCCGTCTGCTGACTGCACCACCCATCATAACTGCGTACCTAGAGGACATCACGCTACCTACCCTGACGGATGATCAACGAGTTGACCTGGGGTCGCCGTTGATAGCTGAGGAACTTCATGAGGCCATCTTTGCCCTCTCGAATGGTAAGGCACCGGGCCCTGATGGACTACCGGCGGAATATTATAAAGCATGCTCTGACATCCTGATTCCAGAGCCCCTGAGGGTATATGCAGCGGCACTAGAAGACTCTGCCCTACCCCAGACAATGAATGAGGCGACGTTGGTGTCCCTCTTAAAGCCGGGTAGAGATGATACACTCCTCGGCTCATATCGACCCCTAGCACTACTGAACACTGATTAGAAGATACTAGCTTCGACTCTCGCCCGGCGGCTGGCAGGATTGGTGCCTAACTTGATACACAATGATCAGAACGGCTTTGTGCCCTCCAGATGCACCTCCTACAACATACGTAGGCTATTCCGGGTACAAACATATGCAACACAAGACTGGCCTAGGTCGGGCTGCCTAGTCCTGGACCTGGAGAAGGCATTCGATTCGCTCGAATGGCCTTATTTACTGGCAGTGTTGCGCAGATTCGACCTCGGGGAAGACTATATTGAACTAGTGGGATTACTTTACAGACGCCCAGTGGTGCGAGTCCGCACGGGTGGGCTACTATCTGACGCCATTAGAGTGCAACGTGGCACCAGACAGGGCTGCCCGCTATCCCCATTACTCTTTTCACTAGCAATTGAGCCCCTTGCTGAACTATTACGCAATAAGGGCACACACTGGGGGATTCCTCTCGCAAATGGCGTACACATAGTCTCGCTGTATGCAAACGACCTCCTTTTATATGTCAGGGACCTCACTCAAATACCGCATGTCCTTTCGGAGATCTTTCAGTCCTTCGAGACCATGTCAGGCCTCAAGGTTAACTGGGCCAAGTCAGGTGCATACTCGTTCAACCCCGACATCCCAGACCCTGGAATCATGATTAATGGGGAGCGACTGCCATGGCACCACACCACGTTTAAATACCTGGGAGTGTACATATACAGGACACCGCAAGACATACTAGACGGCAACCTGACACGCGCTATCACGTCCATAAGGTCCCAGATTGCCTTTTGGAAATCCCTACCACTCAATGTCCCAAGCAGAGTGACACTGACAAAAATGATCGTACTCCCCAGACTCTTATATTATTTCGCCAACATACCAGTGTACGTGCAAGCACACACCTTCAGAGAACTGGCCTCCATGATCAGAGACCTGATATGGAACACGGGACGACCCAGAGTGGCCCTCCGAAAACTATATGCGCCGGTCGATGAGGGCGGCCTTGCGGTACCACACCTCGAACTTTACTATCTGGCAGCCCAGCTACAATGGGCCACTGCTTGGCTTGCAGGAAACCACCTGGAAGACACAGCCACGGTAACGGATGTGCTATCCTCCACGCAAATACATACCCTATTCCACCCCCTGACGCACCCAAGGAAAGCTACTCAACTACACGTTACTGTGGCGGTACGGTGTTACGTCAGAAGCCTACGACTCACGAGACTGACTAAACCATATGCCCCGGCACTCCCGCTCTTAGGCACCCCCAAGTCCACCTCTATAGTCACTGAAACAGCGCTAGAGCACTGGACGCGCACTGGAGTAGATACTATGGCAGACCTATACGCCGATGGTGTCCTGATACCGTTTGTGACACTGGCTGCTGACACGGGTCTCCCACCAGGACAGTTTTTACAACACGCCTCCTTACTTTTAGCATATACGCAGCGGTGGGGTAGCATCACTGAGGAACTACCGACACACCAATTGATACAAAGCCTGCACGTCATGGGTAACGGCACACACGTGGTGCACTGGCTACATCAGGCGCTATTGTCACACACACAACACTCGTTGCAACCACTGCGTGACCGGTGGGCTACTGACTGAGGGAGGGACTGGACAGATAAGGAGTGGAGAATGATCCTGTTGGGCCCCAGGCACGTTCCTCTAAACGCACGCTTCAAACTAATACAGTTCTACATACTACATAGAGCGTACCTCTCACCCAGTAAAATTAATCGCTACTTCCCGGGTGCTGCAGCCAGCTGCCCGAGATGTGCACTGGAAGAGGCGGACCTACTACACATGCTCTGGCAGTGCCCACAGATTCAAACATACTGGGGGGCGGTACTGTTGATACTAGACAAATGCACGGACATGGCGGTACCGCAGACATGGGAGGCATGCATACTAGGCCTATATAAACGAACTACATTGAATAAAGCCCCCTCTCGCTTTTGGGACCTTGGCCTCCTCACGGCAAAAAGATTGCTCACGAAACACTGGAAGCGAGCTACCCCACCATTACCAGAACACTGGCACACGTCCCTAGACACCTGGGCGAAAGCGAAAAGCACCTCCCTCCATAACGAGGAAACGGCAGGTCTACGACAGTTCCCGATTGCGACATTATGGGATACAATACTCAACTCCTTTCACAGGGAATACCTTCTAACACGGACCCCAACTGATGTCATCCACCCGAACAATGCCGACGACGCGCCCCCCGCAGATGTTCCGTGCAGACGGATCTGATAACACTCCCCCCATCGCTCCCCTCACGCCGGACACTCGCTGTGACTGATACGCTGCCCCCCCCCAAGCCATGCTCACTCCATTAGTCGCTTTTGAACGTCGCCCACGCCCTACACATCGATACACCCATGACCAGACGCACACGTCTCACTCCTGCATCAGTTGACCATACCCAACCCTTCCCATTTTCCCCCTTATGTCCCCTGTTCTCTTACCTCTCCTCCTTCCCTTAATGTTTATCTCAGAAAGTTATATCCTTTGTTGCGCTAACATGGTTTGAAACATTTGTGATGGAATAAATAGCCATGATGTATGAAACGGAGAACTAATGCATTGGGTGATACGCCCCGTAAACATGACAGACATCTCGGAGATGTAGTAATGTATGTATTGTAACATTCATGTTTAATTCTCCTATGAATCTAATAAAGGATATTTAAACAAAAAAAAAAATGAGGTCTGAGTGTCCTAGACCATACAGTTTGCCAAACACCTAACCTAGACCCCAACCCCGACCTTATAAAGTTCTTATTCAAATTGGGCAAGGATCCAAGGAAGGGCCTCGAAAGGGCTCTTAAAGCCCGTCAGGATCGCCTTCTTGACCTATTAGGCCCCCTCACTAGGATCCTCGACTTAGCGGAGGAATCCCACATTTCTAACTCTCCCCTTGATACCAATCTAATAAGGGGATGGAGCCAAAGAGCAATAGTACTTCTTGGCAACGCTACTTCCTCGCTTAACATTGAGAGAAGGAAGACTGTCCTTAATAGAATCAACCCAAAACTCTGGGATCTTGCCGCAAAAGAACCTTCGAGTAAGCCCAATGTCCTCCTCTTTGGAGAGGATATGATAAAAACGATTGGTAAATACGTTGCAACTTTTACCGCCTTAGACAAAGCTCAAAATAACATGAAACAAGTTTTTCCTACAAACCTTTTTGGTCAGGCCGGAAGAAGGGGCCGTTCTTCCGGCCGCGGAAATTTCCGGCCCTTCTCATCAGGAAGAGGAAGAGGTTCTACGGGTAGAGGCTTCTACCCCTCCAACAACAGACAATACTACCCACAGAGAGGAAGAGGTTCACGTGGAAGAGGCTTTCCCGCCTGTAGTACTTCCAACAACAATACTCAAAGTAAGTGCTTCTCTTTCTTCTTCCCCTCCAAAGGTCGGGGGCAGGCTCAAACATTTCTTTCACGTTTGGGAGTCCTTGACACAAAACCCCTGGGTTCTCGAGACAGTCCAGGGTTTCAAAATAGATTTCTTAGAGATCCCATATCAATCTGTTACTCCCAAACCTCTGGTTCTTCCTTTAGAACACCTAGAAATCGTCAAAGAAGAGGTTTCTTCTATGCTGAAAAAGGGCGCTATAATCGAGGTACCTTGGTCTCAAAAAAACTTTGTAAGCACCCTCTTCTTAGTCGAGAAAAAGGACAAGGGTTGGCGTCCGGTAGTAAACCTTCGGGAGGTAAACAAATACCTTGTTTATCGACATTTCAAGATGGAGGGCATCCATCTGCTCAGGGACCTTCTCCTCCAAGAAGATTGGTTGGTCAAATTGGACTTAAAGATGCCTATTTCACCATACCCATGGCAATAGAACATCAACCTTTCTCCAATTTATTTGGGACAATCGCCTCTTTCAGTTTCAGGCCCTTCCTTTCGGCCTTTCATCCGCCCCTTGGTGTTTCACCAAGGTCAGGAGAACGATGGTATCCATCCTGAGAGCCAGAGGTATTCGTCTCATCATCTACTTAGATGACATCCTTATCATGTCCCAATCTCATGCACAGATATTAGAAGACCTCCATGAACCTCATAGAGGATCTCGGATTCATTATAAACAGGGAAAAATCCATTCTTTCACCCTCCAAATCTCTAGAGTTCCTAGGCTTCACAGTGGACACCTCCAACTGTCTCCTCTTACTCCCAAAAAAGAAAATTGCCAAAATCCACAAAGAGATCAGGTTCGCTCTGAAGCAACAGTCTCTCTCCCTCCGAGAATTAGCCAGACTCCTCGGTCTCCTTTCTTCCTCGATCCAAGCTATCTTCCCAGGTCCGCTGAACTACCGTGCTCTTCAGAGAGTGAAAGCCAATGCTCTCAGATCCGGCCTTTGGTACGGAGACCATGTTTTTCTCGACGAACAAGCCAGACTGGAACTCTCTTGGTGGCCGGACAATTTGGACACTTGGAATGGAAGGGCTATCTTCGGTTCGACTCCGAACTTCGTTTTAGAGTCGGATGCCAGCCTTCACGGTTGGGGAGCACATCTCCTCGACCAGGACACTGGTGGTGTATGGACCCCTTCAGATTCATCCCACCATATAAATTTCCTAGAAATGACGGCCGGTCTCTATGCTTTGATGAGTTTCAGACACTCTCTTCAGGGCAGATCCGTTCTCCTGAAGATGGACAACGTGTCCGCAGTCTCCTATATCAACCGTCTCGGTGGTATGAGGTCTGCCGACCTTTCAGACTTGGCAAAGAAACTCTGGATGTTCTGTTTGGAACACAAGATTTCACTGAGGGCAGAATACCTTCCAGGGAAATCCAATCTCTCAGCGAATTGGAACTCGAGATTCCTTCTGGATTTCAGCGATTGGAAACTCGATCTGACCGTTTTCAATTCCCTGGTTCACTTCTGGGGTCCTTTCGATGTGGACCTTTTCGCAAGCCGTTTGACCTTCTAACTCCCTCAGTATTTCAGTTGGATGCCAGACCCTGGCGCTTTAGCTGTGAACGCTTTCCTCCAACCTTGGGCTCCTCTCCACCCCTACGCCTTTCCGCCATTCGCCATGATCCAAAGGGTTCTGCAGAAAGTGAGACAGGAACAGTCCTCTCTAGTCCTGATAACCCCTTTCTGGCCGTCTCAAGCATGGTTCCCCACAGCTCTGGAACTTTCTTGCGACGTTCCCTTCCTGATTCCGGCAACTCAAGGGCTCCTTCTAAACGCAAACGGAGAAGATCACCACCTAGTTCTCTCAGGGAGTTTGAACCTTCTTGCCTGGAAAGTGTCAGGCAATCTAACCAATTGTCTGGACTTTCGTCATCTGCTCTCACTCTCCTTGGAAATCTTGGGCACCTGGAACACTCTACAGATATAATAACATCTGGAAAAAATGGACTAGTTGGTGCTTGGAAAGGGACTTGGATCCCGTGGAGGCTCCTATCGTTAATATAGTCAATTTTGTGGTGGAACTTTTCGACACTGGTCTTTCCTACAGATCTATTAACTGTTTTAGATCCGCTATCTCTGCAGGACATTCTCTTGGCCTAAATACCAATCTGTTTGGGATGTTAAACTCTTGCTTGACCTTTTCTGCTCCTGGCCTGACAACTCCCTTCTTAACGGAAAATGTCTTTCCATTAAACTTGCCTCTCTCTTATGTCTAGTTTCTTGTTGCAGAGTTTCCGACGTCAAAGCTCTAGATATCACTAATAGATGTTATGACATGTTTGGTGTTAAATTTGAAATCTTTAGAATAACTAAAACCATGTCTGATTTCATTTTTATTCTCGTTTTGATCTCTGCAAAAAACTTTGTGTAGTTGATTGCATGAAGGAATATGATTCAAGAATGAAAGACCTTCGTTCCCCTGATGCAAATCAACTTCTTGTTTCTTATGTCAAACCCTTTAAACCCATCTCATCCTGCTCTATCGCTAGGTGGGTTAAATTGGCTATGAACTTTGCTGGTATTGACCTTTCTAAATTTCAAGCTCACTCCCTCCGAAGTGCTATGGCCAGCAAATCATTCTGGTCTGGTGGTAAGTTGGATGTTATCCTTAAGTGTGCAGATTGGTCTAACGCTTCCACCTTTGCGCATCATTACTGCAAACCTATTGAACATGTTTCTGATGCTGTTATTCAAGGCTACCAACATGCATAATGTAGCCTCCTTGTCTTGTAATGAAATTGCGATTCTCCTATTAACATGACCAGAGAATCTGGATTTCATTAAAGACACAGAGGCTAACATTATACCTCCCGTCCCTCCCCTTGGACGGAGTATCTATTCGTGATTATGACCCAAATAGACATTATTTACATTCAATGTTTTTGGTTCAGCATTCGATTGACTTTATTGATTGTTTACTTTGAATGTTATTACTACTTTCTGTATTTCCTACATTGACAACTCTGTTCAAATATTTGATGTTCTTCATTTTATTTCAGATAATTCGAACTAATGGATTTCCATGGTTTTATCTTCGCTCCCTTCCTTGGATTTCAACCTGTTTAGCATCCTTCTCCCAAGTTGCAGCTTGATCAGACTTCTCATCGTTCGTTCGCATTTAAAAGAGGCAGATCTACTCCTGCTCATGGCTTATATTGATGCTGTGATGTCATCTGATTCTTCTTATTGTTCTTTTATGATGTAAGCGGCTGTTGTGAGTTGGCATTAAAGGATTAATGCATAATGTTAGCCTCCGTGTCTTTAATGAAATCCAGATTCTATGGTCATGTTAATAGGAGAAACGCAATTGTAGGGCACTATGACTATGAAATGTGGCATGCTATTGCACCATTAATTGAACTCATTCCTGAAGATAAAATGGAGGCAGCAAGAGCTATCCTTAAAAAAAGTAGAACTTGCATCTTTTATTTTTGATGCTGCTATGGTTGCTTTGAATACAGGATTTCAGAAACTAGCAGGAGGTACAGTCCTAAGAAGATACGGTTGGTGAAGTCCAAAGCCTTTCATCCTGAGGTGCAATCGGAAGTTTTAGGTATGTCATTGGGCATACTCAGTGATATTTCCACTCACGGTGGTGACCCAGGAGGTTGCTTTGGAGTTCCCCTTGCGATAGGCAACTGAGCTGGTAAAGTGCCTGGGGGTCTGGTTGAGTCAGGACCTGGATATATGGACCTGGATATATGTTGCCGATATAACTATGGTTGTCTGATAGACTGGTTGGAGGGACGGACAGGTGGATGCCTGGGTGACACTCCCACTCTCAATATCTGGCAGACTAGCCTTGACAAAATTGATCGTATTGCCCAAATTCTTCTACCTGTTCATTAATCTGTCGCTCTGCATTTGGCATAATCTTTGGTCGCATTTGATGGCACTCGCGCGGGCAAGGAAACAACCTAGGATTGCAAAGGAGGTACTTGCGCTGCCCTTTGAGCAGGGCTGGCTGGCTGCGCTGGACATGGACCTTTGTTATTACAGTGCACAGGCGCAGTTTGTACATTATTGGTTATATCCTACACCGTACCTAGCTCATTCAGCGCCAGAACATTACCACGCTGCCCCATGCCCTCTCCAGATGGCGATGTACCTGACTCCGAGGCACTTGATACAGTAGGTTGCACGGTGTGAGCCTGGAACGAAATGCGAAAGAGCTCAAGTGGATGCGTTTTTCGCCTCCTCGATTAACTGACCATCCTGCCTTGCCCATTTCTCTAGACACAGCCACACGTAATAGATTGCACAAGCAGCAACTTACCACCATCGGCACCATCAATCCTGATGGCTCCTTTATCACATCACAACAAGCCCTACAAGGTCACGACATCACCATACTGGACGCAATCACTTACTACCAACTACGTGCAGCGGTTCGAGCGCTTCATATTTCATTCCCTGCAGAGCCCTCCCCCCCACTTTCCAGGTCCTTGAGGCCATCCCTGTGGACCCGTGCCCATGCAGGCTCGGCTTTAGACTCTATACTTGCATGCAGGAAACGGTGCCAGTGCGTATCCTTGGTGCAAGACAGGAATGGGCTGATGCCCTTACAGCCCCCATCTCAGAGGAACAGTGGCGTTTCTGTTGTGCTCAATCTTGTGCGCTCTCGCCCTTAGTGCACTTTAAGTAGCTACACTGACTTTATCGCACTTCGAAGCGATTGCATAGGTTGGGCCTCGTAGATGATGTGCACAGCACCCGCTGCTCAGCGCCGTGGATGGATTTCCTACATATTGCCTGGGGAATGACCAGGAGTGGAGAGGTACTAGCAAAATGTTTTTGACGCTATTGTTGGCATCACAGGACTCCCCAGGTTGCGCTGCTAGGCTATGTCAGAGAGGTCCCACCTAAGTTGCGGAAGTTGACTGTGCTCCTGCTGGCTAAACGGCAAGTGGCTATGCATTGGGGTCGCCACTCAGTTCCACAGAAGAGTGATTGGCCCAAGGGCTTGGTGTACTGCTAGGGTAACTTAATTGCTTATTGGGAACCTACGCCAAAGAGGTCACGATCTAAAGATATCTGTTCCCCCCCCCCCCTTGAGCTGTACTTGGGTATGTGGGATGGGGGAGAGTTGAGGACACTTCTCCTGACATTCAGGGGGCGGATTAAGCCTGCGGAGCCTTCTGAGCTGGGTGCTTTGGGCTGTTTTCTTAATCCCCTGGGTACACGGCTGGCAATGCTATTATAAGATTAGATTCTGTTCCAATCCTTCTGAGTGGCTGTTTCTTTTCATCTTCCTGCCCCCCCCAACCACTTCCACCGTTGCTCCCTGTTCGTGATCGAGAGAGGTTTTAGCATTGTGAGGATAATGTTCCTAAGCTGAATCCATTATAATTGAAACTATATATACATCACCTGGCAGTTCCTCCTGTTTGTTTCTTCTGCCTCTGTATTTTAAACTTCAATAGAAAGAATTAAAAAGATTTTAGATATGCTCTATGATGGCCTTACTCTAACGCCAACTCATTCGGTACCTTGCTGCACCACCATGACATCATATTGGTGTTCAAAACCAACCCTCTCCTGGTCTTCTAAATCAACCCCCACCTGGTCTTCTATGAATCTGAGGGTTGTTCACCTTTGAGAGTCTACACTGACCTTTTATGTCCTGTTACATGAATCACACATTCTTTAGCGCTGTCATGGGGCTTTACAAGAACATCTTACTTCTCTTCCAGGGGATCCTCATCAATAGTCACAAGCACTGAATATTACCGACCATGTGCGGGACCCCGGAAACAATATAAAAATATATATGGAAAAACATATATATATCTCGCTCCACATATATGTATGTACATATATTATTTTTTTCTAATAACAATGCAGCCCCAAAACTGAGGCTAAACAATGTAATCACTTATACATGCAAGGAAATAAAAAACACATTAGGTCCAATAGCCCTTGAACTTTGTGTTTTGATGAGTAAAAACACTCATAAATCCTGAGAACTGCTAATAAATAGACATTGTTAGCCACAGGCTGCATTGAAAAGCAATAACATAGAAAATGAAAGCATTTTCAACAAAAACTGCCATCGTGCCTTTCAGGCAGCCATGACCCCAGACTTCCTATCATGCCTCAGGGGTGACAGTTAGGTCAGTTGTTCTTTCCGGCTCCTTCTGTCAGGACCCTGGATTAACAGCTCCCACCTTTTTTTGACTTTCTGTCAGAACTTCCTTGGTGTTTTTCTTACATTTTTTATTTCACGCGACGGTTTTTGACCTTAGAGAGATACTGCTGCCTTTTTTGAGTTTCAAAAAAGGTGAATTTTTGTCAAAATGCCTTCGCTTTTTGACCCTTGCCCTTCTTGTGGGAAGAAGAAGGCTAGGACTGATACACATCCTGTGTGTATCCTCTGTCTCCCTGAGACACATTCTGCATAGGTCTCCTAAGAGGCAGAAAAAGCGAAGGACGCGATCGACGTCGAGAGATGTCCTCACGACAACGACGAGCCACCTTCCTTCGACGACGAAGACTTCAGCGTCGAGAGTCAAGGTAACTCCGCTGCCGTCAACCGGGCGACGGGCAGCGTCGAGAGGGAGGTCTCCATTTGAGCATAGGAGCTCGACGTCGAGACAGCTGCCGTTGAAGCCTCATATCCAGTCTCCGACGTCGCAGCTTCCTCCCTCGACACCCAGTCAATGGCGATCGTCGTCGAGGCAACCTCCGTCGGCATCCGGTCATCGACGCTCGACGTCGAGACACCCTCTGTCATCGCCCAGCCAGCGGTGTTCTACGTCGAGGCATCCTCCGTCGGCGTCCAGTCATCGACGCTCGACGTCGAGGTATCCTCCGTCGGCGTCCAGTCATCGACGCTCGACGTTGAGGCATCCTCCGTCGTCGCCAAGACATCAGCGCTCGACGTCGAGGCATCCATCGGAGTCCAGTCAAGGGCGATTAGCGTCGAGACACCCTCCGTCGGCGTCCAGCGATCGGCGCTCGACGTCGAGAAGGCCTCAGTCGTCACCTCACAGGCGTTCGACGTTGAAGCATATGTCGTCGAGACAAGTCTCTCCAGCACGATCCCAGAGGACAGAGTCTCTGCAGAGAGTTCGTCAACCCTTGGCACAGTCTCAACTAGCAGTGTTGCAGCAGACCAAGACGTCAAGTTTGCCAACTCCGTCTCCAGGTCATGGGCCTCGGTCGCAGAGGTCTCCAAGATCGGCTTCAGCGGCGGAAGGAGAATCTGTCTTAGGGGGACTATCTAGCTCAATGGAGCGCTCTCCAGTGAGCATGAGCCATCCTGCTAAGCGGAAGAGAGCTTTAGAGGATCGTTGTTCTCGGAGTCACACAAGATCCCCTTCGCCTCCTTTGAGCCTTTCTTCATCCTCGTCAAGCTCTTCTTCTCACCATCATTCTCCAGATGTGGTGATTTATTCATCCGGCAGTGAGAGATCAAGGCGTTCCCCTGCACATTCGCTGCATGGGCAAAAGGATGTAACACCTCCTGCACGTTCACCAGCGAGAGACAACGCACAGAAGTCGCCTTCCATCAGGCTGTCTCCAAGATGGAATAGGCCTCTTCATCACTGGGCTCCAGACAAAGAAACAGCGGCCAGGATGCAAGAATACAGGCCGGTTCCTAGGCCCAGAGACCGATCACGCTCCCAGGTGCGGCCCAGAGACCAATCACGCTCCCGGGTGCGTTCTAGCAGGCGAAGAACCAGATCTAGGAGCAGGAGAAGGGAACAAAGATCCCCAACTACATCTTCTTCTCCTACCCGCTCGCATAGAGACTACACGCCTACTTTAACGGACACTCCTCCATCAAGGATATCCCCAATTGATGACATCTTCACTTTTCAGGACATTCTGGGCAGAGGAGCTCTGAAACTGGGAGTGCCCTTGACAGCTCCCCAGATCAAGACCTCAGTGATCTTTGAAACCCTGCATCACAGGTCTGCACCCAAGCCTCTGTTGCCTTTGGTACCTGGGATTATAGAGCCAGTGATGTAGGTATTCCTCACTCCAGCAACGATAAAGGCTGCTCCGGTGAGGATTCTCATAAAGTACCGCTCGCCAGAGGAGGATCCTCTGTTCATCAAGGCTGATCCGCCCCAGACTCAGTCATCATCGCAGCGGCAAAAAAGTCCGGTGCGGTAACCTCCTCCACAGTACCTCCGGATAAGGAGAGCAAGTCACAGGATTCGTGGGGAAGACGAGTCTGTAATACTTGCCTCATTTCTCAAGGTGTCTAACACGGAAGCCCTTTTGGGGCGTTATGATAGGTCCCTGTGGGATTCCCTGCAGCGTTTTGTGGAGAAACTCCCGAAGGTAGCCAAGTCTCAAATCAAGTCATTAGCTCCGTAGCGGACAGAGCTACACTCGCAGCGCATGGCTATGTGCATGGAATATCTGCAAGGAGATCCTCCTGGTTGCGTCTCACAGCTTTGAAACCAGAGGCCCAAGCTCAGATCTTGAACTTGCCTTTTTCAGGAACTTCATTGTTTGGGGCAAGTACTGATGAGGAAATGCAGCGCATGAAGGCAGAGTTGGACACTCTCAAGGCCGTAGGGCTTGAGAAAAAGAAGAAGTTCAAAAAGAAATATCGCTCCTACAACAAGGGCTCTTCTAAACAGCGGGTTCAAACCCCTCACTGGTAGAAGAGTCAAGACCAGCAGGGACAGCAGAAGTCTCAGTTCAGAGGCAGGCGTAATTCCAGAGGAGGAGGGAATCAGCGCCAGGGCAACAATTCCAACGAAGCCCAGTCCAAGCAATGAGTCCTTCCTTCCCCCAGCGCCGTGGACCACTCCAGTGGGGGGAAGCATCGCGCATCACATGCCAGAGTGGCAAGCCATTACGAAAGACCGTTGGGTGTTGACTACACTTCAGAATGGATACTGTCTTCGTTTCCATCGGTTGCCTCCTTCAGTTTCTCCAATGCCAACATCAAATCATCAACTACACCTTTTAAAAAAAGAAGTAGCTACACTCCTCAAAAAGTCAGCCATCGAGAGGGTGCCAATGTCTCAAAGGAGGAAAGGAGTGTACTCACGATATTTTCTGGCCAGAAAAAAGGGGCAAAAGGCAGAATACAGACCCATTCTGGACTTGAGAACACTCAACCTGCATGTCAAAAAAGAAAAGTTTTGCATGTTGGCGCTGCACCAAATATATCCACATCTCAGGAGGGGAGAATGGATGCGTTCGCTGGACTTACAAGATGCCTACTTTCATGTCCCAATACACCTCAAACACAGGAAATTTCTTCGGTTCCGGGTGGGGACCTCCCACTACCAGTTCAAAGTCCTTCCGTTTGGGTTGAAGTCGGCTCCCCGGGTGTTCACGAAGTGTGTTGCAGTAGTAGCGGCTGCACTATGCCGCAGGGGGGTCTTCGTGTACCCATACCTGGACGATTGGCTGTTGAAAGGTCCTTCCCCAGACAGTCTAAGAAGTCAATTCCAGACCTGCATCCAGCTTTGTCAGTGGCTGGGACTACATGTTAACTTCAACAAGTCAGTCTCTCAGCCCACCCAGAAGATTCACTTCCTAAGAGCTCTGCTAGACTCCGAGGTAGGAAAAGTGTTTCCTTCGGAGGAGAGACAGTGTTCTATAACTCAGAAGTGTCAGCTGGTACTTCGCAACAAGGCTCAGAAAGTGCGAAAAATTGCCTCCCTGCTAGGATCGATGGAATCATGCATTTTCCTGGTCCCGAATGCCAGATTTCGGATGCATCCTCTTCAGCAGGATCTGGAGGACAAATGGGATCAACAGTCAGCTCGCTGGGACGACCAGATTACTCTGTCAGAAGCAGCTCGAGCTTCCATTCCGTGGTGAATAAAGAAGCAGAATATGCAGCTGGGAGTTCTGTTCCATCAACCTCCTCCTGCACAGACATTGATCACAGATGCTTCTCTGCAAGGCTGGGGAGCTCACATGGGTCAGCTCCAAGTGCAGGTCTGTGGTCTTCCAAAGAAAGTACCTACCACATCAACATGTTGGAGTTGAGAGCAGTCCACCTAGCCCTCAAAGCGTTCCTTCCCTCGCTTCAAGAAGCTTCAGTATTAGTACAGACGGACAACACCACCATAATGTACTACTTGAACAAGCAGGGGGGAACACGCTCAAGGACTCTTTCATTGGAAGCCCAACGCATCTGGCCTTGGCTTCTGGCTCGCAAGTTGTCCGTCACAGCAGTTCACCTCCCAGGAGAACAGAATGTGAGGGCGGACGCACTAAGCCGGCATTTCGAAGACAGGGAAGACTGGGTTCTCAACGACGCAGTAGTAGAAGACATCTTCCAGTCTTGGGGTCGTCCCACCATAGATCTGTTCGCAGACGACGAAAACACCAAATGCAGAGACTTCGCCTCAAGGTTTTACCGACCAGGATCGAAAGGGAATGCCCTTTTGATAGACTGGTCAGGGGAATTTGTCTACGCCTTTCCACCCCTTCCGCTGATCCCGAAGGTGGTGAGCAAGCTGACACACTCGTGCACAACGATGATACTCATTGCCCCCGACTGGCTGAGGCAATGGTGGTACACGGACCTGCTTCACCTGTCAGTGACTCCTCACATGAGGCTACCATGCTGGCCGGACCTGTTATCCAAGATGAACGGGAGGATTCATCATCCCAACCTTCCGTCACTGAGCTTGGCAGCATGGCTCCTGAGGTCATACAATACGGCCATCTAGGACTGCCGCAGGACTGCATGTCCATCCTAAAAGAGGCGAGACGTCCTTCCACAAGACATTCTTATGCATGCAAATGGAAGCGCTTCTATATGTGGTGTATGGAAAATGGTCATAATCCTATTAAGAGTCTGGAAGAAGCAGTTCTTCCCTATTTATTGTATCTGGCTAAGGCAGGTTTAAAGTTTAATTCTATTAAGGTGCATTTAGCTGCTATAACCGCTTATAGGCGGTCACCTTCACAACCTTCTTTTTTCCAGTTGCCAGCTGTAAAGGACTTCCTGCAAGGGTTGAAAAAAGTGTACCCTCCAGTGTGTCCTCCTTCTCCCTGGGAGCTGAACCGTGTGCTATCAAAGCTAATGGGTCCTCCTTTTGAACCCATTCATAAAGCTACTTTGCAGCACCTTTCCTGGAAAGCTGATTTTTTGGTGGCAATCACATCAGCTCATAGGGTGAGCGAGATCCAAGCTCTCTGTTCCAAGGAACCCTATACTGTGTTTCATTTGAATAGAGTGGTACTAAGGACACATCCGTCTTTTCTTCCTAAAGTGGTGTCAGATTTCCATGTCAATCAGACCATTTCTCTGCCCACTTTCCAAGTCTATACGTCAGTCTGATCAACTGTTTGTTAACTATGGATCAATCAGAACAGGTCATGCAGCCTCGAAACGTTCTATTTCGAGATGGATCATTTCGTGTATCAAGCTTGCTTACCAGTTGGCGCAGAAGACTCTCTGGTTTTCTCCCAAGGGGCATTTCACCAGGGGTAGAGCTGCGACTGCGGCTTTTCTCCATAATGTGCCCATGTCTGAGATCTGTAAGGCGGCGACCTAGAGGTCCATCCATACATTTACCAGACATTACTGTCTTGATTCTGACACTAGAGCAGATACCCAGGTAGGCCAGGCCTCCTTGCGGAATCGGTTTAACAGCTGGATTCTTGGCTGTTATGATTGGTTTTTGGTTGGGTCATGTACTTCTCATTTACCTGCAGGTGGTCGATTGGCTTGCTATTCTATTCAGTGCTTATGACTATTGATGAGGATCCCCTGGAAGAGAAGGATAAGTTACTTACCTGTAATCCTAGTTCTCCAGTATTATGGGTGTCTTTCATAGATTCACATGTTTGAATATTCCCCGTCGAAGTGGGAGTCCCACGGTACATAAAATAGTAGTAAAATATATATATATATATATATATATACATACATATAGAAAATTATATAATTATACATATACATAAGAAATGTATTACATATAAAATATATAACGTAAAGTTAAAAGTACCATAGAACTGAAAAGGCCCATAGAAGCCTTAAAGGGAGAATTCACTTTAGTAACATATCATAGTCATTATAATAGTCCACATTCCAGCCAATCAGACAACAGCACCCTCTAGAACCTTCTCCTCAGAAGCTCAAGCCCTCAGATTTTCTACTGCACGTCGTGTGAAGGGAGTCTCCCTGAGCTCTGCTCAGTTTCTTCAACTCTTTTGCTCATTTCAACTGTCAAGATGTCTACAACTAAAAAATCTTTATTTAGACCTTGTTCATCCTGTGGAAAGCTTCGCCTTTTTCATGAAGATCCTCACAGTAAGTGTATTTACTGTCTTTATCCGGACCATGAAGTAAAAAAGTGCAAGTTTTGCAGGACCTCCTCAAAGACTTTATTTCAAATGTGTTTTATTAGTTTTTAGAGCAAAAACAGGTAATACAGTGCAATGGATAGGCAATAGGCACATAAGGCGAGCGAGACAGACTGACATGTCTTCTTTGCAATTCGAGCAGTAAGCGGAATATATATGCCAAATCAGGGGGGTAATACCAAGATAGCAAACTGTAGGCATCGTTAGAGAGCAAAACAGTAAGAACAAAAACCAGAAACCCACCCCCCTTCCCGACCAACCCCCCCCACCCCAACCAGTGTGCCGTATATGAAACAATCTCAAAAACAGTCAGGCAGTGAGGGCTGCAACAATACAGGAGATCACGGAGGGTCATGTGGAGCTTCGGTAACCCGCAGTATACGGAGATATCTGGGGCACGTGATCTCATTAAACTCTTTGGACAAGAGGGATAGCAGCGGTAGCCAGACCTTCTGAAAAGCAGTCGTAGTGTGTGTAAGTGTAGCCTGGATGCGTTCCATCCCTATGGTAAACCAGAGTTTATGTAGTCATCCCGTGTGAGTGGGCCTGGTGGTCGAACCCCAGAGTGATAGAACATGTTGCGTGGCCGCTTGCATGGCGATCCCTATTTGGCGACCCCGTGTAGACTTCAGAGGAAAAGTGAGTGCGTTAGGGAGCCCCAGGATGGTGTAGGCAGGGAATCTCGGGATTTCAGTGTCGAAGGCAGAGTCAATGTCGTCCAGGACAGTCTTCCAATAGCCCTGAATTTCACAACAGTCCCAAAGGAGATGGGTCAAGGTGCCCTGTTCCCCACATCCCCTCCAGCACAGTGCGCTACGGGTTGGGTTTCCCCTATGGAGCCTGACCGGAGTGAGATGCCAGTACATAGCCAGCTTCACCGCCGCTTCCCTGCCTGCAGTGTTGCGTGTGGTGTGTGAGGCCCTGTAATATATGTAGCTCCATTCCCTGGGTGACAGAGCCCTGCCAAGTTCCGCCTTCCAGCATTTCTGGCCCGACGTTTTGCCTGGTGTGACTGGTTGTGTGAGCATTTTGTAGATGTCCGAAATAAAAAAGGTGCCTATCCGAGTCTCTTGTCACCAGCCATTTCTCAAAGACCTTCATTCGTCGACCAACTAGAGGGGCGCAGGCCGGGTCTGTGAGCCAGTGCCGAAGTTGGAAGTATTGGAAGAGGTGAGGATCTACTATTTCATAGCCCTGCGCGATGTCCGAGAGGTGAGGAAGCCCCGCAAATCGAAAAGGTGGCCGGAACAGCAGTTGGTAAAACGCCATTGCGGGAAGGCGTGTGGGTCATTGCCCGGCGGGAACTCCGGGTTGTCCAGGATAGGTGTGAGTGGGGAGGGGAAGGTCGTCAGACCTCTTTTAACAACGACTGTGTCCCAGACCCGCATGATGGTGCGAGTGATGGGCGATTTCAACAGGTATCGCGGCTGATGCTGCCGGGAGGGTCTGAAAAAGGTATAAGATTTTTGGTAGGGTCGACATCTTCACCGCTGCGACACGTCCCAACAGGGAGAGGGGTCGCGTGGACCAACGTGCCAGATCGGTCCGGATTTGGGAGGTGAGGGCACCGTAGTTGAGAGCTATCGTCGACTCCGTTGAGGAAGTAACAGTAACACCCAAGTATGGGCGTTGCATGGTCAGCCGTAAGCCGCCGCCATAAGCAGGTGTATTCACGCGAGGGTGGGCATTCTTGCCCAGGGGCAGTATCAGGGATTTCCCCTTGTTGATTTTGAAGCCTGAGACTGCTCCAAAAAGTTCCAGCTCCTCCAGAAAGGCGGGTACAGAGCTGCCTGGACGGTCGAGAGTGGCTATGATGTCGTCGGCGTACAGGCCGATTGTGTGAGGTTCTCGGCCGAAAGTGATGCCATGGATTTCAGGATTATCCCGGATCCGCTGTCCGAGGGGTTCGACGTACAAGGCAAACAGGAGGGGCGAGAGGGGGCACCCCTGCCGCATACCGCGTTGGATTTCAAAAGGGCTCAATCGAAGGCCACCTAAGCGGCCCGAGCCTGGGGACGGTGGTAGCAGCTTGCGATCCAGGACTGGAAGCGGTCCCCCAACCGGAAGCGCGTCAAGACTCGCTGTAAGTAGGTCCAGTCGACTCGGTCAAACACTTTCTCAGTGTCGATGGCCAACAGCGCAGAGTCCAAGTCCTGGAAGTGGGCATTGTCAACCAAATGGAGTATCCGCTTGGTGGTATCGCTGCATTGGTGATTAGGAACAAAGCCCGACTGGACAGGTTCTAAAATCCCAGGCAGGCACGGACCAAGACACAGAGCCAAGATGCCGGTAAAGAGCTTCAAGTCCAGATTGAGTAAAGAGATAGGGCGGAACGCAGAGCAATGCGTAGGTTTCTTGCCCGGTTTAGGCAGCACAACTATTTCGGCCGCCAGCATGTCCGGGGGGATGGAGCTCGGGCCCTCAAAGGAGTTGAAGAGCCGGGTGAGAATAGGAGCCAGCAGCTGACTGAAGGTTTTGTAAAAACCGGCCGAGAAGCCGTCCGGCCCTGGAGATTTGAGCGGGTGGAGGCGGGATATAACGGCCAGTACCTCATCTAAGCGGATGGGGGTGTCTAGAGCATCCGTGTCCGCCTGGGACAGCGCAGTTATCTCTGCCGAATCCAAGTAAGCATCCACAACCTCGGATGATACCTTGTGGGCCCCGTATAAGGAGGCATAGATGGTCCGGAACGCTTCTGCAACCTGAGTCTCCTCAGTGAGGACTGCTCCCGAGTCGTCGGCAAGGCCGGAGATCTTCAAGCGTTGGGTCTTAGCCCTCAGGGCACTGGCAAGCAAGCGGCCCGTTCTGTTGCCCCCAACGTGAATTGTATGACGGAGACGAAGAGCATCAAATCCCGCCTGTCAGTGTCTAGGCTAGCTAACTGGGACCTGGCAGTCTTCAGTTGTCTCCAGACCCGTGGAGCGCACGTGCGGCTGTGAACTCTCTCCAGCTCAGAAACCTGAGCAGTGAGGTCGTCCCTCTTCGCCTTGCGGACCTTGGCCTCTGCCGCGGCGATCGCAATAAGTTCACCTCGGGCCACCGAATTTAGGGCTCCCCACAGGGCTGACACCGATGTCTCCGAATTATCATTAATGGTTAAGTATTCAGTGATACACTTATGAAGCTGCTTAGTGACGTCTGGTCGCTGCAGGAGGGTTTCACGCAGCCGTCATGACCCTTGGGGGCGGGTGGGTTTGGGGATGTTGAGTAACAGCTCCACCGCATCATGATCCGAGCGGGCCGCGGGCACGAGGCAAACATCACCGAGGGTCGCAAGCAACTCAGAGGAGCCCAAGTAATGATCTAATCTGGCATAGGTGCGATGCACGTGGGAGTAGAAGGTAAATTGCGTTGTGTTAGGGTGCTTGGTTCTCCAGAGGTCCATAAGACCCCTCTCTTGGAGCCATTCCGTACCAGCTGCAGTAAGAGCACCAGTTTCCCCATATCGATGTCCCGACCTATCCCTATTCGTGTCCATAACCAGATTGAGGTCTCCTCCAAGGAGCAAGAGGGAATTAGAGGATTGAAGCGATTCTGAAACAGCACCTTTTAAAAAAGCCTCCTGTCCCGTGTTCGGGGTGTAGAGGGAGCCGATCGTCAAGCGCCGGTCCCCTATCAGAAAGGTGTAAGCTAAAAGACGACCCTTAACCTCACCAGCCCTGTCCCCCACCTTCCCCCGGAAGCGCCTACATACCAGTATGGCCACCCCTGCCTTCTTTGCCGGGAGGGAGGAGAAGAACTGCTGGGGAAAGGCACGGGAGCGCATCCTATGCCAGTCTTTGGGTAGAAGGTGAGTTTCTTGCAATAAACAGATCTCAGCCCCAGAATTTTCCAGATGTGATAACACAGCCCTCCGCTTAACAGGATTATTCAACCCCTTCACATTAAGGGTCAGTACTTTCAAACTGGAGTCTGCCATAAGTCAGGTGGGCAGAATAGCGTATGAGCGTAAGCACACCCCCATGGCAAATGCAGATGTAGTGAGAAGTCCAACATTGTGAGACCCCTCGGCACACTGGTTCCCACCCCCGCTCCCCACCTCTGAATCCCCACCACCCCCCCCCCCTCCTCCCTTTCCCTCCCGCCGGGAACCCAACCCCACACCCCAACTGTGGTCCCCGCCCTCTGCCCCCCAGCCCCAACCCCAACTGGAAACCCAACTTCATCACACTCCTGGGCCTATCCAAACAGAGTTCAGGCCCACAGAGTCTTCACGTGGAGGAGTGTGTGGCAACGGCGGTCCCGTGCCCCCCCCCCCGGCCCCCCCTGACCTTCTGATCCGGAAGCAAATGGACCCCCGTATACAGTTCAGCCGGACCTGATGCGCCAGGGCATTGTACGTATTCCAGGCGTCTATTCCGATGTCGCCGTGTCTCTGGATACCTCCTGGATGGCCGCTGCCTGTTCCTGCGCCATCAGTTGTGGGTCCGGTTTAAGAGACCTCTTAGGCCCGTGCCGACGCCCCACTCGTTGCCAGCCATCGTCAGAGGTTGGTGGCAAAGATTTGAGCGAAGGTCGCTCTGAGGGATCGTCCTTCCTGGAGTCCTCGGTGTATTCCCAGTAATGCGCATGTGTCCTGCAGGGGTCGGAGCTGTTGCAGGGTCCCGTTCCATTTGAAGATTATCCGAAAGGGATGGCCCCAAGAGTAGGGGATTCCTTTTTCCCGCAAAAAGGTAGTGGCTGGTTTAAAGGCTTTTCTCTTCTGAAGAGTGATGGCCGAGAGATCTTGAAACAGTGCCACCGGGTGGTCTTGGTAGCGGAGGGGCTGCTGCTTGCAGGGCTTCCTGTAGTATACGCTCCTTTAAGGGAAAGTCTGGAAGGAACGCCAGGATGTCCGGGGGGGGGGGGGGAAGCAGGCGCTCTGCGCGCCAGGCCTACTCTGTGCGCCCTGTCGATGCGTATGTCGAAATCTTCTCCTTCCCCCAGGATGTCCCTAAATAGGCCCTGCAAGAAGAGAGTAACATCCATCACCCCTGTCCCCCTTATATCCTACACCAAGTCCTAGAAACCATTAGCCCGGTTCTCACTCCGCTCTTAGATACCGTTCTTAGTACCGCTGCTTTTCCTAGGAGTTAGAAGAAAGCATGTATCAGGCCCATTCTCAAAAAGGATACACTAGACCCCACTGTAGCCAAGCACTATCGTCCGATCTCTTGTCTCCCTTTTCCGGCCTAGATCCTGGAGAAAGCAATGAACCTCGATCTCACTAAACACCTTGATCAAAACCATCTCCTAGATCCCACACAACATGGCTTTAGGGCGAACCACTCTACCGAGTCGGCGCTGATAGTAGCAACAGAAGACATCCGTAGGACCATGGATGCTGGGGGAAGAGCTGCCCTGATCATGCTGGATCTGACAGCGGCATTCGACACTGTCAACCATGGAGTTCTACTTAACCGTTTGAGGTCGCTTGGCATCACAGACACCGCCTTATCAGTCCTGGAGTCCTTTTTAGATGCTCGCACACACCAAATCCACTGGGGCGGGTGCCAATCAGCAGAGTTCCATCTTCCTTGCGGGGTACCCCAGGGCTCAGCTCTATCACCCACTTTGTTTAATCTGTATGTCACCCCCCTTGCCACCTTAATTAAATCCCATGGCCTGCACTTAGTATCATACGCCGACGACACTCAATTAGTGGCGTCACTTTCCCAATCGGTGGAAGTTACAGCTGCGAGTTTTAGGAATTGTCTGTCTGATGTTCAGAATTGGATGAACGCTCACTTCCTAAAGCTTAACACCGAAAAAACGGAAGTGATCGAATTCGGCAACAAACCCTCCATCTGGAGTAACCTATGGTGGCCCCCAGAGATCGGCAACTGCCCCGTGCCAGCCAAAAAGGTCAGGAACCTAGGCTTCATAATAGATCAGGATCTAACCGCTACAGCACAAATAAATCAGGTCACTTCGGCCTGTTTCCATACCCTGAAAATACTCAGGAAAATCCTACCCTACCTTCCGTTTTCTCTCAGGAAATCAGTGGTGGGAGCACTGATCATGTCCAGGGTTGACTATTGTAATGCCCTGTACCTGGGAGCAGGTGAGAAACAGCTGGCCAGGCTCCAGTCCATTCAGAATACTGCAGCGAGGGTCCTACTCAACCTCCCGAAAAGACACCCCACCTCCAAAGCCATACAGGGACTCCATTGGCTCCCTGTCAGGCGCAGAATTCAATTCAAGGCCTATGCCTTGTCCATAAGGCACTCCAAGGGAATGCTGCAGTGGGGCTTGCTAACCTACTCCACCGCTACGTTCCAACCCGCTCGCTACGATCTTGCAGCCAAAACCTGATGCATGTCCCCAAAACTAGGAGAGTCCGGTGGGGCGGTAAATCCTTTGCTTACCTGGCCCCCAAACTGTGGAATAGCTTGCCCATCACTCTGCGCTTAGAAAACAACAGGGCCAGTTTCAGACGTGCGCTGAAGACATGGCTTTTCACGATGCCCTAACCATCTGGATGCCTCCCCTCTGTCCTTTACCGCCAAGACGCCTCGGCATAAGAGCGCTCTAAAAATAATTCAGTCAGTCAGTCAGTCATCCCCTCCGCCTTAAGTGGTACGCCCCGGACCCTTACGTTGTTTCTCCGGGACCGATTTTCAAGGTCCTCCGCGTGCGCTTGCAAGTCTACCTGCTGTTCCTTGAGGCGCACCACTTCCTGTTGCAACTGCTCCACCTCCTCACTTCTGGAATGGTCTGAGTCTTCCACCGCGGCCACCCACTCTCCTAGGCCATCCACCTCTCTGCGCAGTTCTCTGAACTCCCCGGCCATGTCCTGTTTCAGTGTCTGGAAGTCCTCTTGCAATGTGTTAAAAAGAGTCTCCAGGAAGGATTTAGTGATGGGGGCACTCTCGTCATCCGGTCCCGTGGCAGTCTTCGGAGCCCCCGAGGGTGTAGGGCTCTTTTCTCCTTTAAGGGCGCCCTTCCCTAACATGTCCCTAATTGTGCGCCCCGTTCTGCGCTGCCCCGTCGCCATGATGCCGGTGTGTACTATCCACAGAGCGTCTCGGGTAGGCCCCGGGTCCAGAGGCGGCAGAGCCTGTGCGGTGTGCCCCAGTGGCACCTGTGGTTAGGCCCCAGCTCTCCGGCCTGGATTCAAGGATGATTCAGAAAAGGGGGTGGTGATGAACAGAGTGTCGGAATTAAGCAGACCACTCTTACCCAGTCCAAAGATCAGGGCTTGATCCATCACCGTTATTTAGCTCACTGCCCCATCCCAGCTCAGAACCTGGCTATATGCAAATTAGTCTGTCCCTGGCCCAGTGCATCATGGGAACAGGGCAGACCAAACTACCAAGCCAATTCTTCACCAGAAAGGATACAAGCTACCGGGGACCGGTTTCTGGCATTTCAGCCTCGTCGGCCCGGCTTGCTTGAATCCTGATGGAGCAGTGAGCAAGGGACTCATGTCGGAGTATACCCTGCCACACCTATAGTGGCCAAAAACGATTCAGAAAAGGGGGTGGTGATGAACAGAGTGTCTGAATTAAGCAGACCACTCTTACCCAGTCCAAAGATCAGGGCTTGATCCATCACCGTTATTTAGCTCACTGCCCCATCCCAGCTCAGAACCTGGCTATATGCAAATTAGTCTGTCCCTGGCCCAGTGCATCATGGGAACAGGTCAGACCAAACTACCAAACCAATTCTTCACCAGAAAGGATACAAGCTACCGGGGACCGGTTTCTGGCATTTCAGCCTCGTCGGCCCGGCTTGCTTGAATCCTGATGGAACAGTGAGCAAGGGACTCATGTCTGAGTATACCCTGCCACACCTATAGTGGCCAAAAACGATTCAGAAAAGGGGGTGGTGATGAACAGAGTGTCTGAATTAAGCAGACCACTCTTACCCAGTCCAAAGATCAGGGCTTGATCCATCACCGTTATTTAGCTCACTGCCCCATCCCAGCTCAGAACCTGGCTATATGCAAATTAGTCTGTCCCTGGCCCAGTGCATCATGGGAACAGGGCAGACCAAACTACCAAGCCAATTCTTCACCAGAAAGGATACAAGCTACCGGGGACCGGTTTCTGGCATTTCAGCCTCGTCGGCCCGGCTTGCTTGAATCCTGATGGAGCAGTGAGCAAGGGACTCATGTCTGAGTATACCCTGCCACACCTATAGTGGCCAAAAACGATTCAGAAAAGGGGGTGGTGATGAACAGAGTGTCTGAATTAAGCAGACCACTCTTACCCAGTCCAAAGATCAGGGCTTGATCCATCACCGTTATTTAGCTCACTGCCCCATCCCAGCTCAGAACCTGGCTATATGCAAATTAGTCTGTCCCTGGCCCAGTGCATCATGGGAACAGGGCAGACCAAACTACCAAGCCAATTCTTCACCAGAAAGGATACAAGCTACCGGGGACCGGTTTCTGGCATTTCAGCCTCGTCGGCCCGGCTTGCTTGAATCCTGATGGAGCAGTGAGCAAGGGACTCATGTCTGAGTATACCCTGCCACACCTATAGTGGCCAAACACGATTCAGAAAAGGGGGTGGTGATGAACAGAGTGTCTGAATTAAGCAGACCACTCTTACCCAGTCCAAAGATCAGGGCTTGATCCATCACCGTTATTTAGCTCACTGCCCCATCCCAGCTCAGAACCTGGCTATATGCAAATTAGTCTGTCCCTGGCCCAGTGCATCATGGGAACAGGGCAGACCAAACTACCTAGCCAATTCTTCACCAGAAAGGATACAAGCTACCGGGGACCGGTTTCTGGCATTTCAGCCTCGTCGGCCCGGCTTGCTTGAATCCTGATGGAGCCGTGAGCAAGGGACTCATGTCTGAGTATACCCTGCCACACCTATTGCATTGCACCATCAGGATTCAAGCAAGCCGGGCCTACGACGCCTGAAATGGCAGAAACCGGTCCCCGGAAGCTTGTTTCCTTCCCAGTATAAGAATTGGCTTGGTAGTTTGGTTTGCCCTGTTCCCATCATGCACTGGGACAGGAACAGACTAATTTGCATATAGCCAAGTTCTGAGCTGGGATGGTGCAGTGAGCTAAAAAACAGTGATGGATCAAGCCCTGATCTTTGGACTGGGTAAGAGTGGTCTGCTTAATTCAGGCACTCTGTTCATCACCACCCCCTTTTCTGAATCATTTCTTCCACCATATGCGTGGAAGGGTATACTCAGATGTGAGTCCCTTGCTCATTGCACCATCAGGATTCAAGCAAGCCGGGCCGACGACGCCTGAAATGGCAGAAACCGGTCCCCGGAAGCTTGTTTCCTTCCCAGTATAAGAATTGGCTTGGTAGTTTGGTTTGCCCTGTTCCCATCATGCACTGGGACAGGAACAGACTAATTTGCATATAGCCAAGTTCTGAGCTGGGATGGTGCAGTGAGCTAAAAAACGGTGATGGATCAAGCCCTGATCTTTGGACTGGGTAAGAGTGGTCTGCTTAATTCAGGCACTCTGTTCATCACCACCCCCTTTTCTGAATCATTTTGTCCACCATAAGCGTGGAAGGGTATACTCAGATGTGAGTCCCTTGCTCATTGCACCATCAGGATTCAAGCAAGCCGGGCCGACGACGCCTGAAATGGCAGAAACCGGTCCCCGGAAGCTTGTTTCCTTCCCAGTATAAGAATTGGCTTGGTAGTTTGGTTTGCCCTGTTCCCATCATGCACTGGGACAGGAACAGACTAATTTGCATATAGCCAAGTTCTGAGCTGGGATGGTGCAGTGAGCTAAAAAACGGTGATGGATCAAGCCCTGATCTTTGGACTGGGTAAGAGTGGTCTGCTTAATTCAGGCACTCTGTTCATCACCACCCCCTTTTCTGAATCATTTTGTCCACCATGAGCGTGGAAGGGTATACTCAGATGTGAGTCCCTTGCTCATTGCACCATCAGGATTCAAGCAAGCCGGGCCGACGACGCCTGAAATGGCAGAAACCGGTCCCCGGAAGCTTGTTTCCTTCCCAGTATAAGAATTGGCTTGGTAGTTTGGTTTGCCCTGTACCCATCATGCACTGGGACAGGAACAGACTAATTTGCATATAGCCAAGTTCTGAGCTGGGATGGTGCAGTGAGCTAAAAAACGGTGATGGATCAAGCCCTGATCTTTGGACTGGGTAAGAGTGGTCTGCTTAATTCAGGCACTCTGTTCATCACCACCCCCTTTTCTGGATTCAAGGATGGGCGCAGGCTGCTCCCCACGCCCCTCCCGTAGGGGCCCCGGCCCGAGGCCTGTAGCGTGTTGCTGAGCGGGGCCTCCCGCCCTATCCACGGGCTTCCTCAGCCGGTCTCTTCCCGGACCCCGGGTGCCGCCCGCCTCGTTCTGCTCCACGCCCTGGGATGACACCTCAGAAGTTGTCGATTCTCGGTTCCCCCTTGCGTTGCGGAGGGCGCCTGCCGCCTTGCACTCCCAGGCCCCGGCGCAATCCCTCCAAATCTGGGGCTCGTCGTCCTCGCCCTTCGCTGCCGGATTTGTCCTCCCGCCCCGTCCGTGGGCGCGTTCACCGGGCCTCAGCTGCCGACATTAGGGGCACCGGGCACCAGCGCTCCTATCTCCGCCGTCCCAGCTGCTGAGTACACCCTGCCCTCGGTGCTCAGTGAGGGGTGCGCACTTCCTTGTGCTCCCAGGCCCCAATGCCAGGCCCACAAGCCGGGGGCTCGAGTTGCGCAGAACGTGCGGCCGGGCGCGACCCCCAGCTCCTCAGTGCGCCCTCACCGGGCTTCCGGCACCAATCGCTGCTGCAGTGCGTGTTGCCTTCCCAGCCGCCGCACTCACCGGGCCTGTAGGATGTTGCGTGGGGCGGGAGGCGCCGTCCTCGAGCGTGTCCCGGCACCAGACCCAAAAGCCGGGGTCTCGATTTTCATGCTAGCCCGGTGGTGGCGCCGGTCGCTGTCGATCACCCTCGTTTGGCGTTGGGTGAGTTACTGGCAGCTGGGTCTTTCGCCGATGCCCGCCAGCTGTTCCGGGTGGTCACCCGCTGGTGTCCCGCGTCCCCCGTCAACAGGGAGCCGCGGTTACTCTCCGGTGGCGGCCGTCTCATCCACGGTGCAAATGGCGGATCCTGTCTCTGCCGAGGGGGGATCCCGCTCGGGGCTGCTTTCGGTATCTGCCGGTCACAAGTGACCGCGAGGGTTGGCTCCCGAAGCTCCAGGCAGCAATCGCTCTCGGTCCGTGGGTTGCTCTGGGAGATTCAGGGCTAATAAGTGGTCAGGGCGGGGGACTAGGTCGGGAGCCTCACACGCCGACGTCCATCCCGGTTGCCATCTTGGCCACGCCCCCCTCCTCAAAGACTTTAAAGGATAGAGAGGCCCGTCTCCTTCTGTGGCTACAGAAGTTGAAGACTTCCGAAGATCCAGTTTCTGATATGGAAGCGTGTCTTCTTTCGATTCTAAAGCCTCTCTCAAGCGTGGGTCAGAGACTGAGATGCCTTCTCCTTTCCTGAAGAGAAAGAAGCTCGTCGACGCTTCTAAATCTGTCTCCCCACGGGATTTGCTAGCCTACACTCCTACGGGACCTGGTTCTTTGGCGTCGCAATCCCAAGCTGTGCCCTCGTCATCTAAAACGGGCACCAGTCGACGACTACAAGATCCGTCGACGCTGTACCAACGTTGACGACAACATGTTCTATGTCTACCTCGTCATCGACGCTCCCAGAGGTGAGGCCTATTTCCTCTATTCTCAAGATATCTTCGACGGCCATTAAACCTGCCTCGTCGACGCCTGTGGCTAAGAAGCATTCATCGTCGATGGCCCCGTCGACGCGTCCATCGTCGACGGCCACATCTTCGTCAACGACCAAGACTTCGTCGACGGCCAAGACTTTGTCGACGGCCAAGACCTCGTCGACGGCCAAGACCTCGTCGACGGCCAAGACCTCGTCGACGACCAAGACCTCGTCGACGGCTGCACCCTCGTTGATGGTTACCAGTTCATCGACGGCGACATCCTCGTCGACGGTGCCGTCTACGCCGACGATTCCACCTTTGTCGACGACTGTCTCGTCGACGGCGATATCCATGTCCACGACTTCCTCTTCCACGCAAATCTACGTCAATGAAGACAAAGGAGAAGATATTATCTCCGTCGACGGCTCCATTGCCATCTACATCCGTTTCCACTGCCACCTCGTCGACGGGACCGTCGACCACACACCATTCACTCGCTACTGCAACTACTTTCACAGTGGTCACAGCTTCAGTGGTCAAACGCCCAGTTCCTTTGATTCCTATGACTGAAACTCTTCCAACGCAATTATTTGAGTCTGCAGAAGACGATTCTGATGACGGTTCCTACGTGAATGACGTTTTTCGTCCTGCATCCAGTCCATCTGAACTCAATATAAAGTGCCAAGAAGATGATGAAGAGTATGAGGAGGAAGGGTGTGCTCTCTTTCCTGTCCATGATGCTCGCTTTGAGGCACCTCATGAGGAACGAATGACTCAAATACCGTCTTCTTTGGTGACCAACCTGCAGAATATGTTAGATGATTAAAATCGCAGGTTCCCTCCATCTGCGCCTACTTCACCAACTCCTCAGTCGCCGGTCCATTCGCAGCCAGATACAGATGATGATGCGGATGTGCACCAGGACACTGATCAGGATGTAGATAACCTTCTCGTGGATTGGGATGATTATAGAGTCCAAACGCCATCTACGCCACCGACTTCGCCTTTGCCTTTCCCGCCGGTGGACATTGGAAGCTTTCATAATTTAATGGTGCGTGCTGCCAAACGTTTCCATTTAACCTTAGAGATGCAGCAAACGGATTGCTTCCTCTATGATTTCAAAGATCAGCAAACAAACCCAAACCATCCCAATTATTGATTTTATTTGGCAAGAAGGCCTTAAACTTATGGCACGACCAAATTCCATCCCAGCTGTGTTACCACGTCTGGACAAAAAGTACAAGGCGCCTGCAGACTCTCCAACATGCCTTGTTTCACACCCTAAGGCGGACTCCGTTGTCACGCAGGCTGCCCAGAAACGTTCAAGGAATCCGACCACTCCTTTAACCTCCCCTCCGGGCCAAGAAAGACGCCGGTTGGACACTATCGGCAAGAAATTTACCACCATGGCTGCCACAACGGTCAGAGCGGCCAACTCCCTGGCCATCCTTGGAAGATATGACCGCCAAATGTGGTCATAGATAGCAGCTTTGATTGATCAGCTCCCAGATTCCGTCTGAGCTGAGGCCCAGACGATAGTCCAAGAAGGAGAAAAAATCTCTTCAGAGATTATAGATTGCGCTGTTAACATCTCTTCAACAGGGTTCAGACAACTTGCTGGAGCCGCTGTTTTACGACGCCAGGGCTGGCTCAAATCTACGGCTTTTCGCCCTGAGGTGCAGGCGAGAATTCTTGACTTGCTATACGATTGTGATTCCCTTTTTGGCAAGCATGTCGACGACGCTCCGGAATCCATTAAAAAGGACACAGATACTGCTTGTGCCTTAGGAAGCCTCCAGTACAGGAAACGGCCTTTTCGAGGAGCACGTGGCAGAGGCGGCTCTTCAAATTTTCTTGGCTCCTCCCAATATCGCTCCTATGGCGACAACAAGCAAAGATACAGCTACCAATCTCAAAATCGCCAGACCGATTCAAGACCTTATCGGAGGAAAAATAATTACAGAGGGGGAAACACCTCCAAAAAGCAGTGACTTCCCCAACAAGTGTTCTCCGACTCTGAAGATTGGAGGTCGAATCTCCCAAAACTTCTTCAATTGGTCTCATATTACCTCGGATCGTTGGGTCCTAGATGTCATCTCGAAAGGACATGTTCTCGAGTTTACAAAATTTCCACCCACCCGTCAACCTTCTGGTCCCCCCCCCACCTCATCTAAAAGATCCGTTGGCTCAAGTCAAGATCATGATACAAAAAGGGGCTGTCGAAGTGGTCCCTCGAGCACAACAGGGCAGGGGCTTTTATTCCCGTTTCTTCTTAATCAAGAAAAAATCGGGAGAATGGCGCCCCATTCTGGACTTACGAGCCCTCAACAAATTCATCAAGTCACAAACTTCCCGAATGTTGACCCTACTGGAAATTTTGCAATACCTCTATCCCGGAGAGTTCCTCTCCACTATCGACCTCCAAGATGCATATTTTCATGTGCCAATACATCACAAAACACAGAAAATATCTTCGCTTCACTGTCGGATCGAAGCACTTCCAGTTCAAGGTGTTGCCTTTTGGCCTTCGATCAGGCCCGAGAGTATTCACGAAGATCATTGTTCCGGTCTCAGCTTTCCTGCGCCTGCAAGGCATTCAATTTTACCCTTATCTGGACGATTGTCTAATAAAAGCACAGACACGTCAAACAGCAAGACAGCATACTCAGACCTGTCTGTCACTTTTTCACACCTTGGGCCTTTCTGTGAATCAGGAAAAGTCTCATCTTAGCCCCTCACAACAGAGAATCTTTCTAGGAGCCTTAATCGATTCTCGTCTGGCACAGGTGTTTGTGTCCCAGGAGCGACACCTTCGCATACTCAAGATGGTCGCTTATCTAAAATCAAAAAAGTCCGTTTCTGTCCGGATCTTGAAATCTTTTCTGGGCATGGCCTCCTCTTGCATACATCTGATCCCATACTGCAGACTTCACATGACAGTCATACAAGAGGAGGTGGACAAACAATGGAAACAAATGTCGGGGTCGTTCAACGACAAACTCTACCTGACCCCCTGCATTCAAACAGCTTTGGAATGGTGGGCTCACCTTCCGAATATCGCCGCCGGGTGGCCCTTCCAGGAAACAGCTCCTACACTCACCCTCACAACGGATGCTTCCTTGGAGGGTTGGGGGCACATCTCGACGGAATGCCGGTCAAGGGCAAGTGGACTGCAGCTCAACGCACATGGCATATAAATTGTCTAGAACTCTTGGCCATCTTCCTTGCCCTAAAGTCTTTCCGGATACAAGGCCAATCGGTGCTGGTGCGGACAGACAACACCACCAGCATGCACCACCTCAACAAGCAGGGAGGTACAAGATCTCTACTGCTTTCCAAACAGGCGCAAGAAATCTGGAATTGGGCAATTCAACATCAAGTTCACCTGACAGCAGTTCATGTGCCGGGCGTCTCCAACACCCTCGCCGACTGACTCAGCAGATCTCTGGCAGACAATCACGAATGGGAACTCCACCAACCCATTCTGGAATACATCTTTCGCCAGTGGGGCCAACCACAGCTAGATCTGTTTGCGACTCCAACCAACCGCAAATGCCTACGCTTTGCAAGTCGGCATCCCCACAGAGAGTCGAGCGGGAATGCGTTTTCGATCAACTGGTCGAGCGAATTCGTCTACGCTTTTCCCCCGCTCCCTCTCATTCCGCGCCTGCTGCACAGGATGAAGCTTCAACCATGCCATGTCATACTGATTGCGCCCTGGTGGTCACGTCGCCCGTGGTTCACAGACCTCCTCTTATTGTACATGTGCGACCCGATACCTCTTCGCCCTCTGCCTCACCTGCTCACCATGAACCAAGGCCTCATTTGCCATCCGGATCCGGCATATCTCCAACTGCATGCTTGGAACCTGAACACAATGAGTTTGCAGGTCTGAATATCACTCCGGAGTGCAGGAACGTGCTGGCTCATGCACGTGCTCCTTCCACCATTAAAACATATTAATTGAAATGGAAGCGGTTTTGTGTCTGGTGTGACAAAGGAAGCTCTTGATCCAATGCACGCCAAGCCTGAGAAAATCCTGCCTTTTTTCTTATCTCTAGCGAAATCAGGACTTTCTCATTCCACTCTTAAAGTCTTTCTGGCAGCGATTCCCCGCTTTCGTCATGATGGCACCACATCTTTGTATTCCTCTCGGATCATTCAGCAGTTCTTCAAATGCCTCTTTCGAATGTATCCGCCTATATGTCGTCCTCCGCCTTCGTGGCGCTTGAATCTGGTTTTATCTCAGCTCCTCCTACCTCCTTTTGAGCCAATCCATTCAGCGGACTTAAAATTCCTCACGTGGAAGGTTGCTCTTCTGCTCGCACTGACATCATCAAGGCGAGTAAGTGATAACCAAGCATTTACAATTCAACCTCCATTTCTTCAATTCTCCAAGGACGCGGTTACTTTGCGTACAAATCCTAAATTTATTCCCAAAGTTCCCTCGGATTTCCATCTGAATGAGCCCGTCATTCTTAGGACTTTCTTCCCAAACCCTCAGTCTCCCGCTGAGCGTTCTTTGCATTCCTTGGATTTAAACCGCTGCCTGAAATTCTACATCCAGGGCACCGCTCCTTTTCGTAAATCAGTCCAGCTCTTTGTGGCCTATGGCCGAATATGCAAAGGACAACCAGTCACCAAACAATCCATTACTAGATGGATTTCTTCTGCCATCTCTTTCTGCCATTGCCGGGCCGGAAAGCCTCTCTCTGCTCTGGTGCGAGCGCACTCGACAAGGGCTGTGGCATCATCTACCGCCCTCTTTGCTGGAGTGCCTCTGCGCCAGATCTGCAGAGCTGCAACGTGGTCGAGCAGACACACGTTTACGAGGCACTATTGTCTGGAGTCAGCAGACGCCGCGGATGCTGCTGTGGGCCAAGCTGTGCTACGAAATCTGTTTAATTAAGGTGAGCCTCTGTTGCTTCCCGCCTCCTGTCATAAAAGGTTTTTGACATATGTCTCAATGTATGCTATATTATTAATACTACAGTTTTACTTATCTGGTTTTGAACTGCCTTTTATGACTCATGTATTACTTTACTGCTTTCTACTCTTATTCAAGCATGTGAATCTATGAAAGACACCCCTAATACTGGAGAAGAACATTAGTTACTTACCTGTAAACTGTGGTTCTCCAGTATTGGTGTCTTTCATAGATTCACATGCAACCTACCCTTCCTCCCCTCAGAGGCTCTCTTCTCCTCATGCACTCTTGGTCACTTTGGTGCTACGAAAATCTGAGGGCTTGAGCTTCTGAGGAGAAGGTTCTAGAGGGTGCTGTTGCCCGATTGCTGGAATGTGGACTATTATAATGACTATGATATATTACTAAAGTGAATTCTCCCTTTAAGGCTTCTATGGGCCTTTTCAGTTCTATGGTACTTTTAACTTTACGTTATATATTTTATATGTATTACATTTCTTATGTATATGTATATATATATATATATATATATATATATATATATATATATATATATTTGACTACTATTTTATGTACCCTGGCACTCCCACTTCGACGACGGGGAATATTCAAGCATGTGAATCTATGAAAGACACCAATACTGGAGAACCACAGTTTACAGGTAACTAATGTTCTTCTCTTCCAGGGGTATCCTCATCAAAGCCATAAGCAACCCACCCGCTTCCCCAGGTAAATGAGATTTGTACGTCTCCGACTTATGGTTGAGCCCTGACTTCAGGGTTATGCAAAGAACAACCGACCTAACTGTCACCCCTGAGGCATGATGGGAAGCCTGGGGTCATGTCTGCCTTAAAGGCACGGTGCAAGTTTTTGTTGAAAATGCTTTCATTTTCTATGTTATTGCTTTTCAATGCAGCCTGTGGCTAACAATGTTTATTTATTAGCAATTCTCAGGATTTATGAGTGTTTTTACTCATTAAAACACAAAGTTCAAGGGCTATTGGACCTAATGTGTTTTTTATTTCCTTGCTAATTTCAGTGCATGTATGAGTGATTACATTGTTTAGCCTCAGTTTTGGGGCTGCATTGTTATGAGAAAAAATAATATATGTACATACATATATGTGGAGCGAGATATATATGTTTTTCCATATATATTTTTATATTGTTTCCGGGGTACCGCACATGGGCGGGAATATTCAGTGCTTATGTCTTTGATGAGGATACCCCTGGAAGAGAACTAGGATTACAGGTAAGTAACTTATCCATATGGGACACTGGGAACCTTTACCGCTGCTATTTGTGTTGACCAGGGTACATTATGCATAGGTTGCCCCTCATTTCTAATCCCATTATGAAAATGCCCATAAGCGCTGTGTGCTGTGACTTTACCTTCATACACTTTAACACGCATAATTTTGTACTTAAGTTACAGCATACGAAAAATTTACTAGCCCGTTAAAAACGAACCCATACGTCACGCCGCTTTGTTCACAGCGTAACGGTCACGTGACCAGATGTCCGTACTTCTGTTTCCGTAATGCGCCCTTTCAGTAATATTCGGGCTGCGGACGTGAACGAAATAGATCATGGGAGGGTTGTCGCCAGGACACTAGTAAGTGAACTTGGAACGTATGAGCGTAGTGGGCTGCTTTTACCTGAAACTCGAACACTAATTGTGTGACTTACGCAAATACCTTAATTAACAATCTGTGTCTCCTTCCAATTCCGGCGGCATGAAAAATACCCCCGCCGCAGATCCCATGAAGTGAAGTCAATGTTGTCTTCACGTAAGCCATTTGATTGATACCAATAAAAAAATAAAAAAGTTGTTTTATTTAATGGGGGTAGCACTAACTGATTTCGCGCTCCATGTGTGGACACGGTTTATTTGGACTTGTGCAACATGTGAAGGCAGTCATTAAAATGCAGAAAAAGCATTTATCAAATGCATGTACATCAAACGCATGTGCAACAAAAAACCTCTAGCATAATCACGTTACAGGGGTTCAAAAAACACGAGTGTCACATTACAATTAAAGGGGCACTGTTGGGTGGTAATGGTGTAAAATGTGTGACCCACGAACATTGGGTTACTGATGGATATACACCTCAGCACGATGATAAGAGAGATTAATATGAACGCTTTGGATACTTTGATGCTTGATTTTTTATTTTTCCCTTTCAGACTAGGGCCCTTGAAAAACAGGAGGAGCGCCCTTTCGGGTAAAACCGTGAGTTTTACCAATCATACACACACCCCCCAGGTTAGGATACGCCTTAGCGTGCGTATACCGCCGGTAGTTTTCTTTTCTTTGGTCCTGATGAAAGCTTTGCTGAACCAGCAGTCATAAGCAGAAACATGTCGACCTCATTTCACATTTTTATCTAGGATAGAACTGGTTCAATTTTAAAACCAATACGTGTCCGACTCACCTGTTTTTAACGATTGCATGCTGCCCTTTTATTAAAATTAGTCTTGGGAACAGCCTGCCATCTTTTAAAATCACCACTCACAATCCTTTGCACTACTTCACAGCCCCAAAAAATGCTCCGCTGTAAATCAGGCGTTGTAGCACACTGGGGAGACATTCGGTCTCCCTGGTGGAAACCCGATGATGAAGCATGTCACCAACCAGGTTGGTGAGTGAGGTTTCTTTTAAATAACAAAGGTTTTCTCCATCAATTACCCACCTCCTATTTTGGTTGCAAACTCTAGTTATTTCACTTGCCCCTTTTTTTTTGCGCCGTAAGTAACTCTTTTGTTGTTTATTTAGTTACTTATTCATTTTGGCACATGTGGGTGAGGCTCTTCAAGTTCTCTAAACAGATACGGCAAAGTCTTTAGGACTTCTACAGTATCGAAATAGATATGGGTCGTCTAATTTCCGTGGATCAGGAAGAACTGAAAATGTTAGAGGAGTATTGAAACAGTATAGAAATCAACGTTAATACTATCCTACAGACATTCAGGATATGATCAAGTATACCCCTGCAACTGTAATCAGAGGAAAGACTTTCTTCTCAGGATGGGGCAAAAATGTTACGGACTTTGGAAAGAAACAGGTCTACAAAACAGTTGGTAACAGTGAGACAATACAAATTCCTATTAGGTCAGATATCTTCATGTACAGGCTTGATTCCCTTTTGCAGTTTTCACATGAAGCCTGTTCAGCAGGAACTGGACTTACAATGGAAACACATTGAAAGGTCCTGGGAAGATACAGTACAAGTCACAAGGAGGCTGAACCAGCACTGCTATGGTGGCTGCTTCCAACAAATTAAAATGCATGTCTTTTTTTCCTACATGTACCAAACAATATGATACTTACTATGAATGCTTCCATGGACGGATGGGTCGCTCTCATGCAGGAGCTTTAAACCAGGGCCCAATGGTCAGATGCAGAAAAGATACTTCACGTCAGTAGCTTGGAGCTTCGTGCCATATGTTTAAGCCTGCACGCATTCCTTCCTAGGCTAATGTGCCAATCAATCTTAGTCAGAATGGACAATACAACATCCATATTTTACATAACCAACCAAGATGGGGCACTGTCCGGATCACCCTCGAAAGAGGTGCAGCTGCTGTGGAAGTGGGCCTTTTCTCACAAGATAGATATTACTGTTGAACATCTACCAGATTCCCAGAACGAAGCAAGCAGGTTTTGGCTTCCTGGAACAATGGGCAGTGGTCTTTCAATTAGTTGGTTCAAGATATTTGCCTACTCCTTTTCTCCTCACCTCCAGGGTGTTGAGGAAGAAGATGATAAACCATTGCACTCTGATCCTCATTGCAACAGCGTGGCCATGCCAATATTGGTACAGCGAGCTGCTGCAGTTGTAAACATCACAATCCCAAGTCACTGAACTTGGCAACATTGTACCTGACCACCTAGAGTTTGGCCATTTGGATCTGTTGCAAAAATGTCGAAATATTTGAATGCATGCTCGAGCTCCAGAAACCACAAAGAGCCACAACCTCAAGTAGAAGCATTTCTGTTTATGGTGCAGGAATAATGTGTAAATCGAGAGAGGGACTGGGAGCTGATTACAAGGTCCAGCAACCATGATTCCTAAATGTCGACATTAACCCCTTCTATGCTCATGACGGAGCGGTTCCGTCATGAGCCACGGTGGGCGTGGGCGTGTGCTCATGACGGAACCGCTCCTTCATGACACCCACCCATGGGGGAAGCACTGGCGCTTCCCCCATGGTCAACCCATCTAGCCCCACTCTTTTCTGCCACCCCGATTCCCGCCCACGCAATCTCATGAAGTCAGCGCGCACCGACGTCATCAGGAAGCGCTGGAAACCATTTGTTTCCAGCGCGTCCAGGAGGAGCCGGTAAGTTTGTGTGCTCCGGTGGAAGGGGTTGGGGGGGGGGGTGGATTCCTAATGTATTGAGGCATTGGGGAGAGGACACAGTATTTCCTCTCCCCTGATGTCTCAAAACAGGGCATTCCTGCAGCATGATCGCGCACAGCGTCGTAATCGTGCTGCAGGAATGCCCCCACTAGGCACCAGGGATTTTGTTTAGTAAAAGGAAGCAACGCCTTGGGCAAGAGTCATTCCTTAAGGGGGCACTTATTTTTTTGCCTTTTCTACCCCCCCCCTGGGGCCAGATCGCCTGGGATTTTTGGCGTTTCTGGCCCCAGGGAGAGCAGAAAAGCCCACTAGAGTCAGGGATTCTTTTTTTTTTAAAGGGAAGCGACCCCTTGGGGAATGGTCGCTTCCAGGAGCCACATTTTTTTATGGCAGGGGGGCAGAAAACCCACTAGGCACCAGGGATTTTGTTTTGTGTGTAATGAAAGAGACGTGGTTGCTCCCAAGGGGGTAAAATTTGGTAATGTTTTTTCTGCCCCATCTGGGGACAGATCTGCCCCTGTTTTTGGCCTTTTTGCACTAGACGGGAGAAGGGAGACAGAAAACCCGAATAGGCACAAGGGATGTATTTCTTTTTGCAAGAGGGGCACATTTCTGTCTGCTGTTTTCTGCCCCACCCTCACCCGATCCCTTGGGCAAGTTCACTCCCCAATTTTCACAGCCCTATTTGAAGGCCCATCTGGCAGATTGCCCATTTGGGTAGTGAAATAGCGTGTTATAATGTTAATTGTTTTATTTCTCGTGAATTGCAATTGTAATGCTTTACTTCTCCCTTTTTGTTCTAGTGGAAAGCTTTTTCTCTTTAGACTGTTCCAGGTTGCGGTTTCTATACTCTTGGTTCTGCTGTTTGTGTAGTTGCTTGTGTTTGGTAAGAGACTTTTTTTTGTACAATGTAAATGAGTTTCATTTCTCTGCATGAATGTGTTTTTTGCAAATGGTGTAATAATAGCAGTATGTTTGGCTTCTGTTTTTTGAGTGTCAAAAACTTTGTATTTGTGCTCAATGTGTATTTTGTTGTCTTGTGAGTAATTGGTTTTGTTTTTTTCTTTCTAGTGGGATATTGTTGGTATTTGCAGTCTATCTGCAGAGTAGGTGCTGGTGAGTGTAGCTGTCTCTTGCAAGTGAATTGTATAGTTTGAGTGCATAGATCTTTGTGATAAAGGCACACTTTTTTTACATACTTATTTTGCACAGTCTTGGTTGTTGTTGACTTGTTTGTGCAGTCTCCTTTCTTAGTAAGGATAATGGCTAGCCACAGGATTACTGCTTTGCAGGTTGTTGGTATGCTCTTTGAGTCTTCATCTGACCATGGTTCAGAGACTGACTCTGCATCTGAGGCAGAGGAGGAGCAGAAGATTCAAGCAGTGATTTTTCTCTCCACATGGAGTCATCGGATGATGAAGCTACTGTCAGTGTGGATGAAGCTACTCTTAGCGCGGATAAAGTGCCTGTTTTTGAGGAGGACATTGATGTGCCAATAGTGCAGCAAGAGGCATCTGGGCTGCAGCCTTGGGCTGCAAGACTTCCAGTTGGAAGTGATGACCTCTGGGTTGCCCCAGGCATGGTGCAGCTGGCATTGCCAGACTTTACTGGTGTTCCAGGGTGTAGAGTGTACACTGAAATTTGTTTGCCAATACATTTTTTTCAGTTGTTTATAGACGATGTGTTTTTGGCAGAGATTGTTGAGCAGACTAATTTGTATGCTGAATTGTTTTTGAGGGACAACAGTGCCAGTCTTAAGCCCCACTCTAGAGCTACCCGGTGGACAAATCTGGAAGAGATGAAGAAGTTCTTGGGTGGCTTGCTAAGGAAGCCATCAATGTCTTCCTATTGTTCTACTAGTCCCTTGATGGCAACGGCTATATTTCCAGCAGTCATGAGTCTTGATAGGTATTTGCTTTTTAAGATTCGGCATGTCATTGATCACTTTGTTGATCGATTTTCTGAGCTCTATGCTCCAGGGAAAGAAATAGCAGTGGACGAGTCTTTGGTCTTTTTCAAGGGCTGCTTGGTTTTTAGGCAATACAGTCCTAGTAAGAAGGCACAATATGGAATTAAGCTGTATATGCTGTGTGATAGTAGGACTGGATATGTCTCTAATTTCAGGGTGTTCACCGGTAAGGAATCCAGGATTAACCCCCCTGGTTGTCCCTCCACTTTTGGAGTGACTGAGAAAATTGTGTGGGAACTTGATAGAGGACTTTTTAACAAAGGCCACCATTTATATGTAGATCACTTCAACACTGGTGTGCGGTTGTTCAGGGAATTGGCCAAAGTGGACACTGTTGCTTGTGGCACAATCCGCTGTAACCGTAAAGGTTTCCCAAAAGAGCTTGTTTGTCAAAAGCTTGTGCGGGGACAGTGCAGTGAGTTGCACTGCGAGGAACTTCTAGCTGTGAAATTTTCAGACAGGAGAGATGTGTACATGCTGACTACCATCCATGATGAAAGCACTTCAACTGTGACTGTTTGGGGTCAGGTTGCTGAAGCGCGCAAACCTGTGGGCATTTTAGGCTATAATTGGCACATGGGTGGTGTTAATAGATTAGATCAGAGGTTGGAGCCTTACACTGCTCTTCGTAAGGCTTACATTTGGTATAAGAAGTTGGCTATCCATGTTTTCCACTTGGCAACCTTTAATGCTTTTGTTGTGTTCTAGGATTCTTATCCTGAGTCAAAGATGACTTTTGCTAAGCTTCAGGAGTCTGTAATAGGCAGCCTTGTTGTAGTGGAACAGGCAAGTGTTCCTATTGTTGGAGTGGTGGTAGATGTGGCTAGATTGAAAGATCGCCACTTTCCTGATCGCATTCCTCCCACACCCTCAAAAAGACTTCCCCAGTAGGAGATGTAGAGTCTGTTGGCGAAGAGGTACACGGAAGGAGACTCGTATGTACTGCCCAAGTGTCCTTCTAACCCTGGGCTATGTTTGCCTGCTTGTTTTAGAGTTTACCACATGCAAAATTATTTTTGGGAGCATCCATGAGTGGTAAAGTGAACTGCCTGTTCTCTATTGTTTAATATTTTTTGTTCAGTTTCAAGGTTGGCTTTTGTGTAGTGTATTTAGTTTCAGTTTGTATCTATTTGTAATTTGTGTTTTCTTTTTTGTATATCCTAAATGTGATGGCGGTGTGCGTGGAGTGGCGCTTGGCTGGCAGTGTGTTTGGACTGGCGCTTGGCTGGCGGTGTGCGTGGACTGGCGCTAGGCTGGCGGTGTGCGTGGACTGGCACTAGGCTGGCTGTGTGCGTGTACTGGCGCTTGGCTGGCTGTGTGCGTGGGCTGGTGCTTGACTGGTGGTGTGTGTGGGCTGCCGCTTGACTGGTGGTGTGCGTGGAATGGCGCATGGCTGGCGGTGTTTGAGTAGTGACTAGCTGCTGGTCACTACACACACTGCTAGCCAAACACCACTCCACGCAATCCGTGAGCTGGTGTGGTTGCTGTGTCAGGAATGTGGGTGTGTGAAAGTGATGGGCCCTTGAAAGGAGCTGTGCTGGTGTGAGTGTTGTAATGTGCTGGGCCCACGGCTGACGGTGTGAATGGTTTTGTATGTGTCACTTGTATGAAAGGTGTATAAATGGCCTGTAAAGAGGTTGGTGCCTTGTTGTGGCTTTACAGCTCACGAGCTATGAGTCAATGGTTCAGTTTCTCGTCCTTTTAATTATTAACTGTGCATTTCATTATTGTGAAATCTCTGGTTAATATAACTGTATATACTGAACCATCCCTCACCCTCGTGCAAAATCCAACCCAGTATGTCCGTGTGCTTGAGGAATAGGTGGTTGTGCAGACATATTTGTATTTTCTGTCTTTCTCAAGCCGGGTGTACCTTGTCCCTTGTTGTGAATGTTGTAATGTGTTGGTTTCGTGTTTGGTGGTGTGAATGGTCTTCTGTGTATCACGAATTAAAGGTGTGTGAATGGACTTTAAAGCGGTTGGGGCCTTGACGTGGCTTTACAGCTCATGAGCTGCAAGTCACTGATTCAGTTTTTTGTCCTTTCAATTATTGACAGTGCATTTCATTTTTGTAAAATCTCTTGTTAATAAAATTCTATATACTAAACAATCACTCACCCTTGTACCAAATACAACCAGTATGTGTGTGTGCTTGAGGAGTAGATGGCTGTGCAGTAATCTTTGTCTTTTTTGTCTCTCTACCAAGGTGTACATTCAATCTAAGAATACCCTACCAACTGTAGATATTGTTGTAAACTAAACACCCATGGGAGTACATGGTGATATCTCTCTTGTGGATCCCAACAAGTTATCTTACCCACAATGTTCTGCAAACCTCAAATTGTGTCTGTCAAGTTTTTCTTGCATTATTGTGCCAAAATAATCACGCTGCAGACAGAAACAACAAATTTCCTACCCCCCGCCTTTTTCCACTCGCATGGGCGAGTCAAGGACCCGTGACAGGCAAGGGGCGAAAACCTAATGAGGCGACATCAGAATGACCCATCACAAACTAACCTGGTTTTCAAGTGGGGTCCCATGAGGTTTTGGCCCGGGGTTGGCGGCCATCTAGGGAAACCTACCAAACCCACACATTTCTGAAAACTAGACACCCGGGGGATTCCAGGGAGGTATGGCTTTCGTGGATCCCCCAACGTTTTCTTACCTGGAATCCCCTGCAAACCTGTAATTTAGCTGAAAAAATCAACTTTCTTTACACATTTTTGTGTCGGAAAGTTGTGGCATCATGGGGCTGACACAAATTTACTACCACCCAGCGTTCCCCAGGTCTCCCGATAAAAATGGTGCCTAACTCGTGTGGGTGGCCCTAGAACCCACGACAGGCGAGGGCCCAAAACGTATTGAGGTGACATCAAAATTTGGGTTTTTGGACCGTTCTCGGCGGCCACCTAGGGAAATCTACCAAACACACACCTTTCTGAAAACTAGACACCCAGGGGATTCCAGGGAGGTATGGCTCGCGTGGATCCCCCAATGTTTTCTTACCCAGAACCCCCTGCAAACCTGAAATTTAGATGGAAAAAAAATCACTTTTTTCCCACATTTTTGTGTGGGAAAGTTGTGGCATCACGGGGCTGACACAAATTTCGTACCACCCAGCGGAACGCTTTCCCCCAGGTCTCCCGATAAAAATGGTGCCTCACTCATGTGGGAGGCCCAAGTACCCGCGACAGGCAAGGGCCCAAAACGTATTGAGGCGACATCAAAATTCCCTATCACAAAACAACCTGGTTTTGCATGGAGTGTCACCTGGGTTTTTGGCCCCGTGCTCCGCGGCCACCTAGGGAAACCTACCAAACCCACACATTTCTGAAAACTAGACACTCAGGGGATTCCAGGGAGGTATGGCTTGCGTGGATCCCCCAAAGTTTTCTTACCCAGAATCCCCTGAAAACCTGTAATTTATCTGAAAAAATCACTTTTTTCACACATTTTTGTGTGGGAAATTTGTGGTATCACGGAGCTGACACGAATTTACTACCACCCAGCGTTCCCCCAGGTCTCCCGATAAAAATGGTGCCTCATTCGTGTGGGAGGCCCAAGTACCCGCGACAGGCAAGGGCAACAGATACTGGTGGTCGTCGCTAAAGAGGGGGACTGCAATACAATCTATGCATAGTGTGTGATCTGCAGCTCATATGCCTTGAACGGAAAATGCTTCTTACCAGTATGCATCTGTTCTTGGCATGTAGAGCTGCAGATCCACACACCCACCTCCCCAGCTACCTTTATCTGTTCCAGTATTATCTTATTTAGATACAGCATACATGGGCATTTTTCTGTTTCTCACAAAACTCCATCATTTCCCTGTTGGCGAAAAAACAAATCTGAAGATGGAGCCGATGCCCATGCGCACTATTGTCCAAAGGAGGAGTCACCTATCTTGTGACTTCCAAAGACTTTTCCAATACAACAAGTGCAAACATCCGGGCCCAACACCAGATAGCGATCTATGCATAGTGTGTGGATCTGCAGCTCTACATGCCAAGAACAGATGTATACTGGTAAGTAGCATTTTCCTTATTTGGACAATATTTTAGGTTCGCAAGGGATTTTGGGTAACAGAACCTGGTGAGAGCCGGTCAAGTCACCCCATCCTGGATTCCCATGGGCGTCTAGTTTTCAAAAATGTATAGGTTTGCTAGATAGGTCCCGGCAGAGCTAGGGTTAAAAAAACTACAGCTAGGCATTTTGCAAAAAAAAGGGTAATTTTTCGCTTTGAAATTGTGGTGTGTCCACTTTGCGTTTTGTGCTGTTTCCTGTCGCAGGGACTACGCCTACACCCACAAGTGAGGTACAATTTTTCTCAAAAGACTTTAGTGAACACGTAGTGGGTGGAATTTTGTGGATCCACGAAGAATCCAGAACTTTCCACCACAGAAATGTGAGGAAAATGTGTTTTTTTCGGACTATTTTTTAGGTTTGCAAGGGATTCTAGGTATCAGAAGCTGATGAGCCAGTCAAGTCACCCCATCCTAGATTCCCCTCGGTGTCTAGTTTTCAAAAATGTATAGCTTTGCTAGGTTTCCCTAGGTCCCGGCAGAGCTAGGGTTAAAAAACTACAGCTAGGCACTTTGCAAACAAAGGGTCATTTTTCACTGAAAATGTGGTGTCCACGTTGTGTTTTGAGCAGTTTCCTGTTGCGGTCACTAGGCCTACCCACACAAGTGAGGTACCATTTTTATCAGAGACTTAGGGTAACCCAGAAATGTAGAGCAACTGTTATTACCTATTGACTTTCGATGCATTTCTGCCTTCCAAATGAAAGACAATGTGTAAAAAAGAAGTCATTTTGAAAAATTACCTATAATTCTCATGCTAGTATAGGTACTCCCAATTTTGCAAATGTGCAAATATCTACTGTTTCTAAACTCTATATTTTGTTCCCATTTCAGAAATACATAGGTGTCTTTCATACCGATTTTTCCATGTACATATTTTCTGCAATTAATTGCTATATACCCAGTACATATTAAACAAGAATTTACAATGCAATAGGTCTTGCATTTGCGAAAGTTTGAGCTATTGGCATTTGTAAATGACATTGCCTTTTATTTATGTGATATTTTTTTAAACTGATAAATAAAGGGCATTGTCATTTACAATGCCAATAGCTTAAACTCTTGTAAATGCAAGACCTATTGCATTGTAAATGCTTTTTACAACCATGCACGCAGCCCTTTATAAATAAATTCCTGAGAACCCTGTCAATCCTCCATGGAGGGATTTAACTGTATTACACCCATGCACTGCAAGTGGTGCACTGTAGAACCACGGAACTAAGCACAACCCCACCATGGCATTCCACCTTTAGGCTGCGCAGTTTTTTGCAATCACCAAACACGCACTGTGGTTTAGCACATACTTTACAAACGCCGGCGCCCCACGCAGTGCATGCCTGCTCTCTTTAATGCTAGGCTTGTGGCTAACTGTAATGCAATTGGTGCTGATTTAAAGAGCTCTGATACCTTTGTGTAAAGTTTGTGCTATATAAAAGTGCAAACAAATAAATATATATATATTTTTTTACATTAGCTTGTTTTAGAGGCCTTTCAATGAGGAATAGTGGAAAGTGGCCTGCATTGTCCACGGAACAATTCTTTCTACAAAATTAAACTTTTGAGAGGAAAACTCTGTCTTCTGACCTTCTTTGTATATTCTGTGCACGTAGTATTTCATGCAAGTCTATATATTCAGTGCCTATGACATTTTCGGCATCTTTCATGTAACTTGGATATATGTAAAGCCCTCTTCTACTAAATAGATTTGGACCACCCAAAAAAAAAACACAAAGTAAAACGGCATAGTAATTTCCTTGAAAATATGTACCCTGTGCTCTCATCTGAAACATCTGATCATAGAATCCAATTGAAACAATTGTCTAAAAAGAATCTGCTCCAACACAATTGGAGTCACAATATAAAAGAACAAATAAAAAGTAAACAGCAATCCAAACAGCTATATGATATGCCTTTGGAAGCGTCAAGTGTAAAATGCACTTTTACAAAAAGACCGTAGCGTCGCCTATTAGAGTAAGCAGAACACTAACTGACGTACCAAATGCTCTTGTGTAACAGGTAAGACAAAACAAAACAGGATCTTGCCTCTCCCAGTGTCATCCAATCACCGCACAAACAATGCAGGGTTTTGCCAACAAATAAAGTCATTTTACACTCTATCATATGTAACATATTAACATGTATACACCAAGCATCTCCCATCATCCCTAAAAACAACTGCCATACAGTTTGTTTTCTTTTGACCTGCTAGGTCTGGCCATCTGTAGATGTGCACCTGCCACACGACCAGGGGTAACCAGGTGTGAAAGGCTAATAAAGATGGAAATTGCTAATGAGAGTAGTAACACATGGCAGTCCCCTGAAAAGTACATTTCACTGTGCTGCATTAATTAAATCCCCAACTATAAGGCTGGTGTTATTGAGCTTTTTACCATGTGCTTTCAATGACATTGAGTTACCGAGGTGCTAGATCGGTATTAATACATCACTATGCAGTACTCAGGTTTTATTTAACTTAAGGCTTTGAAAAACGTGAGCATCGAACCACTTAATGTAGATTGCAACATATGGCGAGCCACTGAGTCCCCAAGGAACAAGGTCTGCTTAAGAGAAGAATCACTTTAAGCTCTATATGAGCGACAAAACTACTTGTCATGACTGTAATGTGATGATATGACACAGGAACAATAAAAAAAACAGTACAGCGACGGGAGTGGACCAGATGCGCAACATTTAGAACTATGCACGCACATTCGCTCACTCATTTTACTTATAGAAATGGCACATGTACTGCGAGCTTTAGGCGATAATGCTCTCAGATTCGAGCTAGAGTTAGTTCCCTTCTGCCAAGTACTTGTAAACAGTGCTTTCAGAAATGAGCCCAGTAGCGCGCCCGCTGGGACCCGAATGTCCCCACTGGCCGTGTCCCGGTATTCCACGTCTAGGGAGGAAAATAAGGGCACAGAGACAGAGGTAAAAGGCCCGAGTTTCATTCCATGACTGATGCACGCTCGAGCAGCTAGTGCCAAAGCTGCCACTTCAAAGCTTGCGCATATGTTTGCAGCGCGCCTTAGGGAGCCCTCGGCGGCTCTATATTACAGGCTGGCAGGCTTGCCATGCCCAGAAGTGACGGTACGGCTTGTACAAGAGTGTGATGTGTAGGCACAGATACACAGTGAAAGCCAACCGCTATTTGTAACCCACCACTCCAGCGCCACTGTCGAAACCCCTGCAGTATGCAGTAGGGCAGACAGACACCCTGCACTTAAAATGTGACAGAGCTCTGAAAAACAAGGAGGTGGCAAGGGAATATTTGGAACTGAAACACCGCGTCTTTTAGTATTTGTTTTGATGTGTTAAAATCAACATAAAAAGCGCACCCTACTAACATGTGTGTCGACATTAGGAGAGTCGCACGCAAATGACATGTTGGCGGCTTTTATTCTTCAAGAGGTCGTAAAAGCTGAAATCTGCTACAGTTGCATCACGGCGGCTGCACATTTTTAAGAGGCAGCCTGGATGCGGGCGGTAAGGCCATAATGGTGTTACACGTATGCTGCTTTTCTCTGACACTGCTCCATGCTGTGTAGCATGTGCAGAGAACTTCCGGTCTTGTAAAACCGTGCCCTGACATAGCCAGAGACACCGTGTGAAACGCAGACTCCCTTTCATAATCAAATTCCTTTGCAGCGCCTCCCAGAACCGATAAAGAAAGAAATAAACATTACGCATCTTGCATGAGGTACCGCATAACAACACGCGTGCAGATGTACACCCTCGGCTCCCGTGTAAAGCTCTCTTCACGTGTTCTGGTGAAACATGTTACCGAATGAGTGTCAGTTAGAACATGGCCCCTTCTTGCCCAGTACACTTCCCTCCTGTGCCATTGATGACAGCAGATACGCAGGCACGTATCGTCCCTTTCATGTAATTGAGGAGAGACGTGTGAAGTGCAGCACGATAGGGGGAAGAAGGGGTGCAAACTGTGGCCGAGTCGGAGCGCCCAGTAGCCTATGGTGGGCATCGGCAAATGGCCTCCTGGACAGGCTGGAGGGTGCAGAAACTGCAGGATGCCATTTGCTTGGACCGTCAATGCCACCTATTGAGGAGTCGTGGGATGTGTGAGCAGGCCGGGGGTTGGGGCTCTTCTGCCTGTTACTATGTGCGTGTGTATGTATATCCATGCAAAGTGGTGATTGGCGAGAAAACCTGTGGTGCACGCGCAACACAGAGGAGCGAGGGCGCCTATTGTCTGGGCCGCGCTAATGCGCGTAACAGACACCAGTGGGACGTGGTCGGAGCAAAGGCGGGACATGCGCCCGACTTTGCCCAATTGCGTGCTGTATTTTTCCAAAAACGCACGCTAAAGCCAGTTGCAGCTGGCGAAAGCAAAACGTGTGGTCAGCTTTCTGAAGCCTGTACAGGAGATCTATCGCTGCGCGAGCAGTGCTGCGCACTGCAACACAGGCGCGAGACCTAAAAACCATTGCAAGACGCTGCTCAGTTATTTGCTCTGGGTTCGTCGGGTTCTTAGTGAACCTACTATATATCCCCACAACCAGAAAGGTCCAGTGGATGTGAAGGTATATTGCTTTCAAACAGCTGTCATAATTAGAAGAAGTTACAGGTGATAACAGTGATACAAATGGCAGGTGTTTTTCAACTAATTTTTAATTTTCCCATATTCAACGGTTAGTTTTTATAAAGAAACCTTGAAGGATCTACACAAATGACCCCTTGCTCAATTCAGAATTTTGTCTACTTTTCTAAAAGGTATAGCTTTCCAGGCTCCATTATTGCTTTCATACCCATTTCTACCATTAACTGGAAAGAGGTTGAAAGCACAAAAAATAGCAAAAATTGGCTATGTCCCAGAAAGATGCCAAAAACTGTGAAAAATTGTGTTTTTTTGACAAAAGTCTGCTTGTCCCTGAAAGCTGGGAAGATGGTGAATTCAGCACCACAGCCCCTTATTTGATACCATTTGCATGTTAAAAAAACAGATGCTTTCATCTGTAGCCCTTTTTTCAAATTTTCCCCCCAAAAACAAAATGTACCTGTATTTTGGCAAATTTCTGGGTCCCCTCCAGGGGAATCCACAAACCCTGGGTACCTTTAGAATCCCCATGAGGTAGGAAAAAAGGATGCAAATTTGGCGTGGATACCTTATGTGGTCAAAAAGTTACAGGGGCCTAAGCGCAAACTACCCCAAATAGCCAAAAAAACAGCTTAGCACGGGGGGGGGGGGGGGGGAGGCCTAGCAGCGTTAGCCTTGAATAGTGGGCTACTCTCTTGTTATCACTCTGGGCAACGGAAACATCGTAAAACACTTTTTTGTGTATTGGGGGACCATTCAACACAGAACACATTTTTGGGGGGTGCTTCATGCCACAAACACCTGCTCTAAAAAAAGTGCATTTTAAAAGCATAACTAGGCTGGCTGGATAAGGATTTGATCGAGTATGATTAATGTGACATACTATATTTGAGCTCCAATACCTTTATCACCTCTTGGTGTAAGCGCTTTTGCTATTTCCTCCTTTGGAAAGACACTTTTCTAAAAGGAATAACTCTTAAACAATTGAAATAGTTCTGAAACAGCAATCATAAACAATGGTATCCTCCACAGATGCTGCCAATTAATCATCTATTGTCCCTAACTCAAAGGAAGGGCCCCACTACATACTTTTGTTTTCTTCAGAAACATACTGTGGGACATTTGAGAAAAGGGTAGCGAAAAGATGTCAGAAGATGCAGAGAAGTTTTGAGCATGATAAATGTTTTTAGAGCAGAGAAATCGCAGATTGTTTCGTTTTTACATTGATAGGAACCTATGATGAGTCAAGCAAGATATTGCAAAGGGAAATTCAGGCCAGGAGCTATGATCTATAGATCTCCAGTCAGGACATATGCAGGAAAGGGTCCCGCTGGGCATGAGATTTAATAGAAAGGTCAAGAGGAGTAATAGAGTTCACAGAGAGCAGGCTGCAATTTAGAAGACACATGGAGGAGGTTTCAAGATCACAACCCTTTGTGAAGGATGACACAAGCATCTTAAAACTAAGACTTTTTTTTAACAAGAATTGCAAACTTCGGCAGAAAGCTCAACACACCGATTCAAAGACACTTTTATCTGTTGTCCAGCATCTTACTATTTTGCTAATTCTGCCCACTTACATCCACCTTTCCCACTCCATGTTCCTCTTTTAACCTCATCTCTTCCCAGCCTATTACCAACCCTTACTGGTTCAGACCTCTGCTATAAACACATCAATGTTCCTCCTCAATGCTCGACTTCTTTCCTCTCATCTTTCCAACTAGCCACTCGTCTTCTCTTGCCTCAACTTTTTACTCTGGTTCTATCCCCATTACATCAACCTTTCCCTTTTCACACCAGCCTCTTCTTGGTAGTTCTCCCCCTCTTACACCCACATCCTCCTTCCATATACTGCTCTTTATTACTGTTCTCCCCTGCCGCTTACCTAGTGTCAACAGTTATCCTCCTTTACAGCTATCTCTCCCCTTCTACCATCCTACTCTCCAAATGTTTTTTTATATTTTTGTATGGATGCTGCCCATCCTAACATTTCTCTCTTTTGCATGCTATTATAGGTGGGCAAGCCTCCGAAAACTCGAGCCAGAGGCCTGGCTCTGCTCAGCTCAAAGTCCTCCAAAAACCTTGAGCCCAAAATGAGCCGAGCTTTCATGGGAGGCGATGTGGCAGAGTGGCTACAGCTGCCCACCATGCATCATGGGGAGGCAGGCTTAAATCCCAGCCTTGGCTCAGCATCCTGTGAATCCAGGCATATCTCTATGCTTGGGGGAAAAAATGTTGGTGGGGGTGTGTGTATTATTAAGCACTTTCGTCTCTCTGCATGAAGTTTAAACAGTTGAAAATAAGGTGAGTATGTTATTAAATAAACACTATTGCCACTAAGAATATGGTCTAACCGCTTAACCGTGGCGGCAATAGCGTGCGGTGCTGCGTTTTTATTGAGTGGGCGGGCCGCACCGGCCAACAGACGTGCGCAGCACTACAGAGGTAGTGCTCACGACGGCCATTGGCCGACGGGCACATCGAAGGGGTTAATGGTATGAATAGTATTACAAAGGAATCCCAGCATGATTATGAGGAATGTTTCAAACACAATATGGGAAGGATAACATCCATGGAGAATTGTAGCCACATTTAATAAACATTTTCTTAGCAGTTATGGAGCCCTACTTAATATCCTAGAGTCTTCGGAGCCTTTTTACTAGAAAGTCAGCCAGAAACATCTTCATGGATGGGATTGGTAACCTGGATATTATTGGGATAAGAGTTGATGAGACTGAGTGTACCATTACTGTGCTCTAGCGGTTTCACCATGTTATAACTAACCTTTCATCTTGGGTCTCTCTCGCCCTCAAATTCGGATTTGTCTTAAAACAGTGTCCCAACGTTGATCCTCATGGTGCACAGCTGGTTAAACACGTTTCAATGAAGTAGTTTTTTAATTTTTTTTTCAGCATCTTTTATTAATTTTTATACAAGAACACATTAGTACTTCTGTTACAGGGTTTGTATCGGTTAATCAGCTCGCTTTTAGACAGTATAATTCTTAGCAAGCCCTACATGTCATAACAGTGAAGAGAGAAAGAAGAACAGAAAGGAGCAGGAAAGCAAGGGGTGAAAGAAGACATAGGGGACAGGCACCTGAGAGACACATTGCTTATACATTACGTCTGACATACAGTAGGGCTGTTGGTACACCTGATGTCCTCCCTGCAGGTCCCAGAGGGCCACATTGGATGGGACCCACTGGGACCATTTAAGATCCTTGTTAGGATGGAGCTACACTAGGGGTCCCAGGCAGTGTCTCGCCGGCCTCACTCGTTTTCATGGGGGTTCAAAAGAGTCTAGGAATGTGTCCAGGGACTTCCACATCCTTCTGGAGGCCGGTTTCCAGGGCAAGTTCTGTAGTGCCATGTTATCCGCTCCTCTAAGATGCGTGATCCAGTTGAACCAGCCTTTGTACAATGTCTTACTTGTGTCTTTCCAGTTAGTGAGGAGCATTTTCACTGCTGCTGTCAGTAGCAGGTCCAGGAGGTCCCTGTTGTGTGCTGATCTCAGCTCTGTGCCCATAAATACCGTGGTGAGGGTGGAGAATTATTTTGTTAGTGTACAGTCAGTTTACTTAAGAGTGTAAAGATTGCCTCCCAGAATGTTTTGAGTGATGGGCAATAAAGGATAAGGTGTGCTAGAGCCCCTTTCTCTTTGTTACAGTTCCAGCATATTGCTTCCTCCCTGAGGCCTAATGAATATAATAATGCCGGGGTCCAGAAAGTCTTGTGAAGCAGCCAACATTTTGTTTCTGAGAGCACTGGGGAAATCATATTGCGTGATGCCAATGCCCATAGTGTGGCCCATTCTCGCTCATTGTATGTGGTTTCAGTTTGATTATTCCAATAGGCAACTATCTTGTCGTTAAGTTTAGAGGATTTAGGGCGGAGGAGTTTGTAAAGGTGTGAGACCTGGTGCCCTAATTTATTTATGTTTGATACGTACCAGAAGATTGGCGGTTGTGAGGTGGAAAGTTTGGCTTTGGACAAGGCCGATCTGATTTTCAAAAATTTATAAAATTCGATGTCAGTTACTTTATGTCTTTCCTTGAGGGAGGAGAAGGTGATGGGGTAGGCTTCGTTTTCTAGTTGGTAGGGATAGCAGATCCCTTTCCCGATCCAGGATTCGAAGGCTAAACATTTCCCTTTGTAAAGAATATTGCTATTTGCCCAGAGTTATTCCATTTTAGAGCCTTTGATGCTATTTTCTAGCTTCTTATCTACCTTTAGTAGGGTGGTTTTAGTGTTTTTAAAGATAGGCTTTGGGAATGGGGGTATCTGTTTGCTGTTAGTAGAGCGAAAGGGCATAGGTAATTTAGGATGGCCCTCTCAAACTGCAACCATGCCGGTGTGTAACCGGCCGGCGGCGCAATCCAGTATGAGCCTTGTTTTGCCAGAAAAGCTAGCTGGAAAGTTTTAAAGTCTGCTAGATTTACCCCTCCTTGATTTTTCTCCAGTCTTAGTTTTTTTATGCTTATTCGTGCTTTCTTCCCACGTGAAAAGAATTTTGAGATCAGAATATGAACTTTGCGGTGGAAATCATCTGTGAGGAGGAGTGAGAGCATGCTGATCAGATAGTTAATCATTGGTGTGATCGTTTCAATTCTTCCCACCACGTTATGAACTTTGGTGACCAGGAGTCTAGGAGTTTCTTAATCTTCTCTAGCATTATTTTCTTGTTATGGTGTAGTGTGTCAATTAGGTCATTACTAAATTTTAGACCTAGGTATTTGATATAACCCGCTTGCCAGGTTAAGCCCGACCCCCCAGACTGTCACTCGTGCAATGAATATTTAGTGGTTTGCATTCTGAGACTAGCTCCAACACTCTGCCCTGAAGGCAACGGTCAGAGGCACAATAATTGAGATTAGATCAAAAATAAACAAAAGGACAAATTTAAGAAAGGAACAGCTTGAGCAGGAGGTTAAAAGCCTGGAACTGGTCCATGCTAAGGCCATACAGGATAGCAGGCTCCTAACTAAACTAACACAGATGAAGTACGAATACAACTAAATACTGAGTGAGAGAGCGGGAATATGGATTAATAAATACAAAGCCCTCAACCTGTGCGAGGCCAATAAAGCAAGGAAATGACTTGCCTCCTACCTAAAACACAAACGTAACCAATTTGCCATCTCTTCCATCACAGACTCAAATAACAAAACCCACACAAAACACAAAGACATCCTTAAGACCTTCCAAGAGTTTTATCATGAACTATACAGGAAAGATCAGAGCCTCAATACAGAGGAATGTTCTAGATACCTCGATAGACTCGGACTACCACAGCTAAGCACTGAAGAAATGTACAGGCTAGGTCAAGAAATTAATATTGCCGAAATTGAAAAGGCAGACAAACCTCGGAAAGACAATAAAGCCCCTGGGTCGGATGGGTTTACTGCCACCTTCTACAAGGCTTTCTTAAACCAATTGAAGCCAACCATGAAATGGGTCTTTAACCACTCTGCATCTAGAGGAGAGGTGTCACAATCCATGTCAGAAGCTAACATAATAGTCATCCCAAAGGAAGGTAAAAAACCACTTATCACCAAAAAACTACAGACCCATATCCCTTATTACCGTGGACTACAAAATATATGCTAAAATATTGGAAGTCAGACTAAATTCCGCTCTTCCCAAACTAATAAGCAACTCCCAGGTGGGGTTCTTACGTACTGTAATGCCCAATGATAACGCACGACTTCTCTGCCATATCATGGAGCATGCGGTCAGCAAGGCAGAACCAGCAGTGGCCATTACTTTGGACGCTGAGAAGGCCTTCAATAGTCTCCTGGACTTTCCTGGAGCGCTGCATGCAATCCTTCAACTTAGGAGAAGGTTACATACGGATGGTCATGGCCCTTTATGGGAAACCATCAGCCCTTATAGTCGTTAATGGATCACTCTCTGAACCATTCCCACTACTACAGGGTACCAGACAAGGTTGCCCACTGCCCCCCTCGCTATTTCTACTAGCACTGGAACCTCTCATCCAAGATATCAAACTAAACACAAACATAAAAGGGGTAGATATCAACGGCGTTGATATAAAAGTAGCCGCCTATGCTGACGACATATTATTAGTAACAGAACAGCTGAAGACCTCAATTGATGCCCTGATGCATACAATAGCAGACTACTCTGGGTTGTCAGGGTATAAGTTCAATGAAGTTGTAAGGCAGTGCACAACTTTTTAAACTTTTAGCAGCTTCCCATGGTTTCCATCCTGAGGCACTGAGCACAATACTTGCAATCCCAAGATAAAAAATAATGACGTTGATTCTATGGCTTGTTTACAACAAGGGGGAGGGGTATTTTGTGGGATAGGCGAATTCACCACTTGTGTAGAGTGGTAGGTCCAGCCTCAGTGTTCGCCCTCAAAGCCTATGTTTACAAAGAAGTACTGGGCTGTTCCTAAAGGTAGTGAGTATAAGGGTCACACCAGTGTTTGGATGTGGTAGGGTCTCAATGGAGTCCTACAGTTGGGCATACATTTTGTTGGATTTAATGTCCTCACACACCCTTTCAGGTGTCATGCTTCATCATTGGTAGTGCTCCTCGTTGGGTCGGCGGTGCAATACCCAACAGGCGACACCTCAAAGAGGGGCTCTTTGGCGGAGATCTTCTATCCAACAGCCATTTGGGTGAAGTGCGGGTGTGGGGCCAGGAAGGAGGAGATGTATTAATGAGTTAAAATGAGGCTAGGAGTACCAGGATCAAGTTTATTCTGGGGGTCCCCTGCTTCAATTAAAAGATTCTATGGCATCAGCAAATCTGTTCATAAACTGTCCAGCAAAACAGCTGTGCTGCTTTCCCTATGTAGAAACATTACTCCATGTATGTTGCTACCTTCATTCAGTGTCCTAGTGCAGTACTAAATAAACAGTGCATTAGCATATAGTATAGCATTGTCTCCTGCTATCCTCTACACTACCTTTTTTGTCCTTTTTTTTGCTGACTTTCTGCCTTGCCTTGCCATTAGTGAGTTCGGCTAATTTCTACTTTTTTTTTTCTTGACCCAGATGACTATTCGTGTATTGCTGAAGTTTTTTAACTGCTAGCAAAGTTCTGATGCCGCCTTTTTTGCCGCGCCCTCTCCATGATCCTTCCTTTAATTCCAGTCCAATGTTCGCTACCCCCATAGTACATGAATGTGATCTTGAAGATGCCTATATCCATATTCTACCGTAAGGGAACTCATGCACTGCCTTTTCTTATTAACCCTTCTAATCAAGGCAATATTTTTTGCATTCAAAAGAGATTATGCCCATTGAGGAAGTAACTTACCTTCGGTAATACATTATCAGGTAGAGACAATATCTAGCTGTAGAGTCCTTACCTTAGAATTGCCCCAGGCGTCAGGCTGGATTGGAAACTTTTGCGTGAGCAGTGCCCCTTGTGCGTGCGTAGAATGGCTGTATTCAGCTGCGCATGACGTCAGTTAGGATGCAGCGTTCACCTATATAGACGGCACCCAGGCGCATGGACATCAGTACTTTTCACTTTTATGTACAGTATGATACAAACTTTTTCCAATGGCAGGCGTTCACCAACTTAGTGGAGGGCTGCCTGGCAGCCATAATAACATGGCATACTTCAGAAGTAAGGTCAAAAGCTATCAACTGCCACCGCTCAATCTCCAAGCATGGAAAAGGGGAGTTGACAGGTTAAAGGTGGAGAACCCTCTCCTGCTGCTGCGACAGAAGATCCTCCTGAAGGAGAAGCCTGATGGAAGAGTTTATACTCATTTTCAGAAGCTCTGGATACTAGACACTCCTTGCCGAGTCTGGAGCCACAAGAATGACTTGGGCCAGGTCGCTCCTGATCTTCAGAACCCTGGGCAGAAGTTGTATGGGTGGAAAGGCGTACAACAGGCCTGAGCTCCACTTGTCAAGAAATGAGCGAAAGCCGCCTTGGAAACTCTAGCTTGCAAAACTGCTAACATTGCATGTTCTCTCGGGTGGTGAACAGATCTAACCAAGGTTCTCCCCATTGCAGAAAGATACCACGCGCCACCTCCGACCGGAGTCGCCATTCGTGATCTGCTAGGCATCGATGGCTGAGTTTGTCTGCTGTGGTGTTCAGAGAACCTGCCTGGTGTTGAACCACCAGGGTTCTACCCTGCTATTCCAGCCGTGTCCAGAAACGCAGGGCTCCTTGACGCACAAGTTACTACTTGTGTAACGATATATCTGTAAGAGACATTAGTCAGTATTAGATTCCTTACCTTAGAATATCCCCAGGCGTCAGACTGGATCCGGAATTTTTTTGCGTAGCAGTACCCTTGTGCGTCGGTAGGCGTCGTCTGCGGCTCCGCATCTGTCGCCGGCGTCGTGGGCGCCGTGATGACATCGTCGGAGTACTTAGACGCCGCCTCCGCGTGCTGACGTCAGTTCTTAGACACAGCTTTTCCGCGCCAGAAGCGCTGAGCCATGTTAAAATCCAACACTGGTGCCATTGAAACTAGGGCCCTGAAAGGGGGTAACCCTAACCCTAGATATCGGTTCGCAGAACGGGGAGGATGGGTGGGTCAGTAAGGAATCTAATACTAACTAATGTCTCTTACAGATATATCGTTACACAAGTAGTAACTTGTGCATCTGAAAGAGACACGTTAGTATTAGATTCCTTACCTTAGAATAGATACCCCAGCAATACCAACCCCGGTGGTGGGTCTGCAAACCAATAATCACACCAGAAAGTCCTGGAGGACAGAACGGCCAAAGAAGCCATCCCTCCGGACTTGGCCGTCCAGGCAGTAGTGTCTTGCAAACGTGTGCAGCGATGCCCATGTAGCTGCCTGACAGATGTCTTGTAAGGGCACTCCCCGGCCCAGGGCAGTTGTAGTCGCCGTGGCTCGGGTGGAATGAGCCCGCAATCCAACAGGGGGCTCCTTTTTAGCCAAGGAGTAACATGCCTGGATACACAAGATGATCCACCGGGAGATGGTCCTCTTGTGCACCGCTTTCCCCTTCTTAGCGCCCACGTAACCAACAAAGAGTTGGTCATCCACTTGGAACTGGCGTGTGCGATCCAAGTAGAATGAGAGCGCACGTTTTGGGTCCAGACGGTGGAGCCGCTCTTCCTCTTTAGAGGGATGCGGTGGCGGGAAGAAGGTTGGCAAGGTGATAGACTGCCCGATGTGGAAGGCCGTGACAACCTTGGGCAGGAAAGATGGCTTAGTACGCAACACCACTTTCTCCGGATGGTCAGAAAGGAAAGGTGGAGTACAAGAAAGGGCCTGGAGCTCACTCACTCTCCTGGCAGAGGTGATAGCAACCAGGAAAGCAGTCTTCAGAGTAAGAAGGCGGAGAGGACAGTCGTAAAGTGGCTCAAAGGGCATCACAAACGGAACAGGAGGGAACGTGTGTGTGATGCCCTTTAGAAATCTATTTACAATAGGGGACTTGAACAAAGAAGGTTGATCAGGCAGCCTCAGAAAGGCTGAAAGGGCAGAAAGGTAGCCCTTGATAGTGCCCAGAGCAGAGCCCTGCTGGGCAAGAGAAAGAAGGAAGAGAAGAACCTCAGAGAGAGGGGCAGCAAGAGGATCCACAGCCTTTGCTGTGCACCATGCCACAAATCTGTTCCACCTGCAGGCGTATATAGACTTTGTGGAGGGACGCATGGCTGCCAGAATGACGTTACAGACTTCAGGAGGCAAGTCAAATGGTCTCAACTGTCGCCGCTCAATCTCCAAGCCTGGAGGTGGAGACTGGACAGGTTCGGGTGGAGGACCGTCCCCTGTTGCTTCGATAGAAGGTCCTCCTGAAGAGGCAGACGAACCGGGGGATTGACTGACATACTGAGTAGCTCTGGATACCAGTACCTTCGTGCCCAGTCCGGAGCCACAAGGATGACTTGGGCCTGGTCGCGCTTGATCTTCTTCAGCACTCTGGGCAGAAGTGGTATAGGCGGAAAGGCATACAACAGACCGAAACTCCACTCGCGACGAAAAGCGTCTCCGAGCGAGTGCCGCCTTGGAAATTCCAACGCGCAGAACTGATGACATTGCGCATTCTCTTCGGTGGCGAATAGATGTAACCAAGGCTCTCCCCATTGCTGAAAGAGGCCTTGCGCCACGTCAGAGTTCAGAGGCCATTCGTGATCCATCATGCACCGACGGCTGAGCTCGTCCGCCCTGGCGTTCAGAGAACCTGCCAGGTGTTGAGCCACCAGGGTCACGCCCTGGCGTTCCAGCCACTGCCAGAGGCGCAGAACCTCCTGGCAAAGGGTCCACGAACCCACTCCGCCCTGTTTGTTGCAGTACCACATGGCGGTGGTGTTGTCCGTGAACACCTGCACTACACTCCCCCGGACAGAGGGGAGGAATGCCTTTAGTGCCAGACGAATCGCCCGTAACTCTAACAGGTTGATGTGGAGCCGGGCCTCCGCCGGAGACCAGAGGTCTCTGATCTCCGCCTCTCCCCTGTGGCCCCCCCAGCCCTGGAGGGACGCGTCCGTCACAACTACGTGCTCCGGTTGGGGAAGGGAGAGGGATCTGCCGCTGACCCAATCGCGGTCCGTGAGCCACCACTGCAGCTGTCTCGCAGTGCCCTCCGAGATCAGGACGTGGTCGGACAGGTTGCCCTGATGCTGGGCCCACTGAAACTTCAGGTCCCACTGCAGAGCCCGCATCCGCCACCTGGCGTGATGCACCAGTAGGATGCAGGAGGCCATCAGCCCCAGAAGCCGCAGCGTCAACCTGACCGAGACCCGGGATAACGGCTGAAAGATGGGAATCAGAGCCTGAATATCCCGGACCCGCTGTTTGGGTGGATAAACCCGAAACCGCGCCGAGTTGAGAACCGCTCCGATGAAGAGGAGCTTCTGAGAGGGGCACAGGTGTGACTTCGGCACATTGATGGAGAACCCCAGCTGGTGCAGGAGATCTGCCGTAGCCTGGAGGTGGCGGACGACTGTTTGGGGCGAGCCCGCCTTCAACAACCAGTCGTCGAGGTAGGGGAAGTCTGAAACCCCTAACCGGCGCAGATGAGCTGCGACCACCGCCATCACCTTTGTGAACACCCGTGGGGCGCTGGTAAGGCCGAAGGGGAGCACGGTATACTGAAAGTGCTCGTGGCCAACCGTGAACCGCAGGTAGCGCCGGTGGGCCGGCAGGACGGGGATGTGGAAATAAGCGTCATGCAAGTCCAACGCTACCATCCAGTCTCTTGGGTCCAGGGAAGCTAAGACCTGAGCCAGTGTCAGCATTTTGAACTTCTCCTTCCGGAGGAAGCCGTTGACGTTACGTAGGTCCAAGATAGGGCGTAGGCCCCCTTTGCCCTTCTTGGGTACCAGAAAGTAGTGGGAGTAGCAACCACACCCTACTTCTGGCCCAGGAACACGCTCGATGGCCCCCTTGGCCAAGAGGGCCGTAACTTCCTCCTGTAAAAGTCGCAAATGATCCCCCGATACACGGTGGTTCTGCGGTGGCATGGCTGGAGGAGTCGCCTCGAAGGGGAGGGAGTAGCCCCTTCGGACGATCTGCAGCACCCACCTGTCCGACGTGACGGTGCGCCAGTGGAGGAGGTGATGGCGAACCCTGCCCCCCCACTGGCGTCACATGGGCCTGAAAGCACGGACTAGGAGGGTTTTGAGGCGGATGCTGCGGGGGAAGTGTGGACTGACCTCGCCACTGTCCCCGACCGCCACCACGGCGGTTTCCACGGCCGCCACCGCGTTGGGTATTACCCTGCAGAGCGTGGCTGGCAGGACGTGTGGGTACACCCCTTCCGTGGCCACGAAAGGAATGAAAGGCAGCCGATTGCTGGCGCGGGGCCGAGAGGCCCAAGGACTTGCCTGTAGCCCTGGAGTCCTTAAAGCGCTCAAGCGCATGGTCTGCCTTGTAGCCAAAAAGGCGACGGCCATCAAACGGCATGTCCATCAGTGTGTTTTGGATATCGGCCGAAAAGTTGGTGGACCTCAACCAGGCGTGATGTCTGACCGCCACTGTCGTTGCCATCGCTCTACCTAGTGAGTCGGTGGTATCCAGCCCACACCGGATAGAATACTTGACTGCATCCCGGCCCTCCACAAGGGCTTGGCCGAGTTTGGCCCGTACCTCCAACGGACACTCTGGAAGCACTTCCGCAACCGTATCCCACAGAGAGTGGGTGTAGCGGCCCAAGAGGCATGCGGTGTTGGAAGACCGCAGTCCCAGACTAAGGGATGAGAAGATCTTTTTACCATACTGCTCATACCTCTCGGAGCCGACGGGAACGCGGATTGGGAATTGGAGGCCTGGATGACCAGGCTCTCGGGGGTGGGGTGGGTGGACAGGAAACATTGGTCGCCCGGGGACGGGCGGTGGCGTCTGGCCACGTTCCTATCTACGGGCGAACCCGTAGCGGGCCTGGACCAAGTGCCCAAAAGAACGTCGGTTAAGGCCTCATTAAACGGCAGCAGAGGCTCGGCTGAGCATGACTGCGGCTTAAGGACCTCGGTGAGGAGGTTAGTCCTCACGGCCGCGACGGGGAGCTCAAGGCCCAAGGCCTTGGCCGCCCTCATCAACACCACACTATAGGTTGCCCCCTCCTCCGTAGCCACGGTAGGAGGTGAGACAAAGCCAGTGTCAGGCGAAGTGTCTATACCACTGGCCTCCCCAAGTTCACCTGCCCAGTCCTCTTGAGACTGGCATTCACGTGCCAGAGGGTCCTCAGACCCCTCCCAATCCTCCTCATCACCCATCTCCTGGTACTCAGGGTTAGGAAAAGATGGGGCCGGTTCATGGAAAATGAATTCTCCGAACGGCGTCGTATGCGGCGGCCAGCGGCGCCGCGCCGGAACCGGGTCGAGGGAGGCGTCGGGGACGGCACCGCCCGAGGAGACACCTGAGGGGTCGGCGGCGGGGAGGTCGTCAAATCCACCGGCGACGATCCGGAACCGGATCCAGCGGGGCCCTGCGGCGCCGGGCCCGAAGGCGCCGGCGGCGTCGGAGCCGAAGCACCCGACGGCGTCGGGGCCGGAGCCCCCGACCCACTACGACCCCCATACGGGGCCGCTGAGCCCGAACGCGTCGCGGAGCCCGTCGAAGGAGAGAGGGACCTCATGGCCATGAGGAACCGCTTGATCTCCTCCGACGTCGCGTTAGGCCCAGGGACCGGAGGGTATGAAGCCGGACGCGGCGCCTGCGACTCCGAAGGAGCCGCGGGGGCGGTGTCACCCAAACCCCCGGCCGCATCGCGCGAGCGTCGGGGGGGGGGGAGTCGGAAGAGCAATGACGTCTCTTCGACTTCTTGTGTTTACCTGACGACTTCGACCCGGAGGAGTGATGTCGACTCCCGGAGCTATGATGGTTCCGCTCCCGCGACCGGTCCCTCGACCTCCGTCCGGACCTCTCGTGGCGCGGGGCCGACTGCCGGAGTTCGAGTCGCTTACGGGACCGCTCCCGTCTAGCCTTCGAAGTCAGGGCCCGGCAGTCGGAACAGGCCTTGTCGTCGTGGTTGACGCCGAAACGAACAAGTTACTTACCTTCGGTAACGCTTTTTCTGGTAGATACAATATCTGCCTGTGGATTCCTCACCTTGTGAATATCCCCCTGCGTCAGCAACATTCGGAAATTCTTTTCGTAGCTTTGCGCCGACGTGGACTCGTACGTCATAGAGGCACGGCATCGCTCGCGACTCCGCTGACGTCACCGACGCCTATAATAGGCCCACGCCGGCGTGATGACATCAGTTCCGCCCTTTTTTCCGTGCCTTCGAGGCACACGGACGGACCAATGACAGTAGACATATACACAGTATACGCAGTACAAATATCAAGATAACACACACAGTGTGAGGCAAATGGAATAAAACATTTGACAATAAAATAAATACATAATAGAAACACTGGCATAGAAGAGTAGACAACGGGGAAGCGGGTGGGTCAGTGAGGAATCCACAGGCAGATATTGTATCTACCAGAAAAAGCGTTACCGAAGGTAAGTAACTTGTTCTTCTGATAGATACATCTGCCGTGTGGATTCCTCACCTTGTGAATAGAGTCCCACAGCAGTCCCCACTCCCGGAGGAGGGGGTCCACTCTTCTAGACCAGGAAATCCTGGAGAACAGAGCGTGCAAAATGACCGTCCCTCCTCACCTCGGAATCCAAGCAGTAATGCTTCGCGAAAGTGTGGAGGGAAGACCAAGTTGCCGCCCTGCAAACACCTCTAGCCAATGCAGAGGTTGACGACTTAGCTCTTGTAGAATGAGCCCTTATACCCTCTGGTGGTTCCTTACCGGACAAAGAGTAGCAGATCTTTATACAGAGGACGATCCATCTCAAAAAAGTTCTCTTATGGACCGCTCTTCCTCTCTTGCAGCCAGCAAAGCCAATGAAGAGCTGGTCATCCAACCGACAGTCTTTAGATCTGTCCAGATAAAAAGACCCCGCCCTCTTGGGGTCCAGACGCTGTAATCTCTCCTCCTCCTTGGAAGGGTGTGTGGGAGGATAAAAGGTAGGGAGGGTAACAGATTGACCAAGGTGGAAAGGAGTCACCACCTTAGGCAGAAAAGCAGCCCTGGTCCTAAGAACCATTCGATCAGCATGAATGGACAAGAAAGGGGGCTTGGAACTAAGAGCTTGAAGCTCACTTACCCTCCTTGCCGAGGTTATTGCAACGAAGAAAACGGTCTTAAGAGTCAAAAGCCTCATAGGACATTTGTGAAGAGGCTCAAAAGGAGCACCCATCAGAAAGGTCAAAACAAGATTTAAGTCCCACTGAGGCATAATAAAAGGAGTAGGAGTGAACTTATTCGTGAGGCCCTTCAAAAACCATAAAACCACAGGAGATTTAAAAAGAGATGGCTGGTCAGGCAAACAGAGAAATGCCGACAGCGCTGAAAGATAGCCCTTCAATGTGGCAACAGCAAGCCCCTGTTGCGCCAGAGAAAGGGCAAACTGGAGAACATCAGACAAATGGGCTCTCAAAGGGTCTATAGATTTCTCCCCACACCAAATGACAAATTTTGACCACCCATAAGAAAAGATGGACTTAGTGGAGTCACGCATGGCTGACAAGATGACATCCACCACGTCAGGCGGGAGAGAAAAATAACTCAGGTTGCCCCGTTCAATCTCCAGGCATGAAGGTGTAAGGTCTGGAGGAGGGGGTGTAGAACCTGCCCCTCCATCTGGGAGAGGAGATCTGCCCTGTGAGGGAGACGGAGCGGCGGGTGAGAGGAGAGGTGAAGAAGGTCTGAGTACCACACCCTTCTTGGCAAACCCGGGGCGACCAATATGACTTGGGCCCGGTCTTGGTGAATTTTCCTCAGAACCCGAGGAATCAAAGGTATGGGAGGAAACGCGTAAAGGAGTTGCGAGCTCCAACTCAACTGAAACGCGTCCCCCAAGGCTCCTTGCATTGGATACTGGAGACTGCAGAATAACGGGCAGTGAGCATTCTCTTGAGTGGCAAAAAGGTCCACCTGAGGAGTCCCCCACGTCCGAAAACGTGACGAAATACCTCTGGATGAAGCCTCCACTCGTGGTCGGCAGAGAACTGCCGACTGAGACTGTCTGTACGAACGTTCTGAACTCCTGCCAGATGATTTGCCATCAGACAAATCTGATGGTCTTGAACCCAGGACCAGAGACGCAGAGCCTCTCTGCAGAGACACTGCGACCCCACTCCTCCCTGCTTGTTGATGTACCACATCGCGGTTGTGTTGTCCGTCAGGACTTGCACTGACACACCGCGAAGGGAAGGGAGGAAGGCCTTGAGTGCCAAACGTATCGCCCGCAATTCCAGAAGGTTGATGTGAAGCAACCTTTCCTCTCGAGACCAAAGACCCTTGACCTCCAGATCCCCCAGATGAGCACCCCACCCGAGAGTGGATGCATCCGTTATTACCGTGGCCACCGATGGAGGAAGTTGAAAAGGCTTTCCTTGCGACAGATTGCCTTCCACGCTCCACCAAGACAGATCCGCTGCAGTTTCTCTGGAGATCCTCACTGACTCCCTGAGATCTCCGTTGTGCTGATACCACTGCCTGCGGAGGCACCACTGGAGTGCCCTCATGTGCCAGCGTGCATGGTTGACCAGCAAAATGCAAGAAGCCATCAGACCGAGCAGGCGAAGAACCTTCAGGACTGGAACGACCGCTCCATTGTAGAACAAAGGAATCATTTCCTGAATGTCGCGAATCCTTTGAGGTGGAGGGAATGCACGACAAACAGTAGTGTCCAGCACTGCACCTATGAACAGGTTGCGCTGGGAGGGCACCAGGTGAGACTTGGGTACATTTATCGAAAAACCCAACTTGTGCAACAACTGAGTTGTCTCTTGCAGATGATGGAGCACCTTCTCTGGCGACTCTGCTTTGATCAGCCAGTCGTCCAGATACGGGAATACAGGTATCCCCGACCTCCTGAGATGTGCTGCCACCACTGCCATCACCTTGGTGAAGACTCGAGGCGCAGTAGTAAGACCAAACGGAAGAACCGCAAACTGGTAGTGTTGCGACCCAACCGTAAAACGGAGATACTTTCTGTGTGACTTCAAGATGGGAATATGGAAATACGCATCCTGCAAGTCGATCGACACCATCCAGTCTTCTTCTAGCAGCGCTTGAAGAACCTGTGCAAGAGTGAGCATCTTGAACTTTTCCTGTTTCAGGTAAAGGTTCAAGATCCTGAGATCCAGAATTGGCCGAAGCCTGCCATCTTTTTTGGGGATCAGGAAATACCTGGAGTAGCACCCCTGACCCCTTTCCTGCTCTGGAACCACCTCTATCACACCTTTTCGAAACAGTGCCAGGACTTCCTCCTGCAGGAGAAGCAGGTGGTCATCCGAACAATAACCTTGGCAAGGAGGATAGTTCAGGGGAAATTCCCGAAAGGGAAGAGCATACCCATTCCCCACGAGATTGAGAACCCAAAGATCCGATGTAATCAATTCCCAATCTCGTAGGAAATGGGTAAGCCGACCCCCCACTGGACCCACATGATCCGAAATGGTGGATCTAGGGCTGCTTTGCTGCGGTGGCTGGGGGCTGGGATGGGGAAGAGGAGGAAGAGGAGGAAGAGGAGGAAGAGGAGGAAGAGGAGGAAGAGGAGGAAGCGTGACGGCCCGAGCTCGGGCCCTATGCTTGCCTCTATAAGCTCTGTATAATGTGTTTTGCTGCTGCTGTGGCTGCTGCTGGGTTGACTTATAGGTTCGAAAAGAACATCTGCCAAATCCTCCTGAACGTCTTCCAAAAGTGTCCCTGGTCTGAAGGCCCAACGACTTTGCTGTCGCTCTGCTGTCTTTAAAGCGTTCCAAAGCAGCGTCTGCTTTTTTTCCCAAACAATCCAGACCCGTCAAATGGAAGATCCATTAATGCCGCCTGGACATCTGTGGAAAACTCACTTGACTTCAGCCATGCAGTTCTTCTTGTCGCTACGGAAGAACCCATGACCCTCGCCACAGAGTCCGCCGTGTCCAACCCACTTTGAATAACCTGCCTTGCTGCAGCTTGAGTATCAGAGATTACCTCTTGGAAGTCTTTTCTATCCTCCTCAGGTATCTTGGGCACCAACTGTTTTACAGTGTCCATAAGAGCGTGGATATAACGCCCCATCAAGCAGGTTGCGTTTGTGGACTTCAAAGCCATACTGGCAGAGGAGAAAACCTTTTTAGCAGCCGGATCCTGCTTTCTCGACTCCTTTTCTGCTGGGACCTGCGGAAATGCACCCGTAGATCTTTTGGAACAGGCAGCCTGCACCACCAAACTCTCCGGCAGAGGATGAGAGGTTAAAAATTCCGGGTCTTCAGGAGCTGCCCTATACCTCCTAGCTACAGCCCTAGATACAGCAGGAGCTGATACAGGATTTTTCCAAATCTCTAAAATTGGATCCTTTAAGGCATCATTAGACGGTTCAGTCACTGATGAAGGAGAGTGAAGGACCTCTGTGAGCAGATTAGATTTAAATTCTGCAGTTGGTAGAGCAATGTTCAATAAACTTGCAGCCTTCTTTATCACCACATGATAAGGTGTCACATCCTTTGAGGGCTCATTAGAAACTGAAACAAGGTCCCATTCAGGTGACAGTTCTAGGCCACTAGCTACAGACAGGTCCTCAAAAGGGTCCTCAGATTCCTGTAGTTCGCCCTCCTCCATATTTTCCTCTCGATATCTTTCTTCCTCCATCAATCTTTGGGCTTCACGCCTAGATCTTTGCTTCACATTCGAAGCCGTCGGATCCGCAATCGACTCAGACGGAGCCGGAGTCGAACTCGACGTCGGACGAGGGAGAGATCCACGACGTCGCTCAGGGTTCAGCACCAAAGTTGATGGAACTGGCGTCGAAGGAATCGGAGTCATCGATCTCGGCGTCGATGGCTTCGGAGTCGAAGGCCTCGCCGGAGTCGGATAATGCCAATGCGGTGTCGGAGCCGGCATAAAGGGCGCAGGTGCATAGGATTGAGGAACACCCAGACCATATGCCATCGGACCCATGGGACCAGCAGGAGCCCCAGAGGGATACATAGCCCTTGAATAAATTCCGAACATCGCATTCAGGAAATGCGTAGGATCCTGACCTGGAGCCGGGAAGGCTGGGTACGAACCCCCAGGTTGCTCTTGAGGGCGTGGAGTCAAAACGACGTCGATCTCCTCTTCGGGCTGGTGCACCGGAGTCGTACGACCTTCGGGCAGCTGAGCCCCTCCCTCTCCAGCCACCTCCTCCTCACCTTCATCCTCCCGATCTGAAGGATGGGATGGGCCCGGAGAAGGAACCGCTTTCTGCTTCGGCGAACTCGGCGAATTCGCATGCGACGCCTCAACTTCGGCACCCTGTTCTTCCAAAGCCGAAGATACTAACACAATCTCGACCAGCTTCACCTGCGACTTCGGCTTGGAACCCGACTCCTTCCTCGATTGATGTCGGGATTCATAAGTTCTCTTTTTATGCTTCTTTTTTGAAGATCTTGACGCATGGGCCGAGGACGAATCCGATCGCGACCTCGATCGAGACCTTGACTTCGAGCGTCGAGTCCGCGATCTTGATTTCTTCTTCTCTTTTCCTTCTTTAAACTTGGCAACAAGAAGTTTTGCCTCTCTTTCCCAGAGGGCCTTTGGTGTCATCTTCCTGCAGGATTGGCAGTCCTCGACATCGTCGTCGGAGCTCAGACACCACAAACAGCATTCATGTGGATCTGTAATGGACATTATCTTGTTACATTCTCCGTAGGCTTTAAACCCGGTCTTCTTCGAGGTCATGTTGAAAGAGAGAAGACAAAGAGACTAGTAAAATAGCAAGTAACAAAGTTACAGCAAAGGCTACAGACGATCCCAGAAAACCGTTAGCGTCGATAATGCGGAAAAAAGGGAACTGATGTCATCACGCCGGCGTGGGCCAATTATAGGCGTCGGTGACGTCAGCGGAGTCGCAAGCGATGCCGTGCCTCTATGACGTCCGAGTCCACGTCGGCGCGAAGCTACGAAAAGAATTTCCGAATGTTGCTGACACAGGGGGATATTCACAAGGTGAGGAATCCACACGGCAGATGTATCTATCAGAAAGTGGAGACACCGACGGTGAGGGTCCGTGACCGACATCAGCCGGTCGCAATCCTCACAGGGTTTAAAACCAGGCATCCCTACCGGCACCGTTTCGGAGTTGAAGACTCGAAAAAGGAGATCAAAAGATCAAAAAAGATTTAGTCAAAAAGTGACTAAGGTACCACTTTTTCCGGATCTGCGCTGCTGGCGCGGAAAAAAGAAGAACTGACGTCAGCACGCGGAGGCGGCGTCTAAGTACTCCGACGACATCATCACGGCACCCACGACGACGGACGCGGAGCCGCAGACGACGCCTACCGACGCGCAAGGGTACTGCTACGCAAAAAATTTCCGGATCCAGTCTGACGCCTGGGGATATTCTAAGGTAAGGAATCTAATACTAACGTGTCTCTTTCAGATAAAAGGGCCATGACCACACCTCACCCTGTTTGTTGCAGTAGCACATTGTGGTGGTGTTGTCCATGAACAGCTGCACACACCTTTGCCAGAGACCAGTGTCCCCTCATCTCGACCGCTCCCAGATAGCCTCCCCATCTCAGCAGTGACACATCTGTCACCACTGTGTTATCTGGTTGGAGAAGGGAGAGGGGCCTGCCTTTGACCAAATCGTGGTTCATTAACCACTACTGCAGATCTTTTGCCATTCCTGCAGAGATCTGTACCATGTTTGTGACAATTCCTCGATGCTGTGACCACTGAAATGTCAGGTCCCACTGCAGCGTACACATACGCCACCTGGGTTGCTTTACCAATAGGATGCAGGAGGTCATGAGGCCCAACAGCATCCGAGTCAGTCACACCGAAATCCAGGACAGGGCTGAAACATCGGAATCATAACCGGAATATCTTGGATTCGCTGCTCGGGGGATAAGCCCGAAACTACAGTGTCAAGAACAGCTCTGATGAAGGGGAGCATCTGAGGAGTCAGGTGTGACTTCGGCACGTTTATAGAGAACCCCAGCGAATGCTGAAGGTTCGCAGTAGTCTGAAGGTGGGAGACAGCTGGGGTCGAGGACGCCTTCAACAACGAGTCATCGAGGTAGGAGAAGACTGGCCCCACTAGCTGCAGCCACTGCCATCACCTTGGTGAACACCCGAGGGACGCTGGTAAGGCCAAATAAAAGCACATTAAACTGAAAGCGCTCGTGGCCTACCTTGAACCGCAGGTAATGCCTGTGGCCAGGCAGGATGGGGATGTGAAAATATGCATCCTGTAAGTCCAACACCACCAGCCATTCTCCTTGGTCTAGGGCAGACAAGGCCTGAACTAAAGTAAGCATCTTGAACTTCTCCTTCTCGAGTAAGAGATTGACAGTCCGAAGATCTAAAATGGGCCGCAACACTTTGTTCTTCTTCAGAATCAGAAAGTAGCGGGAATAATAGCCCTTGCCTGCTTCTGAAACCGGGACCCTCGCTATAGCCACCATGGCCAGGAGAGGCATAACTTCCTCTTAGAGTAACTTTAAATGATCCTTTGTCAGCCATTCTTTAAGTGGCAGTATAGATGGAGGAAAAGAAAGGAAAGGCAGAGAATAGCCCTCCTGCATGATCTACAAGACCCACTTGTCTGATGTTATGGACTTCCAGTGAGGGAGATGATGATGGATTTTCTCTCCCTCTGGAGTAGCATGGTCTTGCAGAGTCAGACTAGGAGTGCTTGGAGGCTGCGGCTGCCGAGGTCAGGGTGGCTGACAACATCTGGCTTCCATTCTTAGGACTGAATGAGCAGCGTTCATGTCCACGCACAACTTGGGAAGCCTGCAAAGGATGGTGGCTGGGATATGGCTGGCAGAGCTGAAACCCCCTTCTGTTGCCAAGAAAGGGGCGAAAGCTAGACTGGCCACGAGGTGTTGAGAGAGGCCCAAGGACCTGGCCGTAGCACGAGAATCCTTGAACCACTCAAGGGCCGAGTCTGCCTTCTCCCCAGACGGGATCCATCAAAGGACATGTCCATCAAATTATCCTGGACATCACCCGAAAAGCCAGACGTTCTAGGTCAGGAGTGGCACCGTAAGGCCACCGTAGATTAAATCACTCTGCCCAGTGAATAGGTTGTGTCAAGTCCACACCTGATGGTGAATTTCGCTGCATCGCTCTCGTCCTTAACTGCCTGGGAGACCACAGCCCGGGCCTCCTCTGTGACTTGTGGCAGCACTTGGGCAACCGTCTCCCAGAGGAGGTATTCCCAGAAACGGCCCAATAAGCATGCAGTTTTCCCTGACTGCAATGTCAGGCGGAAGAAAACATCTTCTTCCTAAGTGATTCCACCCGCTTTGATTTCTTGTCCTTTGGGGGAGGAGGGGGTGCGCGAACGGTAACGCGCCCTGGTAATTTGAAGCCTGCACCACCAAGCTTTCAGGGGTGGGGTGTTGGCTGAGGAACTCTGGGTCGCCCGGAGTCGGTGTGATGGCGGCTTGCCACTGTCCTATTCACAGGAGACTCTGTGCTAGGCTTGGACCACGTGCCTAGTAGGTAGGATATTCGTCAGTGCTTAATTAAAGGGCAAAAGGGGTTCAGAGGTGGAAGACCCAGTCTGAAGCACTTCGGTCAGGAGATTAGTCCTGACCTGCACAGAGGGCCACTCCAGTCCAAGGACCTTAACTGCCCTACTTACCACCATGTTTATTTATTTAACGGTTTTATATAGCGCTGGCTAGACCCGAAGGTATCAGAACGCTTTACAGGGTTGGAAGATGCCCCCCTCCTCCGTAGCCACAGTTGGTGGAGAGAGCATGCTAGTATCTGGGGATGTGTCCAGTCCACTGGCTTCCCCAAGTTCCTCTCACTAGTCCATCTGCTCTACAGACACATCCTGGTGTCTTAAAGGGTCCATAGACTCCTCCTGGTCCTCTACTGAAACATCATGAAAATGCACAGGTGAAAACATAAAACCCCTGGTTTCTACCAGCGCCTGAATCAACGTTGAGCGACGCTGTTCAGACTCTGTGTAGTCGGGGATGAGGATGGGGCTGGAACTACTGGTGGCCGCCAGCAGCACCAAAGGTCCCGGCTTTGGGTTCAAGGCATAGGCTTGACAGGCGTCATCCTGGATCCGGATCAGATCCATGAGGCCCCACCGGCGCCCTGGCCAGAGCCCACTTCGTTTAATCCAATAGGGCCCCTTCCACCATCTCATGGCCCTTAGGCTCACCAGAGGGGCCAGCCCGCCCAAGTATGCTGCGCATGACCTTGTAGTATTCTTTCATTTGAGCGAGGGTTGCTCCGGCTCCTGGTAACAGGAGGAGGTGCGAAGGTGACCCTGGCTCAACAGAACCATGAATAGAGCGTAAGTGCTCCTTACCTCATTTGTCGAAGGACTGTCGAGATGAAGATGAATTGCTGGCCGGTGTAGCCTGCTGGGCCACAAGGAGCTTCAAAGCTCGCTCCCGCAAGGCCACGCAGAGCCATGGCCCGACAGTCCAACAATGACTTCGAATCGTGGTCGCTCTCGAGACACCAAAGGCAGACGAGGTGGGGATTAGTAACAGACATGAGCAGTGACAAGCACCAGACAGTTTAAACCCAGTGTTCCTCGACGACAGCCCTTCGCACACGATGGAAACATTTCTGTAGTCGACAAAAAGTTGAAAAATGCCTGTCAAAAAGTGACAGAGGGGTAGCTCTTCCCGTATTGGTGCTTAACTGGCGCGGAAAGAAAATAAATGATGTCCGCATGCCTATCTGGCTTCTATATAGGTGACCGCGATGTCATATCCGAAGCCAACACCGTGGTCACACAAAGCTGAATGGAGCCACCCGACGGCGCACACAAGTGTGCAAAAGTTTCCAGATCCATCCTGATGCCTGGGAACTTCTAGGGTATGAAATGTGCGGCTAGAAGTCTCTATCAGATTATGCAATTGAAGCAGGTGGAATTGTGTCATTTATCGGAGGCAGAGACACAGACCATCGCTGAATAAATCAGGACACACTGGACAGCCATGATATGGAAAAGAGTTTAGACTTTGAAATAGAAATAGTAAGGTAGAGGGTGACCTGAGCCCTCCCCTAGATTCCTGCCCAAACCACTGTTACCACCATTTTCCACTGGCTTAACACCTTACCTAATTCAATCAAATTTTTAAGGAGCTAATAATCTCAATAAAGAAGAATGCTATTGTGGACTCCCACTTTTCTTTGTATAGATAGCCATACTGCCTTTACTGACCCCACCCCCACCCCAGCTTAGGAACTACTGTGACCACTGAATTCATTGCAGTTATGTGAATGTTGGACTTCTGAAAGCAATTAAATCATTAATCTACTAAGTAGCGGACAAAATAGTTTAAGACCATCAGCACAAGAATACTCCATGATGGAACCCCTAAAGGTCATTCACTTTACACGTTTCTGGTCAAACTGCAAAGAAAACTGGATTTAAGGTCTATTCCCCAAATATTTATCCCTGGAATCAGGAACAAAGGAAGTGACTGACTTTAAATCCCATTTACCACCTGAGCAACCCATTCACAAAGATGAATTTGTGGCAATTGTAATTGTAGGGCTAGTGCGGAACACAACGATACCTGGACAGGAATGGATAATCATTGTGAAGGCAATAAACCACCACAAACGTATTACTCGATAGGTACCAGAAACATTTGTTAGGGCTTTTCACACCCCACGTATTTTAGCTCTAAAGTATGGTTACAATCTGAGTGGGGAAAATAAAAAAGTTTTTTTTCAACCATATGTTCTATAGATTAAAAATAATTTATATTGAAGGAATACTCTTCAGGATATCGTGATTGCTGAAAAATGATTGCTAATGTGGTTTGTAGATTGCCACATTTTTCTCACTTGGACCACCTCTACTTGGCTATTATTTCCTTCATGCAGTAATGTATAACACAACTACAAGATTAATGTATGCCCTAAAATATTAGACACCTTAACACAAAATATATTTTGCCAAAAGTAAAAAAAATTACACTAACTTGTTTTTCAGTTCAAATGTGGGAAGACAATTTTGAAGCCGATTGTACATAAAACAAAAAAAACAATACACGTAGCATTTTGTGAGAAGTAATTAAAAGTAAACTTTATGACAGGAAAACAAGTGAAATATTAAACTGTTCACTTCTAACATAAAAACATTTTGTAATACAGAACAATATTAAAAAAACACAACCGAGTGATAAAACCCTCCACTATCTTCTGAATAATACATATTTACATAGCGTGCTTTGAATACTATACAGGTTTTAAATTATCTTGACAGAAATCAACAAAGCATCATTAAAAATAAAAAGAAAATCAACCCGCAAGCTACTTGGAGCGTGCATGTGCTTAGGTATTTACATTCTAAGGATCTGGACTGTAAAAGGCAAACCAACATCTAATGTAATTCTAGCTTGGGTACACTTTTGAAGTAACAGTTTGTTAATAGCTGGAATTTATCTGCACTAAAAAATTTCAACAGTGATGCATGATTTATTTTCAGACAGTTCGCCACTTAAATTCTTAAGTCCATGGATTAGACATGAAAGAAGCCAACGGTTATTGCAGTTAGTTTACAAACATAAACACGCACACACCTCAACCCTAGTGGATATTAAATAACTATATTTTACGTTAAAAAAAGTCCTTGATACCATGTACATGTAGCTACACAGGGCATACAACAGATGGCGCGAGGTTTCCAGAAACATACATTAATGGGTACTGCAAGTCATTAAGGAATTTTATACCCATTTAGCAGATCTTGGAAAACCGAAGCAACTAGCCATATCCTCATTATGTACACATTTAGTAGTATTTTATTTCTCACACTTCAAGGGGCCTTGATAACCGAAAATACATGTCCTGTGCTTCTTTAACTATACTTAAATTCCAAACCATGGTGGACTAGTATGATTGGTTTGTCATCAGGATTTAGACCAGAACATTTAAAGAGTTTTCTTCTGCAAGTCCACTCTTATTTTTGAACTTTAATGTTATAAGTGAGTACAGTGGTTTAGAGACCCATTTTCATATTATAGACGAGGTCTGATTTCACAACTTGTTTGTAATAGGGACATTTACAGGTTTTTATAAGAGTACTGCCTTAAAGTTTATAAACATACAGTTTTGCCAGATAATACAGTGATATATTGGAACACATAATCAAATGCATACTAAAGAATTACTTGAAATAATTGTGCTCAGACTTTTGGATTAACGTGCATCTGACATGGGTCAAAATATATATTAGGAGAAAAAGGTTTGTTTACTTTCTCTTAAAAAGTTAATTCAGATTTTTGATTAAATGCTACTCTCTAAACCTCTAAATCACAAATGATGTGTCAATGGTAAGGCTGTAAGTGAAGTGTATTCTTGACGTACAATGAGAAAAGCATTGGACAGAAACATAAGTGCTATGGAAATCTATTCAATCTACTAATTGCAAAATTGTGTGGCATCATGGAAAAATAGTGGATGTTGGTTTTATTGTATTTAACTTTTCCAAAACAAGATGATTGGACTGTGCAGAACAATGTTAGAATGTACTTGAATGTTTAAAATGGTGCACTGTTAGAAATTTTCAGTATGATTTTTTTTTTTTAAAACAAACATATGGAGAAATATCTATATTTGCTTTTCCTGCACAATGCAGGTTGTGCATGCCTTGGTATAGTCAATGTAGTTTCTGATTTCAAGATACTTGTGCGTACTCATGTCATGATTCTATTAATGGCGCACACTAGACCGAAAACTTATAACGGCCTCTTAATATGTGTAAAATCAAATTAAACCAGGTAAAAGAGGCCATCATCATTTTATAGTCAAGTGGTCTCCTTCATTTTAAAACGGTCGATTTCAGTAGTATGCTGATGATTTTGTGTGCCAGTTTTGCAGATGACATATCTGTAAACTTGCCACCTCTCTGAATTATTAATCGTCAAACCCATGTGCACAGAATTGGGAAGTTGCATAGAGACAAAAATAAAATTGTTTTATATTGAACAAAATCAAGTACAACTGACCACAAAGATCACTGTGAGGAGCTGTGCAATGTTCCATATTCAGTTTAGTCGGTCCCTATGACACACAATTGCTTGTAAAAGTCATGCCCATATCAGAATCTTAGGATGTGCACATAATCCATGACACTGAATGTAAAATATGATGTAATGTTTAATATTCTCTACTCTCTTCTCCACTAGCACTCATCCCTTTAGCACTGGTGGGCTGTGAACAATAAGGGGAGGGAGGAATGGATTCAATTATAATCCAATAGTCCAAGGAAAATAGTTATAAAATGTACTGGAGCTCCCATCCACAAAATGTTTTTTTGGGTAGCCAGCCATGAACAAAGCTAGGAATGTCAATTTGGCTACAAGAAGGGATCTCTGCTAAAAGCATGTACAACAGGGTAGTGAATCTACATATAAAAATAAAAAATCTAAAACCAAGCGCTCTAAAAATTATACTACTTTAAAATTCAGTCCCGTCTTCCATTTCTAGTACAACCGATGCTGCAAGTGAAATGATAGTAACTGGTACTCAATGGAACTTAAGTAATCTACACTCCTCAAGACTGTGCCCTCTCTCATCTAATAATAAAATGTTAACAGCCTTCCACAACAGACAAATAGCTTTTTTTTTTTTAAAGCTATTCAAAAATCCTTTCTGATTCTCATTTCTAGTGTAGACCTGAGACTCCGGTTGTTTAATTTTTCCGATGTGCAAAACACAGTGCCATAAAAGGAAAACGAGGAAATGGTTGTTGTTCACTACATACACCATACTCGAGCTTCTTTGCTAGCAAATTGAAAAATAGATACAATGTTCTACATGTTAAACTCTCGTTTTTTATTCCAAAATATGGCATGAAAATTAAGTGAAGAAAACTATTGCTAACTACAAAATACATTTTGTTTCAATTCTTGTAAAGTGCACAAGAGTACCAAAGGTTTCTTGGCACTAGCAAACACTACCAAAGAAGGGGGAAAATGCCCATCACTTGACAAAATTGCTAATGGCATAAAATGGTTTTCAGGTAGTAACTGGTTCTAAAGTCTGGATGCCAGTAATCTCAGTTAGCATTTCTTCTTTAAACCCGGGAATAGATAGGAGCAACAGGTTTCCTGATCGAAAGGAGCACTGTGGTACATAAAGTCACAATAGAGGTTTGAGCATCAAGAAAGGTTAATAAAAAGCTTTCTTGCAGTTTAAACAGACATTGGAACTAGATTCAGTGCCGACTAATGGAGCTTTTTGCTTGCAGAGACTACACAACTGCTCTTTTTCAAGTGACTGATCAGATGAACTAGTGCAGCAGTTCTGCAAAAGTATAAGATTTTATGCCTTCATAAAATATTACAGTAATCAGTTTTTGACAAAACTAAAGGCATCCACAACATTGGCATAACGCTCTGGTAGAAAAGGGGACTTGTAGGGAGATGTAGCACATTTAAGCAGGTGTTGTATACCAAATTGACCTTATAGCTTATGATGTACTATAGGTCATGTATGACATCCAGAGATTTCAATTTAGAAATTTTACCCAAAGGAGCGAATTAAGCATTAACACAACATGCCTACATTTCACCTTAAAGCAATATTCAAGAAGATCGCTTGGTGTGAACATGTGCGTACACACTTAGTTTGAGGATGTTAAAATATGTGAATCCAAGACAACCAATGTTAAATTGTGTAAAAACGGAGCGTTGGCTTGTGGAGCCGTAAATAAAGAAGAGGAATTACTGTGCAAACTTAATTAAACACACTATTCAAGTTAAGAATTTCAACCCTGTAGACTCACAAGGACATAAATAGCTTGCTAGACATAATTTCATATTTTCTTACTATTAAAGAGATGGTAAAGCCCTAGTACGGTGTTCTCCTACGCCGCATTTGTCACTGGTCTCAGTGCAAATCTTAGGCTGGACATATTTGCTTTTGTGCTTATTCAGTGAGTGGTGCAAGTTTGAACTAAGTAAATACGTGCCACTCCTACCCCTCCACTTTCTGGAAAGCTAATGGTTATAATCACATTCTCATTGGAAATCTCTGTATCTCTACAGCTATACAAGAATGCCACCAAGTTCTACTTGGCTTCTGGAACTTTGAATGATTAATTATCCTAAAGCCATGACAACTCTCATATTCTTGAGATTGTAGCCAAAAGTGCACAGTTGCTTTCTGTTGTGATAGTTATCTCTGTATAATCCAGTTAATTTACCTTCATATACTTGTCACGCATCACCCTGCCACGGTCACGGTATACACACAGCACTGCCAATTGAAACACTGAAGCCTAACGCGTCATGATTACTTACAGGTAATCTTCATTACACGGAGTCCTACTCTCATTTGTCACAGTTCTAACAGTATGAAGGTAAGTTGACATGAGAAAGTCATCTCCTGGACTTCCTTAAAAGAACAACTCCTCCTGCAAATTGTAATACAGTAAGTTCAGCCCCTTGCTTCATTTTCCAAAGGTAGAACGTTCAGGGCAAAATTTGCAAGCAAACAGCTAGGAGAGAGTGGGATCCAGAACGATAACGAGGGACAACAGTACTCAGTGCCATGAAAATTACTAGTAATTAATAAAGTAATTACATCACCCCTGCTTTGTGCAGTTGTCAATACAAGGCAATCGGAAAATAATTTGACCAGGACCTACTGAGAAAATGTACATGCTGCAGGGCTGAAAATCACAAAAACCAATATCACAGACTTAAAAGACTGAGGACCATGGATACAAAACTGGTCATGGGCAACTCCATCAGTAGTAGCATAGATTGGATGGAACTGTGTGTTAAGGGAAGCACTGCAGATTTCTATCATACCTACATCCTAGCTACATGCAACTCAGGAGGAAGCCATACCCCAATCAGAAAACCTGGAATGATCAATGGCAGAACAACATGTTATAAAGCCAGAACAAGGCTGTGCAAGAATTGTTGCTGCAGTGCCTCTAACCAATGTATATAAAGAGAAAGTCAGAGAAAAAAGTGTTCGGTCTTACATAAATTCATCTGGGTTGCCCCACCAAGGTCTAGAAGAAAAAACACTTGCTCACCTTGATCCCTGCCAGCTTAAGACTAAGACAGAAAAACAAGTCCTGAAGCGAATACCTGTATGAACAAAAGATGGCAAAGGACTAAGCAACTATAACCCTGGGACAAACTACAAGATCCAGAACATAGCTCTAGGGCTAGGATGAATGATAGCCACTAGGAGTAGACTTGTTATGGTCAGCATCTTCAGTGAGACCGGTAAAGACTAGTAGGGTTAGACATGGCGACTCCATTAACGCTAGACGAGGTCCCATACTGAAAGATTTCACTACGAGACTGGTCAATAAGAAACTACATCAAATCTGGGCCACATGGGGCTCACCAGCTGCAAAATTAGACAGGGCAAAAAAGACCTAAGGGCCACAAGCTGAGACTTGATGGAAGAAACATTCATTCCCAAAAAGGAAGCCAGTCCTCGAAAGACCCAGCATCTTAAAGCAATCTTGATATTGCACTAAAATCTGAGCAGCACATCAAATCCCAAAATATACATACTGACAAACTGTAGATGGAAAAACAGCCGGGCAACTTCTCAAGGGAGTGATGCTGATGAAGAGATCATTCAGGGGAAGAGACTGATAAACAGCAGTATAATTAATAATTGAGCAAATATAAATAATTGCGTCCTGATTTATTGTCCTCTGATTTTAAGTAGCACATTGCCTAGCAATAGAATTGGTGGAGTAATGGGGTTAGCCCCAGGATGGTGGGGACTGTGAGAGGGTTAGAGTGGAGTGACTGCTAACAACTAATAATCTATTTCCCAAAACAGTGGATAAAGAAACATTTGAAATAAAACTACTACGGTGGCAGAATACTTTTGCTGCAACTGTTTGTGGCACATTCTTGATACCAGGATACAAAATGCACTGGTTATTAATAATCTAGAAAGTACAACATCATCCCTCCTTTGTGCAGTCTTGAATACAAGGCAATCACAACAGACTTAGACCAGGACTATTGAAAGGAGGGAGGGAAGGTGGACCAAAGTCAGGTAAAAGGACTTTGCCAAGAATGAACTATTCTTGGATCATTAACCTCCAACAACCCCTCCAACCCATGGTTCAGACTTTTTGTGTCCTCATAGTCAATACCCTCCCCACAAGACCACATATAAAGTGTGAAGAGCTTGCATCACCACTGAAAGTTCTTTCACGGTTGAAGAGGGGATAGCTTCGGGATAGGGACAAGTAAACCAAGGAAAGACTCCTTCCCGCAGGATGCATCTCAACTTGAGTCACTGACGTGTCTGCAAGAGGTTTCAGTGGTCCAGGCCTTGACTGCAGGTCTTCTGAACAGACTGGTCAAGCCCAGTTACCCCATAAAGGACAGTGAAAAGACTGTCCATCAAAAGCAACGCATAAGAAAGAGTCTGGCAACCAATGGGAAAGAACATGGTGATTTTGTGTATTGAGGTGAAGAGATGCTTAGTGGGCCATAAGGGCTTTGGCTGCATTGTAGCTCCATGGATTTTAAAGCCTTTGAAGGGTCGGATGTGCATAAACTGGCAGCAGCCAAGCCTGAAGCTTCTGACAAAGTGGAGTTATGAAGATTGCCCACTGAAGTTTCAAATACAGCTGCAGTGAACCCGAGTGACTGGCTAGACTTTATATGCTTCGTCTTGACCACCAATCAATGGTCCTGAAAAAGAGGCAGCACTTACAAGATAAGCGAATAGGAGAGAAGTCTGAGGGGCCAACCAGTCTTAAGGTATGAGGTTGGCTCAAACAGTCGTCAGTATGCCCGCCTGTACCTTGGGAAACATATGGGAAGGGTGGCAGCTGATTGTAATCTAAAAAGTACTACTCGAAATTAGCAGGCAGAGTCACTGTTACCATAAAATAGCAGGCATGTAACAATCAGTTGGGAATCAGACTACTCCCATACACATAAGAGATATGGTGGACAATCTCAAACTTGTATCTGATTGACTTTACACACACACGTTCATCCTTTTTCATATCTTGTTCTGTTAAGGAGTTCAGAAAACAACAAAGAGGGGAGAGAGAGAGATATATCATATGGATTCGTTCTCCCTGGTCATATTCGAATAAACAATAGGAATCCACCTAGAATAGTGGCGAGTGTTACCTAGCGTGGTAGGGAGCACTCAGTGCTTATAAAATACCCCTCACACACCAAAAGGACCCTTGGTGTCATGCTTCATCATTGGGGTCTTCGCACCCCTCTACGGGATGCGGCGTGCTACTACCTACGACTACGTGGGAGCACTTACTTATAGACTATGTGTGGTGCATGTGAGGGTTTTATATGTGCGTGTGTGTCAACATGTTTCGGAGTCTCAGCGGAACCACGTACGGGGCAGGCAGGAGTCATTACCTCCGAGTTATCGCAGCCATTTAGCGCGATGGTCCCCTACGTATTGAGGCTCATGAGGCACCAATAAAGAAAACAACAAGTTTCGCTAATTGCAGAAACGTTTTCCTCCAAAAATTTGTAGGAACATTGTAGCCTGCACATTTCACTTTTTAGACTTAAAAATTTTGTTTAGTAATACGTGAGTAAGGTGGGGATTTGTGTACCCTGTCCTGAAGAAGGAGTTACGACTCCGAAACATGTTGACACACACAGGAGGTAATGCACATAGTACTGCTTGAGTACCTCCGACGACACCTTTTAATAGGAGCAGCCCGGCGACTCATTAACATTTTTTCTGCCTACCCCACGAGCCAGTTCCTTTTTAACTTTTCACTCACTTTGGAACCTCACTACTCATGCACATATAAAACCCTCACATGCACCACACATAGTCATTAAGTAAGTGCTCCCACGTAGTCGTAGGTAGTAGCACGCCGCATCCCGTAGAGGGGTGCGAAGACCCCAATGATGAAGCATGACACCAAGGGTCCTTTTGGTGTGTGAGGGGTATTTTACAAGCACTCTGTTAAGGAGTTCCTCAACAACTTCTAGATCAATCAGAGGAAGTATAAGAATTCGGATAATGGCAAATTGGGAGACTGAATGATGGCAGCCATCCGTATAACAGAATGAATCACTTTAGTAAGTGTTAACAATTTATGTTCATCCCTGGACAGTGGTGCCTCTAAAATCCCAACAATGGGACAGTTGTGCCAAGTAACAACAATGCATAAGTTTCCAGAAGCAAGGATTTAGGTTCTTCCCAAATGCCGGACACTACACTGAAACTGGCCTTTACTCTGCTTATAGCATAGTTTTGGACTGTTTCATAGGACTGCAGGGCAAGTTAGACCTTTTCTAACTGCTGCACCCTTCATCACAATTTGGCAGGAAATCTATACCATGGAATTTAAAGGAAACAGACAATGATGCTGAATAACAGCAAGGTACAATCCAGACTTAAACGTGTCTGCTTTCTTCATGAAGGTCTTTAGAAGCAGGCAAAGGGCCAGCACAACAGGGGCACTTTCTGTGCTGCAATGATCAACTCAATAATTGTCTAAAATTGCTGTCACCTTGGATACTGAAGTCAAAACTGTTTCTTTGAACTTGCCAAAAAACAACTTCCTAAGAACTGGACTCATCGGCCACCTTATACAGGAGCCTAGAAACTTGAACACTACTCGAATCTGACAGCAAAAACAAGAAACCATAATCATAGTTTGGAATTGTAGGCTGAATTGATGCTAGCACTCACAAAGGAGTTTGGCTGAATGAACAAGCACTTGTAAGTGTTTTCTATGCTTTTGTCCTCAATCTGAGCTTGTGTCAGATCGTCACAGGCCATTGCAGTCGGCCATGAAAATCTGAGAACAAACCACTCTGGGTACTACATTTCATATCTTGCAATAGGATGCATGGTTGTAAAAGAACAAAGTAATTACCATGATCTTAAGAGTTTGACACTCTTATGAATGACTCATAAATAGCCTTCGACCACAAAACTGATATGGGTAAAATACTGAGGTTTTCTCAACTATCATGCTGGACCTACTGTGACCAAAACACATCTTGGCACATGTCTGCCTTGCTTTTGGTCTGATGTTCATCACTACCTGCACCTCTCCACCCGAATGCCAGCTGCCATAAAAGCACAGTTGTCTTGTTCAACTGGAATTGGCTGCAAATCGAAGACTACTCAGCAGCTTGTGTTGTAGGCATGGCCTGGGAGCTCGGAGAATTAAGGCCCACTCGAGCAGAATGCCCCCCAACATTTGGAATTTGAATTTGTAGAGCCCTTTTTGACCCTTACTAGGATATCATGGCACGAGAAATCATATGTCACCACTGTTTTACATTGAAAAAGGTTCTCAGCCACTTACCTTTTAAGCACACACATTTCTCTGGTGGTATGCCTGCGACAGTATACACCCTCAAAATCCTAATACTCTGCAGAATCAGAACACACCTTAACATTGTACAAAGGCCCCAGCATTTGAGCCACTTGCCGCTTTGTACCAAGTGACAAGAATATCTGCACCCTGAAAAGCAAGTTTACACTTCCTTAAAGAAGCACAGGGTCTTTCTAAGACAGATGAACAATGGCGGAAAGTTTAAAGGGGTGGTCCAAATAGCACCCTCTTAAGGAGAGGATGAAAAAAAGTGTTTGTTTCATTTTCTTCTTGCCTTTTATTCTATATACCATTCTTTCCTAATTTGCCATTTCATAGCAAAAAAATAACCTATGCAATCACTTTTTAGAAATACACAACCTCCAACAGGTATGGCATTTACAAAAACGTACTTGTCTGTAGCAATCCGTGTTAAAAGAGGTGGTGAGAGAATGGTGAGCACTGCTTCCACTATTCAAGTTCTAAGTCTTCTCCACTTCATGAAATACCGCAAAAGAATTTCCATCAACTGGATGATTAATAGCACCGATAAAAATGGATAATCATTATTGTTTTTCTATGCCCAACTCTTCCCCTAAATACTAGAGTTTAATATAGAATTAGAGAGAAGCACTGTAAGTAGACTGGAATATGTAGCTAGATATCACACATGTACAATAATGTCACAAAATGAAATTGGTAAGGTATTCAGTTTTTTTCTGGCTGTATTAGGTGTACTGGTGAGACTCCTAGGGTCTACCACTAAATGTTCCTATAACGATAAATATGCTGATCGACACCACAATGACCTGCAACTGCAGTAAACGTACCATGATTTCCTGCAAGAGGAACATGTCTGTTACCAGTTTACCTAGAAATTATTTCAATGAATGGCAATAGGGTTTGTGTCTAACAAATATTAAGATTGAATTAATAATCCTGTCATTCCATTTAAAGCTAGGAAATATTAGAGACAGCAGTAGCACACATGCAGACTTAAAAGAGGAGAAATACAATCATAATCAGGAGTGTTCTCGTGTATAATATAAAGGAAATGACTATTTTATTTATAATTATTGCCTCATTTGTTTACCTGCGAATGGAGCGAAGAGAAAGTTAAAAGGTAAAATTTTAATACTACAACCAAATGGTAAAAAATTGCACCTGCTATAAAGCTTGGCACTCCTATCTCTTTGATATACCAGAGGTACCAAATAACCTTTTTAAAATTGATTTCTTATGCTCTGTGCGTACTTTGCGCACCACCATTCAGTTTTGTGGATTTCGGTTTCTTTTCCCATACTACCTTGACAAAAGAAATTACTTTCATATTTTCATACCCTGCAGATTCAAACATTGTCCTTCTCAGAAGTAGTAATTTTTGTTTGTCATCTACAGCCAATGATTTGCATTAAAAGGATTGGGTAGATTTATAAATCATTTTTACAAGATACTGTTCTCTATTATTTAAATCTAATATTCAACTGGTTTGCAACTTTATCCTTGATACACAGCATGAATCTGAAAGAGGACAACGGACCTTGGTTGTGAGTGCAGCTGCAACACATGCATCTCTTATCCCAGTGGACAGCCAAATAAGCAAATGTCAGGTGAACAAAACGATAGCAAGGCTGATCATTAAATCAGTAAAACGAGGAAATCCGTATCATAGAAAAGTAAAATAATGGCCTAGATTTTCTGCTTGCGGCTGAATTGTGTTGGTACATGGAAATGCATTGTATTTTAAAGCGTGCTCTAAAGCTTTATTACCAGCACGCCTAAGGCTGTTTTTTCCATATATTTATCTTACTCAACACTCTTAAAGTGAACATGCTTCATCACGATGGTCAACAGAATTACCCACTCATCACATTGCAGCAATAAAATGGTACAGTTCTCTTTGAGGAAAGAGAAATGAGGAAATTCTAATTTAATAAAGGACAGATAGTCAATCGGCTTGAAGAAACTATTTCTGCAGAAGCTAGATTGGGCTCAAGCAGAGAACATTATTTATCCCCAAACATTATTAGTTCATTCTCCGAGTGCTCCCCATTTGTCCTTATTCATTGTTTGACAGGATTTTAGGTTTACGTTTTCTGGTGACCACAGGGTTCTTTGATAACTTCTCTCAGACTGTGGAACCTTTGTGAGAAATATAATACTACATTCAAAGTGGCTGAGGAAAACACGGGGACAGTGTTGCAGTAATACTCATAATTCAATCTAGAAATGTGAAATAAAGGATCAGTAAATTCACATTTGCAAAATGATTAAAAAGAAGATAAAGAGGACTGATAATAAAACTCTTTAGGAAAGGAATATTTTGAAATGTGTATTATGTGTGCAGAGGCCGTATTATTATTTTACTGCCCCACTGACTTACATATCACAGAAAGAAGTCAGAGATCAGCAGGAACTAGGACAGTATAATTCCGCACAGCCATTTAATCCACCACAGTGATGACCGGACGTTAACTGGCAACGTTGTAGGTGCTCCTTACTTAGTCCATATCGTCACTAGTCTGATTTCTCACCACTTGCCTTATAGGTGAAAGGAGCGTCTAGTTCCCACAGCGTTTAGAAATGTGAAAAATGGAGGCATGGTCCTCCCAGCTCTAGAGAAGGATGACATTAAGATCTATAAGCAAGGAAGCTGTGCATTCTTTGCAGGCCCTGTGGCAATACTCTGGGTACCCAGAGCTAGCTTATTAATAGGCCACCAAGCCTTAATACTGATACATAATATAATGTGTAACAATAAACTGTATACTTTAGTGGGATGTGAACAACATAAGTTTTCCTTTTCTGTACAATATTCACATACAGAAAGAAAATGCGTTTGTGAGAACTGCAGTCCATAGCCCAGTCCTTTGGCTGGAGAATTGTTCCTTTTGTATCACCATTAATGACATTAAAAAAATCATTGAATAGTGACCACACAGCGCAGATTTTGTTGTCCTTTTGCAAGCCCGGGATTGCACGTGTTGAAAGTCCATACAAAACAGGCGTCGTAGGGAAACTTAGTGTTTCTTCAAGTCCTTAGATTCAAAGAGCTTCATACGTTCTTGTACAGTTAGACCTTCCTTCAGGCTCTGGCAAATAAATGAAAGATACATTTAAAATTGGATCGTCTCAGAGCAAATGACATGCATAGAAGTTGTACAACATCCACTTAAAAGGTGCAATCACAAATTTATCATCAGAAACAAGAATTGTGCAGGTAAAGAAAAGATGGTCACACGAGTAAGGTATTAGTTGAACATGCTAGTGAAAGAATTAGATGTTTCCATTAATGATTTAATGAGTATCTTAAAAAATGGAAGGGATTAAATCTTAGTGTGCACATAATTAATTCACAATTTATACACTTTCCTGACTGCATCTAAACCTCCTGAATTCTCTACTGATTACCCAAGGCCTGTATTAAAATTGTGTGGTGATGTTAATTCTTCTAATGTCCAGAAGAAATACTAAATTCAAGAATAATCCACTCACAGGATAGTATGGATGAAGAAATTAATCTAGATTTTCCTTCAAGATAGCTTGTCCTCCAAAAACTAGAAAAGACTCTTTGTTATCATCACACTCTAAACAAGACCCAAAGTCAGTAAAATAGCAACTGCCTCCATGAAAACATAGTACTTTTCATGCCGGACCTTGCATGTTTTAAATCAAGTGTTAAAACTGATTAAAAAAAGAACTAACCTAATAATTGTCAGTTGTGAAATTCAAAGCTATTTTAATTAAAAATAAAACAGGAGGGTTATTTTACAGCCGCCTCAATGTAAATCATTACAGACAGTCCTAACCCATATTTAGCAACTCACCATGACTTCTGTTCCCAACAACTGCTTGCGTTGGTTTGAAGTCTCTTGCGGTGGGCTGTGGTGAGTCACAGCACATGGTAAGTTACTGTAAAGTTTTTTTTTGTTTGCCTAGAGGACATGGTTATCATGCTTTTCTCCCAATAGACATACACATAATAATCAAAAGAACTTTGTGGCTTGAAATCCAGAAATGTACACAAGCCTTCTGCTAAGCTTTGCTTTGATCACCGCTATTTGAGACCCATGAAAACTGTAATTTTCTATATTTAGTATACCGGAAGGCAATGTACAAAGTACATGTTCACTTACGGTTGTGTTCCAAATCTTTCTTTACATTAGTAAATCAAGTATCAGGCTCGTAATCTACAACATTAACTCATCAATGTTTTCTTTATTGCTTTCTTAGGAGCTTCGCAGGGGGTCCTAATAATACACTCTCCTACGGCTATAATTGAGCACAAACAAAACACCCTATAGTGTAGCCTAGGTTTTTTGTGATTTCAGTATTAGTGCACATAATTAATTAGGGGAGAGGGGTTGGCCTAACGGCTAAGGCGCTCGACCTCGGGATCTGGGTTCGAGTCTCGGTAACGACACCAAAAACCTCCTGTGATTCTGGGCAAATCACTTAATCTCCCCGTGCCTAAAAAAAAATAAAAATGAAAGTGTGTCCTCATGTAACGTAACTGGTGCTATGTAAAGCGCTCTGATACCTGATTCGGTTCGGGTCTAGTTCGCGCTATATAAAACTCTACAAAATAAAATAAAAAAATAAAAATCTGCCCCCTGCTGTGTAAAGTTAACATATCATAGCATGGCAACCCAAAGATGTACGATTCTCCGGTACGATCAGATGGGCAGCAAATGTTCATAGTATTTCAGTTTGCTTAATAACAATAGGAACTAGTGTACCAACCCAGAGTGCCCGGGAGAAACACTGTGACAACAAGTATCCACAAGACAAACAAAATGGGTTGATTAGATGGTCAGACGTTTGTTTCTAGAAACACACGAACACAAGAAAAAGCATTTTTACATCAAAACGTGCTTTACTCATGCATAGTGAACGTTTAGATTGTGTGTTCGGGCTTCTTTGTGCATAATTTGGTTTACCTATGTGAAGGGGAACCTGGATGCTGGTACGTTTCAATTCTCCCATGAGACCTGCTCAATAACGGACTGTCAGAGGAAAAAACAACAAAGACACAAACAAACAAAAAGTACATAAATCTAAAATGTAATGCTTTTCATGAACCACACAAATAAACCCATGAGGCCAGACGTGCTTCAACATAGCACAGAAGGCTTGCTTGAGTACCTAAACGAGGCTACTGAGAAGACTGCAACAGTTAACACATATAATACAAGTATAAGAAAGTACATAAAGGTCCAACACTCATATCCTGTGGAGAAATACCCTATTGTCTGGGTGTAGTTCACTCTTGAGGTTTGGACCAACTGCTTCTTTCTCAAGTCAGGTATGGCGGCAAAGATTGAGTGTATCTACCCAAAAGTCCTTTCCTTGCAGTAGCTATCCGGAAAATTCCATTAAATGAAAAAGAGACGAGCAAGTCTTATCCTTGATATGATTCTTTTTATTTTATTTTATTTCGTTTGCCCCTAAATTCCTTGGGTCATAATACATTCCATTGTATGTTTTGCATTGTTGGCATTTCAAAAACAATTACAAAAAGGGGGTGGTGATGGACAGAGTATCTGAGTTAATCAGAACACTCCTACCCAGTCAATAGATCAGGGCTTGATCCATCACCGTTTTTTAGCTCACTGCACCATCCCAGTTCAGAACCTGGCTATATGCAAATTAGTCTGTCCCTGGCCCAGTGCATCATGGGAACAGAGGAGACCAAACTACCAAGCCAATTCTTCACTGGAAAGGAAACAAGCTTCCGGGGACCGGTTTCTGGCATTACAGCCGTCTTCGGCCCGGCTTGCTTGAATCCTGATGGTGCAATGAGCAAGGGACTCATGTCTGAGCATACCCTTCCACACTCATGGTGGCCAAAATAATTACAAAAAGGGGGTGGTGATGGACAGAGTATCTGAGTTAATCAGAACACTCCTACCCAGTCAATAGATCAGGGCTTGATCCATCACCGTTTTTTAGCTCACTGCACCATCCCAGTTCAGAACCTGGCTATATGCAAATTAGTCTGCCCCTGGCCCAGTGGCATTTCAAAAACAGCCCACACCTGTTTCTCCCCCTGCAAGGCTGTTTAGCCTGGAGCTTTTTCAAGGCTGAAAACTTGAGGAAAGTGTCAGTTTAACTTATCTATTAATACAGGTGCATTTACAACCACGAGTGTAGGGTGTTCAGTTTGACTTGTGATAGCCTACATGCATATCCCCAGACATGAGGTTGTGAAAGGTGGTGATAAAATTCAATGGTGTCATGGTATAGTACCCCAAAGGTGCTACCATTAAACACTGAAAATTAAAAATTAAAAAACTCTTTCCTTAGGATACTGGCATGCAGCCATAATATCACCAGACTTATTAATTCGCACTAGATTTGTGCAGCAGTAAATAAAAATATTAAATCAAGTTAAACATGTGAGGTGGTATAAGTGCTAGAGGGATTTTCATAGGAGGGACTCGCTTGAAGTTGTGGGCGGAATCCGAGAAATTTCCCTAGCATAAGAATATGTGTATGGCAGAATGGCCTGTGTTACCTCATCAGAACACTAGTTAAAACCTTCAATTAAAAATGATCTGTATTTTGGAGACAAAAAAATACAGTTCCGCTCAGTTTTCTTGCATTACGTCATATGCGTAGAACACGTTTACAGTTTGTGCATTGTTACTTTCTTAGGGCCAGATGTAGCAAAATCAGAAATACCGACTCTTAATTACCGAATTTTACCGATTCGGTAATTAAGAGTAGGTATTTCTAATGTAGGTACAAATTCGGTAAATTTTACCGAATCGCTAAAAATCGGTATTTACCGATTCGGTAAATACCAAATCAGTATTTGATATTGAATCCTATGGGCCTTGAAGCCCATAGGATTCAAAATCAAATACCGATTCGGTATTTACCGAATCTGTAAATACCGATTTTTGCAAGGGTGCAGGGGGTGTCACTTTGACACCCTCTGGCACCCCTGTTTTAGGCTTGTGTGCCATGTGGCACACATACATGCCCTTAGGGCATGTATGTGTGCCACATGGCACACGTGTACATGCACAGATGTGCATGTACACCTGAATCGGTATTTTACCATGCAATTGTATTGCATGGTAAAATACCGATTTTCAAAGCCCTGTGTCAATGTGAAACTTGGCACCTACATACCAAAAATGCATTTTCGGTAATTTTACCGACCGGTATATTTACCGATTCGGTAAAATATACAGATTCGGTAATTTTACCGATTCTGTAATTTTACCGAATCAGTAAAATTACCGATTCGGTAAAATTACCGAAAATGCCTGTTTTTTAGCCCCCTACATCTACATGGCCATTTACCGGTCGGTAACGGACGAATTTGGCCGTTACCGGCCGGTAAATGGCCAAAATCTCCCACCTACATCTGGCCCTTAGTCTGCTGTTCTAAATGCATTATTTTTTGTCTGAATAGCACATAGGTAGAACCAAAACAAGACTACATTGGGAACAACACCAGGTTATCACCTCTGTGTGGAAAGTCTGGTCATTACTCGGTCATTAGAATATATATATATATATATATATATATATATATATACTTATTACAAAGTTAACAGTTAAAAGTAGTGGTGTCCCTCTAAACGGAATAATTTAGAATGTGCACTGTTGCCCTCAACAAAGATTCTTGGGTGCTTACCCGCCACAGGCTGAATCCCCTCTTCACGCGCTCCGGTTCTATTTGAGCGGCGTCCTGGATGAGCGCCATTTTAAAGGATACTGGGGAATATAAAGTCCCTCATTGATGTTCAGAGCAAGCGGCGCTCCAGTTTGACGGTAGAAATAGCCGCCATCTTGTAATGTAGTATGCCAACGTATCGAGATCAGGGCCATCGTTATTTTTTAAAGTTTTATAGAGCGCGAACCAGACCCAGGGTAGGGTATCGGAGCGCTTTACATGATGCGTAGGGTGAAACATTCAAAGGGGAAACATTGCATAACAAGGAACATAGTTTACGAGTAACAATGGATAATAACATTGAGAGGCCTTGTTCTGAACAAAAAAAAATTATCCGTAAGAGACCATTCAAGTTCCTGTGGGTCAACAGTTCTCGTGGCCGCAATGAGAAGAATGTTCTGGGCCCGAACAGCAAAGATTAGGTTCACGAAGGTCATAATTAAACGTACCAAAGGGTAAGGTAGGTAGGAGTTTGCCGATCCTATGATGTGGTGGCTGCCTTATTACCAATTGATTTCATTGTAACGGGTATTATGAAGATGTCGGAGAGGAAATTATTCACATGTATGTGACATCCTCGAACAGGAACACCGGCTACAATTCTACATTGTGAGGGTCTGTGCTAACTTACTAATGGGAAAATGTGAGATAGGAACCTTGTTATCTTTTTTATTTTTTGTTTGTAATTGTAAGATGCTATGATCTTCCTTTATCCTATTATGTAACCTCGTTCTTTATGCTGTTGGAAATGCCTCTGTGCGAGAGCCTCCCTATGCCAGTCTCAGGAGGAACCAACAAATTGTTTTGGCTATGGTTAGAGTGGTGCTTGTCAGCAGGAGGAAAGAGGACATGAATCAGAAATTGTCATACATGTACCCCCTAAGTCCATATATATAGTAGTTAGAGGGTAGGTTCGTTTGTAACTCACCATTATTTTTTAAGACCACGTTTGTACAATAATGTGAAATATGATTTACACTAAAATGTTGTATTAACTCAACCCCTGTTGGCAGATTTTTTCAGGCATTGTAGGAGCTCCGCACTGATCAGGATAGAGGGGCTGATAACTGCGTTGCAGTGGTCGGGAGAATGCTGGGAAACTGGTGGCATCCCGACCTCCGATTTCCGATTTTACTGTCGGGCTGGTGGTGTTGGTGCCACGGCAGCGGCATGCTTCGGCTCATAGCGAGCCTGCAGCACATCCCGCCACTGTGGCACCACCACCTGAACGTCGGTGCACTGTGTACCATACACCATGTCGTGCATGGCACACACGACACGACAACAGTGCAAGCAGAGAGGGGCACAATATATGTTCCCATACACTTTGCCCAATGGGCAAAATCGCCCTGGGGCTCTGTTTGGGGCCCCATTCCTGCCTTTCTGCCAACCTTTACATGGTGGGCTTCCGACCTTGAAAAGGTTGGTGGAAAGGCAGGTTGTGATTGGGACGGCGGAGCTGGCATCGGCACGCCTCCTATGCCCACATTCTACACCGCTGCCGGATCCAGGATCCTGGCAGAGGCAGGGGTCTTGTAACGATATGACCGCCATGGACATGATCGGGCGGTTGGACTGCAGAGGAGGCGGCGGTTAGACCGCCACCACGAGACGTAATGCAAGAAAACAGAGGAACTGTATATTTTTTTAGCCTCCAAAACCACAGATCATTTTTAGCTGGAGGATTTAACCAGTGTTCTGAAGAGCTAACGCAAACCTTTTGGCCATACACAAAATTCTCATGCTTGTGAGATTTCTCGGGTGCCGTGAACAACTTCAAGCAAGTCCCTCATATGTAAATCCTTCTAACACTTATTGCAATTTACATGTTTAACGTGATTTAATATTTTTAATTAATAGTCTGGTGATTTTATGGTTGCGTGCCAGTACTGTAAGGAAAGAGTTTTTTAATTTTCAGTATTTAATGGTATCACCGTGGGGGTTCTATACCATGACACCATAATTTCTCCTTAATTTGACAACCACCTTTCACAACCTCATGCCTGGGGATATGCATGAAGGCTACCACGAGTCAAACAGAACACCCTATACTGATGGTGGTGGACGCACCTTTAATAATAGATAAACTGACACTTTCCTCAACTTTTCAGCCTTGAAAATGCCCCAGGGTAAACAGCCTTGCGGGGGGTGAACTACGTGTTGACTGTTTTTGAATTGCCAACAATGCAAAACATACAATGGAATGTATTATGACCCAAGGAATGGATGATTTGAAGACGAATTAAATTAAATAAAATTAAAGAGTTATAACAAGGATAAGACATACTCGTTTCTATTTCATTTTATGAAATTATCTGGATAACAACTGCAAGGAAATGACTATTGGGTAGACACACAATCTTTGCCAACACATATAATACAGTATGGACTAATACAATGGATGACCAGGAGGCAACATGAGGTAGCTCCTGCAGGACATGATTCCCAATATTCACTGAACACACATTATGAAAAGACAAACGAAATGATTGAAGAACACACCCCATACCTGAAGACAACTGCTGAGAATTAAACAAATGGGTAAACAACTGGGGATTCAAAACAGTATTCTTTATTGTGCTGTTTTTCTCAAAAAGACCAGTTATCACCAAAACACCAGAGCATTTTTTAAGAAAAGGTACAAATCATTATTCCACCTGATGCCATTTCATGATTGTATCACCACGTAGGTGTCAATAAAACAACTGATTTGGTCTTTATCAGTTGCAAACGCACCAAAATTTGTTGGAAGACGTTTCGCCTACACTTGGTTTCATCTGCTGAATTTCAATAAAATCTGTCCATTTGTTTACAGTTTCAGGATTTCTTTTGCAATATAAAGTTAGAATAATTTTTCTTAATGTATACATCTTTTAGTTCTTCCATCCTTACAAGTCTTTTCCTAACAGAGATTTAATAACAGCTTTTACAACGTGATGAATAAGGAAGTAAACAGCATTGCACTATATTAAAAACAAAACAAGCCATTAAATCATGTTGAGTATGGGCAAATAAGAAAACAAGTTACTTACCTGTAACTACAGTTATCCAGTATTGGTATCTTTCATAGATTCACATGGCTGAATCATTCCCTGTCGCCGAGGCGGGAGTCCCACGGTAATAATATATACAATAGCAGTGCCGTAGAAAATTATTTGTAGTAGGCTGAAAAGACTATAGGCCCAACTAGGCCCAAAACTTAGCAGCCTATCCACCTCATTATGTAAAAAGAACTGAAACAGGAGTTCCAACCAATCAGCTGTCCGCACCCTCTAGAACCTTCCCAGCTGAGGCAGTTCTCAAATTTTCCCAGCACAAGTGAGAAGTATGTATCCCTAATAAAGAACTGCCTTGACGGGGAGGAGGGTGGGTGCATGTGAATCTATGAAAGATACCAATACTGGATAACTGTAGTTACAGGTAAGTAACTTGTTTTCTTATCCAGCATTGGGGTATCTTTCATAGATTCACATGCCTGAATCAGAATAGCAAGCAGTAAAGCCATATCTGTCGTTAGCCGAAGGTGGGAGACAAACCTTAATTGTACATATCCCCCACACAACCGGAAAGTTATAGAGCACTAAAATGTAAATATACATATATGCAGAAAAACCTTCATATACTATTGTTCATAATAAAGACAGCATTTGATAAACAGAACATTACAGTAAATCATACATATTTTCATAACATCAATATAATGTGAGAGACCTTTGAAAAGTCTAACCTTAATGAAGAAGATGCTGCAGCACCGCCTCTCCAACTGCTGTATCATCTTGTAATGCCGACTGCAAACAGTAATGCTTTGTAAAAGTATGGACACTCTTCCATGTAGCAGCTCGGCAAATGTTCTCCAGCGTGACTCTAGCAAATAAAGCTGTTGACGCCGACATCATTCTGGTGGAATGCGCTCTGACCTTTCTGACTAAAGGTCTATTAGCCTTTTCATGACAGAATTGTATCACTGAGGATAACCATCTAGCTATAGTTGCTTTCGTCACAGCTTGTCCTATCGTGACCTGTCCATAAGCAACAAAAAGCTGGTTAGATTTTCTTATGTCCTTAGTTTGTTGAAGATAAAACTTTAGGCATCGTTTGACATCAAGAGAGTGCAAGGCCTTCTCTGCGGGTGTGACAGGATCCGGGAAAAAGGTCTTCAACTTTACCGGCTGGTTTAAGTGAAATTGAGACGGTACTTTTGGAATGAATTTCGGATTTGTTCTCAATGTGACATAATCCTTCGAGAAATGTAGGAAAGGTTCTGAAATGGTGAAAGCCTGAATTTCACTAACCCTCCGGGCTGAAGTGAGAGCTAGTAAAATAGCCACTTTCCAGGTTAAGAATTTCAGTTCAGCTCTATGGATAGGCTCGAACGGTCTCCTCATTAATTGGGACAAGACAATATTGAGGTCCCATTCAGGAGGCGGAAGTCGAATTGGAGGAAAGGCTCGAAACAATCCTTTCAGAAATTGCTTTATCAGTGAAGATGAACATAGTGAAGGCTTGTTCGAACTTCTTCTGAATCGGGATATGGCGGCAAGATGTACCTTAATAGAAGAGAATACCAGGCCCGCCTTGGCTAGAGAAAGTCAGTAAGGTAGAATATCCTCAGGTGGAGCTTGAAGAGGATGGATATTATTTGCTTCGCACCAACAACAAAAGCGTTTCCATTTGAAACGGTACGTTCTGATAGTACTCTGAGCACGGGCTTGAGACAGAATTGCTCTACAGTCTTCAGAGATTTGGAGATGCAGCGATTGAGAATCCGGGTGCAGAATCTGAACTCCTTCCCTTGACAGCATGGAAAGAGTCGGTTTGAGACGAATTGGAGGTTGTTGAGATAACAGGAGCAGTTCTTGGAACCAGTACTGCCTCGGCCAGCGAGGAGCAATGAGGAGAAGAGTGCAATGTTCCCTCTTCACCTTCTGCAGAATCCTTGGTATTAACGGTATCGGGGTAAAAGCGTATGCATAGATTCCTGACCATCTCATGGACAGGGCATTCCCTCTTGACCCCCGTTGTGGAAATCTGCTGGCGTAGAACAGGCATTTGCTGTTTTGTCTTGTCGCAAACAGATCCAGAGTTGGTGTGCCCCAACTTTGGAAGATAATGTTCACCTGTTCCTGTTCTAGCTCCCATTCGTGGCAACCTGTGAGGGATCTGCTGAGGTTGTCGGCTAAAGAGTTTTGAACCCCCTTCACATGCTCCGCTCTGAGTGTTATGCCGTGCTGTATAATCCACTTCCACATTTCTTGAGCTTCCTGCGATAGGGATAGAGATCTCGTTCCCCCTTGCTTGTTTATGTAAAACATTCTGGTGGTATTGTCCGTACGCACCAGGACTGATGAGTTTGCAATTCTCGGAAGGAACGCTTGCAGAGAAAGGAAAATGGCTTTTAATTCGAGACTGTTGACGTGTTTCTGCCGATACTGATGAGACCATCGGTCTTGAATCTGGAGGTCCTGAAGATGGCCTCCCCATCCCACCATTGATGCATCCGTAGTCAGAATGAATTCCGGTATAGTTTGAAGAAATGTGAGGCCCGGAGACAGATTGCTGTCTTTCGACCACCATTGGAGCGCTTGCCTCATTCTGGGTGTCACCTTTATGTGATCGTCGAAAGATCCTCCTAGTTGTTGCCATTGTTGTTGCAATCCCTCCTGCAGTGGCCTCATCCTGAGTCTTGCAAAGGGAACTAGGTTGATTGCTGAAGAGCACATCCCTAGAAGAGACGCATATGACTGGACAGAAAGTGACTTTTTTGCTGAGATCTGCCTTGCCAGTCTTCGGAGTCTGTCCTGACGTTCCTGAGACAAGAATGCTTTGCACTTTCGAGTGTCCAGAGAGGCTCTCAGAAAGGTTAAGACCTGTATGTAGGGGCTGCAATTGTGACTTCTTTGCATTTAGAGTGAGACCTAGACTTGAGAATAGACGAAGGGCGCTTTTGACCGCTTGTCTTGTGATCTGTTTCGATGGTCCTTTGAGCAACCAATCGTCGAGGTACGGGAAGACCTGTATCCCCTGGGACCTCAACGCTGCAGAAACTGGGGCCAAGCATTTTGTAAATATTCTTGGAGCCGACTTTAGCCCGAATGGAAGCACCTTGAATTGAAAATGGACGCCAGCCACGGTGAATCGAAGGTATTTGCGATGTTTGGGGTGAATAGGGATATGGAAGTAGGCGTTTTCCAAGTCCAGAGAAGCCAGAGAAGCCATAAAATCGCCTTCGTTGAGACAATTGAGCAAATCTGCCAATGTCACCATGCGAAAACTCTGTTTCTTCAAGAATTTGTTGAGTCTGCGCAGATCCAGAATCGGGCGCCACTCTCCCGATTTTTTCTTTATTAGGAAGAAGCGAGAGTAGAATCCTCTTCCTTTCTGCGAGATTGGAACTTTCTCTATCGCATTCATGTTTAAGGCCTCTTTGAACAGTAAGTGAAGACGAGGGGGAGGGGGACCCTTGGGCGGAGTCATAGGCGGTTTCTTTAGGAATTCCAGAGTGTGACCTTTTTCCACTAAATCGAGGACCCACCGGTCCGATGTGATGTTCCGCCATTGATGGTAAAATGCAGAGATCTTTGCGCCCACAGGGAGGAAAGGATGTTGGACTGGCGTTCGGCAAAACTCATTGACGCTTGCTTAAATCTCGTCCTTTTTTATAATTTTTTTTCTTTTCAAAAAACCTTTATTAGGTCACCATACAATACACAGCTCTTCGCCTACAACCCGGAGGCCGGCAGCAACGTATATTATGTAAGGACACAGCTGTTTGGCCAACAACCTCAGGGGCAGGCAGCGTATCAACCAAAGTGGAGCGTAGTCAGTATGGTAATTGTAATCGTCTAATCCCAACAGTGAACCACAGAAAACTCATCAGCAATATCTGTCTACCTCGTCTCTTAAAGTTACAGATGATAGCGGTGTGCGTATGAGTCTATGCTCTGATCTCGTGTAGTCTATCAGTTTGTCTCAGTGTATGTGTACATTGTGTCTCCCCCAGGTACCCTCCACGGTGTGGCTCCTTCCGTTTGGTGAGCGGCCGAGCGCGAGCTATTCCGTCTGAAGGTCAGCATCTCTCTCTCTCAGCCAGTCCTCAAATGGGGACCATATATCTGCGGGTCTAGAGTTCCCCGGCATCTGTTCCCAATACCTCCCAAGCTGGTCTTTACAGTATGTTACCGCTTTTAGCCAGGCCGCCACCGTCTGCGGTCGCTTCTTCCGCCAGTGTATGGCCACCTGTCTTTTAGCCATCAGCAACAGCATTGCCGCGAGTTTGCGTCGCTTCATCGGGATCTCTCCCACATATCCCAGTAGCGCCAGGTTAATCGTCTTCTCGACAGTTGTGCCTATTATGTGTGAGGACCTCCCCCCAGTATCGTGATACTTCAGGACATCCCCAAGCCATGTGTGTGAAGTTGGCATTGTGCCCACCGCATCTCCAGCACTCGTCACCATCACACAGTCCCATACGCCGCATCTGAGTGGGTGTGCGATATAGACGATGCAGGTAGTTAAAGTGAATGAGCCTGAGCCGGTAGTTGGGCGACAGATATTTTAGCTGGGTACAGCAGTAAGTCCACTGTTCTTCTGTAATGTCTAATGCTGTCTCAACGTTTCAGGCCTCTCGTGACTTAGTACTCGTGATTGGGTTTTCCTTTTGCGTGATACTATATATGCGTGTGATCAGTTTGTGGGGCGAGGCGCTAGATAGTACGTTCTCTAGAGCTGGTAGCGAAGGCGGCTCATTGGGAAAGTCACCATAAGTGGCTCTGCAAGCAGCCCTCCGTTGGTAGTAAAGCAAGGTGTCAGACGCTGTGGGTGCCTCTGCGCTGCATAGTTCCTGTAACGTCAGGAATGTCCCCGTCGGGTACAGGTCCCCCCCCTTTTTGTAAGTTGTGTGACTGCGCTCTGTTCGCTATCGCCTCATCCATCAGCGGTGTCAGCAATGGATTCCCCCTCAAGGGCATCGACGGTGCATACAGTTTACTAATGTGTGCTCTCTTTACTATCATCCCCCAAGCCCATCGTACAGTTTCGACTGTGTCAACGTCTTGTCGTGGGTGTTTGTAAGGTTGAAAGACTGCCGTGTTTAAGGGGGTGGGGGAGGCTCTATCAATTTCAATCGCCACGTGCGGCTGATAGGGAACCGGGTGCTGCCACTAATGGAGGTATTGTGCCTGCGCACTGTAAGCATATAGTTCGAAGTCCGGAGCTCCTAAGCCACCCTGTGTAAAGGGTAGAGTCAATACCTGCCAGGAAACTCGAGGTTGTTTACCCGCCCATATCAGAACCAGTACCGCAGTGCGCAAGCGTTTGAAAAAATGCGAGTTCAATGGAATGGGCAGATTTACAAAAAGATAGAGCAGTTTGGGGAGAATTACCATCTTTGCAATGGCGATGCGCCCGAGACAACGGCAGGTTTTTCCACCGTGTCACCCTGCCCTCTATCCAGTCTATTGCTCTGCCATAGTTCAGCGTCCACAGTTCTTGTAGTGAGCGGCTCAGCTGAATGCCCAGATATCGCACCTCCTCAGTTACCCACGTTATTGGAAATTCAGAAGTAAACTGAGCTGTGTCATCTGTCAGCGGGAACATAGTGGACTTAGCCCAGTTAATCTGTATGCCCGTTAGGCCACCGTATCTGACAAACTCTCGCATTATCGTGTCAAAGTTGTCACGAGGGTTATTGAGATAGACTGTGATGTCATCTGCGTATAGGGAGATGAGGATTCCGCGCGTGGTGAAACCTATGCTTTTATGGGCATGTTGCGGTCGTAATTTGGCCGCTAGGGGTTCTGTCACGATAGCAAATAGCAGGGGAGACAGTGGACACCCCTGCCTTGTGCCTCGAGTAATGCTGATGGGCGCAGACGTGCGACCGTTCACTCGAATCCTGGCTGAGGGTGCAGTGTACAGTAGCTGTATGTGTTTCAGGAATAGAGGGCTGAAGCCCAGCCGCTGCAGCAGGGTAAACAAGAAATTCCACTTCAGGGAATCCAACGCCTTTGTGGCGTCCAGCAGTGCAGCTGTTGCCTGCACGTGAGGGGCCAAATAATGGAGCATACCAAAAAATGTCCGCAGGTTATGTGCTGTGGATCGTCCCGAGACAAATCCTGACTGATCTGTCAATGCGATTTGCGGTACCATAGCTGTCAATCTATCTGCGAGCAATTTAGCATAAATCTTAGCATCTAGATTGATGAGGGACAGCGGACGATATGAGTCCGTCTTAGTAGGGTCTTTGGCTGGCTTCAGAATCGTGATGATTATGGCTTCTCGGACAGTGGGTGGCAGTGTACCAACCTCAAGTGCCTCTTGATACATGCTATGCAGCCGGGGAGCCAGAATGTCAGCATATTCCTTATAAAAGGCTGCCGTGAGCCCATCTGCTCCCGGAGCCTTGTCTCCTGGCATAGCACTTATTACCTTTCTTATATCTTCGATCGTGAACGGTAGGTCCATGTATTGCCGTGCGCCATTATTGAACCACGCAAGGCATATCTCATCTAGATAGTTATACAGATCAGTCTGCGACGGGGATATTTTAGAGGTGTATAGTTCTGAGTAGTATTCAGTAAATTCTTTTAGTATATTCGGCGGCGCACGGACTGTCGCACCATCCGACTTCAGTATCTCTGCTATATAAGAGTTGCCTCTGGGTGCCCGAAGTAGGTTTGCGAGCGTCCTGCCAGGTCTGTCACTTTCGTCGTACCTCCTTGCTTGTGCATGTTTATGTATGTATACCACCTCCCTTTCCGCCTCAGTTTGAAATTCAGTGAGTTTGGATCTAATGCGCACCAGAGTGTCCTGTGATGGCCTATCTGTTTGGCGACGCTCAAGGTCCTGTATGTCTCGCTCCAGCCTCTGTAGGGTGTTTATGTCTCGCAGTACACCTGTCTTCAAGGCTATGCAGTCACCCCTCACGACAGCCTTAAAGGCCTCCCATAACACCCCAGGGGAGTCCACCGAGCCCTCATTTATAGTGAAATATTCTTCAATTTTGGCTCTAAGACCCTCACAGAAGACCTGGTCTCGCAAGGCTGCAGACGGGAATCTCCATGTAAAAGGCTAGGCGTACGCCGGGGGGGATCTCTATGTTTATCTGTACAGGGGCGTGATCCGACAGTGTGCGAGCGAGGTGTGTGGTCTCAGTCACCCAAGCATGTAAATCTCTAGTAAGTAGCCATCTATTCGTGACCAAGCATGTCTGTGGTGTGTCATACAAGTGCCCTCTCTGCGCGTCGGGTGTGCTGCTCTCCATGCATCTATTAGAAGGAAGTCATCTATTATTTCATGTAGTAAGTCTGCTGCCTTGGGATGGTGTGCTCGTGAGGTCCCTTGTCTGTCCAGTTCCGCAGATAGGGGAATATTGAAGTCTCCTCCCCACAGAATCGCTATAGGGCCCAGCTTCTGAAGTTCATGCCAGATCGTGCTGTAAACGTCAGGGCTGTCAGTATTAGGTCCATATATGTTCACTAGGGCGATATATGTATTATAAAGTGCTCCCACCAGAATTATGTATCTGCCATCCCTGTCTGCTATTGTGTTGTGTGTTCGCCAGTGCAGGCCCCTCCTTATCATTATCGCTACCCCCCTGGAGCAGTTCGAGAATCCAGCCGCGGCAATCACCTCCCATCTCCTGTTCCTTAAAGCTGTTGTGTCAGTTCCGAGTAAGTGCGTTTCCTGTAAGAGACAAATATCAATACCATGCCTCGTTAAGTACGAGTGTGTAAGCCTGATTTTACGGCGATCGTTAAGGCCTCTAACATTCCACGTGAGACATTTCAATGTGTTTCTAGTAAGTGTTTTTGTGTTGTCTACCATCCCTCAAGCCACAAGAAATCATCTTCAGGCAGCGTTCGCCTATACGCCAAGTTGCGCGCAGACCTGCCAAGTGGCAGTTCAAACATTTCACATTCCGCAGACAGCATAAATATGGCATATATCTTACCCCAGGCAGTCTCAGCGTTCCATCTTATTGGCATGCATGGTGACCCATTTACTAACGATAGTGTAAATAACAACAGCAGAAGTCCCAACCCCCCACCTCCCACACCAACCCCCCAACTAGGTTGTGTAACATTTCCCTCCCCGTCCCATGGTACGTCCCAACTTGCAGTGAAATAACAATCACCAGGGCTCAGTTCAGTTATTGTAGTAGCAGCGGGAATCATCCCAGAGAAACGTAGGGTGACCACCTTCTCGCCCCGTACTTATGACAGGGTGACCAAGCGCAGTTAAGATCGCTGCATCTCTAGGACCCCCCCGGACCATACCGTACATCCTTTCAGGCGATTTGTCCAGCTCTCTCCTCCTCTCGGCCATGCCTCCAGTCGCTCCGTCGTGTCATTGCAGCAGTCATCTGATACTGTAAGTCAGTGCAGAGAGCATGGCCATCATTCAACATCGCTCAGCCGGTCCGGAGGATCCTGCTCTCCCTGATTAGGCCTCTGTTTCTGCTCTTTTGCCAGGTGTTTGGCATATTGAAGTGCGGCCTTCGCATCCACAAAAAACGTTGGCTTCCCAGGACCCTGTACCCTGAGCTTCGCCGGGTAGATCAATGCATATTTCGTGCCCGTCTGTTGGAATATTTTCTTTGCAGGTATGAATTCCCTGCGGGCTGCCTGCACCTGGAGAGTGAAGTCCGGATATATTTCTATGTGATTGCCTTTATATTGAATCTTGCCTTTTTCTCTGGACAGTCTCAATATCGCGTCCGTGTCTCTATAGTTCAGGATCCGGGCCAATATTGGCCTTGGCGGGGCTCCCGGTTTAGGCTTAGGGCCCAGCGATCTGTGCGCCCTTTCCACTAAGAACATCGGGGACAGTCCGTCGTCAAATAGGTCCTTCAGCATGGTCTCCATATATCTCTCCATGTTTGAAATATCCGTGGATTCCGCAATGCCCGTGACGCGTATGTTGTTTCGGCGCGATCTCGCCTCCAAATCCTCATTTTTTTGTTGAATTACTTCCAGGACCTTATCCATGCCTCTTACTTTCTTTTCCAATTCTGTCTGGCCCTCCTCCGTTTCGGTCACTCACGTTTCCAGCACGCTCACCCTGCCTTCCTGCTTGTCCATGCGCCTCGTGATGCCATCCATTCGGGCGGCTAGGGTGTCCATCTTAGCGTCGATGGCCTGCAGGCTTGTTTTCAAGTCCTGGAACATATCGCGAATATCTTCTGCCGGGTATTGTTGTAAACTCTCGCCGCCAGCGCCCGACTCAGCCTGGTCCTGAGTAGTCGCCTTCTGCTTCGTTTTATCAAACGTGATTTTCGGATGCCTCGTGTCCGGCTTTCCCATGGTGCCTCAGACGACAAAGCCAGGCGGCGGCCAGATCTCCTCCAGGTGCGCCTCCGCCAGCTACTCCTTCCTCCCAGTGAACAGGCCTGGCTAAGTCTGCTTCACACGTGGAAGCAGCGCGCCGCGGTGGTCAAGGCGTCTCTTTTCAGTAGATTCGCTACCAGGGTCACGCTATTCACAAGGCAGCGCCCACCGCAGCACAGGGATAAAGGTAGGCTATAGATGTCTCCCTCGCTGTGTCTGCACGCAGTTCCCTCATCAGCATATGGAGGTCGCTGTGCACGTGCGATAGCTGGGCCCAAGTCCTGATCCAATACCCGGACGGATCGATCTCTCCCGCTCCCAAGGCAAAGCTCGTTGCGTGTCTGTATGACTCTGTTCCAGATCGTTCAGTTGGCAGTCACTGGGTTCCCCGGCCGTGCCCAGAAGTATGCACGCACCCACCACTAATCTCCAGCAGGCGTAGCTCAGCCCAGCAGAGCAGGTCTAGTCAGTCCAAAATAGCGGCTCCAGCACTGCGCCCCTCGCAGGAGAGATGGCCCTCGAGACTCCCGCTACTCAATCCCGCACTGCAGCGATGCAGTCACCGGGCGCTGCAGCAGGTCGGCGCTAGCATGAATTGACCTCTCTGCGCTTGGATTGGTTCGCGCTCAGCCCCAGTCTTATGCGGCCGGACCCGGCAGGGGCACCGCGCGGCTCTCCGTCCCTTTCACGCTGCGGCCGCCCCGGCTCCTTCCTGTGGCCCGCTCTCTTAGGCACCAGCGGCAGCCCTCACCTCGTCCTGCAGCAGCTGGGGGGTGGTCGCGCCTCGTCCGGTATCTATGTCCGCGCCTTAGACGTCACCGATGCTCCGCTCACGGTTCTGCTGCAACTGCGGCACCGCTCCTCTTTCCCGTGGGCTGGGCGAAAATCTAGGTCCCGGCTCGGCTCCTCTCACAGGCCGCACCTCTTCAGCCAGGCAGCGTGGCTGCTTCCTCGCGTTCTGTATCCCCGGAGCCGCTGGAGCAGCAACCGGAGGATCGTGCAGGTAGGCAGGCTCCGTGGGGGTCCGAGATGCAGCGTCTGTTGGCAGGATATATGTCGGATTTATGGCTTGGTCTGCGGAGCTGCCGAGTTAAGCAGCCATTCCGCTCGGCAGTCAAGCCACGCCCCCTTAAATCTCGTCCTTGATTGTTTGCTCTTCGTCTCCCTCCCTGACGAGAGAAATTACTGGAGGTAGACTGACGATATGATGACTGGTAATACGGTTGCTTGTACTGCGGTTGGTATTGCCTGTTCTGTTGGTTATGGTAATTTCCCTTAGAAGAAAAACCACGACCTCTTGCTCCTCTAAAAGAACCTCTCTTGTACTGTAGGGTACCAAGCGATTTTGCGGTATCAGTATCTGTTTTGATGGTAAGCAAGGCGTCATCTATGTGCTTACCGAAGAGCGAGTCCCCGTCGTAAGCCATATAAAGGATTTTTGTTTGAACCTCCGGTCTGAAGGAGGTTGCTCTGAGCCAGCCTTGGCGTCTGAGCACAGCAGCACCCGCTAACTGACGGAAATTAGTGTTCACAATGTCCAGGGCACAATCTATTATTTCTGAAGCTGCTCTTTCTCCTTCAAGCAGTATCTTACGTGCCTCTTGTTGACGATCCTCCGGTATCAACTCAAGGAATTCAGACAGCTCCGACCACATCTGTTGGTCGTAGCGGGCAAGAATCGCAAGAGAATTTGCTGCCTTGATAGAGGATGCAGCATTGATGGAAAACTTCTTGCATATTAGGTCCAATCTTCTGCCTTCTTTGGCCGGCGGCGTCGAGATTGGAGTGGACGGATTCTTGGACCTCTGTTGAGCGGCTTGAGATATCACAGAGTCCGGACGTGGGTGACTCACCAAACAGGATGGAGTTTCTGGCGGTGCTCTGTACTTTTTCTCTATACGAGGAAGGACTGCAGGGATAGAAGCGGGTGTCTTCATAATCTTTAGAACTTCCTGCCAAATAAAGTCTATAATGGGTATGGCCCTGGTGATCCTCCTATTCCCCTCTTTAAAATCATGTAAAAAGCAGTCTGACTGCTCAATGGTAACTGGCAGTTTAAACCTTGTAGCAGCCCGTTGCATGATATTATGAAAGCCTCCATTGTCCTCCGGTGGAGAATCAGAGGGCTGTGGCAAAGGAGGGGAAGGCATGGGTATTACATAATCATCCCATAGATCCGTAGGGGTGTTGTCTTGAGGCAGCTCACCTTCCTCTCTTCCATCTTCATCCGAAGAGGAAGTATCCCGATCCTCTTGTGGCGCGGGTTCTGCAGTGTGTCTTGGTGACACTGGAGGCTGCGGTGGAGGAGGTGCAGGTACGTCCCCTGGTACCGGAGGTACACTTTGGGTGGACGGTTTTGGTGGGAACCTCTGGCGATAGTCTGCCAACATGGCTTGCAAATCCTGTATCAAAGAAGGAGGGAGATGACTTGTCTCCTCCGAACGTGGAGGTCTGTATGGTTGTCTATAGAAAGGTGTAGACAACTCCTCTTGGTAGTAATGTTCTTGCATATCCTCTTCGTCCTCTTCATCCTGGCATTTTATGTGCAATTCAGATGGATGGCGTGCAATCGCAAAGGGACCTTCATTATCTCCGTCATCCTCCTCAGAATCCTCTTCCTCCACATATGACTCTAAGATCTGCGATGGTAGCAGTGGGGAAATATTAGAGTAGTCCTGCCTATGATAGGTCTTGAGGTGAAAATGTGTATAGGCCACAGTTGAGACATGAGACACCTGAGGTGGAACAGGCCAGGGTCTTGTTGGCGAAGTCTTGGTGACAGCTGAACTCCTTGTGGATTTAGGCGTCTTAACAAGCTGCGCTGAAGGCGGCTGGTTTATTAGTGGAAGTGCCGTCGACGAGCTCGTCGTCGATGGGATCGTCGTTGACAATGGTACAGTGGGTGGACTCTTCGTCGACGGGGCCGCCGTCGACGGGTTTTCGTCGACGAGACCGTCGTCAACGGGGTCTTCGTCGACGGGGCCGTCGTTGACGGGGCCGTCATCGATGGGGTCTTCGTTGACGGGGCTGGCGTCGACGCGGTCGTCGGGCTCTTCCCTCGTCGACGAGATCTTCGCCGACGATGATTTTGACGTCGACGGGACTTTTATCGTCGATGACTTCGTCGACGAAGGTGTCGTCGTCGATGCAATGGTCATCGGCGATGATTTTGCGTCCTTAGCCCCTGAAGATTTCTTAGAGGAAATCTTACCTGAAACAATAGGTGAGGTAATGGCAGATGTAGATACCGTCAGCGAAGAGCTTGAAATGGCAGAAGTCACAGAGACTGTGTGAGAAGACACTAGAGAGACAGTCTTAGTCTGGGCTTTACTCACAGTTTTTGATGAAGATCCTGGAGAAGCTGGAGATTCCATAGGAGGAGAGGACAACCTCCTTGAGGGTTCAGACACTCCGTGAGAGGATTTGTGTTGTTTTTTCCTCTCAGGAGAAGAGCTATCTCCAGATCTGGCTCTTTTGCTGGATGTTGAAGCTTTGTCCTCATCATCTGTGGAAGATGATTTGAGCCAAAGTAGAACCCTTGCCTCCCTGTCCCTGATGGTTTTGGCAGGGAAGGTGCGGCAAATCCTGCAATCCTTCACAATGTGAGAGGGATGCAGGCAGTAGATGCAGTCCTTGTGCTGATCATCTACATGGACCCTCTTCTTATCACAGGTCCTGCAGGCCTTGAAAAGAGCTTTCTTCTCAGAAATTCTGAAGAAAAAAGGTTGAAAACTGAGTAGGCACTCAGGGAGACTCCCTTCCACACGACGTGCGGTGAAAATCTGAGGAGAACTGCCTCAGCTGGGAAGGTTCTAGAGGGTGCGGACAGCTGATTGGTTGGAACTCCTGTTTCAGTTCTTTTTACATGAGGTAGAAAGGCTGCTAAGTTTTGGGCCTAATTGGGCCTATAGCTTTTTCAGCCTACTACAAATAATTTTCTAAGGCACTGCTTTTGTATATATTATTACCGTGGGACTCCCACCTCGGTGACGGGGAATGATTCAGGCATGTGAATCTATGAAAGATACCCCAATACTGAATAAAGGATAATTACCTTCCTGTGTACTGTACTCAGTCCTTACTCTCTCTTCTTCACAACTGTTTGGGTTCAACTTGCGTGTCACAGGCAGGACTGAAATGTTCAATAACTCACATGAGTGGTCCTCGGCATGCGAGTCCCTCCTCTAACCACGCATCACCAACTTTCCTCATCTAGTCTGTGTTTTCGACATGTATGGTTGAGGTATATGCTCAGAGAGGACGACAGAGTGAGGTGTTGCAAAGATGCAAACTCAAAAACTAAGACTATTGGAATCCACTTGAATGTGACTTTTACATACTCTGGTGTCATTTTTAAGAATCTGATTCAAAAGCATAAAACGCTGGGTGAGAGTGGGCAGCATTTACGCGACTTAGCTTCAAGGATATAAAACGTGCATATTATCAAGGCTAAAAGCATATTTTCGAAACAGTCTCCAGAGTAATGTTTGCATGTAGAGTGGCCCACGGCAGTTTTTTATACATCCGTGCAATGAGAGAATATCTTTCTAAGGTCACATATGCTGCCTTGTCTCTTGTGGAAGGAGTGTGAGGTTCTGAGGAGTATGAACTACCGTACTGTTTGAAAATGTTGATATACAGGTGAAAATTCACTTAGCAGTTGTGCCTCTTACTGCTTTATGGTGGGATAACGTCCACCACAAGTTACGAGACCATGAGAACAGCTTTTCTTTCTAGTTAAAATGTAAGAGCTCTAATAAAATTCAACAATGTCTGTCTTTTTCAGCTAGGGAAGCAAGGGAGTAGTGCTGGGAAAAAAGAATCAATCAATCCACGATTGAAATTAAACTCCGTAAGGCCTTTTGGAATAAATAAAGGAACTATCGCAAGAACAGCCTTGTTCTTAGGAACAGTCTAAAAGCTCCTCTGAGGAAACAGCCTGGAACTTGTTTTCTTCTACCAGAGAAACTTGTTACTAAAAATGCAGTCTTTCAGTACAGCAAACCTATGTCATATAAACAGAACAATGAGATCCATTTGAGAAGCTCATTCTGGAAAGAAATGGTGCTACAGTGGTTTACTCACAACTGCTGCCTGGCCTTAAAATCCATAAAGTCCTGACACAGCAGGTAGAAACTCTATTTTTGCAAAGATTCCACTGTACAACTTCATCCTTTCCCTTCAGCAAGATTTTATCCATTGATGAAGAGAATGAGTTTTACCATCAAAATACAAGTCCACTGCCTTGTCCAGAATGTCACTACGCAGTGAGGAATAAACTAATGAATAAAGTTAACAAACCATATATGTACCCCAAAAAGGCACACTGTCACTAAATGGAAATGATTGAGCCGGAATCGGACAGAATCAACTTGATGGAAGAAGCGAACAGGTGGGTTTTTAACAATTTCAAACTCTTAGTAAAGCAGCATTCTGTACGATGTTTAAGACAGGGTGTTTCATGCCTTGGCCGTAACCAGCGCAAAGGATCGATTGCCCAGCATGATTCTTCTAAACCTAGGTACTATAACTAGGTGGAGATAGCGACAGAATATTAAGTCCTAGCTGAATTATACTGAGACAATGTGGGTCTGTTGGTGTGATCTTTGATGGCCTTGTTATAAAAGCAAAGAGCTTTAAAGACACTTGGTTTGTGGACTGGTAGCCAATGAAGCAGAGTAAGGCAAGGATTTGTTTACCGAGACCTAAAATCAAAAGGGCAGAGGAGCTCTAAAGCAGATTAAGTTTTTTTAAATCAAAAAGCTAGGTAAACCAACAAACAAGGCATTGCAATAATTCAACCTAGTGTCATTCATGCATTAACCATGGATTTCCTAGAAGAGTTGAGTGGAAAGGGCAGCATCTACCTTATAATGCTGAGTGAAAGCAGGTAGGAAGCAGGTGGATGTTAACTTGTTAACATGAGCCTCAAAAGAGAGCTGTGAATCAAAAATAATGCCCAATTCCCAAGCTGTGTGCGGAGGAGAAAGAAGATCTAACACATCTGACCCCCAATGAGAGGACCAGAAAATAGAATGACCAAAGACCGGATCTTCGGTCTTCCTAGCATTCAAAGTTAGAGAGTTAGATTGCATCCACATGAGCACAGCACCAAAACAGGACTTAAATTACTGTTGAAGTGATGGTAGATCATAGTTCTGATAATCAAACTAATCAATACGGTTGGCCAAAGGTGAAACAAGGATTGAACGAGGTAGGACTTCAGGACGAACTCTGGGGGCACACCAGAGGTAATAGCCTTGACAGTGAAAACTGCCCAGAGATACCGCTTGTGCTCGGGTCGTTATGAAAAAATCTGAAACAATAGGCACCCAACACCAATGTGTAAAATGCTGTGGGGCACCGTGTTTAAGGCAGCAGATAGATCAAGAGAAATGAACGTATCACAAGAGCTGATTTCCAGGAGTCTGGAGCCAACGGAGTAGACAACAAAGAGTTAAACAGAGTTTGCAAACAAGGGGAGACTATATGATTGTCAGCTGTCAGATGAAGAATCGGGCACAGATCAAGGGGACAACCAGAGGGAAGAGAGTTTAACTAAGAAGTGACAAGTTCAATGGGAGCAGGGAGAAAGCCTGTCCAGCATGAACAATTATACCCAAACTCTGTCCCTTTTGATCGAGGGTAGGCAAGGAACATTAGTGATTAAGAGATAGTAACCTTCAAAACCTTTTTGTGAATATACCCAGATATACTTTGCTGTGCAGAATTTACAATTCTGCACAGCAAATTCAGACTACAGAATGGGTAAGGAAAATGCTACTTACCAGTATGCATCTGTTCTTGGCATGCAGAGCTGCAGAGTTACACACTGTGCACAGATCGCCACCTAGTGTTGGGCCTGAATGTTTGCAGTGTGTTGTTGTCCTGAAAAGTTCTTTGGAAGGCACGAGATAGGTGACTCCTCCTTTGGACCACATTGCGCATGGGCATCGGCTCCATCCTCAGATTGTTTTTCGCCATTAGGCAAATGATGGAGCTTTGCAAGAAAAGGAAGGATGTCCATGTAATCTGTATCTAATTAAGAGAATACTGGAACAGACAAGGGTAGCCAGGTCGTGTGTAACTCTGCAGCTCTACATGCCAAGAACAGATGCTGGTAAGTAGCATTTTCCGTTCGAGGCATATGAGCTGCAGATTACACACTGTGCATAGATTGTATAGCAGTACCCACTCTTAGCGGCGACCAACCCTATCTGTTACAGTAGTTTCAAATAATGTTTTGAGAACAGCCTGGCCCACATTAGCTTGTTGTTTGGTTTGCACATCTACACAATAGTGTTTTGTGAATGTGTGCGGTGTAGACCATGTAGCTGCTCTGCAGATGTCATCTAGGGGAATGTTCCCTAAAAATGCCATTGAAGCCACTATTTTCCTTGTAGAGTGGGCTTTAGGAGGAACGGATAACGTATGTTTAGCTTTGTGGTAACAAATCTGTATGCATTTGACAATCCATCTAGCTATCCCAGATTTTGAAATGGGATTACCTTTGTGTGGTGGTGAGAAAGACACAAAAAGTTGTTTTGTCTTACGAAAGGGTAGTGTTCTCTCGATATAGTATAGCAATGCTCTTTTGACATCTAGGGTATGAAGAGCTCTTTCTGCTACGGTCTGTGACTGCGAGAAGAAAACGGGGAGTTCCACAGATTGGTTGAGGTGGAAGGGAGAAATGACTTTGGGCAGGAATTTCGGATCAGTGCGTAGAACGACCTTATTATAATGCGTTTGCAAGAAGGGTTCTTGAATGGTTAGTGCTTGTAGTTCACTAACTCTTGGCAGAGAAGTAATAGCTACTAGGAATGCAACCTTCCATGTTAAAAATTGTAGTTCACATTAATGTAATGGTTCGAAGGGAGGTCCCATTAGCCGTGTGAGAACAATGTTTAAATTCCACACAGGTGAAGGTGGTACTCTGGGAGGAATTATTCTCTTAAGGCCTTCCATAAAGGCTTCAATAGAGGGCACTCTGAACAGAGGTAGATGCTGTCTGTTTTGCAGATATGCGGCTATTGCAGCCAGATGCAGTCTAATAGACGTGTAGGCTAAGTTACATCTTTGGAGATGCAGTAAGTATCCTATGATGTGTTGAATAGATACGTCTAGGGGATTAATATTGTTGTGACAATATATTACCAAGCATTTCCACTTAGCTGTATAACATGCTCTAGTGGTTGGAGGTCTAGCTTTTTTTATGACATTCATGCAGTCTGTAGGAAGGTTAAGATATCCAAATTCTAGGATTCAGGAGCCAGATCGCAAAGTTGAGCTGAGCTGGGTCCGGGTGCCTGATCTCTCCACAGTTCTGTTAAAAGGTGTGGAGACAGGTATAATTTTTGGTGCGGTACTACTGACAGTTGTAGCAGTGTGGTGTACTACGGCTGTCTGGCCCACGTTGCAGCAACTAGGATGAGGGTTAGAGAATGCTGCATTAGTTTGCGTACTACGAGTGGTATGAGTGGTAGAGGTTGAAAAGCGTACGCAAATTTTTTGACCAGTACATCCATATAGCATTGCCTTTGGACAGTGGGTGTGGATATCTGGCGGTGAAGCTTGGGCATTTGCCGTGTTCGTGGGTGGCAAAGAGGTCTATCTGAGGTTGTCCCCACATCTGAAAGAATGGTTGAAGAACTTGCATATGAAGTTCCCACTCGTGGGTCTGTTGTGTGTCGACTTAACAGATCCGTTGTGGTGTTTTGTACTCCTGTAACATGTTGGGCTAGAAGGAATATGGTTTGAGGTATAGCCCACCGCCATATGTCCTGTGCTAGTTGAGAGAGGTGCAGGGAGTGTGTTCCGCCCTGTTTCTGTATGTAATACATGGCTGTCATGTTGTCCGTGCGGACTAACACAGCTTTGATGCACAAGTTACTACTTGTGTAACGATATATCTGTAAGAGACATTAGTTAGTATTAGATTCCTTACCTTAGAATATCCCCAGGCGTCAGACTGGATCCGGAAAATTTTGCGTAGCAGTACCCTTGCGCGTCGGTAGGCGTCGTCTGCGGCTCCGCGTCTGTCGTCGGCGTCGTGGGCACCGTGATGACGTCGTCGGAGTACTTAGACGCCGCCTCCGCGTGCTGACGTCAGTTCTTAGACACAGCTTTTCCGCACCAGAAACGCAGAGCTATGCCAAAAACCAACACTGGTGCCAGTGAAACTAGGGCCCTGAAGGGGACAACCCTAACCCTAGGTACTGGTTCGCAGAACGGGGAGGATGGGTGGGTCGGTAAGGAATCTAATACTAACTAATGTCTCTTACAGATATATCGTTACACAAGTAGTAACTTGTGCAACTGAAAGAGACACGTTAGTATTAGATTCCTTACCTTAGAATAGATACCCCAGCAATACCAACCCCGGTGGTGGGTCTGCGAACCAATACTCACACCAGAAAGTCCTGGAGGACGGAACGGCCAAAAAAGCCATCCCTCCGGACTTGGCTGTCCAGGCAGTAGTGTCTTGCAAACGTGTGCAGCGATGCCCACGTAGCTGCCTGACAGATGTCTTGTAAGGGCACACCCCTGCCCAGGGCAGTGGTAGTAGCCGTGGCTCGGGTGGAATGAGCCCGCAATCCAGCAGGGGGCTCCTTCCTAGCCAAGGAGTAGCATGCCTGGATACACAAGATGATCCACCGGGAGATGGTCCTCTTGTGTACCGCTTTCCCCTTCTTAGCGCCCACGTAACCAACAAAGAGTTGGTCATCCACCCGGAACTGGCGTGTGCGATCCAAATAGAATGAGAGCGCACGTTTTGGGTCCAGACGATGGAGCCGCACTTCCTCTTTAGAGGGATGCGGTGGCGGAAAGAAGGTTGGCAAAGTGATAGACTGCCCCATGTGAAAGGCCGTGACAACCTTGGGCAGGAAAGAAGGACGAGTCCTCAGAACAACCTTTTCCGGATGGACAGAGAGGAAAGGAGGTTTAGAAGATAGAGCCTGGAGCTCACTCACTCTCCTGGCAGAGGTGATGGCAACCAGGAAAGCAGTCTTCAAAGTCAGAAGGCGAAGAGGACAGTTGTGAAGTGGCTCAAAGGGAGCGCACATCAGGAATGTTAAAACCAGGTTCAAGTCCCACTGAGGCATCACAAACGGAACAGGAGGAAACGTGTGAGTGATGCCCTTAAGAAATCTATTCATAATAGGGGACTTGAACAAATAAGGCTGATCAGGTAGCCTGAGAAAGGCTGAAAGGGCAGAAAGGTAGCCCTTGAGAGTGCCCAGAGCAGAGCCCTGCTGGGCAAGAGAAAGAAGGAAGAGAAGAACCTCAGAAAGAGGGGCAGAAAGAGGATCCACAGCCTTTGCTGTGCACCATGCCACAAATCTGTTCCACCTGCAGGCGTATACCGACTTTGTGGAGGGACGCCTGGCTGCCAGAATGATGTTACAGACTTCAGGAGGCAAGTCAAATGGCCTCAACTGTCGCCGCTCAATCTCCAAGCATGGAGGTGGAGACTGGACAGGTTCGGGTGGAGGACCGTCCCCTGCTGCTGCGACAGAAGGTCCTCCTGAAGAGGCAGACGAACCGGGGGATCGACTGACAGACTGAGTATCTCTGGATACCAGTACCTTCGAGCCCAGTCCGGAGCCACAAGGATGACTTGGGCCCGGTCGCGCTTGATCTTCTTCAGCACTCTGGGCAGAAGTGGTATAGGCGGAAAGGCTTACAACAGACCGCAACTCCACTCGCGACGAAAAGCGTCTCCGAGCGAGTGCCGCCTTGGAAATTCCAACGCGCAGAACTGATGACATTGCGCGTTCTCTTCGGTGGCGAATAGATCTAACCAAGGCTCTCCCCATCGCTGAAAGAGGCCTTGCGCCACGTCCGAGTTCAGACGCCATTCGTGATCCATCATGCACCGACGGCTGAGCTCATCCGCCCTGGCGTTCAGAGAACCTGCCAGGTGTTGAGCCACCAGGGTCACGCCCTGGCGTTCCAGCCATTGCCAAAGGCGAAGAGCCTCTTGACAAAGGATCCACGACCCCACACCGCCCTGTTTGTTGCAGTACCACATGGCGGTGGTGTTGTCTGTGAACACCTGCACTACACTCCCCCGGACAGAGGGGAGGAATGCCTTCAGTGCCAGACGAATCGCCCTGAGCTCCAACAGGTTGATGTGGAGCCGGGCCTCCGCCGGAGACCAGAGGCTTCTGATCTCCACCTCTCCCATGTGGCCTCCCCAGCCCTGGAGGTACGCGTCCGTCACAACTACGTGCTCCGGTTGGGGTAGGGAGAGGGATCTGCCGCTGACCCAATCGCGGTCCGTAAGCCACCACTGCAGCTGTCTCGCAGTGCCCTCCGAGATCAGGACGTGGTCGGATAGGTTGCCCTAATGTTGGGCCCACTGAAACTTCAGGTCCCACTGCAGAGCCCGCATCCGCCACCTGGCGTGATGCACCAGTAGGATGCAGGAGGCCATCAGCCCCAAAAGCGGCAGCGTCAACCTGACCGAGACCCGGGATAACGGCTGAAAGATGGGAATCAGAGCCTGAATATCCCGGACCCGCTGTTCGGGTGGATAAACCCGAAACCGTGCCGAGTCCAGAACCGCTCCGATGAAGAGGAGCTTCTGAGAGGGACACAGGTGCGACTTCGGCACATTGATGGAAAACCCCAGCTGGTGCAGGAGGTCTGCCATCGTCTGGAGGTGGCCGACGACTGTCTGGGGCGAGCCCGCCTTCAACAACCAGTCGTCGAGGTAGGGGAAGACTGAAACCCCTAACCGACGCAGATGAGCTGCGACCACCGCCATCACTTTCGTGAACACCCGTGGGGCGCTGGTAAAGCCGAAGGGGAGCACGGTAAACTGAAAGTGCTCGTGGCCCACCATGAACCGCAGGTAGCGCCGGTGGGCAGGCAGGACGGGGATATGAAAATAAGCGTCCTGCAAGTCCAACGCTACCATCCAGTCTCCTGGGTCCAGGGCAGCAAGGACCTGAGCCAGTGTCAGCATCTTGAACTTCTCCTTCCGGAGGAAGCCGTTGACGTTCCGTAGGTCCAAGATAGGGCGTAGGCCCCCTTTCCCCTTCTAGGGTACCAGGAAGTAGTGGGAGTAGCAACCACACCCTACTTCTGGCCCAGGAACGCGCTCGATGGCCCCCTTGGCCAAGAGGGACGTAACTTCCTCCTGCAGAAGTCGCAAGTGATCCCCCGATACACGGTGGTTCTGCGGTGGCATGGCTGGAGGAGTCGCCTCGAAGGGCAGGGAGTAGCCCCTTCGGACGATTTGCAGCACCCACCTGTCCGAAATGACGGTGCGCCAGTGGAGGTGGTGATGGCGAACCCTGCCCCCCACTGGCGTCACATGGGCCTGAAAGCACAGACTAGGAGGGTTTCGAGGCGGATGCTGCGGGGGAAGGTGTGGACTGACCTCGCCGTTGCCCCCGACCGCCCGGACGGCGGTTCCCACGGCCGCCACCGCGTTGGGTATTGCCCTGCGGCGCGTGGCTGGCGGCGCGTGTGGGCGCACCCCTTCCGTGGCCACGAAAGGAGTGATAGGCAGCCGGTTGCTGGCGCTGGCCAGAAAGGCCTAAGGACTTGGCCGTAGCCCTGGAGTCCTTAAAACGCTCAAGCGCATGGTCTGCCTTGTCGCCAAAGAGGCGACGGCCATCGAACGGCATGTCCATAAGTGTGTTCTGGACATCTGCCGAGAAGTTGGCGGACCTCAGCCAGGCGTGGCCTCTGACTGCCACCGTCGTAGCCATCGCTCTGCCTAGCGAGTCGGTGGTATCCAGCCCACACCTAATAGAGTATTTTGCTGCATCCCGGCCCTCCACAAGGGCTTGGCCGAGTTTGGCCCGTACCTCCAACGGACACTCTGGCAGCACTTCCGCGACCTTATCCCACACAGAGTGGGTGTAACGTCCCAAGAGGCAGGCGGTGTTAGAAGACCGCAGGCCGAGGCTAATTGATGAGAAGATCTTCTTCCCATACTGGTCATACCTCTTGGATTCCCGGTCCGGGGGGGCGGACTGGAATGCGGTCTGGGAATTGGAGGCCTGGACGACCAGGCTCTCGGGGGTAGGATGGGAGGACAGGAAACATGGGTCGCCCGGGGCTGGGCGGTGGCGTCTGGCCACGTTCCTATCTACGGGCGAACCCGTAGCGGGCTTGGACCAAGTGCCCAGCAGAACGTCGGTCAAGGCCTCATTAAAAGGCAGCAGAGGCTCGGCCGAGCTTGACTGCGGTTTAAGGACCTCAGTGAGGAGGTTAGTCTTCACGGCCGCGACGGGGAGCTCAAGGCCCAAGGCCTTGGCAGCCCTCATCAGCACCACACTATAAGTTGCCCCCTCCTCCGATGCCACGGAAGGAGGGGAGACAAAACCAGTGTCTGGAGAGGTGTCCAGGCCACTGGCCTCCCCAAGGTCTCCTGTCCAGTCCTCATGAGACTGACACTCCCTGGTCAGAGGGTCCTCAGACCACTCCCAGTCCTCTTCATCACCCATCTCCTGAAATTCAGGGTTCTCATCCAATGGGGCCTGCTCATAGAGAGAGAACTCTCCAACCGGCGTCTGGAGCGGCGCCCAACGGGGCCGTCCCGACGCCGGAACAGGAACGAAGGTGGAACCGGGGACGGCGCCGCCCGAGGCCGGCGCCGGAGGCGACACCTGAGGGTCCGACGCCGGGGAGGTCGTCAGATCGACCGGCGACGAACCAGATCCCGAAGGAGGACCAGCGGCATCTTGCGGCGCCGGGCCCGAAGGCGCCGGCGGCGTCGGAACAACTGGACCCCTCGGCGCCGGACCCGAAGGCACCGGCGGCGTCGGGATAACGGGGACCTGCGGCGCCGGCCCCGAAGGCGTCGGCGGCGTCGGGGCCAAAGCACCCGACGGCATCTGGGCCGGAGCCGCCGACCCGCTAGGGCCCCCAGACGGGTCCGCTGGGTCCGAAGGCGCCGCGGAGCCCGTCGGAGGAGAGAGTTTCCTCATGGCCATGAGGAAGCGCTCGATCTCCTCCGGCGTCGCGTTGAGCCCAAGGACCGTAGGGTATGGGGCTGCACGCGGCGCACGCGACTCCGACGGAGCCGCGTGGGCGGTGTCACCCGAACCCCCGGCCGCATCGTGCGAGCGTCGGGGGGGAGTCCGAGGAGCGATGACGCCGCTTGGACTTCTTGTGCCTCTTACCTGACGACGACTTCGACCCAGAGGAGTGCGGCCTACTCCCGGAGCTGTGATGGCTCCGAGCCCGCGACCTGTCCCTCGACCTCCCATGGGATCGGGACCTCTCACGGAGCGGGACAGACTGCCGGAGTTCGAGGCGCCTACGGGACCGCTCCCGCCTGGCTTTCGAAGAGAGGGCCCGGCAGTCGGAGCAGGCCTTGTCGTCATGGTCGACGCCCAAACACGACAAACAGACGCGGTGAGGATCTGTGACCGACATCAGCCGGTCGCAATCGTCACAAGGTTTGAAGCCGGGCATCCCTAAGGCACCGTGTCGGAGTCGAGAGACTCGAAATAGGATCAAAAAGATCAAAAAGGTTAGTCAAAAAGTGACTAGGGTTACTGCTTTTTCCAGATCTGCGCTTGCTGGCGCGGAAAAAAGAAGAACTGACGTCAGCACGCGGAGGCGGCGTCTAAGTACTCCGACGACGGACGCGGAGCCGCAGACGACGCCTACCGACGAGCAAGGGTACTGCTACGCAAAATTTTCCGGATCCAGTCTGACGCCTGGGGATATTCTAAGGTAAGGAATCTAATACTAACGTGTCTCTTTCAGATACTTGCTTTTGGAAAGCTTTTAGTGCTAGGAATATAGCTAGTAACTCCAGATGATTGATGTGGAGTAACTTTTGTTGCGGTGTCCACCTGCCTTGCATGGTGTGTTGCAGTAGGTGGGCCCTCCAGCCGGAGAGCGATGCGTCCGCTGTCAAGATTATCTGAGGAACTGGCTCTAGGAACGGTCGTCCCTTGGAAAGGTTTTTAGTGTTCCACCACTGCAGAGAGCGATGAGTCCGACCGTCTACCAACACTTGGTCTGTTAATTGACCTTGAGCCTGGTTCCATTGACGTGATAGGCACTCTTGGGGAGGACGCATTTGAAGTCTTGCATGGGGCACTATGAAAATGCAAGAGGCCATCATGCCTATGAGTTGCATGAACACTCGTGCTGGAAGGGAGTGTTGTGGCTGAAACTTTGTGAGAAGAGGTTGCATGCTGGCTAGCCTTACTGGAGTGGGATAAGCTAGGGCTGTTGAGGTGTTTATAGCAGCACTGAGGTACTGTTGTACTTTGGATGGTTGCAGATGAGACTTGGTGTGGTTTATTGTGAACCCCAAGTTGTGGAGCAGTTGGATCGTGGCATGAGTGTGTTCCACACACTGGTTGTATGAGCTGGCTTTTATGAGCCAGTCGTCGAGGTACGGGAAGACATGGATGTGCTGTCTTCGTAAATGTGCTGCCACTACTGCTAGGCACTTGGTGAATACTCTTGGTGCTGTTGTGACTCCGAATGGGAGTACTTTGAATTAATAGTGCTGCCCGTCTATTACAAATCTGAGCTACTTCCTGTGAGCCTTGTGAATGGGAATGTGGAAGTATGCGTCCTTGAGATCTAGAGTAGCAAGGAAGTCGTTTTGTAACAGGAGAGGAAGGACTTGTTGGAGTGTGACCATGTGAAAATGGTCTGACTGTATGTATATGTTTAGCGGTCTGAGGTCCAGAATAGGCCTTAGAGAGCCGTCCTTCTTTGGGATGAGAAAATATAGGGAGTAAACCCCTTTGTTTTGTTGGTGCAGAGGAACTGGTTCTATTGCACTATTTTGTAGCAGAGATATTACTTCTTGCTTTAACAGTGATAGATGATCTTGTGACATTGGACGATGTTTGGGTGGTATGTTTGGGGGGGTAGATGTTAGTTCTAGACAGTAACCTGACTGAATAATTTGTCGCACCCACCTGTCTGATGTGATGTTGGTCCAGGCAGGAAGGAATTGCTGTAGTCTTCCCCCCACAGGAGTGGAATGTTGGGGGGAAGGGGAGGAAAGTCATTAGGTAGGGGTGGAGGCAGAGCGGGAGTTGTTGGTTTTGCCTCTGCCTTTGTTGTTGTTACCCCTGTAACCCCCTCTCTGGTAGCCCTTAGTGTATGTGGATTGGCTAGGGGTTTTGTAGGAAGTGGAGGGGCTTTCGGAGGAGTAGCCTCTTGTGTTGCCTCTATATGATGAGCGACGAAAAGAACGTCTGGGAGCTTGCTGCTGCAAGGCTCCCATAGATTTTACTGTGTTTTCATTTTCTCTAAAGACACATCGACATTAGGGCCAAATAAATGTGTCTCATCAAATGGCTGATTGAGGATGGAATTTTGTACCTCAGGTTTAAAACCTGAAATACGTAGCCAGGCATGTCTCCGAAAAAGGGTACTGGTATTGATTGCCCTTGAGGCAGTATCTGCCGCATCTAGGGCACAACAAATGGAAGTATTAGTAATTTTTTTTACTTCTTGTATGAGTTCATTGGCCTTATTTTTATATTTGTCTGGTAGATGCTGCATTATGGACTCCAGTTCATCATAATGTGCCCTGTCATATCTTGCCAACAACGCTTGGGTATTGGCAATGCGCCAAATGTTAGCTGCCTGCGACGCTGTTCGTTTACCGGAGGCGTCAAGGAGCTTAGATTCTTTATCTGGTGGTGAGGCCTCACCTGATGTTTGTAAATTAGGATGTTTACGTGGATTAGACACTACTAAAGAATCTAGTGGTGCTGGAACTCTAATGTAAACTGGGTCTGTAGGGGCAGCTTTATATTTTTTTCTCAATTCGAGTGTTGAGGACCTGAGCCCTGACAGGATCTTTAAAAACCTCTGTTGAGTGCTTGACGTCACCTTTAAGCATAGGCAAAATGGCAGTAGACCTTTGTGTGTTATCAAAAGTGTCTAATAGGAAATCTTCCTCCACAGTATCGGTGTGCAAGTCAAACCCATGGTACTGGGCAGCTCTCTGGACTAGTAGGTTAAAACCTAGAGTGTCCTCTGGTGGGGAAGGTCTAGAAGTATATACATCTATTGGTCCCAGCTGGGTCATGTGCACCCCATCTGTGTCATCAGAGTCTGTATCCACATCATCATCTGGATTAGTGGATGGTGTAGGTGAATGATGTGGTGGAGGAGGAACAGTATGAGGACGTGGTGGAGGAGGAACAGTATGAGGACGTGGTGGAAAAGGGACCCTTAATGGAGAGGTTGCAATGTCTCTCTTCTTTGGAGGAGAAGGAGGTGCCGGCACCTCTACTGGTCTCTTCTTGGAGTTAAGAGCTAGTTGGCCAGTCTTAGGATCCTTTACAAGAGTTTCTTAGGATCTGGTGTAAAAAGTTCTTCTGCACAGGGCAGATCCTTCGGTGTCGTAGTTTTCGGTTCCGGAATTTTTTTCGGCACCGAGTCGGTAGCTGGTCTAGGGTCTTTTGGTTTAGAAGTGTGACTTTTCGAAATGTCTTTTACCGGAACATGTTTTTTCGGTTCCGGGTGTTTCTTTGGCTCTGAAGCATGTGAATTGGGGACTTTGGGCATTTTTTTTTACTCGGCTCCGAGTCAGGTTTCGGCATCGATGAGCCGCTGCAGTCTTCAGCGCCGTGTGCTTAGGTGTCAGAGCAGCGGTGGGCGTGGTTGAGGAAGATGGCTTCTTCTTCGGTGTCGGTATAGGATTGGCACCGGGAATAGGCTGACTCGAGCCGCCTGAAGGCTTAGTAGGCTTCTTTGCCGGGCCCGAAGGTGGGGCGGTGGAAGCAGTCTCTTGGTGTGCACCCGGGCCCGAAGGTGAGGGTGTGACCGAAGCCTTTTTTGAGGGTGTCGAGGAAGGGTTGGGGTCGACGGTCTTACTTACGACCCGTTGAGCTGGAGTGATGTCCTCGATGTCTGAGTCTTCGGGATCAGAGGAGCTGGCACTTTCTTCGGCGTGCTGGGGTTCTGGCACGTCGACGTCCTCTTCCAAGATGTCGTCACGGATCGAAGCTGACGAGCGAGCCATTGTCTGAGGATGGAGCTGATGCCTATGCGCAATGTGGTCCAAAGGAGGAGTCACCTATCTCGTGACTTCCAAAGAACTTTTCAGGACAACAACAAACTGCAAACATCCAGGCCCAACACTAGGTGGCGATCTATGCACAGTGTGTAATCTGCAGCTCATATGCCTCAAACTTACTGTTCTAATTGGCATATTTTCCCATATCCCAAGGCGAGCCAATGTGCACCTTCTGACCAGAGAATAAGTGTATACCTGGTGACATTTTCTGCAGGTAAAATGTGGTCATTGTAATCAGTATCGCAAAATTCAGAATCCCTTGTTAGGCGCAAACGGGCATTTGCGTCTGATGTGGGCTAAGCAGCAGGGTTGGAATGAAAGTCTAAGATGAAAAATTGCCCATAACAAGTAAAAGCTCATAATTGGCTTCCAAAGTTTCAGAAACAGAAGGCTCGTAATATAGCCTATTCCAAAGCGGAGAGAACTTTTCAATCAAAGATTCTAGGCCCAGTAAAGTTTTCACTGGTGTATAAGGTGTGGGCCTTGGAGGGGAAAATAAGCAGAAAGTTTAGAAACAGGATCAAAACCGTCCATAACAAAATAATTCTATTTGTAAAGTGCCTAGTCACCCCATGTCATCTCTGATTAACATTTCCTTAGAACCTGGTGTCTCAACGGGTGTTTATTGTTACCCAGTGTTACTAACTTGAGAGCCAGGCTCATGGATGGCATGTTCACTGTCGAGCCACGGAGAGGGTCATACAACTTGTTTATAAGATTAAATAGACACGGTAGATTTCACCTCAGGCTGAAACCACTACTAACCTACCTGCCTCGGCAATTAACAAGTATCAGAACCATGGGTAATGCAAGGAACCATGATAGAAATAATTAAACTCATTTGGAAATGAAAAAGGTTAGTTAGTTACAGATCAAAGTCTGGGCATGAAATACATGGGTACAGTAGGCAAAATGTAAACATGGAAAGGTTGATTAACTTAAGCATGTTCCTTCTCGGCATCAGGTACACTTCGAATGGGGAAGGACTGGCTTCTTCAAGCCGGATACCTGAATCTCCTAATCAAGAAACAACAAACTTTCAGGCCCTTAGGCTACACCAGAATTTCGTCTTCTTCATGGTGCCTAAAACATTCCAGACTTCTAATTATGCTAAACACAATTCTTAATACCACACAGGAGAGGCAGCATGCAGAGGGCCCCTCTACAAGTAGCAGTAAATAATTTAAAGAATTTATAAATAGGTCAGCCCCACTAATAACTAAAGTAAGAAACGTAATATCCCAGGGTAGGCCAGAGTGTCTCTTCCTCTACTTAACGTTTTTTATAATAGGAGCAATCGAACAGTAACAGCCTATCTGAAACTATTTCACGGAAAGGACCAACAATGAACGTTCAAACTACTATTTAACACTGAGGGAGTGACTCAGTACACATTTAGGCTCAAATGAAACCTCAGACATGTGTATGAGGCACAGAAGTGGTCTGCTTGTGTGCACCTTTTAAAACACCCGGAAGTGGGTTCCAATTATGACTTCGGCCCTCGACCAAAATAACAGTTATCCAAGACTTAACACTTCACCTCACCTTGCCTTGTAATGTAAATATGTCTTGTACATATGATAAACAACTTTTCATCATGCTGTGCAGTACAACCCTAACTGCATATACTCAACCATTGCCGATCACACTTGAATTCTTAATGTGGTTCTTACCTTGACCCAAGACAAAAATATGGAATGTAAAGCACCTCATATTGAAGAGGCTTCCATTAGTGTAAAAACAAGTCTATGTGAAAGGACCTACTGCACTTCCAAGCTAGACAGCCACCATATCATTAAACCCACAATAACGTCAACTGCATATTTATACATCCACCAGTGTTACATCGGTCATGGATGCAGCAAGCATTCCAACGGGCATTAAATCAGGAGACCACACATCTCTGCATCACAAATGTCAGGAAAGGACTGCGCTTTTTGTGTTTTTTTAAAGATTTAAGATAGAACACTACTGACCTAGACATCAGACCAAGGAAATTGATTCAGTGAAAGGTTTAATTTTGGCGCTTGGCTGCCCAACGCATACCAAATGAACAAAAGATATACCATTTGAAAGACAAAGGAAACTTCAGACATATGGCACTGTGGAAAACCGCCACTGGACTGCATAAAGTAACACCCCCATACTCTCAAGGGAAATCCAGCTGTCGATCCTTCTACTCTCAAACTGAAAGGAACAGAATAGTTTGAAATGCTGGACTACTGTTGCTTCCAATAATATGGTGAGAACCTATTCAGTAAACGTAGTCCATGTTGGAATCTGAAAACTGAAGGTTGATCTCCGCAAGAGTCCCAAGAAATAGATTTTGATCCTTCTAATGCAACCTCCATTTACTTAAATGAAAGGCTTTCTGAAGAAGGCCTCCTGAAGTGAGGCCTGGGGGGTCTATGGCTTGATTCTTATCAGTTACTGTGTAGGAAAAGAATTTAAAAAAACAATTGGAATGTGCTGGTCTAGCTGGCTGAAGGCGTAGTACAAGTTTAAGACCCCCTTGATCATAGACCCTAGACCAGTCTAATTTTTTCTCTTTGTTGATGTTATCATTCTGTGATGGTGTACAAAATAAAGTGAGTGTGCCTTAGTGCAGGCTAAGGGAAAGCTCAAAAGCACATCCAGTAAGACAAGAGTGCCTAATGAAGGTTGTAGGTCCAGGAGAGCTAAGTCCATGCCAGATTTTCAGTCTAAATGGAACTCATTTACACAGTCAGTAGTTAAGTGGTTATCCTAAAATCTGTTATGGATCTAGCCAGCCCTCTTGGACTTTGACCGGCTCACATCATGCACCTAGCTCTTTCTGTACTTGGACCCATGCTCAAAGAACTCTCCAATCTCCACAAACATACACACATTTCTCTAAATTAAGCTGGATTCCATTTCCTGTATAAGTTCTGAATAGATCCATGTGCATCGTTTACAGAGCCTTCCCCAATCCTGGCCCCATCTTTCTTCAGGAAGAAAACAAGTTACTTACCTGTAACTGTAGTACTCCAGTATTGGAACCTTTCATAAAATTCACATGCCTGAATCATTCCCCGTCGTCGAGACGGGAGTCTCCGCTATATAAACAAGCATTGGAAATGCAATAGGTCTCGGATTTATTTGAGTTAGAGCTAAAGGCATTGCGAATGGCAATGTCTTTTAGCCATGTGTTATGGAGTGTATGCATGTGGTGTGTAGTGGAATTATGTGGGTTGGATTGGAATTGTAGCAATGGTGGCATGCTGCGCTTTAGATGAATATGTTTAAAAGTAAAGTGCACCATACTGCGATTGCTACAATAGTTAATTGTGGGTGCGTTAACAATTGATATGTGCACTGATGGCTTGTGGTGTGTGTGCCTGTAGAAATTGTGCACTGATGGCTGGTGGTGTGTGTGCCTGGTGGAAGCGTGCACTGCCAGCTGGAGGTGTGCGTGCCTGGTGGAAGCGTGCACTGACGGCTGGTGTTGTGTGTGGCTGGTGAAAGCGTGCACTGACGCCTGGTGGTGTGTGTGTTTGGTGAAAGTGTGCACTGACTTCTGGTGGTGTGGGCCTGGTGGAAGCCTGCACTGACGGCTGGTGGTGTTTGTGCCCGGTGAAAGCGTGCACTGACGGCTGGTGGTGTTTTTGCCCGGTGAAAGTGAGCATGGACGGTGTGGTTGTGTGTATGTGGTTGTGTGTGTGGTTGTGTGTGTGGTTGCGTGTAAATGTAAATGTAAATGTAAATTGATACTTGTATAGCGCACTACTCACCCGCAAGGGTCTCAAGGCGCTTGTACGAATACCGCTGTGGAACCCATCCTGGCTTTCCCTGTGAGGTGTCCACTCCTGGGCACCCCCAAGGTGGAGGCCAGGCATCCTTAGCATTGTGGGGGCCGTTGTGGAGATTAAGCAAGCTATTGCCAAGAGTTGCAGAGTGGGACCCATGATTGGAATAGGCACCGAGGCGAGAATTATCAGGTCCGTGGAATTTTGTGAGCCCAAGACCCGCCGAGGCAGGAATTGAACCCTGGTCCCGGGCTAGACCTCTGCATCAGGGTCTGCCGCTCTAACCATTGAGCCACACTTCTCCGTGTATGGTGGTGAGTGTGTGGTGGTGAGTGTGTGGTGGTGAATGTGTGGTGTTGTGTGTGTGGTGTTGTGTGTGTGGTGGTGTGTGTGTGGTGGTGTGTGTGTGGTGGTGTGTGTGTGGTGGTGTGTGTGTGGTGGTGTGTGTGTGGTGTTATGTGTGTGGTGTTATGTGTGTGTGTGTGGTGGGCTTAGTACGAGTTTTCGTACCCTGCACACTCACACACTGACCCTACACACTCACACACTGCTCTTTGCCAGGCTGAAGAAGTCACAGCTCCTGTGGGCTTGACCTCTCCAGCCTGGCAAAGCACCGCAAGGCCTTCCCCCTCGTGATGAGCGTCACTGCTTGCCTCTGACCTGGACGCTTCAGTTCTAAGGCCTGACGTCCCAGGGCAGAGTGTCAATCACTGACACCTTGTCACAGAGTAGAGTGGGATTAACAAACTCATTGACTCCATCCCACTCTGTGACGAGTGAGAGACTGTTGCCTTCCCTCAGCCAATGAGGGAAGGCAGCAGTCCCAACCCTCCTGGGATCTCTGAGGCAGAGCTGCACATGTGTGATTTAATTTTCTAGTTTGGTGCATGTGTGCATGCGTGCGTGCATGAATATTTGGGAGTGAGTGTTGTGAATGGACGTGTGCGTTTGAGTGCGTGTGTGAATGCATGAGTGTGTGTGAGTGTTAACGTGCACCTTTGTGTCCCGACAACCCTCCTCCCTTTGAAAAGTACAGGCCACCACTGCTTTTTAGCCACGTCTTTGATCCTGACCCCAATGTACACAGGATGAGTTCAGTGCTCTGCTGAACTCACTTGTGCCAACCAGAACTGCTTCCCCATTGATTGCCAGGTTGAGCCAGGTAGCGTATTCGGGCTGGGACGGAGCCACCGGGTGGCAGACAATGTTGATTGTAAGCAGTCCTGATAGGGACGGGCCCAATAGTTTTCTGGGGTAGAGAGACAGGGTAAGCTGAAGATTCCAAGGTGCTTTTATATAATTATATCCTCAGTGCCACTGCCATGTCAGAGGAGATGTAATACGAGTGTGGTGATATGGTGTCACCAGCATTAAAATGCGTTAGTCTAACTCATGTTGTGTGGTACTTGGCAGGGCTGATAATGGTAGATTCTTCTTTAGGATTTAACACTTCCCCAGAAATCAGAACCTTTTTTGATCAGATTTTTATATTGCACGTACTCGACCCGATGGTATTGAAGCCCTTTACATGAGCACCAGTTTCAGAACACAAAGACACGTTCATTTGTTTATTTTAAGCCGTTTTAGGAACCGAGAGATGGTCTCCGGCTACTGCAAACTGAAGATACTGTCTGTGGGAAGGATGAATGAGGATGTGAAAATATGTATCCTGTAAGTCTAAGGTGGTCATATGATCCCCTGGGTTTAAGAGTAGCAGAATGTCTTGGAGGGAAACCATCCGGAAAAATTGCTTCTTGAGATAAGTATTCAGAGCTCTCAGGTCCAGAATAGGACACCATTGGAGAACATTCTTCGGGACTAGGAAAAAACGGGAATAAAACCCCCTTCCTCTCTGGGAGATCGGCACCGGTTCTATTGCTCCCTTTGGGAGCATTGCCCAAGTCTCTCGACGCATCGGATGTAGATGCTTGACCTCCTGACGTATCGGAGGAGTACAAGGGGGATCTGAAGGAATTCTAAAAGATCTCAGAATTGTATTATATTGAGGACCCAACGGTCCGTAGTAATTTTCTGCCAATGATGAAGATGAGAAGCAATTCTTCCACCCAGTGAAACTTGAGGAGGAATACATGTAGCCGGATCCTGAAGGTTGTCATTGTCTTTTGGAATTGTCCTTTCCTTGACGACCTCCTCTTCCTCTAGGGGCGGGTCTTGTATAGCCCCCTGCCTGTCGTTGACCATACTGCTGACGGTACTGCTGAGAATATGACGAATAAGAGGGGTATCTGCCCTGCTGGTATCCTCCTCTATATGATTTTTGCCCTCTGCCTCGGGCCCCCCGAAAGGGCAACTGCTTCCCAAGTAAGTCTTCCCCATCGAAGGGAAGATCTAGAATCTTATTTTGGACCTCTGGTCTAAAAGCTGTAGCTCTCAACCAACCCCGCCGGCAAAGCACCGCCGCTCCTCCAAGCGATCTGAAGGCCGTGGTCGCGATATCCATTGTGCAATCAATGACTTCAGCCGAAGCCCTTTCTCCATTTTGAATTATCTTTTTTTACCTCCTGTCTATTATTCTCAGGGATGAGGTCTATGTAAGGTCTCCAGTCACACCACATTTGCCTATCGTACCTTCCCAGAATGGCAAGGGCTTTAGCAGCTTTAACCAGAAGAGCAGACATGAACGAAAACCTTTTCCCTGCATTATCCAAACGCCTACCCTCTCCGTCAGGAGGCGCTGTAATGGGAGCTGACGGATTTTTTAACTTCTGTTGAGCCGCTTGGGATATAAAAGAATGCGGTTTGGGATGGCCCAATAAACAAGCTGGAGCGTCTGAAGGGGCTTTATACTTCTTTTCTAGTCTGGCGAGCACAGGTGTAACTGTCGCAGGTGTCTTCATGACCTTCAAGCCTTCTTTCCACACATGGCTAATGATCGGGATAGCCCGTACTGATTTCCAGTATGGTTCCTTAAAAACGTACAAGAAACACTCCGTTTGTGTCATTGACATCGGAAGCTCAAACCGCTTTGCAGCTCTCTCCATTAAATTATAGAAACCACCGAGGTCTTCCAGCGGAGAATCAATGGGTACTGGTGAGGGAGATGAAGGCGACGGAATCAGGTAATCATCCCATTCCTTGTTAGGGTCTGTTATCCCATCCTTCTCTTGGTCATCATCAGTGGTGACGGGATCCTGTTCATGCACTAGTTGTGGTGTTCTAGGTGAAGGCTCTAGCAGTAACTCCCTGCTTCTAATTGGAGTAGTAGGAATGGAGCGTGGTTACGGAACCGGTAATGGTATTTTCTGAGAGGTTGGAGTTGGTGAAAACCTCTTTCTATAGTCCGCCAGCATAAATTGCAGATCCATCATTAGAGAAGATGGCATGCCAACCATCTCTTCTTGGTAGCCTTGGCGATTATGTTGCTGGGGGAGATATTAATATTCTCCGTATCCCTCCTCAAAGTCATCCTCTTGGCACTTTATATGTAACTGCAAGGGGCTACTGGCGTAGCCAAATGGTCCTTCATCTTCTTCCTATTCTGAATCCTGCTCCTCCAGGATGTGTGATGGCACAAGAGGAGTAATCTTGCTTGGGGAGGTGATTTCCGGCATAATCGTAGTCTTTTCTGGTGTTTTTTCCCTCGTCGACGAGCCCGTCGTCGAGATCGCCGACGACACACTTGTCGTTGATGCAGCCATCGACACTAACTGTACTGCTTTATCCGTCGACAACGACATAGTTACCGTCGCCGTGGACGATCCCGTCGCCATCGAAGATCTAGACGCCGAAACTGTTGACGTCGCTCTAGAAGTCGTCTACACCGTTGTCGATGTTACCGGCGTCAAAACCATCATCGACGATGCCATCGTCGACGGAGAACCCACTGTCATAGGCAATGAAGGCTTCTTGGATACTAACTTTACTTCAATCTTCGTCGATAAGGATTTCTTTGTCGATGGTCCTGTCGACGATGCAATTTTTGCAGATTTTACCTCAGAGGCATAGATGACGGCTTCCTGAAAGGTTGCTTGACTTGAGAAGGTTCTGAACTCATCTTCTTTGGTGGCTTCTCCCACGATGCATGTCCCTTACTCTCCTTTTCTCTAGACTGAGATTTTGAGGGACTGTGCCAAGAAGACCTTTTATTGGTCTTTTTGAGGGCTTTCTCAGGACGTTCCTCTGAGGAATGAGACTGAGGAAATCTTCTTTTCTGAGATCTCCTAAAAGTAGAGGAGGATGCCTCAACACTGTCACTTGACAGAACCTCCTTTCTGGCCTTTAGCTTTTGAAGCCATATCAAAAGGCGCCCATCACGATCCCTCAGGGTCTTACTTGAAAAGGTACGACATACCTTACAGTCTTTAGCTTGATGGTCCGGATAAAGACAGTAAATACAGTCAGCATGAGGAACATCAGTGTAGAGCCTCTTCTTGGATCAGGTAGCACAGGCTCTAAATAAACCTTTTTTCTCCTTTCCAAACATTCTCAGAAGAATGAACTAGTAGGCAGCAATGAAGAATATATGTTTAGATGAAATTCACAGAACAAAGTTCTTAATATTAAGTAGAAAGAGTAGGTTTTGAGCAGAGCTCAAAGGAGACTCCCTAGCACACTGTGCGGTAGAAAATCTGAGGGGCAAAAGGTTCTCTCAGGAGTGTTCTAGAGGATGAGGGATTCTGATTGATTCAGGGACAATTTTGGTCTCTTTTACATAACGAAGGTTATAGGTTGCAAAAGGGAAATGGGCCTATGCCTCTTTTCAGTTTGCTATCTATCTAAGCATTGCTTTTTTATATGCCAGAGACTCCTGTCTCAACGAAGGGTAATGATTCAGGCATGTGAATCTATGAAAGCTTCAATACTTGAGTAAAAAAATGTTCTGTGCTGCCCACATCACGAACTCCACTCATCTTTTTGTTTTATCTCTGTCCCCAAAATCTGACGCTTTCGGATAGGGGGTTGTTCATTCTCCTTTCAGGCAACAAAATTTTGGAACTCACTGCTTCTTTCAGCATATTGATCACCTCCACTTTGAAAATCTCAAAAAACACATCAGTTTTAGGTCTGTCTCAAATGGCTCCATGTTCTTCACTAGCCAGTTTTTTACCATAGTTCCTGGAAAACCTGCTTGGTAACATTTTGCGCTCTGTAATACTAATCAAAACCATAAGTGAGAGCCATATAGAAAGCAAAGCTTGTTTCACCTCAGTTTAGCACTGTCCCAACTCTCTCCACCATATTACTTTTCCCAACCCACTTCTCTCAAACTAGAAATCCACTGTCATCAACCATTACCTTGCTGGGAAGAATCAATATAATCACACTTAACATCAGAGACAGAAAAACAACACTTTCATGCCATCTCAAATCCAGCTAGCACACATTCTAACCTGACTGTCCATGCCCAGGCCAACATCAACTCTGTAAAAACAATTGTGTATGAAAATAACCTCATCTACTTCTCCAACATCACAGAAATCCCCTTTAATGTCCTCACACCTATTTTTGACTTACCCATTAATCCCCCACTACAAAGCTCCTGAAAAACAGGTGAACAAGCAATCTGCCTATGCCCCAAAGATAATGTAACAACCTGCTTCTGCCCCTGAGGCTCTCCTTACTGCAAATTTTCAGGACAGAGCTTCAAGGTCACTTCCTCTTAATATTCCTGACACAACTGATTTATTTAATCACTTAGCTGGTCGCTGCCCTTTCTTCCTCCATCCCACAGCCTCCAAGCTGTCCTAAGCTCAGGGATTCTTATTACCCCTGAAGTATATCTAAGGCTGACCCTAGATGTAGATAGTGTCAACAAGTAAAGTGCCCTGCTGCATGAAAATAGGAGCAGAGCTCTAGATCGGCATTCAAAAGCTTGGAAAAAAGGAACCCACGTCGGCACGCAAGGTTGTTGTCTGTATGCAGCTCCACTCTGCCACTTCTGGAGTGCATAAAAACCTATGCAGAGTTGTACTGCACCACCTAGTGGTATCAGAGCACTGCTTGGAAAAGTTTCTGGATCCAGTCTGGCGCCTGGCCAATATTTTAAAGGTGAGGAAGCTGCGTTTAGAGATAGCCACCAGAAAAACTCTGTCCTCAAACAAACATACAAAATATAAGACAAGACATGGATCATAGGGAATGTATACAGTAAGCATAAAGTTTTGTGACAGAGTTCTCACAATGCTTGATACAGTGCACAGCAGTCACATAACTGTCTAGTTCAATTGATGTTAGTGATGGAGCAGAACTCTCCTCTTGTAGGATTAGAATTACATGCAGATAAAGCAATTCAATTCTGCGCTGTACTCTGCTTTCAATATCCCTCAAAATGTATGCAGAGTATGCCTTTAAGCATTGGAATTGGATGACCCCAATTTTAAGCATGCTGTTCCTTAACCTTTTTTTCATAAACATGTGAAAATCCCAAAGCCTGTGGTGTATACAATTTTTACAATCCGGAGTTGTGAGCACTGACACCCAGCACTCATCGTTTTTTAAAGATTTAACAGAGAGGTGTTCAGTATTCCTTTAGGAAAAATGTATCCCGTAACCATCCCCATAAGATATAGTTAATTAGATTTGGGAAGGTTCACATCAAATGTTAATAGCTAAGCATAAAAATGTATTCCAGTTTCCCAAACACCGGTTACTTCCCAAATAAATAAAAAGCTTACATCCTTCTTGTTTGGTGCATTGATAAACCATCAAGTAGGCAGTTCATTATCTTGCAGTCATACGGATAGCAACTCGTTCTTACGTTAAAGTCTCTTTCTATACTCAAAAGATTTGGAGCTGAGGTTGTCAGGAAACTTACCTTTGACCGAATATTCCTTAATTGTCTGTTGACACTGGCTCTATCTTTTTTCAAGAAGTCAGGATTACTTTTAGATTTCATTATATCTGCAGATTGGAATAAAAGGAAACACCATTTATTGTTGAATGCCTGGACTTATTTCATGAATCAAAACACTTTAATTTAAAGGAAACAAGCAATGTCTATCAAAGGATTGACAACATGGCGCAAAGTTAACCTGAAAACGATGACTAAAGTTTTTCTATTGTTAATTGTACTTTTCAGTTGTGTACTTTCTTTCCTAAGGTTAACAGCATTACGGATCCTGGAACATTTTTGAAAATGATATTCGCAAGATGTTATAGAAATCAAAGAATAGACCATTTTTTAAAGTAAATATATTATTCAGAGGTTGCACTGGGAATTATTAGGTGAGGCCCCGAAACCAGTCACAGGATGCTTGTTTATGGTCCAATAAAGACCTGGCTTTTGCATTTGCTTGTTTGCCTTATGTTGGCAGGGTATGCCCAGACATGGGTCCCGTGCTCACTTTGCCACTGGATTCAAGCTAGCCTGGCTGATGAGGTGTGTTACCCCGAAACCGGCCTTAGGATGCTTAGTTCTGGTCCAGGAAAGACCCGGCTTGGCGGTTCGGGCTGGACTGTTCACATGAGGAACTGGGTCAATACTGATTTGCATATGGCTGGGTCTGTAGATTCAACTCAGATCTAATAGTGACTGGGGGTGAGTGTCTGAAAATGTTCAGCACTCTGCCCATCCTCCTAATGTGTTTGCTTGAGGCTCCCAAAACGCCACCATAACCTCTCACACAATGCTCCGCACTAACCCACTCCCTCATATCCAACTGAAGTTCCATGACACTACAACTACATTCACCAGAACTACAACTGCATTTACACCTTCTCGCAGAATCTTCCTTACTAAGCATTACCATCCAGCAACATTTTAAACACCTACCACCAAAAACAAAAGAGAAAAGGAGAAATAGATGACTTAATGTGGGAGGCCTTTGAGTTTTTACTACTTAGACAAACAAGTTACTTACTTTCAGTAATGCCTCATTTGGTAGAGCCTATCTAGCTGCAGAATCCTTACCATACAATTGTCTCCAGGTGTCAGACTGGATCCGGACATTTTTGAGCAGTACCCCTGCACGCCGGTAGGTGGCGTCATTCAGTTCTGCGTCTGCCGCACTTTACTTAATGTGCACGGTAGCTCTATAGGCACCACTTTGGCAAGCTGACGTCAGTTAATTTTCATGACTTTCTACACCAGGAATACAGAGCCATGAAGACTGACCACCGGTGTGAGCTGCTAGAGCCCTCTGTAAGGGGAACCCTCATTCTTTAACAGGTTGCAGAGTGGGGAAATGGGAGGCTCAGTATGATATCTGCGGCTAGACAGAGTCTCTACTGCAGAGCCCGCATATGCCAATGGGCATGTGTCACCAGCAGGATGCTAAAGGCTATGAGGTCATCAGCCTCAGAGTCTGTCTCACCGAAATCCAGGATAGAGGTTGAAAATTCAGTATCATTGCCGGAATATCTTGGACTCGCCATTTGGAAGGATAAGCCTGAAACTGCACCATGTCCAGAATAGCTCAAATAGAAAGGGAGAGTCGGAAGGAGTTAGGTGTGTCTTCAGCATGTTGATAGTGAACCCCAGCAAATGCAGGAGGCTTGCAGTATTCTACAGGTCGGAGACAACTGCCTGGGGAGAGCTCGCCTTCAACAGCCAATCATCAAGAAAGGAAGACTGGAACCCCAGCCCTCCCCAGGTGTGCTGCAACCACTGCCATCACCTTGATGAACACCCAAGGGGTGCTGGTAAGGCCGAAGGGAAGGATGGCAAACTGAAAGTGCTCATGGCCCACTATGAACCGCAGGAGTGGTGGGCTGACCTGACCTCTGGCTACCCTCTCAAGTGATCTGGGAGAACCGCCTCCTCAGCCACAAAATTGTGTGGAAGCCTGCTGGCCGTGGTGGCTGGAGGGGTACTTATGCAGTTGGAAACCGCTTACGTTGCTACGAAAAGGGTGAAAAGGTGCACTGGGCGTGACACAGGGTCATACAGAGGCCCAAGGAAGTGGCTGTAGCCCTCAAATCCTTAAAGCGCTCTAGTACAAAGCCCGCCTTCTATCCGAAAAGACAGAAGCCATCAAAGGGCATGCCCATTAGTGATGCTTGGACATCTCAGGAAAAGTCAGTAGTCCTCAACCAGGCGGGCGCTGAAGGGCCACCGATGAAGAAATTGTTGTGCACAGCGAGTCAGACGTGTTCAGACCACAACGAATGGTGAACTTTACTGCATCTCTCCTATTGGCAATAGCCTAAGAGAGTATGGCTCGGGCCTTCTCCAAGACTACGGGCAGCACTTCCGCAGCTAAATCCCAGATTGTGAGGAAATAATGGCTCAAGAGGCACACAGTGTTCACCGACCGCAGTTCTAGGCTGGCGGAAGAGAACATTCTCTTGCAAACTCTTTTAAGATGACCTTTAGAAAAATGTTCAATGAAGTTACATAAAAAAACAAGCATTTACAATGCAATGGTTTCGCCTTTGGAAAAGTTAGAGCTATTGGCATTGTAAATGACAAAATTTGTATTTATGTGTTGGTTTTGAAAACAGATAAATAAATGGCATTGTCATTTACATTGCCATTAGCTTAATCTCGGCAGTCACTCTGCACTCCCTAGTCACTCTGCAGTCACTCTGCAGGCACTCCCTAGTCACTCTGCAGGCACTCCCTAGTCACTCTGCAGGCACTCCCTAGTCACTCTGCAGGCACTCCCTAGTCACTCTGCAGGCACTCCCTAGTCACTCTGCAGGCACTCCCTAGTCACTCTGCAGGCACTCCCTAGTCACTCTGCAGGCACTCCCTAGTCACTCTACAGGCACTCCCTAGTCACTCTGCAGGCACTCCCTAGTCACTCTGCAGGCACTCCCTAGTCACTCTGCAGGCACTCCCTACTCTGCACTCCCTACTCTGCACTCCCTACTCTGCACTCCCTACTCTGCACTCCCTACTCTGCACCCACACACCCAGAGCCACACACACACACCTAGGAGAGCAATCACAGCGAGGGGGCAGGGAAGCAAGCACAGTGAGGGGGCAGGGAAGCAAGCACAGCGAGGGGGCAGGGAAGCAAGCACAGCGAGGGGGGCAGGGAAGCAAGCACAGCGAGGGGGGCAGGTAACACCCATCAATCCTGAAACCCAACTTCAGAACAACAGTGCAAGCCTTGGGCCTTACCTTGTTATGTAGAGGCAATGCTCTGCTTAACAGCATCCTGAACATCACACTGGCACTCCTGAAATACATCCTACACGCTGCTGCATCAACGTCCTGAAAAGCCTGGCCACATAATCCCAATATTGAAGGTACTATGCTGGCTCCCCTGCAGGTGTCCATCAACTTCAAGACCTGCTGCTAGTTTATAAGTCCATCAGAAATTACTTCTTTGCATACCTAACTGTGAAATTAGCCATCTTAGGTGGAAAGTGTTACACCAAGTGCCATGACATCACCAGATTGGAAGAGAAGAACTAACTATGGAGAAGACGGAGAAGGTCTTGTCCATCTACCCACCTAGAACATGAAACATTCCCATCGACAACCTGTAGTTCAGAAAAATGCAGACAAAGCTTTCAATGAACACTACACAATACAACTTACATTCTACCTGCCTCACTTTAAACACAAGTACCACACACTACTGGATTGTAAATAAGGGCTCATGCCTACTGTTCAGCGCTCCAATGCTCCACAGCTAGTTTCTCATAAGTACTACTACATGCATACATACACGCATGATGCAATAGCAGGTCTGTAATCCGTCACGCTTGCAGAAATTGTCAACTTTTGCCACACTGAACATGGAAGACCTGTCTTTCACATGCAAAGGTGAGGCTGTTATAAATGGCCATGAATTAAACCATGCATTCGTCTATGGTAGGAAGGTGGGTATTTTTGTGTGCTGGAGGGTATGATATGCGGATGCTGAGGGAGGCAGGCAGGATAGCATGAGAGGGTGCGAGCTACGTTGATGCAATTTACCAGGGGGGTATCAGAGGGAGATGGGGAGAGGGAAAGACCAGGAATTTAAAATAGTTTCATGAAGAATAGTGGTGATAGGAGGCAGGTATGTTTTTTATTGAGGGAAATGGGCATCAGCGTGGTGGGTGTGCCGCTGATCATCGTATATTAACACCTTTCGAAGTACAGTGCTTTGCTTAGCCAAGCTATATTTCTACATTGCTGTCCTAAGTCATTAAACAAAATCATCATTGATTTTTCTGTCCACGTTTCCTTAAAGCATACATTTCTATATAGTTGATGTTTTCTGCAAATCCCGAAAACCATATAAATATTACAAAAAGAAAGACATCCGCTTTTTTTTTGTTCGCAACAATTGATATTTAAAATGTTGCCATAGCGTACCTGTATCCGGTGCAGCCATCTTTCTGCTCTCTTGAACCATGCCCTCGAGGAAGTGTAGGTCGTGTAAATTCCCGCTTCCATGTTTGGCTCTTGAATCTAGGATTTTCTAATTTATATTTTTGAACCCGCTTGAAGGTCGTCTGCCTACGTATTAATGATTGCAAGATTCTGCCCGGTGGAACTCGTGTTTCAGACTCATCACTTGGTCTCCACTGGAGCCCTGTATACGAAAACCTATGCGTTTAGGCCTTGACTCTCCTTGAGCATCAGTGGCACATTTCTGGCACTGGCTGATCTCTGTTGCCTGTTTCTGTGATTCACAGTTCGATTTTTTTCTTTTCTCAATAAATATTTTCAGCCTTTGAATTAGCATGCGGACATATCATCTTTAACAAGAGCATTATAAAGCAGCTCACAAAGGAAACTGCAATTATACCTGGATTGCAAACACTTCTGTTTCCATAGTGGAAACTGCAGAACACAAATACCTGCAGGTGTGTTATGTAAGAGCCCCACAATGTGAGATGTGAGATGTGCTTTGTCACAAAGCCTAGGAGTCCGTGACACACTCTCTCCGTTAATTCCTACACCTGTCTTTGTCTGCCACAACAAAGGAGAGGCCATTCAAGCACCAGCACAGTCACAAGGTGTGCTGAAGCAGGCTACGATTGGAAGACACGTGAGCACTGCAGAATCCACACCTGCAGCCCGCGCTTTGTTTCTTTATGTCGCCCAAGCCAGGCCACTCGTCACTAGAAATCAGTAATATGTTTCATGAAATGAGTGCAAGTGAGAGCGTTGTTGTCTAAATAAAGCAGGTGCCACTTGGAGTTTCGGTTGCCCTGTTGCTTGTCGCGGGTCGCCATTAAAGCAGTGAGCCTGTGGCCTGCCGACAGTGAGACCGGCGTGTCCTTGCAGTCAGCGACCTTCAGTGCTGCTGACTGTGCTGTCCGAGCAGCCGGGCGGGGAGAGAATGAAAGCAGAGCTGTGAACATAAAGATGGGGTAAAGCGCCTTCTGTAGCAGCCAGTGAAGGCGCTGCCTCCTCACACACGGAGGGAGTGGCCTTAGCCTCACCCCCCTGGGCACAGAGGGTTCTGAGGCTATGCCAATCACCCACCAGCTGGGTGAAAGGCCATTGTCCCAGTTCACAGCTCCTCAACACATGTGAACTCACGGACTCCGAGGGGCTTCGGGTCCCGGCTTCGCCTTCCACGGACGAGCTGCCGCCCATGCTCTTCAGTGCGGAGTGCGGTCCTCACGTGCACCGACCCCCTCACCCGGCTCTGTTTCTCTTTGGGGGTGGGGGGGGGTCTCATGGTTTCCTTCGCGCGAGCTTTCCAGCTTGAATGAACAAGCACCTACGGGCACACGGGGAGGGGGGGGGGGGCGGGGCGGGTACGGACAGCGGGAGGGGGGGTGGGAGGAACGGGCACTCACCTGGACTTCTTCCGGCGGCCGTGGTCGGCATGAAATGAGGAAAACAAACACCCCCCAAAAAAAAAACGAAACTCCGCCCACCGCCCAATGACGATGCAAAAAGGGTGGAGAGGGAAAAAAATGCAGGAACGCCCACGAATCTGGTCCGGCCATGACGGACAGATCTCTGTTCCAATGGCTAGCCTCCATTTATGGAGCTAGCCAATGGAACAGAGGGCGGATTCAAGTCCCCCATACTGAAAACTAAAGATTTCTCCTGGGTGCGGAGCTAGGAGCTCCGTGCCCCAGGCGAAACCTAAAAATGATTTCTTTATGTAAGCATATCTAGCAGATGAATTAAGAAAAATAATATTGAAGACATAACCTTGCAAAATATAACACAGCATAAAACTGCTTCATCTCAACTCCGTGCTGTATCAGATTCTTTCTATATATGCCAAATGAAACGTAGAACACCTTTCAATTGAAGATGCAGTATATTGTTCTAGATAGTCTTTCCCTTTATATTGATCAACATCAATCTAGAGGGAGATTTATAGATCCAAACCGAAAGACTTCATGGCTGAACTATCAAACTAAATAATGTTAGCAGAGGAGATGAGATGGATCCACACTAAAGAGAATACAGGCGTTGGCTCCATGTTAATAGAGGTGTGAATGGATTTCTTCCTTGCAGCCTGTCATATTGAATGTAATGTAATTTCTTGGGACTGACACAATATAATAGCTAAGATAGTAATTACTTAGAGTTGCCCTCACAGCACTTATTTCAGGGTACCGGGACTCCTTGGCTTCCCTCTATATGTCACTTTTGTAGAGTTCAAAGTGTTAAGCAGCAAGGGTCTACCCTTAGCGCAAATGAATGTCAGAGTCAGAAGCTGCCATCCCAAGTTTGCTCTTTGCTGTCCCCGCCATAGCTCTTGTAACACTTGTCTTTAGAGCAAACGGGATGTGCATCACAAACAGAAAAAAATCAATAACCAATCCCATTTTTAGCTTTAGGCATTAAAGGCATGCGTTTACAGTGGAGGTAGTGAGACAGTGACACACCACAGATAAAAGGCGACATCTAAGATGATGTTAGACTCCTCCGCTACATAACTTTCATTCAGTCTCAGTCTGTATAAAAAAATACTGCACATGAAAACTGGGGCTCTAAAGGGATGCTTTTAGTTTCTGATGGGACAAACATTTTCCCCATAAATAGGACCGTACTTAATAAACAAAGGCTGATAAGCTGAGATGTTGGCTGCCATAGATGCTGGCTCCTAGGTCAAATGCTCTGGCCATAAAACCCTAGAAGGAGCAGGGGGAGTGAAGCTGATGCGGTCAGCTCTGTTACAAACATCTCGGCCTGACAGGCCGTGTCCACTAGACTCTGTATCCCCTAGCACTGCTTGCACTACTTAACTTCAGTTATGTTCACACTGGTGGATACTATATGTCTCTGCAGGTTGCTTAACTTGTGAATCTCTAGGTGCCAGACTGAATCTGGACATTTTTTGCAATTGCTCCTGCGTTCTGGTAGGTGGCACCACTGGTATCCATTGTGACTCTCCATCTCTCCTCTGGAGATGACAACACAGAGCTCCACATAGGCACCAGCCATGCGAGTTGATGCTAGTTTCTTTGAAATTTTTTCTGAACTCTGAGATCCAGTGTGTGACTGGTAGATTGAGACTGCAGTGTACAAAAATCTAATTTGGAAGTTCCACTGTCTTCTAAATGTTTACTCCACTGAAAGGGAAGGAGAGGAGAGCGGGCGGTGAGGAATCAGTGGTCAGATAAAATAGATACCAAAGAGAGCATTGACAAAGGTAAGTAACTTACTCTTCTAATGGATACTTCTACCTGCAGATTCCTCACCATTGTGAATCGAACTAAAGCGATGTCCCAACCATAAAGATGGGACTGAGGTGTGGACTTTACACCAAGAAGTCCTGTAGGTCTGTGCGGGCAAACTGATCCTTCATGTGAAACTGAGAATCGATACAGTAGTGCTTGGTGAAAGTGTTGCTGCCTAGCAGGTATCTAAAACAGGGATATCCCAAGCCAGGCTTGTAGTAGAAGCCAGGGCCTTTGTGGAATGATTGAGGCCTTCAGAAGGGTCTTATATGACTATGGAATAGCAGTTTGATGCAAAGGACAATTCACTGAGATAGGGTCTGTTTCTGAACATTTTTTCACTTTCTTCACACCACAGAGTCCACGGATTTCTACGTCATCTAGGTGATGCCCACATCCCAAAGAAGATGCATCCTTAATCACGGTGAGCTTTGGATGGGGCAAGGAAAATGTCTGCAGCTTGTCAAGTTGGCATCTGACACCCACCACTGAAGGTCCCCAGTTGCTTCGACGGATATGCAAATGCTGTTTGAGAGGCATCCCTAGTGCTTGGCCCGGTTAATGTTCCACTAAAGGGCCCTGATGTCGCAACGGGCAAGAGACACCAGCAGAATGTGAGACCTCAGTACCATCAGGGCTGGAACAAATGCTTTCACTAGAAATATTGGGATCATAGCCTGGATGCACCAGAGTTGTTGTGGGGGCAGAAATGCCTTCAATGATACAGTGTCCAGGATAGTCCCAATTAACAGAATTCATCTGCACAGAGTGAATATGAGATTTCAGTTCCCTGAAAAATAAGTCCAGGATGGACAGTAACAATACCATTGCTTGCAGGTAGTCCACAACTAGCTGAGGCGAGCCCGGCTTCAAGAGCCAGTCATCAAGATACACGGATATACATTTTCTGACTTGCCAGGGCAAGTCTCAACTGGAAATATTCTGACTTCCCCACAAATCAAATATAAGCTGTGGGACTGCAGAAATGGCACCTGGAAGTATTTGTCCCTACCAGCCAAGGACACCATCCAGTATTCAAAGTCATAGGATGAAAGAGCATGCATCAAAAATTTCAATGTATTTTTCCTGAAAAGGTATTCAATTGCCGAAGGCCCAACATCGTTAAATCCCCAGTCTTTCTTGGGGACAAGAAAGAGTTGGGAGTAGCATCCCATACTGTTGTGTGCCCTGGGCACCACATCCATCGTGTCCTTGGCTAGCAACAGCAGCACTTCTTGAGATAGAATCTCAAAATGATTTGCCAACGTTTGGGCAAAAAATGGAGTAACAGGGAGGGGTAGTCAAGTAAGGTAGGGTGCGTCTAAACTATTGAATCTGAAGTAAATGCTGAATCCTAGTCCCTACTTGTCCAGCCGGCTAGTAAGACAATGCTGTATCCTGACCGTTTCCCGTCCTAGCTAGCTTTCGGAGGGTAAATTAAAATGGCTTGGCAGCGATGGTGCCAAGAGAAGTGGAGGAGGTAGAGGACTGCTGCATCTGCTGCGGACCACATCCCCTACCTCCACCACTGCCTAGGAGCAACAAAACACCTGTCCTTGGAGCTGGGTACAATGCCTCTGTCAAACCATAATGCCCATGAGTATCCTCAGAACTTCTGATACTACTGGTGGAACCAGTAAATGGGGCAAACTAAGCAAGAAACACAAGTCACAGCTCTGCTGTCTGTAAAGCTGTAGTGAATCAGCCACTTTAGTGGTCTGATGGTCTGTGATGACCGTCGATCACTACCATTGTGCACTGACTTTAGTGTGCTATGTTACTTTAGCTATAATGTAGGATGGCCTGGCATTAGAATAATCTTGCCAAAGAATAGAAGGTATGGGATGTCGAGGTGCAGTGTTGTTGGTGATGGTGCACACACGTGCTCCATAGTGGATACTGAGGGATTAAGTGCATACTGTTATTTGAGTTAGGTGAATTATGACTTTAGCCTATTGGCTTTGAAGTGGTCTAATATCATTCTGCTTTCCAAGTAGTAGAGGCCTATGCTTGAGCAACTCCATATTCTAAACTGCAGCCATCTTCTGAGCCTCTGTAGGTGAGAGGTTATATTTTAGATTACATGTGTTGTCCACCAGTAGTGAACCAGACAGGACCGGTTCTTATCAAGAAGAATGTACTCTCTTTGTGCAGAGTCATAGCAAAACGCTTGGCCAGCTGCTTGTTGTCCTCTTGTTACGAGGTGGTACAGGAATCCAATGAGAACTATAGGCGGAGTTAGCTAGAAACTTCGATGGAGAGCTGCATTCTATATTAGAGAAAGTGGGTCCACGAGAGGGAGAGATGCTGAGATGCTGGTCTGGTGGTTTTGGCGGTCTGGTGATACATCACGGTGCAGACGTGCAGTCGTGTTTGTGCAACAGAGAGTCCTGACCCAACCAGAGAGGGAAAGTGAGACGGACCCTTCTTCAGATGTCACGACGCCTAAGATTATGGTGAGGTGTTCTAGGTGTACTTATTGTATCTAACTATGTCTTTTATTTTCAGGCTCTATGTATATGTATGTGTTGATGATTGCTACTAATGTTTACTGTGATGTTTAGTTATTTCTTTCTTTTGTCATCCTATTATCATGTAATAAAGAAACCCTAGAGCATATCATTTGTTTGTATTCCTTGTGAGGGAAGGTCGGGACCCTTTTTTACCAAGTACTTACAGAGGGATGGGCGATTCCCTTCTAATGGGTAATTGTTGACATGGGAGGGAAATCGGCTCCCATCAGGGATGTCTAAATTCTAATTATTCTATCCAATACATTGCTAGGAGGAGCATGCGTTGGTTACCCTCTCGGATGGGGAGGTGTTGTGATTTGCTGTGTACCCTCTCGATGGGGAGGTGTTGTGACTTGTTATTTGAGAGCTCCTCGGCAATGGTCTTATATGTTGTCAGTGTTTATTCCTTTCTTGGGTAAGTATTGTGAAATGTGGTGACTTTCTGGATCCTGAGAAAGGATGTGGTAAGTAATGGCCTGGTGACTGAAAGAAGCACCAAAACATACGGAGAAGTAGGTAATTACAAAAGCATTCTAGCACTGACTCTGCCTTGTCACTAAATAGCCTTGCCCCATCAAATGGCATTTCCGTTAGTGAAACTTGAATGTCCCCATAAAATCTGGTGGCACAAATCCAAAAGTGAGGTTGAGTAACAACACTGGTGCCCCTTGCCCAGGCAACATGATTCATAGTGTCCAGACCAGACCGCAAAATATACTTTGCCACATTATGGTCATTTGGTCCCATCTGGGCAAAGGAAATCCTTGGGCAGAATGGGTAAAATCTCACTCGACATGTCCCAGAGGGGATGAGTATAGTGACCCAAGAGGAACAGAATTTAATGAGCAAAGCGCAAGACTAGCCAAACATAAGTTTCCTACCAGCAGTGTCTATTTTATTAGTTTTCCTGTCCAGAGCCATGAGAAAATAATATGGATTTCTCTTAGAGGTTTGAATTAAAAGGATTTAGGAGTAGGATGCTACATCAGGAAGTCTGGATCATGTGCGAAGTGTGTAGTCGCTCAAGAAGGTAACTCACTGTCTGGTTTGAGCAAGGCTAGAAATAGGCCAACATTTAGGACTCAGTCGGGGTGTTACAGAATGACAGCAAGGACTCCAAAGTGGATGGTCCAAATCTTTGTTAAAAAATCATCCTTAGTTTCCACTGTAGGCAAGTGTTGGGACGGAAAAGCCCTGTGCATGGTAATGGACATGCAAACTTCCTCCGAGTGCCTAACTGTACTGATATATGGATCCCTAATGCTGATTTGTTTTTGTCATAGGTAAACACGGATCATGCGAGGGGCCATAACTACCGGTCTCCTGGATTGGGTCTTGTTGGATCGAGAGGGAGGCTCAAAGCGCTACCCTCATAGTGATGGAAGGCTACTACCTTCACCATGATTTAAGCAGCAAGCTCGCAGTGATGGCGGCATATTGTGCATTGATCAGTAGGAGCTAATAGGTCCTTTCTAACCTATGTCACTAGAGTGAGGCCAACAGGCACTTTTAAAGTTCAGTTGCTGTGCGCTTAACTCATCCTTGGCTCACATCAGTTTGGTTTGAAGCGCTGTTCTACACATTGCAGAGGTGGTATATCTGCACTGGATGTATGTGTGCCTAGGAAGGGTACAATACGGGGGGAATGCAGTGCTGAGCTGTGCATGCATGTTGAATGCATGTGCTGGATGTATATGTGGCTAAGAGTGGAAGAGTACCTGAAGGATGTAGTGCTGTGCAGTGCATGCGTAACAAATGCATGTACTAGGTGATGGTGTACCTGTGAGTGGTACAGTACACAGAGGGTGCAGTCTGGCATGATAAATGCATGCGCTGGGTGAATGTGTGCTAATGAGTAGTAAAGTACATAAAAAGAATCAGTGCTGGGCAGAGGGTGCATGTTAAACGTATATGCTGGATGTATGTGTGCCTATGAGTGGTATAGTAAATGGAGAATACAGTAGTGTGCAGTGTGTGTATGCTGTATACATGCACTGGGTGTATGTGTGCCTGTCGATGGTACAATACATGGAGGACCCTGGGTTCTGTTTTGGGAGACCCAGATCTGCATGGTGAAACATGGAGAGGAGGTAGAGAAATCCCCCTGGCAGATTTATGTATTGCTCCATTCCTGCAAGCTCAGTGGGACACTAACTGAGGAGGGGAGAGTGAGGCTTCACCTGTACACTTCAAAGGGTGCTCTTTGATTTCATGACAGGTCACAAGTACGGGCCTGGGTACATCTCAGGAAGGAGATGGGGCCGATATCACTGTGGACTATATCCAGGTGTGGACTCTTGTCACTCTCATGGCTTGTGTTGTGGGACTATCAGCTTTGGAGACTCTCCTGCTGTGACAGACTGATTTTCAAGAGGAAGAGGGAGCAGAGAAGTGAACCCTTCAAAAGAAGCAGAACCCCAACATAAAAATGCAAATACCCAGACCCTAAATTACATTTGGTGTCTGAAATGGAATATAAGAAGGTGAACCTGAGACCCCAAAAATGGTCATCTGCCTGTGGCCCTCTGAAAGGGGTTTTGAAAGCAACTTTAAATCTAAAACCTCTGCCGCCTTGCGTACTATTATGACAAAAGTGGCACTCTGCTATGTTGGGGGTCTCAAGGGCAAATTCAATTCCTAACGCACCTTAGTATGTGTGGTGCCTCAGGGCAAATTCAATTCCTCATACACTTTAGCTAATGTCGACTCCAGACGTACAACTGGAGCAGAATCCGTGGCCGGCACCAATATGGGAACAATTAGCGGAAGCGTCAAGCACTGGCTCGGTGCTGGAGCTAGAACAGACTAAAGACGAACAGGTCAGCTGGTAATGGGGACAGATCACCATCAGAATTCTAATAGGATATCCATGGGGCTTAAAGGTGCACCAGAGAGATCCCGAACCACCTTCAGAGTTGCAGGATGGCCTCTCTGAAGGACACAATGTGCTCCAAGTATCTGACGCACATTGGCTCCGAAACTGGAATCAAATCAGATCTGTAGGTCAAAGCTGTGGTTGGCCCCTAAGTGCATATTATTAAACATCTACCTGGAATAGGAGCATTGTGGAGGCAAAAAACCTCGTTCAGACTTTTATATTTTCTTTTGCACTTGGGTTTTGACTTGATACTGGGCTTACCAAAGGATGGTGATGGGAACAACCTTGCTTCTTATGTCAGGCTACATAGCGTTTGGCTTCCGGCTTAGTGATGGTCTTCGGTTCTCCAAAAGTATGATTGCATAGACTTTTTTGCAACACAAGCAATTCATGGTGTTCAGAGTTTGCCTTCCTGCTCAGGGCAATGAAGAAGTTCTTTCAAGTTGTCAACTTTTGGTATAGCAATTCCTTTATGCTTCCGCTTCCCTATCTTTTTTTCTAGTGATCCCTGAATTTGAAGATAAAAGTGACTTGTCCTTTTTGTTCTTACTGATTGTGATTTTTTTGCCTTCTGCTCCTACAGCAGTGCAAACTCATTCTTCCTCACCATCCAGATCTTGTGCCCCAGGAAGAGTGAAAGAGTCCGATCGCATCTTACTATTGCTGAGCTAGACAGCCTGGTTTCTGAGCAACATTCATGCAAATATTTCTGAAGATAAAATGACCATCTGGGCGCTACTGGAAAGGGCTTGATCACAATGCCGCACAACTTAAGTTACTTAAGTTCTGTTACACGTCCTGTGAATGGAGTTTAATTTTACATTACCTATTTAGATAAATAGGTATTTTAATGGCACGTCTCACACATTGTGTCAGTCACTATAACCTCACTTAACACTCCCGGTGAGGTTGTAAAATATAACTTCTTCTGACCTTTTCTTATCCATTCTCTCACAAGAGACCAACCTCTTCAGTGGGATTAAATCTGTTGCCTAATTTTTTGTCAGTAATTACCTTTGTCAGAAGACTCGGTGATCTGCAAGCCATGTAGTCTTTTGTCAGGCCCTCAGATGGTTCCATAGTTAATTCCAAAATTCATTAGGAAGTTTCATTTATGACAGTAAACAATTCTTCATGTTTTCAAGTTTTAAATGTACCGCCCTGCTTGGTAAGCTGGGAAAACATTGCAGAACCATTTCTTTTCCAGCTGTGAATGTGCGCTTGGAATGAATGGCTGAGAGGTGTGGGGAAGCGGGCAGAGCAGCTGACTCTGGAGCACGGGGCTCACGGTTCGATCCCTGGCACAAGCGGCAGCTCAACTCAGCACCCTGCGACTCTGGGCAATACCTCACTTAATCTCCCCGACATCCCCCAGGGCCTTGAGACCCCAAGGGGTAATTAGTTTGTGCTTTACAAATACCAGATACATACATACAATGGCTACTTTCAGAGTGTCTAAAGATATATTCTTAACTTATAGTGAAGTTTTCCCTGTGGATATAGTATGCTAAGCCACTATTGCGAAATAGATGTTCTCTACTATCTCTTAATCTTACAAGATGAGACTCAGTTGAGATAGCCCATATAATCTTTTCATATTTAACATGCCTCAAATAAGAGTTACAAATCTCAGCTAAGGTAGTTTCTTGTAGCAAAGTGTATTGGCTCTGCCCAGTGCTTAAATTAAAACACAAAACAAAAAAAAAGCAAGCAGTATCCATTTGTAAAAAAATGTTTTATGAGTCTGTCAGCTGTTTCTACCACTAGCACAATTCACTTCCACCAATAATGCTAATGATGCGAACACAGTCAGCTCTCCCTTAGCGCGAGGGACACATGTAAGAAATGACATATAATGAGGAAGTGATGGGACTGTAATAGAAGTGTAACTGCAACTAATGATGGACGGAATGCTGAATGATTGAAACATTCTCCCCCAGTCAAGAAATCTGGGTTAAATCCATTGTTCTTTTGCCCACTACGCCATGCCAGACTCAAATAGAATCATGTGTTAGCGCCACTTTTGTTTTAGGTGGGTTCATTCAAGGCTTTCATCCCTGAAAAACTATTTAGAAAAATCTGTGCCAAATGGTGAATTTTCACATAAACGGACCAAAAATGCAGAGGCTCGGACTGGGAATTAGTGCTTTTGCACAATATCAACCGGGAAAACCTAATCCTCCACAGCAGAATTTGGGTCTAACACTACCAGGAAACCTTTGAAAAGTATGGGTAAATTACTGGATTTTTCTGCAGAACTTTCCTAAAAATTATAAGTAGGTAAGCAAAATTTGATTATGTAAATTAAGGAAGGTTATCATTCATGAACATGTATATAACATCGTCATTTACTTCTTTTGTCAATAATGCCCCTTCTAACTAGATTTTGCACATCTACTCGAAGAAAAAATTACTTATCTTTGGTAACGCTTTATCTGCTACAGCATTTATCTAGCGGCAGCTTTCTTACCTTAGAATATTCCCCAGGCGTCAAACTGAATCCGTAAACTTTTTGAGCAGTACCCTCTGTGCCCCAGTTGGTGGCATTGTTTAGCTCCACAGTGGCGTCATTGTACATGCCATAAGTGATGTGAATGTTGCCTATATATGTGGCACCCCCAGCACGCCAATATCAGTTACTTTGTCGCGAATATTCTATGCCAAAAGTGCAAAGTCAATAAGTTTGCTGATGTACCAGTGTGCAGACACTAAGGACCTCGCAGGGTTAATCTAAAAGAAAAAATCACGGGCGAGTGATGTGAAATTCGTGCTCCGCGAGTACCTGGAAGCGCATTTGTGTGGGGAACGGAGGTGCCACCGGCTGCCTGCGCGACCCCCTGGCCTGTGAGAGTGCTGTGTGCGGCCGTCCTGAAACTCGAGCTCGGGGCTGCTGTGAGATCGATCGTGGGCAGCGGCTCAGGAGCGGAGCTGTGGACACCCCGCAGAGGCTGATCTGGACACTGGAGCTGTGCACGGAGCCCGAGAACACCACGGATGCCGGCAAACCCTGCAGAGGCTGCCCTGGCTCGAAGCTGACTGGAACCTCTATTCGAGGTGAGGAGCTAGTCCTGACTGCGCGGGGAGGCCTCCGGCCGCCATTTTAGGCATTTGCATTTATGGAGGTGGTGCGAGAGGCGAAGGCCAGGTGGAGGACTCTGCACTCTGGGCGGTTACCTTCTGCTGCCAGGCCCCGCGGACCGTTGGGGGGAGCCACGGATCAGGAGGAGGTGACTGAATGACCGCCCTAGCGCCTGTGTAACTCACCACTAACGGTCAGTCACTTCTAGAGCTGGGAGGAGCGCCATAACCTGCGGGAATCGAGCCACCCTGGTGGTGTAACCCCAGACGAGGTGAAGAGTATTGGGAGCGGACCAACTGCTTGAGGAGCACTCTGGGACACAACCACTTGCTGGCGCTTGAATTTGCCCCCCCCCCCCCTGTGGAGTTATACCTGCGGTCCCGGGTGGCCCCAGCTCAGTGCCCCTCTTAACTTTGGAGGTAGCACAGTTTCATATTGACCTCTCTCCCCTGTGGCATACAATTGGGGTTATTGGCAGAGAGTGAGCTGCGGAAGGAGGTGCCGACACATACGACGTGGCAATGCGGAGCAGACAGGCCAGTGTTGCGACATGAGGTATTGGATGTCTTGAGTGGCGAGTGACACGGGGAGAGATTTGTTGGCTGAGAGGGAGGGCGCTGGCTCTGAGTGTAATTTGAGTTTGCTGGATACACTCTGTTTGTGTCCTGATTGGAAGTTGGCCTGGTCTTCTCGACATGGGTTAACAAGATGCCAAACAACCAAAGCTCACATTAGACAAACGATCCACGCGCCAAACTGACCCAAATTCAGATGCGCAGATGAACAACCAACAAGACACACTAGCAGAGGATCGGGGTGGGGACTTGCGCACTCATGCTGAAAATGCTCTCAAGCCTGAGAAACATCGATTCCAAGCTAGACACCCTGACTGCACAGCTGGACTCGGTCAAGAACCAAGTGGCAGTGCATGAGACTCGCCTAGATGTTCTACAAAACTGCCAAACCTAATTCCACGAATTCCAAATGGAGACCAAAGAACAGTTATTGCATATGGATAAACTCCTAGGGGTCATCCGTGCCAAGAACGATGATTTGGAGGCGAGGTCACGGAGAAATAACATACTTATAACTGGCATTCCGGAGACCACCCCCATTTCCAAAATGGAGACCTTTGTGTCAGATCTATTGCATGAGCTGTTTGACCCCCATCTGTCCCCTGTTTTCGTGGTAGAAAGAGCACACAGATACCTTGGCCAAAAGCCTTCGGTCGGGGCACCACCTAGACCGATATTGGCCAAATTGCTGAAATATCAAGACCGGGATAATATACTGCAAATGGTGAGGGGAAAAAGGCCAAGTATCCTACAAGGGCAACAGCATATCGTTCTACCCGGACTTTACCCCAGCTGCACAGGCGGTGAGACGTGAATTTTTACAGGCCAAGGGAATACTCATGCAGGTGCAAATCCCTTATTCCTTGCTCTACCCAGCCAAGCTGAAAGTCTCGTATGATGGCACTGCACATTACTTCACAGATGCAAAATCCGCTTTAAAATTTGCCAAACTCGTTGGTGGGAAGAAAACCAAAGACTCTCGTGGAGCAGAAGCATCTGTGACTGGCCAACTTAGTGACAACGACTAATCTGGAAGTCTGCTGCCTTTTGTACTGAATGCCGGCTTTGACACGTTAAGGAGTCATGTGGTAACAAATGTGCATGAAGCTGTGGGGTCTTGCAACGTATACTGTTCAGTTATTTGCTTTATTTAGGGGTGTCGGGGAGGGCTTGTAACGTACACCGCAGTACTCCCGGCCACCCTGTTAGTTCAGGGGATATTGCTGACGCCACTACACCCCCATGGGACGTTTCCATTTTATTTTTAACGTGGACTACTTTGTTTTAGTTGGTTATGGAGGGATAATCTGCAACCTGATTGGGGGTTGGAGTGGGTAGTGGGTGGGGGCTGTTTGTTTGTTTGATGCCAGTAGGAGTACGGGATGTTGGTCATCGTACACAACTTTTTCTGTGACTTTTACACACCTCAAATGCCTAATCCACATTGAGAGACACGTTGAGGAGACGCACTCGCTGCAACATTAAACATGCTTACGCGGAACATTAGAGAGTTAAATGATGGTAGAAAGTCCAGACTTGTGCATAATTATCTATCCAGGCATAACATTGATATATGTTTATTGCAGGAGACGCATTTAAATGTTATACCATCACAAAGGTTAAGACATCATAGATGAGGTCACATGTACTTATCCATTTATTCCAATTATGCCTGGGGGGTAGCTGTGCTGGTCAAACAAGGGGTAGATTGCCACGAGGGGGCAGAGCATAAAGATCCCGATGGGAGGTTTTGACCCAGTCCTCTTCAGTTAGTGGAAGATGCCAACACGCCTGTCCTGAACCCACTTTTGGTGGGAGTACAAGTGGGAAAATTAGTTAGATGAGGAGGTGAGTTCACACTTAGCCAGCACCACCCTTAAGGTGGGGCAGCTGATATGGACCCCACTTTTCCAAATCCTCCATCTTGTGTTGGAGAGATTTTGCTTATTATGATTAGGGTTATGCCCACTTCCCACAGGAAGTGGTCATATAGAGGGTGTAGTCACCCTAAGGTAGGTAGCCCATTGGCTACTACCTGGTACTCTCCATAACACCCCTAAGTTGAGTATTTAGATGGCACCCCTTGATAGAGAACTTCAGATACGACTGACCTAAAGAAGAAAAGGATGAAGAAGAGCTGCTAAACCAGAGAACTGAGACCCTGCCGTTGAGTTTTAGTGTGAACCCCTGCCTACTGTTTCAAGACTCAACAATCAAGGTGAACTGTCTTGTCCTACTGCTGTGTGGCCTCTAAGAACCCCTAAGGTCCACCAGCCTTCGCCAATTGCCAAGAACTCAATTGGAGTGAGAGGAGCTACTCTCCTGCAGTCACCAAAAACCACAGAGTCCCGTTCACCAACTTGCAGCTCACCGGCCCAACTGATGCAGCAACCGACCACAAAGAGGTTGTCTTGCTCTGGAAGGACAGATCTGTCTCCCCTCTTGTGTGGAGGCACCAGGGCCAACTGAAGACGTGTAGTACCAATCCATGGGGAACTGGATGTCCTGTACCTACACCAACCGCAAAGAGTCCAGTCAAGACTCAAACTGCCCAGGAAGCAAGCACCCGTCGAGGGATGTCAGCCCATGAGTCCCACTCCAGAAGTGGCTTATCAGTCTTGAAATCGTTCCTGACAGCTGTTTGCTACTGACTGCGAAGACCGCCTTTGCGCACAGAGCCTGGCTGACCTACCTGTTCTGCACCCAGCCCACCAGCCCTGGGTAATGACCAACCGGCTGTACTCCCGTGCTACTGAGACCTTTGCAACCTGAGCCCCTGCTTGGGAGCTCTTCGACTTGCCCACAAGTCCCCCTCTGCAGCTTGTTTGATTTGGTTATTTATAGATCATGACTATCACTCCGAAAGGAGCATACTGGCGCTATGTGAGAGGAAAAGGAAGACCATGCCATCGCTTAAATGTGCGATGAGCAGAGGTATCTGAGGATCCAAAGATCCAAGTCTTCAAGGACTTTCTGAACTGTGGTTCTGCTTCCATAAGCTTTAGGTGTGTAGACAGGAGGTTCCAGGCTCTAGTTCCTAGAACAGCTAAAGATTTACCTCCTTTAGTTTTGCACCTAAAGGCAGTGGGTTTAAGAAAATTTACTGATGAGGATCTGAGTCTCCTGACAGTGGTGTAGGGGGTAAACCTGTCCCATAGATATCTGGGTCCTAGGTTTCTGGAGGCTCTAAAAGTGACTAGCAGAACCTTGAATAGGATTCTCTTATGCATAGGAGACAAGTACAGGGTTTTGAGGGCTGCTGAGGAAGATCTACGGGGCAGTGTCAGCACTAAGCGGACTGCTGCATGCTGTACCACATGTAGGCTCTTTAGTACTTGTTTGTTAACTGCTGCGTGTAAGCTGTTACAGTAGTCCTGTCTAGACAGGATGAGTGCCACCGCAACGGTTTTCCTTGCAGAGAGCGGAATGTAGTTAACCACTTGGATGCTAATGACTAGGGTAACTCGTCATGGAGTGCCCATTCATTTCAATGGAAATTACATTGAAGTGCCAGAAGATACTTAGCATCCAAGTGGTTAAAGAACTTTTGAAGTGTACTGATTATGTTGAAGAACGTCCCTGCCACCGCCAGGGCACAAGGTCGAAACGAGAGTTTCACTCCCAGGTTCTTAGCTACTTCTGCTGTGTTTGGTGCGGCAGGTGCATTTTCAGGCCAAAATTGTCTTGGCTTGAAGGGATTGTCGTTCCCTATCTGCAGGGTCTTGGTTTTATCCATGTGGCATTTAAGGTGGTTGAGCTTCATCCAACGGATGACCTCTGTGCGGCATAGCTTAAAATTGAGTTTTGCGTTATTAGAGTCTTTGTCTAAAGCCAGAATCTGATGTGTATCGTCTGTATATGATGTTGTTTCAATGCAAAAAGAGGTTATCAGTGAGATGAGCTAGGCCATGTAGATGTTAAACAACATTGGGCTGAGAGATGAGCCCTGTGGGACACCTAATGTGATGGGACATTCTGTTGAAAGGAAAGTTCCTAGGGCCACTGCTTGTTTTCGTGTGGTGAGAAAGGATTTTATCCAGGCTAGTGCTGTGTTGGAGATGCTGCTATATGTTATCCGGGTTCGGAGAATGTCGTGTGAAATGGTATCAAATGCGGCTGGCAGGTCTAAAATAATTAGCACTGCCTTTTTACCTTTAGCTAGGGTTAATTTCATTGTGTCAACTATTTCTAGTATTCCGGAATCCATTGTGTGTTTAGGGTGGAAGCCAGATTGGCGGGGTGTGGTATTTTGGCGTTCTCAAAAAAGTTGGTCAGTTGTCTATTACCTAGTCTTTCTGTAATTGTGCCTAGAATGGGTAGTAACGATATTGGTCGGAGGTTTGTATGGATCCATAGTCAGTTTTTTTTTTAATTGGTTTGACTATTGCCAGTTTCCATTCCGCAGGGACTATTATACCTGTGGCCAGTGATGAGTTAACTATATTGTTAATTACCGGATTGACAATGTCCATGATCTCATGAAGGACCGCAGCAGGACATGCATCCATGGGGGAGACCGATTTGCAGGCGGTTATTGCTTCTCGTGTTTGCTCAAATTAGCATTTTTCTAAAGCGTGTAGGAGAGGCCCTGTGTGGGTTGGGTCAGGCTCCAACTGTAAATGCTGCATGTGTGTAACGTTAACATCTTTTTGTATATTGAGAATTTTATCCTCAAAGAAGACAGAAATCTGGTCACATAGTGTTTGTGATGTGGGTATTTCCCTAGCTGATATTTTAGGGTCGGTGAAGGATTTTACAATTGTGAAGATCGTTTTCTGATCATGGCGGGCATCTAGTATTTTTTATGAGAAGTAATCTTTTTTTGCTAATTTAATGTTCAGGTGATATTTTTTCTACTTGATTTGAAGAGGATATTGGGCAAGATGTATCAACGCTTTTTGCGTTCGCAAACGGGCCGCTTCTCATAAAACGGGCCGTTTGCGAACGCAAAAATGCATTTTCCAATGTATCAAGCTTTAAGAATTCGCAATATGGGTAAACGCAATTATTTGTTGTTACCTAAATTGCAAATGCAGTTAGGGAATCACATTTTGCGATTCCCTAAATGCTATTCTTGTAGCCCACGCAAATTGCGAAATTGCTTTAAGGAATCGCAAATAACCACAAACTTCAAGTTGGTGGTAATTTACGATTTCCTGAAAAATTCACTTATTTGCATTTTTCAAAGTGCCCTGTGGCGCACATATGCACATTTCAGGGGTGCAACAGGGTGTCCTTTTGGAACCCTTGCATCCTTGAAATTGCATGCGCAATTTGCGAGTACCTATTGGGTACTCGCAAATTGCGCAAGCAATTCCCATTTATTCCTATGGGCCTCTTGGCCCATAGAAATGAATGGGAAGCCATTCCTTAATTGCGACTCAATTTGCGAGCTGCAATTAAGGAATGCCAAGGAATCGCAAAATATTTGCAAATTTTTAATTACATCTCGTTTTGCGATTCTCAAATAGCGATTCTCTAAAAATCGCTTTTTGAGATGCGCAAAACCATTCTTTGATACGGGAGTGTAGGATCTCCTCCATTTCAGTTCCATTTATTTGCACTGGAGGTGGAGCTCTGCTAGCGTGGGCGTATACCAGGGCGTAATGATTCTAGACTTTAGCTTATTTGTTGGCAGTTCTAGTGGGGCTAGCTCATTGCTAATTGAGGTCATCCATGTATGAAAGAATTGGGTATCTTCCAGTAAGTCTCCTGATAGTACTGGAGTGGATGCGCTTGCCAGGTGTGGCAGCTTTGTGTTTGCTACTAGTTTGGCCCATTTGCGACTTGGCTGTGTTGGGGACATTTGCTTAGAAGGGTATTTGGTCCCTGAAATCTCAAGGTTGAAGGGGATTAACCTGTGATCTGACCAAACTTGGATGATTGGGGTGCTAACCGTTAATGAGGTGGAGTTAGAGCACACTCGTTCTAATGTGTGGCCAGCCTGGTGAGTGGGTGCTGAAACCAGTTGGTGGATTCCCAGAGTTTCTAAGATTTCAAGAAAGAGGTCTACTCCAGTTATCTCCGGCATTCTAGGTGTAGATTAAAATCTCCTAGGAGTGTAAAGTTAGAATACCTGAGTGCAAGGTGACTTAGTGCATCCCCTAGTGAGTCCAAAAATTCCAAGTTAGGATCAGGCGAGCGGTAGATGAAACCTTCTGTAAAGGAGGACGAGGCATTGAGTTTGAAGTAGAAATCAGGGCTTTCTGCACCTTTCAGGGAGGGGGGGTCAAAGTTAGTGCATTGCAGAGAGTCGTGATAGATGATGGCCAATCCCCCTCCTCTGGTTTCGCCTCTGTCTCGTCTGCAGATAGTGTAGCTAGGGGGGAGTGTTAGATAAATACCCAGGTTACACCATTTCTTAAGCCATGTTTCGGTGAGGAAAAGAAAGTCAAGTTGCAGGTCCACAATTAGCTCTGTAATGTCTAGGGCATGTTTACAGAGTGAACGTGCATTGTAAGTACCCCCTTGAGTAGTGAGTGACTTAGTGCTTTATGTCTAGTATCTGTGGGCTTGGGACTGGTGTCTATGAAATTAAATAACGATCCTTATTTGCGGCATGTTAGAGGAACTTTGACCTTCCAAGATACCAAACGACATTCACATTTTGTACCGGTGTTAAATGTCTTTAAAAAGTCTGATGACATTGTATTACCTGGGCAAAAACAACAATTGATGGACAGAATGCAGAACAATGTTATACATTCACCCCAGTACAGAGATCTGGGCCTAAATCAATCGTTTTTTTGCTCACCATGCCATTCCAGTTTGAACCCAGCCATATGCAAATCAGTCTTGACCCTGTACCTCAGTCTTGACCCTGAACAGTCCAGCCCGAAGTGCCAAGCCAGGTCCTCCCTGGACTGGAAACAAGCACCCTAAGACCGGTTTCGGGGTTTCACCCCTCTTCAGCCAGGATGGCTTGATTCCAGTGGCATGGAGAGCATGGGACCCACGTCTGGGCATACCCGTCCCACTTGGGGTGACAAATGCAAAAGCAACAATTGATGGACAGAATGCAGAACAATGTCATACATTCACCCCGGTACAGAGATATGGACCTAAATCCATAGTTTTTTTTTTCACCATGCCATTCCAGTTTGAACCCAGCCATATGCAAATCAATCTTGACCCTGTGCCTCATGGGAACAGTCAAGCCTGAACTGCCACTGTCCAGGGAGGACCTGGCTTGGCAGTTCGAGCTGGACTGTTCCCATGAGGCACAGGGTCAAGACTGATTTGCATATGGCCAGGTCTAACTAGGGTGGCACGGTGAGCAAAAAAATGATGGATTTAACCCAGATCTCTTGACTGGAGGTGAATGTTTTGATTTGTTCTGCATTCCGTCCATCAATTGTGTATCTTTTGCTTTCTCGCCCTAAGTGCGCCAGGTATGCCCAGACGTGGGTCCTGGGCTCACTGTGCCACTGGAATCAAGCTATCCTCGCTGAAGAGGGGTGAAACCCCAATACCGGTCTTAGGATACTTGTTTCCGGTCCAGGGAGGACCTGGCTTGGCACTTCGGGCTGGACTGTTCCCATGAGGCACAGGGTCAAGACTGATTTGCATATGGCCAGGTCTAAACTGGGGTGGCACGGTGAGCAAAAGAATGATGGATTGAACCCAGATCTCTTGACTGGGGTGAATGTTTTGATTTGTTCTGCATTCCATCCATCAGTTGTGTGTCTTTTGTATTGTATTGTATTGCCTGGGGCAATTGAGGAGCGTGACTGGCGCTGGTCGTGTTCTGGGCGCAGACGGCCGGACCCACAGTGTGCATACTCTGTGCGTCCGCGTTGGCAGGCCCATCAAGTACTGAAGCCTGCCAACCACTAGAAAGCTGCAGAGCCAAAATGGCGGCTCCGGACAGGCCTTACTCCTCTTGGAAGGGGAGGGGAAGAAGGTGCAGGTGCATGCAATTTGCATGCAAGGAAGGGAACGCACAAACAGAAAGTCCAGAACGCGAGAACTCAGTGTCAGACTCAAATTCAGGTAAACCATATTTGTTTCAATGCAAGTCGGTACAATTAGAATTCCCCAACTTTAAAAATGCTTGAACAGTGTATAGAACGGCCTAGGGTCAATCAATTAAAATCGTTTTCAAATACTAAGAGTAATGTGGGCAATTTCTAAAGTGCAGGAGATTTAAAACAGAACAGTTTTTAAAACAGAGCAGTGAGGTGTGCAGTCTGACCTTTTCTGTCTTCGCTGTTTCTACGTGTCCCCCCCCCACTTCTTTGTTGCACGCCAGCTACCAACGCCTTCAGCACCTTGCTTCCAGTCGAATCTGGGACTCTCCTGACGAACCTCGGGTACAACTTTGGAACTTGGCTAGTGACCACTCTGAACCAGCACCATCAGGGCACGCTGATCTCTTCTACTTCCCACAGATCCCGAGTCCATCGTGGGGGCCAAGTCAGGGAGTAGAACCCATGCAACTGGGCTCACAGGATTAGGGGGTCAAGGGATTCCAGTCGCCGACACACTCACCTGCTATTACCCCGCATAGAGCACACCTCTGTAGGCTGCGGGGGTCCCCTAGACTCCATGGGGTTGAAGCACCAGCGAGACGGCCGTCTACCAGCAGCCCTGGAGTCACGAGGAAGCTGGTTTTCTCCCAGTGTGTCTGCAATTAGGAGGAGGAGGGGGGGAGGGGTAGGACTTCCTCTGGTCAATGAGCCACCTGGGTCCCCACGTCACCCGGGCCAGCTCTAGGCAGCGGCGCATCTCAGCGCGAGACAGCCAAGGCTGCGGGCCATGATAAATGTCCCTGCAGCTCCACTGTGCCTAGGGGTGCATATCGGGTGGGCTGGAAGGGTCGATGGTGGCCGGGGGGATATTATCAAATAATGGGGTCCAATGCGGAGCTCCAAGAAGCGTTCAACATCTTGGCTCCGCAAGCCATGCCCCTTTGCACAACCTACTTATGCCACCACCCTCTCGATAGCTGCTTTGGCCAAAAGAGCTTGGACTTCCTGACAGAGCAAGAGAATTAGTCCTCCACCAGCCGGTTTGAAGATAGTGGCATGGGCGGCATCTTGTCTGATGTTATGGACTGCAAGTGGGTGCCATGGATCTTTTGAGGGCAAACTAAAGTGGTTTGGAGGCTGTGGCTGCCGGAGAGGTGTCAGACTGGGTCAACCTCTATTTGGTTGTCCCACAAGGCTTGGGGAAACCTTGGCCATGAAAGGACTTGGGAGTCTCTTGGCCTTGGTGACTAGGTGAAAATGGATGCGTTTGGTGACCCCTATTGTATCCACGGAAAGGGTGGAAGGCTGAGTGGGGTTGGCAGGGGGCCATGGAGAGGCCCAAGGTCCTGGCAATTGCCCAGTTGCCCTAAAAGCGCTCCAGTGTTGAATCTGCCTTTTCGCCAAAATGGCAGGTGTGATCTAAGGGCATGTCCACATAAGGGATGCCTGCGCATCCCTGAAAAGCCAGTGAATCTCAACCAGACATGGCCGCTGACGACACAATCCATCTGCCTAGTGAGTCGGTTGTGTTCAGTCTGCAGCGAACAGTAAACTTTGCTGGGTCTCTGTCATCTGTAGTAGCGTGTGAATGTGGGCACCACTTGTGCCACTGAATCCCAAACTGTGTGGGTGTATTGGCCCGAAAGGCACACAGTGTTCACGGACTGAGGCTCTTCGAGGCAGGCTGGGTCCTGGGAGCGGGGTGATGGCAGCAGGCAAAGGTCCTGTGCACAGACATCCCTGTGCAGGGCTTGGCACAGGCCCCAAGCAGGACATCAATGAAAACTTCATTAAAGGGGAGGAGGAGTTCTGAGGGAATGACTTCCAGCTAAAACACAAATGTTTTAACTGCCACCAAGGGCACCAATGTCCAGGTCCTCAACTGCCCATGTACCACAATCGTATATGAGGCCCCTTCCTCCCTAGCCACACTAGGAGGAGAGACTAAGGTAGGTGCATGGTGAGGCGTCCGGACCACTGGCATCAGTCAGTTCCTCATACCAGTTGTCATCGGTCTCCTCAAGGGGGGTTTAGAAACAGGGAACCTCTGATACACCCCCATCAGACTCCTCTCCAAGCCTGTACAAGAGAGGAGGCACTAGCTCAGACTCAGAATGTCTGGTTCCAGCTGTTGTGTCAGAATCTGCATTGGGCGACACCGATCCGGCTCCGTATCGGAGTCTGGTATGATGATGGGGTCAAAGTCGCAGGAACGGGTTCCGGGCAGGTTGCGGTCTCGGAAGCAGAGCTGTTCAAAATCCAACACTGGATCCACAGGGCTCAACTGGTGCTGAGGGCAGATCTGCTGGAAGGAATCCAGTGGGGGCACCTGCTGAACCCATGGGGCCTAAAGGAGTTCCAGAACGGTCAGTCTGCCCAAAAATGATGTGCATCGCCACATAAAATTCACAGAGTTGGGTGGGGTTTGCTCAGACTACTCCATGAAACTCAGGGTAGAAATGAATGGACCTTGAGAGAGGGGTATAGAATGATGTAGCTCTAGCACCACGTCCGATAACCTGGACTGGCGCGGCGAAGTCAAAGATCGCTTCGATTTATTTGATTTCTTGTGGAACTTACCTAATGAATTTGAACATGAAGACAAGTGCCTGGAACGACTCCACAAGCTGGCTCAGTACCTTTTGCGCACCCGGGACCTGGTACATCATGGAGAGGACCAGCGTCAGACAAAAAGGACCTTAAGGGAGTGCTCCATATGGGATTCATGGTGTGGCAGTCCTCCCATGCCTTGGAGTCATGGTGCTGCTCCAAACACCAAAGACATACAAGATGGGGTCTGTCACAGACATCTGTCTGTGGCAGGAACAACAGGGCTTAAAACCCCACTGGCTTCTTGGGGGACATGCCTAGCACACTGGGAGACAAGGTCTAGGAAAAAATATTTGACAGAAACAACAAATAAGGTCAGCCAAAAAGTGACTGGAGGTAGCTCAGAACAGATGTCAGCGAGCTGGGGTGGCACATATTTGGGATGATGCGAAGATGAACGACGCCACCTACCAGCACGCAGGGGTACTGCTTGAAAAGTTTCTATATCCAGTTTGCCATCCGGGGAATATTCTAAAGTAAGGAACCTGTAGCTAGAAGTATCTATCAGATAGAGGCAGAGTAGAAATTATTTTAGTTATACACATCTCACAATGTCATTCTGTACATAGAAGCCTTCAGTAGTCACTATCAAAAATAAGTAGTGTGCCAATGTCTACTGTTCTATTTACTAAACTGAAACAGTTTCTATGATTAGCCTCTTTCACTTACAGTGCCTTAATCACAGTTGGGACCATAAATCACAATCATAGTTGGGACCATAAATCACAACCATTGACAGTGGACCAATCGCCATTGAGTGAGGTAAGAAGATAAGGTGAAATGCAGAGCCTATTTAGGTGAAAATTTAAACCTATCAAAAGAGCACAAGAAGTGGTATAAACTGATGCCCTTTGAACTTTGGAGGCAACAAGTCAGGACTGTTCATGGGGACCACCATAATAGAGTCTGGTTACAATTATTAAGTGACGGTGGTGCCAATTTGCAACAGTTAAAAACTGTACTTCTGGGTTTGGAAAAAAAATCTTACAGATGTCCAGGTCATTGTGGCTAAAGAAACCTGGCCAACTTGTATTGATATATAAAAGAAGCCACGTTGCATGAAATATGTAGACAACCTTTCTTCAAAGTGGGGTGGCTCAGATTTTAATCTTGCAATCTGATCAAGCTGCCATCCTGATGGAAATATATCTGGAGTAGTGTGGCTCACTGGTTAGAGGCGGCAGGCCCGAGAGCAGAAGTCGGCCCGGGACCAGGGTTCAATTCCCGTCGCGGCAGGGTCATGGACCTTGGTCAGCGGACTCTAATTCTCGCTTCGGTGCTTACTCTAATCAGGGGTTCCACTCGGCAACTCTGGGCATTAGCTTGCCTAATCTCCACAACGGCCCCACCAATTCCGGGGATGCCTGGCTCCACCTTGGGGACTCCCAGCAAGGGACCATCCCACAGGGAAAGCCAGGACGGGTTACCCAGAGTTATACAGCGCCAGGAAACCTATGGACGGGTAGCAGTGCGATTTACAAGCTCAAAAACATTTACATTTACATATCTTAACCTTGTGAATTTCCTCAGATGCCCGACAGCATCCATAAACTCTTTACAATAATTTTTGCACGCTGTCTGGTGGACCCATCGGTCTCTGTTGTGACTCTGTACATAACATGGAGATGTGAACAAGAGCCACATTTGCGTGCTGATGTAATTTCCTCTTTCTGCACCAGATCCAGGGCTTCACTTCTACTATTTTTTGTTTTCTTTTAACAACTTTGTAAAAAAACTTTTGAAAGTGTGCAGAGATTTAATACCAAATTCCCGCGGCTACGCACCCCACCCACTCCACACAACAGTCTGTAACCATGTTGCACTCTTTGCAAGCAGATATCAGTCATGGATACATACAATATCTGTCTTCAGTGACTCTCAGCAACAAATCTGATTCCAAGTCCTATGACAAATGCTACCCAGCATTTCTTTATATTTGTCTACTTCTCTTGATAAAATGCAATACGAAGGATGTTGTTTTCGAGGTTGCAGTCCCATGTAGTGTCTTGATGAGCCAAAGAGAACTTGATGCAGTGTTTTGCCTGTTTGTTTAAATAAACTATGGTAGCAACAACTTTAAAACTGACATGAGGAAGGAGATTCCAAGGCCAAAAAGATGGTCTTGAGCTTCTGGCGGAAGAGTTACTTACCTTCAGTAACAATATATCTGGTAGAGACACAGTCTAGCCGCAGATTCCTTAACTTAGAATATCTCCCGAGGCGTCAGACTGGATCCGGAAAATCTTTCTTCCCCAGCAATACCTCTGCACGCCGGGAGGCGGCATTGCTCGCCTCCGTCCTTACGTCGTCCACGGAAGTGACATAAATAGAGCCATATAAGCCCCTCCTGGCGAGCTGACATCAGTTTTCTACAGGAAACTTTTCCGCGCCACAACGCGGAGCCGTGCAAAAAACTGCGATAGCATAGGAACAGTGTGTGGTAAAAAAGAACAAAATCATTGAAAAAGTACCCGGAGGGACTGAAGGGAGCCCACAGAGTACTTGCTGCGAGCAAGGGCCCAACAAATTGCCAAGAAGTGCCTCACCTCGAGGGGGCAACGACTGCGGCACAAAAGATATGACAAGCCAGGCACAGCTTGTCACCACAGGAGGGTAAATTAAAAGAACCACAATATTGAAGCAACATGTTGCAAGATAACTTACTAGAAGTGAACGACTACTAGAAAGTTCACTACACACACCCTCCAGAGATTGAAGGACTGTAGCACCAAAGAGAAGCCAACCCAACCGACTGCCAGAGAAAGAAGGAGGTATAGGTGTGGGCGGTGGGAGGGAATTAAAAACAGAATAACTCCACGCGTGAGGAGCACAGGTGGAACAACATGAGAAGGTAGTACAAAGTATAGACCTGAACCACCTTAAAACATGGACAGAGTGGAGAGTCAAAGGGCTTGAAAGCCGAACCACACCCCCTGCACCAAAGGAAGGTGCGGGAACACGCCAACAACCAAACACTAGTACAGAGGGGAGTCCAAAGGGCCCCACGTAGAACACACCTCTGGAAGACTGAGGCTACCAGAAAGTGGGGCTAAGTGGAAAAACACCATATGAAAAGGCCTTCGCAGAGCGGGGAGGATGGGAGGGCGTTAAGGAATCTGCGACTAGACTGTGTCTCTACCAGATATATCGTTACCGAAGGTAAGTAACTCTACCAACTGATAGAAACATCTAGTCGCAGATTCCTTAACTTCGAATAGATGCCAAAGCCATACCCCATAGGAGGAGGGTCTGCGAAACAACCACCAAATTCCAGTCGAACATATAAGTCAAGAGGCTAATGAAACACTATGGAAACCGCAATGCCAGGGCAACTGACATGAGACCCAGGAAAACTCCGTAAGGAACATGAACAAGGGATGGCAAAGACCCCAAAATCCATCCAGTACAGTGTTAGACCTCTCTCGTCCAGACACACGTGAAAGGAAATACAGAACTAGAAAGGTCAATCCCCTATACCAACGAGGAAAATATAAAAGACCTTGGCACAAGCTGACGATGGATAGCTTTGCCAAACCTTTTATCGACCAATCCATAATAATGGAACAGATGGATCAAGACCCCTCAGCCATGCTAGATAGTTTTAATCTAGCCTTAACAAAAACTCTGGACATAGTGATCCCACAAAAAAAGGCGTCTTTGTCACCAAGGGGACCCTCAGCCCCATGGTACTCAGATGAGCTTAGGTCTCTAAGAACAACATGCAGAGCACTAGAGAGGAAGTGGAGGAAGGGAAAACTATTAGGAGACAGGACAACGTATAAAGCCGCTCTAGCTCACTGTCATCAAGAAATAAAAAAGGCTTGATGTTCCTATATCCAAAATCAAATTGAAAAGTCAAAAAACTCGACCAAAGCTCTTTTTAACATTGTCAGAGATTTCTCCTCACCCTCAGTATATCACCAGCAGAGTCACAGGATTTATGTGATTCCATAGCATATTTTCTTCATGAAAAAATTGAAAAAAATCTACTCCAATTTTTCGGACCAGGACACTAACAAGATCCAAGCAAATGAAAAGTCGGATAATTTCCCCACACCTAACAGAGCTTCGCTCAACCACTTTAACCACATTTCACTTGCGGAGACAACGAAACAGCTAGCAGTTGCTAAATCAGGCTCTCCGCAGGATATCTGCCCACCCAGTACAATGGCTCTCGTGTCCTCTGTATGTGCTCCTGTTATCCAACAAATTTTCAATGTATCTATTGAGACAGGCCTCATTCCTAGGGCCTGGAAAGAGGCTTCCGTGCGGCCTATTTTGAAGAAACCTACCGCAGACCCACTGGAGCTAAGTAATTACCGACCGATATCCCTGCTCCCTTTATTGGGGAAATTGCTGGAATCTAATATAAACATCCAGCTCAGTCAATATCTGGAAGCAAATGATCTGCTGGACCCCTCCCAGTCAGGCTTCCGGCCAGGGTTCAGTACTGAAACTGCAACACTGGTGGTCACCGACTCGCTAAGACGCACCCTCGATGCCGGCGGCTCTGCAGTCCTGATCCTCTTAGATCTCTCCGCGGCCTTTGATAAGATATCCCACCAAAGGCTGGCGGAGAGACTAGGCGAGTGTGGCATTGGAGGCACCGCCCTACAGTGGCTGAAAGATTTCCTAAGCGACAGATGGCAAACCACTATGTTAGGACCATTTGTCTCAAAAAGGAAATTCCTGCTGGACAAGGGGGTGCCACAGGGATCGTGTCTGAGCCCCACCCTATTTAATATTTATCTATCCCCCTTGGCAAAACTCATCCAATCCTTCGGCTTTGAGATTATCTCCTATGCTGACGATACGCAGCTACTGTTTCCAATTGGCAATAACATCCTGAATGAGAAACAGCGCTTCATGGACAGTATGCTGGCAATCGCAAATTGGATGAGGGAGCAGTCTCTACAGCTGAACCCGGGAAAAACAGAGCTAATGTTCCTAGGGAAATCCGCACATCTCTGGACTGCCGATTGGTGGCCCCCCCAAATTGGGTGACGCCCCAAAACCTTCCACCTCCGTAAAAAGCTTAGGAATCCAATTGGATGCCAAGCTCGATATGAAGGACAACATAAAGAACATCACAGGCTCGGGCTATTACAATCTACGTCTACTGCGTAGAATCATCCCCTAGAACATCGGAGAATCGTAGTGCAGGCGATGATAGAAAGTAGGCTGGATTATGGCAATGCCTTACTGGCAGAGGTTGGAACCACGGCCCTATCCAAACTACAGGTAATACAGAATACGGCGGCCAGAATGGTCTTGGACTGTCCCCCTGGAACTCCATCTTACCCGCTTCTAAAATAGCTACACTGGTTGCCAATTCAAAAGCGCTCTGTTTTTAAGATCTGCTGTCTGTCCTTTAAAGCTCTTAGAGGCGAAGGTCCAGTTTACCTCAGAAATAAGCTCTTTAAGCATTCGAGTGAATGTAATCTGAGATCCAATTCCCTAGCCCTTTTGAACATTCCCCGGATTCGACTCACCCGCACAGGCGGCAGAGCGTTCTCGTTTGTAGCACCTAAATATTGGAATTGGCTTCCTTTAATGCTGCGGGAATCCACAAATTACTTATCCTTCAGGAAACAACTAAAAACTTGGATGTTCTGATGCTCCTCCCCCCGCCTTTTTCCCCTTTGTCGGTTTTCCTTCCAGGTAAAGCGCTGAGATGCCCCTGGGTGATTCATGCGCGATACAAGAACTGTTAACATAACATAACATAACAACGTAAGAAACAATGCAGTGACTCCTTCAAAGAAGGATCCCAGCACAGGTCCCTATGATCCATGAGGAACGAAGCCCCAAAGGGGCAAAACAACATGACAACGATAGAGCATACCGCCTGAACCTACACCACAGTGGATGTCAAAATGAAAACAGGGGACAGTCGGAAGACTGTCCGGGTAAGAATAGGAGCCACAACAGGAGGCCCGTGTGTGTAGAAAAAACACACATCAAATGTGTACCCCCTAGAACATGTGACAACAGTGGCAGGGCTGAACCCAGAGTCTAGTGCCAACAGAGACAGAAGAGTCACCATTGAGCAAAAGCGCAGTAGGTAGGCATGCAGCCTAATGTACCAAAGGTACCACTGTGAGGGGATAACCTGCAAAGCCAGGAACACACAGAGGACTCTATCCTGAAGGAGAGAGAGAGAGAGCGAGAAGGCCTGATACCAGGGCAAAAAAATAACCTAGTATGCAAGCGCCCCAGTGGCGTGTAGAATTACGCCATATACACAAAGAGACAGGAATGTTGCCACACCTACAGGAAGTGACGAAACCCTGAACAGGGGAGTCGCTCAAACTGTACCAGAGTGCGGCATAACAGTTACAAAACGCAGAAAAAGCAACAGATCCCAAGGGGGAAGAAACCTGGTCTCCCGGGAGGCAGGCGGAAACATAAACCGCAATACTGCCAGTAAAGGAGTGAGAGAAGGCACAGACAGAAGCCTTTCGCCAAAAAGCATACACCGCCATAGACTGACACCATCTACCAACAAGGACAATGTCGAGAAGAATACATGCACAGTAATGCTACCTAAACAAGCTCCTGAATGGGAGTATGATCTCACACCCAGAAAAACAGCTGGTGGGGAGCTCGTCACCAGTGCTACAAATGCGAGCAAGAACCCATACCCCGAGAAACAGCCGGGGTGGATCACAGATCAGGTGGCAGAAAGTTATCTGCAAGAGTCACTCCTTGAAGAACTAAGAAATATGCACAGGGCAGGAGCGGACAAACCGGACCCCCTGTCCTGCAAGAAGCAAGGGACCAAATACCTTGCTATGGAAGTGGGGTAGGAGGCAACACACAGCTGAGACAGAGCCGGCGGGAACTCCTCTTGCCCTAGGCAAGAACCCCGACAGTGCATGAGCAACAAGAAAAGACGTAGAGCACAATCTGTGTGCACCAATACGGCAAGTATTCACAGAATATAGAAGAGACTGTCCGAACCGGAACAGAGGGACCTGCCCCCCCAGGGGCGCATGTCCACCTGTAGACAGGCAAGACGTGCACAGCAAGGCTGCAAGAACACACCAGGATAAAACAGGCGTGACAAAACTCCAACGAAACAGCAGGGAAGGAGGTCCCTTCTGAGGCGGGGATGTACTTAGGGTCAACCGTAGACAACAAATTGTAACCCCCGGAGAGAAACCAACCCCATGGACCTCACCAGAGGAGACATCCTACAATGGTAGGAAGAGTCAACGTGTGGCAACACTTCCTGGGTAAGGAAGAGTAGCAATATAACAGCCAACAAATACCCCACACAGGGTAAGGCACAACCCTCCAAAAGAAGGGTCCCTCTTGAGATACGCTTGTGTGCAGAGGCTCAAAAGAAAGGTAAACACAGCTTAACCAGCTGTACCAGAATAAGGAAATAACACAGCTGAACAGCCACACAACCCAGAACATCTGTAACCCGTAACAGGTAACAGAAAAGAAAGTGACGGCACCGTCATGAAACCAAAAATCCTCCATGAGGAATTAAAACCTGGGGAGACAATCAAACAGACAGGAGGCGCATGACCACCGAATCAGCATGGGCGTAAAAAAGAGTGGCCCCATCAAATGGTAGATCTCTAAGCCGCTCCTGAAAATGCTCTGGCAAAATGCCATCGCGCAACCACGCATGGCGGCACATTGAAACAGAGCTGGCCATAGCCCGACCCACGGAGTCAGTAGTGTCCATGGCAGACCGAATAAAAAAATTGCGCCATATCATGGTCATCACGGACCAGGTGGCCCAGATCGGCATGAGAGCTCTCGAGCAAGGAGGGTAGGAGCTCCTCGACAGAGTCCCAAAGGGCAAATCTAGCCAGAGCAAAAACACACACGTGTTTAGGGCCCGGAGTCCGAAGCTGGCGGATACAAACACATCGCGGCCACATGACTCCAATCACCGAGACTCCCGAGTGGGAGAATGCAATGGAACAGGAGTGGTAGAGAGAGCTGCCTGAATCACAAGTCCTCCAGCCCCAGGATGGAGGGTCAAACAGGCGGGGTCCTCAGGAGCTGGGCGATGGCGATGTGCCACACACGATCCACGGGGTGCCCCGTAGAGGGCCTCGCCCACGTCCTGAGAAGGATGTCAAATAATGACTCTGCAGATGGCAACAATGGCTCCTTGTCCCCTGCGCCCTGCTGGACAAGATCCAACATCCTCAAAATGTCTGCAGCCCTGCAAACAGCCCTGACAAACGTCCCACTAGCCTCCATGGCCCTGCGAGGCGGTAACAGCAAGTGATCAGTAGGTGACGGACGCAAGCTAATCCGGCCACCTAACTGAGGCTCAGCAAAAGGAGGAGTAGGCCAATGCCCCACTGAGAGCGTTGAAATCACTCAGGGGGTGGGGAATCCATTGGGACCACATCCTCCACCAATAAAGCAGGAGATGGTACCGGCGTCGAGGCGACGTGGAGCCAGAGTCGGCGACCTCCGAAAAGGCCTCGACTGGCTGAGTGGAGCAAGCGTCGGCGAGCTTTGAAAAGGCCTCGACGGTCCGAGTCAAGCTGGCATCGGCGACCTCCAAAAAGATGTTGACGGTTTGAGTAGAGCCGGCGTCGGGGATCTCGAAAGGGCCTTGACCGTCCGAGTCGAGCCGGCGTCGGCGACCTCCCAAAAGGCCTTGACAGTCCGAGTTGAGCTGGCGTCTACTACCTCCGAAAAGGCCTCGACCGGCCGGAGTCGGACCGGCGTCGACTCAACATCCCCCGAGGTGGAAACCTGCGGGGAGAGAGTGCGCCGAAGCGGTGTCGTGCACCGCGCCGCAGCCACCTCCAGCAATGCTGCAGGGAGCCTCGGAAGGCTGTGTGACAGTGCTGTGGAAAGGCTAGATGTCGTGAGATGCCCCTCCGGGGCGTGTCCCGACTTTGTGGCGACTCCGTAGATGGAGTTAGGGCACTCGGTCAGAGCCGAGAGTAAACCGGCCGGCAGAGTCCCGACCTGAGTCCCTACCACCCCCCAAAGGCACGCCAGGGAGGGGGGCAAAGCAAGAAAGGACTGCAGGTCCCTGCAGTAGTCCTCCATCTGAGGTCGAGTCGCCCCAGCACCCGGAAACGGGGGATATGCGGGGTCTGACTCCTGTGGGCCTGAGTCCGGCAAAGACCGGGAGCCGCGGGCGCCGAAGTGATGTCGACTCGAAGCCGACTACTTCCGTTTGTGCTTACCTGAGGTAGGCGAATGATGGCGACGGTCCCGGGACCTGCACCGAACAGGAGCGTCCTCCTGTAAGGACTGGCACCGCGTGGACGTCTCCACTGGAGAAGGAGAAATGTGTCACGAGGGGTCCGTTTGGGACATCCGGGCAGACAGTAGCTTCATACGGCGTTCCCGCAGGGATTTGAAAGCAGCTAGCGGTAAACTTCGCACTTCACGGAGTCATGATGCTCACCTAAGCACCACATACAGATTTCGTGAGGGTCCATCGCTGACATCTGTTGCGAGCAGGACCAACACGGCTTGAAGCCCGCAGGCATTGAAAACACTGTTCCTTGACGCTAAAAGGCGCTGAGAAGGCCTGAAGATAACAAAAACAGGCCAGAGGTATCACTTTCCCTGATCCGCATTAGGACGCGGAAAAGAAGAAAAACTGACGTCAGCCACCGGGAGGGGCTTATATGGCTCCATTGACGTCATTTCCGTGGACGACATCAGGACGGAGCCGGGCGATGCCGCCTCCCTGCAAACAAAGGTATTGCTGGGGAAAAAGATTTTCCAGATCCAGTCTGACGCCTGGGCAGATATTTCAAGTTAAGGAATCTGTGGCTAGATGTCTCTATCAGATAACTCATACAAAGTCCTCCATTCTGAACCAAGCCTGCGAGTCTCAAGGTTCTTGCAATATGTACCCCAGCTGTCTGTGATCATTCTATGGTTATCATGATTTAGTGCATCAGAGACTGAAATTGTGAGCTTACCTCCCTCCTGAGTTCACCAAAAAAAGGACTTTAGCATGTGACTTCCTATAACAATCCTGTGGATCCTGGTACAGACTCAAATTCAGATACAGGGATTAACTGAAAAGCTACCACTGCCAGTGAAACTCAAGGACCTATGATACAGTATAACACAGTACAGAATGTTCAACATTCAGTGCTCAGATATCATACTAATCCTTCTTGGAGACAGACTGTATCCTGGGTTTTCAAAAATGCGGAGAGATTAATCCATTGCATATACAGTACTCTAGTTTTACTGAAGTAACAATAGGTCTGAGGAAGTGTGAACACACAAAACATTTGCTGGGAGTTAGAATTTTGAAAGAACACATGGTATACACCTCAACATTGGTTTAATTATACAACTCCAGTTGTGCACTATTGCCAGACCTCCTCCACAGACCAAGAATACAAGGTTTTATGGTCAAGAGTTAAGTTTAGCATAATGTCCCGGCTGCCAGAGTGCAAAGAGGAAGACTGTAAGCAGAACTGACATTGCCTGCACTCAGAGTTGTTGATGGTTTTAGATCTAGTGCCATCCCCCACAAGGCTTTATTTGCAGCAGCTGTAAAAAGGCTTTCTTTGCCTCCGACAACCAAAAAGGGATTCGATCTGCTGAATCTAGAAGCAAAATGCCTGCAAAGGTATCTGAATTGTTCAAGCTGTGACATGCCTTGGCTGATGCCCAAGTGAGAAGCATTCAAGTCAAATTTTAAATCTTGGGGTTCCAGGAAGAAGAATATTCAGGACATTTCACCTTACGAAGTTCTGCTTTAGCAACAACAGCTAGAGCAGACAAATGACACCTGAAAATGAATGGCTCACCTTTAAGTGTCTTATATTTACTGTCCGAAACTCTATACATAAATGGGTCAGAATTAAGCCTATTCCAAGTCAGTATGAACTGTTAAATCGAAGAATTAGACCCCAATTACAAGTAAGCTGAATATAGCACCAGGTAAATGGCACTACCGTGGTGCAAAGTATTTGCCAGGGGTGGTACATACTTCTTTCTCACTTGGAAAGGACCAATAAAATGCAGAAAATGCATTTAAGTGACAGAAATGTTTTTTATTTTGTTCTGGACATTTTCTCCAATGAATTTCCACAAATGTATGACTTGCCAAAATAAGCATCAGAAAAACAGCAAGGATGCAACACTTTGGCAATCTGATCCTGTGCAGACTTCTGCTGCACAGGGATCAGAATTCAGCCAAGCATTTGTAATCAGGATCTAAATGTTCATTTAGGTTTTGACTAGTGCAGAACTGAACCTCAAAAAACAGAATGGTGGAAGATATACTATCACCATCTTTGGTCGTGATAGCATAAAACTTTTTTGTAGGATTCAGTGTAACTGATTGAATGAGTATCGACATCAAACTTAGTTTTCAGTGCAGTGCTCAACAGCATGGTTCATCAAATAAATGTTGCGTTCCAGGTTCTTGCTCAGTATTAAGGAAAGGAATTTTTACCTTGCTATTCAGAGTCAGTTTCATCAGAAAGTAGAATGACTTTACGAAGGATAATATTGCCTCTGATATTCTGACCAGATTTGCAGTGTGCAAATAAAACGGTGGAACCACTTCTCCAAAAACAATGGTGGAGTAAAGGACTGGTGATAAGAGAATAGTGATGTGAAGGTTAAGAGAGACAAAAATATTCTGTGATCATTGCATCGTGACACACGCTAATCACGAAAAGATAGTGTATCTATCAGGAGGAAGGTTCCTTTTCGCCTTGAAATTTCATCCAGAGAATACCGCTCTCAAATGGGTGGGAGACAGCTTCTTTGATACCTGGGAGGCAACCATTTTACCAGTATGAAATGGTGTTACCACCTTGGAGACTGTTCCCAGCACCAAATCCCTATTACATAAATTGAACACCTTCTGTTTTTTTCAAATGTTATTTTTTCTTCTGTACGTCTCTAAAGACGACACACAGGATGTGTAGATCAGACTCCACAAACTATTGCAACATACAATCACTGCTTGAAGCCAGTTGTGTACAGCCTGTGAGGAAGGAGGGACATGTTTTCATGATTTTGTTAGCCAATTCTTTATTTTAAATAACCAATAAATGAAACAAAATGGCACTTCAAGGAAAGGGAAACAGTGAAAAAAGTACAGCCTCACCCGAATGAAGGTCACAAGAAGCCACGCCTTCCGATCTGTCTGGTAATAAAAAAAGGTCTGGGTGAAGAAAATTGGTGAGGATGGGTAAGGCAGGATTCATAGAGTGGCAGCATTCAGTTATAAAATGTTCGCGGTCCTGCTTTTGGAGCCCAAGTAATTATTGAGTTATGAAGAAGGGAGAGCAGAATCCAGAGTTCCCCAAATGAACAATATCTTCTCCCTACAAGCTACCTCTCTCTTAAAGCTACCAATCTTATGTTACGTTTTGATTTCCAACTGCAACCATGCTTTTTTAGGCGGACTTGGATCTTCCTGGATTGTTCTAATATTTGCCACATATATTTACTATTGTGACTAATGTCTGTCATATTCTTACCCAAACTAACTGGTAGCTTGTTACAACAGATTTGGGCACCAGCTATTTATCCCTTGGGAATTTTTAGAATTCCACTAATTCCTTTGCTGAGATCTAGAATTAATTTGCCATTCTAATCAATGTTTATGACAAAAAAATGAAGGTTCAGTGATAGCGAGTACTATTTGCACAGTTAATCTTCACTGAAATTAAACAGCTCTATCAAAGCTCTTGGTACTAATGACATGATAAACTCCTACGGCTCAAGACTCTACTTCTCAGTTTCAACAGCCTTTTCTGTCAGTGCTGTGCATTGTAGCACAGTGGAGCTGCTGTCTCTAGAGGAGCAGAAGTCTTTTCAGCTATTCTTTATTTTTAAAAGGAGACTTTATAGTAGAGCCACCCATGCTTCCCTGTACATTTAAATTGGTTACTTTAATTGGTTGTTCCTTTAAAGAAAAAAGTAAGAACATTTAGTTATCGTCCTGCAGACAACTTTTAAAAACGTGTCGTCTGTGAGTTTCTCGCTCTACAAAAGAGTCGCAGAGATAATTCAAAACATATGAATATCAGTAAAGTGAATGTGTGTTGCTGTGAGAAATTAGGTGTAAAGACAGACACTTTCTGGCAGATCAATTAGGAAGACTTATGCTTTGTCGAAAAAATAGACCATAAACAGATTTCATTCTCTCCCTGCCCACCACCAGTCCCTGTGAGACCTCTGCAGTGAAATGAAAGTGAGCAAATATGAAACTATCACACATACATGGATAAGACTTGATCCTAGACCATCTTCTGCTGTGGACTATCGGACACCAACTTGCCATGCTTTTGGCCATTAAGATTACCTCGCAAAACCATCTAATAGACATTCCAATGCTGTGAAGCAGACACAGATCAACATGTTGCTGCATTACAACATATTAAAACAAATGAACAAGTTATTTGGTAACGCCTTGTCTTGTAGAGAATATATCTAGCTGCATATTCCTTACCTTAGAATTCCCCCAGGCTTCAGATGAATCCAGAAGATTTTTCGTGAGCAGTACCCTTGCGCGCCGGCCTGCTCCGCATCCATTGTCAGCGCCGGAAATGACGTTGTGGTATCTATATAGTCTCCACCCAGGTGTGCTTATGTTGGTTACTTTTCACGACTTTCCGCACCAGAAGCGCAGCGCCTGAAGAACAGGGACCATTGGTGTGTCAAAACTAGGGCCCTGAAAGGGGTTATCCCTGTCCTCAGAAATCTGTTCGCAGAGCGAGGGGGATGGGCGGGTCGGTAAGGAATTTGCCGCTAGATATAGTCTCTATCAGATAAGGCGTTCTCAAAGGTAAGTAACTTGTTCATCTTCTAGCCGCAGATTCCTTCCCCTAGAATGGATAGCCATGCAAAACCATCCCCGGAGGTGGGTCCGCAAATCAATTTCATATGAGAAAGTACTGCAGGACCGAAGGGGCAAAGTGTCCATCCCTGCAGACCCTACTGTCCAGACAGTAATGTTTAGTGAACGCATGCAGAAAAGCCCATGTGACTACCTGGCAGATATCCAGGACCAGAACTCCACATGCTAACACATTGGTTGCTGCTTAAGCTCTGGTGGAATGAGCCCACAAACCTTCAGGAAGTTGCTTCTTGGCCAGTGCATAGCAAATTTTGATGCAGAGCATGACCCATATGGAGATGGTCTGCTTCTGCACAGCCTGACCTGTCTTTGCACCAACATACCACACGAAGAGTTGGGTGTCCATCCAGAACGCTTGTGTGCAGTTAAGGTAGAACAACAACACTCTTTTTGGGTCCAGACGTTGGGAGTTGCTCCTCTTCCTTGGTGGGATGTGAAGGAGCATAAAAGGTAGGCATGGTGATAGATTGGCCTACATGAAAAGGGGAGACTACTTTTGGCAGAAAGGAGGCCCTTGTGCCAAGCACCACTTTGTCAGGATCGACAGAGAGGGAAGGGGGCTTAGATGATTAGACCTGCAGTTCGCTTGCTCTGCGGGCAGATGTAATTGCAACAAGGAAGGCTGTTTTCAAGGTGAAACGCTTGAGGGGACAATTGTGTGGAGCCTCAAATGGAGTGCACATCAAAAAAAGTTAAAACCTAGTTAAGGTCCCACTGCGGCATAATTAATGGTGAAGGAGGGACGAGATGAGTAAGACCCTTGAGGAACCTATGTACAATAGGGGACTTGAACAAAGGGTTTATCAGGCAACCGGATGAAAACAGAAATGGCAGAGAGATAGTCTTTAACAGTGCCCAGAGAAGAGCTCCGCTAGGCAAGAGAAAGAACGAAAAGCAGAACCTCAGAAAGGAGATCAACAGATTTTTCTTCACACCATGCCACAAACTTTTTCCGGAGGGACGACTGGCCTGCCAAGCTGGCATTACAGACTTCATGAGGAAGGTCGACAGCTGTTAACTGTCGCCGCTCAATCTCCACGCAAGAAGGTAGAGAGTGGACAGGTTCAGGTGGGGAACCTTGCCCTTCTGCTGTGACAGAAGACCCTGATTGGAGGATGATGGCCATGCTCAGAAGCTCCGGGTACTAGACTCTCTGTGCCCAGTCCAGAGCCACAAGAATGACTTGGGCCCGGTCGTTCTTGATCTTCTTGAGAACTCTTGGTAGGAGTGGTATTGACGGAAAGCATGCCTGAGCTCCACTCGAGACAAAAAGCAACTCCAAGCGAGTGCGCCTTTGAAACTCCAGCGCACACTGGTGATATTGCACAGTCTGAATGGTGGCGAACAAATCTAACCAAGGCTCTCCCCAGTGCTGAAAGACCTACACCACCTCTGGATGGAGACGCTATTCCTGATCCGCTAGGCATCATTGGTTGTGTTTGTCCGCTCTGGCGTTCAGAGAACCTGTCATATGTTGAACCATTAGAGAAAATGCCCTGGAGTTTCAGCCATTGAACATTCCAGCGCGGGTGTCTTGACAAAGGGTCCAGGACTCCACACTGCCCTGTTTGTTGCAGTATCACATGACGGTGGTGTTGTCCATGAACACTTGCACCAGCCTTTTCTTGACGGAGAGTAGAAAGCCTTGCAATGCCAGTCGGATCGCCTGGAGCTCCAGCATGCTGATGTGGAATCCGAGATCAGAGTCCTCTAATTTCCACCTTTCCCAGATGGCCGTCCCATCCCAGGAGTTACACATCGGTCACCACTGTGATATCTGCCTTTACCCAATTGTGGTTGATCAGCCACCACTGCAGATCCTGTGTAGTTACCACGAAGATCTGGACCAAGTCGGAGACATTCCCCTGATGCTGCGCCCATTTAATCTTCAGGTCCCACTGCAAAGCCAGCATATGCCATCGGACATATGTCTTGCTAGAGCCCATGAGGCCTAGCAGCCTCAGAGTCAGGATAGAGACTGATATATCTGTATAAATAGTCTAGACTCACCACTTTGGAGGATAAGCCCGAAACTGCACTATGTCCTGGACAGCATTGATGAAAGGAAGCGTCTGAGAGGGAGTCAGGTGTGACTTTGGCATGTTGATAGTGAACCCCAGAGACAGCAGGAGGTCTCTCATAGTCTGGAGATGGGAGACGACAGACTGGGGCCAGCCCGCCTTCAGCAGCCAGTCGTTGAGGTAGGGGAAGACTGTCATCCCTGACCTCCGCAGATGAGACGCAACCACCGCAATCACCTTGGTAAACATCCGAGGGGCACTGATAAGGCCAAAAGGAAGCATGTTGAATTGTCCACGAAAGGAGGATTGAGGTGGAGATGGGGCAGCAGAGAGGCCTATGGACCTGGCCATAGCATGAGAGCTCAAGCACGAGCGCCGAATCTGCCTGGTCTCCGAAGAGACGGGTGCCATCAAAGGGCACGTCCATAAGGAAAGCTTGGCCATCCCCTGAAAAGCCAGTCATCCTCAGCCAGGCGTGGCATCTAAGGCCTCTGTCGTGGAAACAGCTTTGCCCTGTGAGTCTGTCATGTCAAGTTTGCATTGAATAGTGAACTTCGCCGAGTCCCTCCCATCGGTGACAGCTCGGGAGAGTACAGCCCAGGCCTCCACCGGGACTTGTGGGAGCACTTGTGCAACAGTATCCCACAAAGTGTGGGAATAACGGCCCCAAAGGCATGCTGTGTTCATGGACTGCTGTGCCAGGTTGGTGGAAGAAAACATCTTCTTTCCAAATAAACCCAGCCTCTTGGATTCCCTATCCAGAGGAGCGGTAACGAAAGCGCTATGGGAGGTGGAGGCTTGGAGCACTAAGCTTTCAGGGTTAGGGTGTTGAACTTCGGTCCTCTGGAGCGAGGGTAATGGTAGCTGGCCATCGTCCTATTCACAGGAGCCTCTGTCCTGGGTTTGGACTAGGTACCCAACAGGATGTAAGTGACAGCGTCATTGAATAGGATAAAGGTTTCGACATGGAGACTCCCAGCTGCAGCCCCTCTGCCAAGAGATTCGTCTTGACTGCCACCATGGGTAGCTGAAGGTCAAGGACCTCAGTGCCCTCTGCACAACCATTGAGTAGGTAGATAGCTCCTCCATGGCCACAGTAAGGGGAGAAAGCTCACCAGTATCTGGAGATGTATCCAGGCCGCTGGCCTCACTCAGATCGTCACAGCAGTCCACACTCTATTCTTCTTCATAGGGCTGCTATTCTTAACGGTTCAGCGACCCCTGCCAGTCTTTCCGAGGGCTGACTAATAGAAATAAGTCCCCTGCCAGCGTCCTCCTGCTCTTTGTCGGAGTCAGGGCTGAAATGAGAAGGGTGCCCCACATGGGGCGCAGTAATAACAGGGCGCATCGGGACCGGCACTAGGGAAGGTCGAGATGGCACAACTGGAATTGGTCTGGATCCCAGGAATAGATACCAGGGGGCCCACCGGAGCAGAGTCCAGAGACACCAGTACGGTACCAGATAGGGCCCTTACGAACTCTTGTGGCCTGAAAGAGCACCAACAGGGTCAGGCCGCCCACATATGAGACACATGACCTCATAGAACTCTTTCAATTGGGCATGGGTCGCACAGGCCATTGGATATTCAGGATAGCGCTGTCTCGGGCCAGGCACGGTCCTGGAGAACGAGGCCTACAACACGGAAGCTTCCTAGTCTCGTCGGCCAATGGACGAGAAGAAGTCGAAGAATGCTTCAACTTCAACTTCTTGCTCCTCTTTTTGTGCCTCCTACGCAAGAGTCCAGAGGACTTAGAATGGGACGGAGGAGGACTTCAGGCTTTGCGAATAATCCCGGGAACTCGCCTTCCGTGGAGTTGCATGCCAGGTGCTAGCAGCTTCAGGGACCACTCCCTCAAAGCCATGGCCCAGTAATCGCCTTGGTGTTGTGGTTGTGCTTTAGACACCTCAGTCAAACGAGGTGTAGGTCCATCGGTTGGTGACAGGCACAGCAGGGCCTATAACCCAACATGCACAAAGACATTCCTCGACGCACCAGGAGGTAAACTTCAAAAACGATTGATAAAATGGGGTACTGCTCACAAAAAAATTCCAAGGTCCAGTCCGACGCCCGGAGTAAATCTAAGGTAAGGAACTGCGCCTAGAAGTTTCTGTCAGATTTAGTGAATAATCACTGATATTCTTCTTTTGGGGAGATTTACTTTGTACTGGACACCACCTACTTTGTAATGGGCCTGGACATGCTCAGAGAAGTTTCCTTTACAGGGACCATAGATAGAAATACAATGTAACCAGCTGTAAGGAACAAATTCCTTGACAATAGCAGATGGTAATAACACTTACGCTATGTTTGTACAACTACTGTGATAACTCTTTCTCCAAATGTAAATTAAAAAAAAATATCCAATTGTGTGCAAGTTTAAAACACATACATTTTTCGTAATACAACTGAACACTCTGGCACAACATTTTAAGAACAGCAATGGACAGATACAAGTATGAAGAAGACTGACCGTAACCGGACACAGTGGTATTCTCTGGAGACTTCTCTCCAAGTACTTCTGTAGCTGCCTTTAACTGTTCTTTTAACCTGCTGATATCACAATCAGCCTTGGCTTTAACAATACTCAGCTCTGTGTACATATCTTTATATTTATCGCTGGCATATTTTTTATCCTAGCGGAGAAAATAAAGGGAGAGTTATAAGCATTCGTACACTAAGCATATTCTATCTTTGCAAAAGCTAAGAAAGTTATGATCATCTGCACCGTAATTATTGTACTTTTTGTTATTGATCTCCCTACAGCCGAACGGGTTCAGAATATCTGCATGGCAATCAGGACTATAGTAAGCTTCCTCAAAAGAATTCTATCACTTTATACCAGGCTTCTCCAACGAGTAGCTCGTGAGCTACTAATAGCTCTCCAGCTACCTGGAAGTAGCTCTCCTGCGTGCAGCCGAAAACAACTGAATATGAAGCTTGTGCTTGGTTAATTTAATATATGTATACCAAACTTGGAAAGCAAGTATTTCAGACGGAAATGTGTGTATTTTCAGGACTCATAAGCTGATGTGTGGAGAAGAATGGTTGAATTTCCAAAATAAATTTTAAGCTGATAATTGAGTGAGAAAAATCAAACTGTGTTGGAGAGATTAAATACTAACATTATTAACACAAAACCAGGGGCTTGCATCTATGCATTTCCCATGTAGAGGCATTCCACTTTGACAAAGCATCTTTACTTTACTGCTAGCAACAAGTGCCTGATGCACTGAACTAATCACTGGTGGTAACCTTTGATTCTGTAGTAGGGGATCTCTGTGTATAGTCATAATCTAGTGAATAGTCCCGCCCATGTGCGTGGACCCAGGAGCAATCAAAAATAATCTCTTAGTGTCAAAAAATGCAGAAATGCATAGACACTTAAGAGAGAATTTAAAGACAGATAATGCAGCCAAAAAGGCTACACTGTCCAGTACTTCAACTAGAAATTCCACCACAAAATCCACAAAACAGCAAAGCCTGTACAGATTTCCTTTGCTTAACAGCAAAATCCCTCAGAAATGATAGAGAGAAGAACCTGGACAGACAAGCCCCATATGCTGCCATTATGTGGCTTAAATAGGATACTGTGCCTTTAAGGAACCTTCCAGAACCTTCTCCCAGTATCCCAGAATGCATAGCAGGTCCAACTTAGTTTCAGTTCTTTTTTCCGGCTCCTGCAAGCAGGACCCTGGAGCATTGAGCTCTCCCTTTTCAAGGGTTTTGTTGGTGTTTTTTCACTAAAATCGATTTTTGTGCTTTTAAAGTGCTTTGGTGACTTTCTTCTAGGGTTCTGCACTCTTTTTACGGTCCATAATGCCTGCATTATTTGACAAGTGCCCCGAGTGCTCCAGGAAGAAGGCCAAATCAGACCCCCATGAGGTCTGTATCCTCTGCCTTCCCTCTTCCCACATCCCTGAGGATTGTGTGATCTGCAGAGGCTTCTCTGGAAGGACCCTGAAGGACAGGAGAAAAATCAGACTTCAGGGACTTGAAGAAAGAAGATTGAAGGCTCGAGGTGGGTCAGGAGGGGCTCCTTCTGCCCATACGGAGGCCTCTGGGGGGCTCCCCAGGGGCAGGAAGCCCAGCTCTCGTCCAATATCTCCGTCTAGGTCAGTTGCTATGACCACGACGTCGAGAGGAAGGTCCACGGCCAGTTCCCGGTCTCCCCAGGGCTCTGGGTTGAGCAAACGTCGCCCGTCGACGTCGAGGGACGTGTACAGGCCGCCGTAGAAGCCGGTGTCGATTTCCTCGTCGTCGACGTCGAGTGGACGACATCGGAGGACCCGGCGTCGGCGCTCGCCGTCGAGGCGACACCGCCGTTCGCCGTCGAAGTCATCGTCGTCGAGGGGATCCTCGTCGTCAGGGTCGCCGTCGAGACGGGAGAGGTCTCCGGCGCCGAAGAAGTCGACGTCGAGACGGTCTAAGAGATCGACGTCGAGACGGTCTAAGAGGTCGGCGTCGATACGTTCCAAGAGGTCGAGGTCGCCGTCGAGGCGCCATCGCCCGTCGTCGAGATTTCGAGGTTCATCCATCTGGTCGGGGTCGACGTCGAGGCATAGACACCGGTCGACGTCGAGGAGTGTGGAACGGTCGACGCCGAAGGGCCGATCGCCGTCGAAGGGCTCGCGTTCGATGTCTGGACACCGGTCTTCGGCGTCAGGAGGTCGTAAGGACAGGCCCAGGACTGTGGGGGGCTCCCCACAGTCTGGACATGGTGATGGCTCGCCGGGAACGGCGTATTCCGTGGTGTATACCCCGAAGAAGCCTACTCCGCCTCCTTTGCCCAGGGGTCCACCTCCGAGGGCTCCGACCCCTCCCCCGTTGCCTCCCCTACCGGCTCCGAAGGTCCCGGTTCCGGTTACGCCTCCTCCACCGGTTCCGCCGAGATCGGTGTCGATGCCCAAGTACCCGACACCCCCGAAGAAGACTCCTAAGTCGAAGCCTAAGGCGTCTGAACCGGGGAGGCCTACGGACAGGCCCAGACCCAAGAGATCTAGGTCTCGCTCGGGTAGACGAGACAGATCTAGGAGTGGACGCGGGTCTTCATCGAGATCCAGGCATCGCCATAGGAGGCATAGGTCCCGGTCCCGTTCTGCCTCGGGGACTCGTTCCTACTCGCCAACGTTATCTGATTCACCGGAGACTAGGGTGTCCCCAATAGATGACATTGGCACGTTTCAGGAGGTTCTCCTGCGTGGGGCGGCGAAGTTGGGGATCAAGGTTACAGCTCCTACGCCTTCAACTTCTGTGATCTTTGAGACATTACATAAGAAACACCTGTCTCGCCCCCTACTACCTTTGGTGCCGGGGCTCCTTGAGCCTGTTGAACAGCTCTTCCTGACACCGGCGGTGGTGAAGTCTGCGCCTTCCAGGCTCATCAAGAAATACAGAGCTCCAGAGTCGGACCCAGCTTTCTTGAGAAAGGACCCGACACCGGATTCGGTGATCGTGACAGCGGCTCAGAAGCTCCATGCCACCTCCCCTGCATCCACGGTGCCTCCTGATAAGGAGAGCCGCTGGATTGACTCTGCTGGACGGAAGGAGTGTGGGACGTCCTCCACAACGATGAAGGCCGCCAGTGATTCGGCTCTGTTGGGACGATATGACCGTTCACTGTGGGACTCGATGGAGCAGTTTGCGGACCTCGTTCCTCGCGACCGCAGAGAGGACTTCATGGAGATCGTCCAGGAGGGGATGCTGGTCTCTAACCAGGCCATCAGTGCCGCGGCAGATATCTCCCTGCTGTCCGCGCATGGATACTGCCATGGTATAAACCAGAGACGCCATGCTTGGCTCAGGTTGACGTCGCTTAAGCCTGAAGCGCAACAACGTGTGGCGAATCTGCCGTTTTCCGGAGATACCCTCTTCGGGAAACACGCGGATGATGAAATGGCCAGGATGAAGGCCGAGGCGGAGACCCTGACGGTGGTGGGCTTGGAGAAGCCCAAGGAAAAGAAACCCTACCGCCAGTTCCAACGGCGGTTCGGGTCGCAGGGTCGTGGAAGGGGTCAGCCTTCTGGACAACATCAGCAGCAGCAACAACAGCAGCCGTACAGAAGACCCTTCCAGAAGCGTCAGAGGGGTAGAGGGGCTCAGCAGTCCTCTACCGCGACCAAGGGCCCGGCCGGGTCTCGACCCTGAGCGGCTACTTCCCCCTCGTCCGTTACCCGCTCCGGTGGGGGGAAGTGTTCAATTTTTTCTGGCAGAGTGGAGAAAAATTACTCAGGACAAGTGGGTGCTGAATATTGTTTGCAATGGATACAGTCTTCGGTTCATCAGCCCTCCTCCATCGATCCCTCCGGTCAGCTCGCAGTACCAGCTGCGCGAGCTCCAGGCGGAGGCAGACATCCTACTGAGGAAAAGGGCGATAGAGGACGTACCTCTGTCTCAAAGAGGAAGAGGTCTTTACTCTCGGTTCTTTCTCGTCCGCAAGAAGGACAAGAACGAGTTCAGGCCCATTCTGGACTTGCGACAGGCGAACAAGTGGATTCGCAGAGAAATGTTTCGCATGCTGTCGTTGCATCAGATCTATCCTCAGTTGCAACGAGGAGACTGGATGTGTGCCATAGATCTACAGGATGCATACTTCCATGTGCCAATTGCATGCAAACACAGGAAGTTTCTGCGCTTTCAGGTCGGCGCCAATCACTATCAGTACACGGTGCTTCCCTTCGGGCTGAAGTCTGCGCCCAGGACATTCTCGAAATGCATGGCAGTAGTGGCAGCACACCTGAGAAAGAACAAGGTGTTTGTCTACCCGTACCTGGACGATTGGTTGATCAAGGCCTCCTCCTTCTCGGAAGCTCAAGCACACTTCCAGAAGACGTGCGTTCTCTTGAACAAGCTGGGGTTGCACATCAACATGTCCAAGTCTGTCCCGACTCCGGTCCAGTGTATCCAGTACTTGGGAGCCTCCATCAATACGCTGTCAGCAAGCGTGTCTCCTTCGGAAGAGCGACGTTTATCACTCCTTCGGAAGGCTCAGGCTCTCATGTCCGCTCCATCTCCGACGGTGAGGACGGTGTCTTCTCTGCTGGGATCGATGGCCTCGTGTATCTTCCTGACGCCACATGCGCGGCTGCACATGAGACCGCTGCAGGAGTGCTTGGAGGATCAGTGGGACCAGAGGAGAGGATCCTGGGACGACAAGATACGACTGTCTCTACATGCTCTTCAGTCTCTGAAGTGGTGGTGCTCGAAGGAGAATCTTCTCAGAGGTGTTCCCTTCCACAAGGACATTCCCACACAGACCATCGTGACGGATGCGTCTCTCCGAGGCTGGGGAGCGCACTCCGGAGACCTGCAGATTCAAGGGACGTGGTCCCAGACGGAGTCCACGTACCACATCAATTTCCTGGAACTCAGAGCTGTTCACTTGGCACTGAAAGCTTTTCATCCGTCCTTTCAGACCGACTTGCTGCTTGTTCAGACGGACAACACGACAACGATGTATTACCTCAACAAGCAGGGGGGCTCGAGATCACGCACTCTGTCGCAGGAGGCGCAGGCGATCTGGCACTGGCTTCTGGCTCGAGGCCTGTCGATAACGGCTACCCATCTGCCAGGTGTGCAGAATGTTCAGGCAGACGAACTGAGCAGACTCATTTAGGAAAACCACGAATGGGTCATAAACGACGAAGTTCTAGGAGAAGTCTTCGCAAGGTGGGGAACTCCAGACGTCAATCTGTTCGCCACCGCCGAAAACAGCAAATGCCGAGGCTTCGCCTCCAGGTACTACCAGCCGGGGACGCTGGGGAACGCGTTATGGATCAACTGGTCGAACAGCTTTCTGTACGCTTTTCCACCAATTCCCCTGATTCCGGCGGTCCTCATCAAGCTGTCCCACTCCAGGGCGAGAATGATTCTGATTGCCCCGGAATGGCCCAGGCAGTGGTGGTTCACGGACCTGCTTCACCGGTCTATCCTTCCTCACATGAAGCTGCCGTGCAGGCCGGACCTTCTCACGAAGTTTGGAGGGCGGATGGTGCACCCCAACCTCTCGTCTTTGAGTTTGGCGGCATGGCTCCTGAAATAGTGCAATATGGCCATCTGAATCTCCCAGAGGATTGTATGGACATACTGAAGGAGGCTAAGCGACCTTCCACTAGGACTTCTTATGCTTACAAGTGGAAGAGGTTTTGCATCTGGTGCAAGTCTAAGAACTATGACCCTACGACATGCAAGGAAGATGTCATCCTTCCGTATCTGTTGCATCTGGCGCAGTCGGGCCTTAATGTTCATTCCATTAAGGTTCATCTGGCTGCTTTGACTGCCTACAGGAAAGGCCCTTCACAGACTTCCTTTTTCCAGATCCCTGTGATCAAAGATTTTTTGGAAGGCTTGAAGAAAGTATTCCCTCCTGTCAGGCTTCCTTCGCCTTCGTGGGACCTGAATGTGGTGCTGTCCAGATTGATGAAGGAGCCTTTTGAACCCATTCATAAGGCTTCGTTGCAGCACCTGTCCTGGAAGGCGGCGTTCCTCGTGGCCATTACATCGGCCCGCAGGGTGAGTGAGATTCAGGCATTGTGTTGCCAGGAACCTTATACTGTATTTCATGCTGCTAAAGTTGTTATGCGTACTCACCCTAAGTTTCTTCCCAAGGTTGTTTCTGATTTTCATATCAACCAGACTATCACTTTACCTACGTTCTTTCAGAATCCTTCGTCTCCAGCGGAAAGGTCTTTACATTCCCTGGATGTGAGGAGGGTGCTGAAGTTTTATCTTGATAAGACTAAAGATATTCGTAGGTCAGACCAATTGTTCATCAATTATGGCTCAGTCAGGACTGGTCTTGCTACCTCTAAACAGTCCATCTCGAGGTGGATTGTGTCCTGCATACAATTGTGTTACTGCAAAGCTAATAAGACCTTAGGGGTAAACCTAAGGCTCATTCCACCAGAGGCAAAGCTGCCACGACGACTATGCTTCGTAATGTTCCCTTCACAGAGATCTGCAAGGCGGCCACTTGGAAGTCGGTCCATACCTTTGCTAAGCATTACTGCCTGGACACTGATGCCAGGGCAGACGCTCAGGTTGGGCAGGCTTCGCTGCGGAATCTGTTCGCACAATAGTGGCGTAATTTTCTCTTCTCCACCGCCGCTTGGTGTGGGGATGGGCTTGCCATTCTATTCACTAGATTATGACTATACACAGAGATCTCCTACTACAGAAGGAGTAGTTTCTGTCCTGTAACTCCAGTTCTGTAGTAGGGGTATCTCTGTTATAGTCATAAGCGCCCTCCCGCCTCCCCGGTGGAGAGTTTTTTCATGTACATAATGCTACAAGTCTGGCGTTTTTTACGCCTTCAAAAAGAACTGAAACTAAGTTGGACCTGCTATGCATTCTGGGATACTGGGAGAAGGTTCTGGAAGGTTCCTTAAAGGCACAGTATCCTATTTAAGCCACATAATGGCAGCCTATGGGGCTTGTCTGTCCAGGTTCTTCTCTCTATCATTTCTGAGGGATTTTGCTGTTAAGCAAAGGGAAATCTGTACAGGCTTTGCTGTTTTGTGGATTTTGTGGTGGAATTTCTAGTTGAAGTACTGGACAGTGTAGCCTTTTTGGCTGCATTATCGGTCTTTAAATTCTCTCTTAAGTGTCTATGCATTTCTGCATTTTTTGACACTGTAAGAGATTATTTTTGATTGCTCCGGGGTCCACGCACATGGGCGGGACTATTCACTAGATTATGACTATAACAGAGATACCCCTACTACAGAACTGGAGTTACAGGACAGAAACTACTCCTTATAGTGGCTACTAATGTAATTTAGTGTAATATAATAACAATTACAACTTTAATAATATTAGTAGCCTGGGAGGATTTTCTTTGAACATAAGTAGCTCGTATTCCAGAAAAGGTTGGAGACCCCTGCTTTATACTTTTTAAAAGAGATCAACGGAGAAAGTTATTTCCAGATACTCAACCCGAGACCTCTACCAAGTTAACACCAACAAAAAGCAAGATGATTATGTCCAGGTATGTAGTTGGATATACCAGCCTCTGTGTGTATGTTGGTGGAAGGAATAGCAAACTGTGCGGCACAGCACTAATAATCTGATGACTTTGGCAAGAAATCAAATGAGACTTTTTGATGTTAAAGGAAATTCTAAGCTGTGAAGTATGTTGCACACCATCCGTGGGTTTTTGACCAATTCCTTCAGAAACTGTGCTTTTATCTGTCAAATAAGAGTGTATGTGAATGCCCTGAACCATAAAAGGGACCATGGTAACCTCCCAACGAGACAAACTAAGGCCAAATATACAGTGTTGACCAGTTATGGCATTATCAAAGAAGTTACTTACCTTCGGTAACCCTCCTTCTGGTATAGAATCTATCTAGCTGAAGGTTCCTCACTTTTTGAATATTACCCAGATGTCAGACAAGACGCTAGGATACTTTTCTACAGCATTTTTGAGCACCGGAAGGTGGCACTGTGTGGCCCACACTGATGCTGTTCTGCTCTGAATGTGACATGTGGGCCTACATGTGCAACACTCTTGCGCGTGGTCAGTGGCTTTCAAACTGTCTGCGCCCCTAGGCTTTGAGCCATAAACGCAAATTGGCAGACCAGTGTGCAGATTCCTAGACTTGGGATCATATTAATGGGTAGAGCCCAATCACAGAATGGGGAGGATGGGAGGGTCGGTGCGGAATTTGTGGCTAGATAGAGTCTCTACTACAAAGAATATTACTGAAAGTAAGTAACTTGTTCTTCTGATAAGATACCTTGGCTGCAAATTCTTCACCTTTGGAATAAATATCAAAGCAGTACCTAAAAGAGGTGGGTTGTGAATGGACTTAAACCAGAAAGTCCAGCAGAACGAGCGAGCAAAGTGATCTTCTCGTCGAACTTGACTGTCCAGACAGAAGTGTTTCGTGAATATATGGAGGGATGCCCACGTAGCTGCCTGGCAGATGTTTAGGACAGGGGGTTTTGTGTGCTGACGCAGTGGTAGTAGCTTTGGCCCTGGTGGAGTAGGCACAGAAGCCTTCTGGTGGCTGCTTCTTTGCAAGACTGTAGGAGATTTTTAAAGCAGATCATTATCCAGCAGAGATGGTACTCTTCTGCACAACCTTGCCTTTATTAGCTTCAACATCCCCAACAAAGAGCTAATTGTCCAACCGGTGTTCTTTCATACAATCAATGTAGAAGCTGAGCGCTCTTTTAGGGTCCAAGTGATGGAGCCTCTCCTCTTCCTTAGTGAGTTGAGGCAGAGCACAGAACAGCGGCAGGATGAGGGTCTGACAGACATGAAATGGTGTTACAACTTTCGGTAGAACAGAGGCTCTAGTTTGCAGAACCAGCTTATAAGGAAAGAAGGAGGATGAACACATATCTTGAAGCTCACTCACACGCTGTGCTGAGGTGACGGCATTCAGAAACACAGTTTCAGTGGTTAGGTGCCGCATACAACAGCTGTGGAGCGACTTGAATGGAGAACACATAAAATAAGGACAAGATTGAGGTACCACTGGGGCATCACAAACCGAGAAGGGAAAAAAACGTGTTGAAGCCCTTTCAAAAGTTGCATCCTCACAGGTGATTTAAACAAAGAGTGCTGCTCAGCCAATGGTAAGAAGACAGAGAGGGCTGAAAGATAGCCCATACCTGTTCCCAGAACAAAGCCTTGCCGGGCGAGAGACAGAACAAATAACAAATCACCAGATAGTTTAGCCATGAGTGGGTCAACCTGGCAAGTGACGAACTAAACCCCAAATGTGTCCTAATAACAGGCTTATACAATTTTTGTCGAGGGATGCCTGGCTGCCAAGATGACATCAACTACCTCGGGAGGAAAGCCAAAGATGTTCAGATGTCCCTCGCTCAATCTCCAAGTATGAAGGTGGAGATTGCGAAGGCCCGGGGGCAGAGTCCAGCTGTATTGCTGCGACAGCAGGTCCTCCTGGAAGGGCAGCCTGATCAGAGGACATATGCTCAAGCCCAGGAGTTCTGGATACCAAACTCCCCATGCCTGATGCGGAGCTACTTGGATGACTTGGACCAGGTCTGTCCTGATCGTCTTGAAAACTCAGGACAGGAGTGGTATTGACAGAAAGGCATACAGGAGCCCTAAGATCCACTGGAGATAGAACACCTCACCAAGCAAGCGATGCATTGGAAATTCCAAGAATTGCTGACAGGGAGCATTCTCAGCAATGTCAAATAGATTGAGTCAAGTTTCTCTTAATGCGTAGAAGAGACCTTGTGCCACCTCAGACTGTAACTACCACTCATGATTCGCTAGCTACTGACAGTGGAGTTCATCCACCCTGGTGTTCAGTGAGCCCGCCAGGTTTTGTTCGCCACCAGGAAGATTACTTGGTGGTCCAGTCAATTCCAGAGGCACAAGGCCTCCTGGCACAGTGACCATGACCCTACCCGACTTTTTTTTTGCAGTACAATATGTTGGTGGTGCTGTCCGTGAGCACCTGTACCAGCCTCCCCTAGATGGACGGCAGAATGGCTTTAAACATCAAGTGGATGCCCTCAGCTCCAGAAAATTGATATTGAGCCGGGACTCCGCCGAACACCAGAGGCTTCTGATCGTCACCTCCCCCAAGTTGCCAACCCCAGCCAAGAAGCGAGGCATCTGTCACTAATGTCAGCTCTAGGTGGGGAAGGGAGAGGGGTCTGCTGCTGACCCAGTCGCGGTCCAGTACCTACCACTTCAAATCTTGGACATCCCCTGAAAAGCCAGTGGTTCTCAGCCATGCATTGCGCCAAAGGGCCACCAACAATGAAAGTGCTCTACTTAGTGAGTCCGTTGTGTCCAGTCCACATTGTATGGTGAACTTTGCTGCGTCTTTCCCATCAACAATAGCTTAGGAGAGGATGGCTCGGGCCTTCTCTGAGACAATAGGCACCACTTGCACAACTGAATCCCAGATCATACGGAAGTATTGGCCCAATAGCAACACGTGTTAACCGACCACAGTGCAAGGCTGGCAGATGAGAACATTCTCTTCCCAAAGCCATTCAGCCTCTTGGATTGCCTATCGGGTGGCATGGTAGGGAACGCACAAGGGTTTACCCTCAAGCTGTCCATTGTGCGGTGCTAGGTAAGGAAACTGGGGTCCCCAGGAGGAGGGTGATGGCAGTGAACAATTGTCATATGCACAGGAGCCGATGGGCTTGTACCAGGCCCGAGTAGAACATCACCAAGGGTTTCATTAAAGGCGAGTTAGGTTTCAGATGGGCGACTCCTGCCTAAAGCACCTCTGTCAAGAAATGAGTCTCGACTGCTACTGAGGGCAACTGAAGGTCCAAGAACTCAGCTGCGCTATGCACCACCATAGCGAATGAGGCACCCTCCTCCATAGCCACAGTAGGGAAAGAGACCAAGCCAGTGTCAAAGAAGATGTCTAACCCTCTAGCATCCACCAACTGCCCAAACCAGTTGTGCTCAGTATCATCTAGGAGATTCTGACATCCCATAAATATTCTCATACCCCCTCCCATTTATCTTTCTCTCCTTGCCTGTCAAATGAAAAAGACACTGGCTGCGACTCAAGGGCATGGTCCTGGTCAGCACTGGAGTGGCACCAGGAAGGTTTAGGTATTGCATGCGGCTACTCAGGATCCATAGGGCCTATTTGATGCTGAGGTCAAGCTCGCCAATGAGGATCTAGTGGGGGCCCAAAGGTGCTCCAGAGTGGTCGGGCCATCCAAAAATGAGGTTCTGGTATGCTGGTTCTACATCGCAGGATGTGCTCTTTGCATTTTCGAAAAGTGTTCGAGGAGAGAAGTCTTTTGGATACACCCTGTTTCTTGATGTTTGGCGGCTCGTCCGGCCGCGGAGGGGTCCCGCTGCTGATCTTTGGCAGATCCTGGTGCTCGTGAGTCTGAGCACGCATTTGGAACAGAAGGGGCCTCATTTCAGGATTCTCATTGGCGAGCTACACTATGGACTTGATGCAAGCGCTCGCTCACTTGTGTATATATCATGACACTGAGGCATCCAATCCACTGGGGAATACACAGAACAGTAGTTCTGGCAGATGGACTACATTTACCAAGATTCCATGCCTGCCGACGCCCACTGGGGCGGGACTGCTAACATCCAATAAAAGTTCCGATCTTCAACTGGATGCCTCTTTGTGTTCATTGCAGGCCAGTGATCAAGGGCTACGGCTTGAAACGTTTGGCACACTGCAAGAATGAATGCTGCAGAGGTTCGTGGAGGTGGCAGCTGCCTGTAATGGTGTGTGGAAACCTTTCTGTGTGCGACCTTTCCTCTGGGGACACCCTGTTTCTTGATGTTTGGCGGCTCGTCCGGCCGCGGAGGGGTCCCGCTGCTGATCTTTGGCAGACCCTGGTGCTCGTGAGTCTGAGCACGCATTTGGAACAGAAGGGGCCTCATTTCAGGATTCTCATTGGCGAGCTACACTATGGACTTGATGCAAGCGCTCGCTCACTTGTGTATATATCGTGACACTGAGGCATCCAATCCACTGGGGAATACACGGAACAGTAGTTCTGGCAGATGGACTACATTTACCAAGATTCCATGCCTGCCGACGCCCACTGGGGCGGGACTGCTAACATCCAATAAAAGTTCCGATCTTCAACTGGATGCCTCTTTGTGTTCATTGCAGGCCAGTGATCAAGGGCTACGGCTTGAAACGTTTGGCACATTGCAAGAATGAACGCTGCAGAGGTTCGTGGAGGTGGCAGCTGCCTGTAATGGTGTGTGGAAACCTTTCTGTGTGCGACCTTTCCTCTGGGGATACCCTGTTTCTTGACGTTTGGCGGCTCGTCCGGCCGCGGAGGGGTCCCGCTGCTGATCTTTGGCAGATCCTGGTGCTCGTGAGTCTGAGCACGCATTTGGAACAGAAGGGGCCTCATTTCAGGATTCTCATTGGCGAGCTACACTATGGACTTGATGCAAGCGCTCGCTCACTTGTGTATATATCGAGACACTGAGGCATCCAATCCACTGGGGAATACACGGAACAGTAGTTCTGGCAGATGGACTACATTTACCAAGATTCCATGCCTGCCGACGCCCACTGGGGCGGGACTGCTAACATCCAATAAAAGTTCCGATCTTCAACTGGATGCCTCTTTGTGTTCATTGCAGGCCAGTGATCAAGGGCTACGGCTTGAAACGTTTGGCACACTGCAAGAATGAACGCTGCAGAGGTTCGTGGAGGTGGCAGCTGCCTGTAATGGTGTGTGGAAACCTTTCTGTGTGCGACCTTTCCTCTGGGGACACCCTGTTTCTTGATGTTTGGCGGCTCGTCCGGCCGCGGAGGGGTCCCGCTGCTGATCTTTGGCAGATCCTAGTGCTCGTGAGTCTGAGCACGCATTTGGAACAGAAGGGGCCTCATTTCAGGATTCTCATTGGCGAGCTACACTATGGACTTGATGCAAGCGCTCGCTCACTTGTGTATATATCGTGACACTGAGGCATCCAATCCACTGGGGAATACACGGAACAGTAGTTCTGGCAGATGGACTACATTTACCAAGATTCCATGCCTGCCGACGCCCACTGGGGCGGGACTGCTAACATCCAATAAAAGTTCCGATCTTCAACTGGATGCCTCTTTGTGTTCATTGCAGGCCAGTGATCAAGGGCTACGGCTTGAAACGTTTGGCACACTGCAAGAATGAACGCTGCAGAGGTTCGTGGAGGTGGCAGCTGCCTGTAATGGTGTGTGGAAACCTTTCTGTGTGCGACCTTTCCTCTGGGGACACCCTGTTTCTTGATGTTTGGCGGCTCGTCCGGCCGTGGAGGGGTTCCGCTGCTGATCTTTGGCAGATCCTGGTGCTCGTGAGTCTGAGCACGCATTTGGAACAGAAGGGGCCTCATTTCAGGATTCTCATTGGCGAGCTACACTATGGACTTGATGCAAGCGCTCGCTCACTTGTGTATATATCGTGACACTGAGGCATCCAATCCACTGGGGAATACACGGAACAGTAGTTCTGGCAGATGGACTACATTTACCAAGATTCCATGCCTGCCGACGCCCACTGGGGCGGGACTGCTAACATCCAATAAAAGTTCCGATCTTCAACTGGATGCCTCTTTGTGTTCATTGCAGGCCAGTGATCAAGGGCTACGGCTTGAAACGTTTGGCACACTGCAAGAATGAACGCTGCAGAGGTTCGTGGAGGTGGCAGCTGCCTGTAATGGTGTGTGGAAACCTTTCTGTGTGCGACCTTTCCTCTGGGGTGTGGTATATAAATAAATAATACCGGATCTATTTTTGAATGAATGAATGAATAACAGATAGCTCAATAAATAAGAGTCAAAATTCGAGGTAGTAGGAGTTTTGCAGGTTTATTACAGCATAAGGACAGGAACAGGACAACCTGCACGGAATAGGATGGCAAGCCTGGCAGCGCTGCCGTGGTCAGGGTCTAGAATGGCTCACCAACAGGATCGGAACTGGGAACACTTTTTAATAACAATACATGAACATATATACATAACGCCAACACATAGCATTGCATTGCAATGGGCGTAGCAGTGGGTGGAGCAAGAGGCATGACGCGAAACAGTCGCGAAAGATAAGGGCTAAAGAGGGTGTAACTGGGTGTGCACATAGACATGTGATGCAAATGTAACAGAATATGTCATGAATGGGCGGAAACATTGGAGGGGGCTACCTAAGGAGCCGGGACCTCTAACCTGATGGTGCGCGCAAACTGGCAATGACGTGTTACTAGGAGAAGCTGGGGGCTATGAACTCTGTGCTAGGAGCAGAGACTAAAGTCTGGAGGGTCGGAGCGACATGTACCTAAACCCTATCTGGTATCTAATGTTTAGGGAACATGTTGATATAAACTAGAAGTCATGAGGGGAAAAGCTAACAGACTCTAAGGCTAGAGCATGCATTTATTCTACATGTAGTGCGTGATGAAGAATATTAAATGACCATTAAATGCAATATTTCTCTTAACATGGGGCCGAATAGGCTAGACAATGACGGAAACTATTGATGCAGTTCAGTAGCTTGGGAATGCAGAGAAGGAGGACTAAACTGATAGCTGGAATCATAACATAGTCTTGGCAGACTCAGAGGCAGAGCCAAGCTGCACCGGGCACTGCGAGGCAGGAAGTAAGCGAAAGGTCGAGGATACAGGTGGGGGCTGGATCGCTCCTCAGCGAGGGTTCGGGAGACAGGAGCTGAATCTGATGTCCGGGCCCTGTTGAGGCCTAGAAACGGGGACTTTCAATGAATTAACGTGCACACTGAGAAACGTGGCAACATAACTTTACATAGGCCTGATACTCATATTACTCATGAGGACTGGGAAATGACATACCAGAGGTGGACATAACTATAATTGCGTCTTGAATCGGACATGGGGAATACATATGCATATTTAATCATGCACACATAACATATGATGGATGACACGTAGGGACATAGAACATGACAAAATTTACTTTTCCACATTCCCTCCTTGTCACTACGTTTCCATCAGGAAACATCAATATTCATGATACCATCTATCATTTCATACAGTACCATTTGTTCATCTCGAATTGTCTTGGAACGAGATTTAGAACGGGGCTTGGGACTAGGAATACAAGAGGTAGCACACATACCGCAAATCGCAGGGCCACATTGTATACAGAGGCAGCAGCTGAATATGATCGCTACTGCGATACCTAGAAAGGACAGGACTTTCCATCCCCAGGCGGAAATTATATTCCAGAACCAAGCGGACCATGTCCAGGTGCCTGGATCTTGGTGTAACAGATGGGCAATTTTATGAAGTCTGGTTATAGCTGAATAAACAGACGGCGCGTTATTTGGAATGAAAATGCAGCAACTAGATCCGATGAGTCTACAGGCCCCGCCCCTATCGGCCAGTATGACGTCAAGGACGAGACGATTCTGGAGCACAACAATTCTCATAAAGGATTGCTCTTCGGTTAAGTTACCTAGAGCGGAGGCAGTCTCATCTACTACAGCTTCAAGGGTTCTTGTTAACCTACGGATTAGCTTACTATTTACAACTGTACCTAAATAAGGGAAAACACCTTTATCAATATCAATGAATTGCTCTGCAGCAGTTTCAGTATAGTCGACAATCGGGAGATTTCTCTTGTGTCTAGTATGTACTAGGTAGGAATTCCTATGGTAGTCAGGTGGGGCTAGAAAAACAGGTGGCAGTAGGAAGGCAATGTAACAGGTTCCCTCCCAATCGAGGGGCAGACGAACATATGCAGTTTGACCACAAACAAAATAAGAATGACGTGAAGCTTTAAAAATAGATTTCCCACTGTCACTATACTTGACAATAGTAGTACAATCACTATGTCCTACATGTACAGAACCATAATTACGAACACATAATTCGCCTTTGACTGGTAACACTGAAATAGCAGGTGAGTCTGGAGTAGTATCAGACTGAACATTCAGGACCATAAAATTCGACGAATAGTTACCTAAATTGTACACTTCATTTTCTAGATCTAAACCTGTTCTGTGGGGGGGACCATGCTTGTCTGGGAAACATGTGCTGTTAAGAAAAGACATATCTGTTGAGGATGACGTTAACGTGGACCATGCTCCACACGAACCATTATGTGAAAAAGGATAAGGAAAGAGTGGCAGAACTCCCTTTGACGTCTGGAAAGGGGGGAGTCGACCACACACCCAACAATTAGTGGCATTGCTGGTCTGGTGTGAATAATGCAACATGCGGATAAAAGTATTGTTACGCATAGCGAGGCGGTATGAATATTCATGAGGAGGCAGATCACTAAACGTGTGCTCTACTGTAACATTAGAATGCTTATTTACATGAGGAACTGGAAAACACAGATAAAATGCGTAACTAGTGCAGGAAGTCAAAAGGCTGAGAAATAATATGAAACTTAGAAAAACGATACATCGGATTGAGTTTTGACTAACTCTCTCACTATGGGGGTCTATTTTATACATGTCAGAAACAGTCTAACCGTTTCACCTAGGGGAGGACTTAGACAATCAAACTGGCTGACTTATTTTACTAGACCGTAGCTTTTGCTTATACTCCTGCTGCGGAGTTTTCTCTAACAGGGGAGGGGTTGTGTCAATGTCATTTGCGGGACAGTCCTTAGGAACAATGTTTTGACAAGTTTTTAAATCCTGGGAAATGTTCTTGGAGACCGGCTTTAATCCGTAGAATTTCTTGACGTGCGAAAGGTGTACCCAGCCGCGGCGTCCTTCCAATTTCACGGCTGTACGGGTGGTGAGGAGGACCTGACGGGGCTCCTTCCAACGTGGCTCCAGCGGACTTGATCTGTCGAAGTTACGTACGAGGACCATTGAACCTGGAACGATTTCATGCGGGGCCACCTCGGTATTGTCTGGAAATGCGGCGGCAACCTGTGAACGACATGAGTTGAGGGCAGACATCAAGGAAGCTAGGTAATCTGTCAGCATATTACATGAAACATCAGTAATACTTCGGGGTCTAGGAGTACCCCACATGTTAGGGGGGCGGCCGAAAACGACCTCATACGGGGACAGACCTGATCTGGAATGTGCGACCATGCGCATATAAAACAAAGCAACTGGCAGAGCTACTAGCCAGTCCACACCTTTCTCTTTACATATTTTGGCAATTCGGATTTTCAGAGTCTGATTATGTCTCTCGACCAGACCAGCTGCTTCAGGATGGCGTACACAATGAAACTTCCACTGGTACCCTAACAACAGGGAAACGTGCTTCATGAGTTCAGATGAGAATGGCTGACCGTTATCAGAATATACGACTCTAGGGAGTCCATATCGAGGGAAAAACTCACGAACCAACTGCTTGGCAGTGGTCGCGGCTGTGTAATCTGGGACTGGATATGCTTCTGTCCATCTGGACAAAGCGCATACAACTACAAGAACATACTTGAAACCTCGACATCGCTCCATCTGAATATAATCCATCTGGAGGACCTCAAAAGGGTGGTCAGGAGGCTGGAATCCCCCTTGTTCCACCGGGACACTTTTACCTGGATTAAACTGACAACATATCATACAGGTACGGACTTTCTGCTTGGCTGCAGCTCGTAAATGCTTGTTGAACCAAATGTTCTGGATACTATCTAACATTGCTTTTTCTCCTAAATGTGCTGGACTATGTGCGGTATTAATAATGACTTGAACCATAGAGTCGGGGAGAAACCATGTGGTTCTACCCTTCGTTACCCATCCTTGATCTGTCTGGACCCCTCCTTGTTCAGACCATTTCTTGATTTCATCGGGAGTAGCATGTAACTGGATATCTATGACATCCTGGGTGGGGTCCTTAACTGTCATACATGTAGTCAGATCTGGAGTTTGTGTCTGTGTCGGATTAACTTGAATGTCTGGAGTCTGTGCTGTAAGCTTGGCTGTGCGATCTGCTAGATCATTACCTTGGGAAATAATGTCAGTAACTTTCGCATGTGCTTTGCATTTCATAATAGCAATGGATGTCGGTAAATGTATTGCATCTAACAGAGCTTGGATAAGGAAACCATGCTGAATTTTGGTTCCATGAGAAGTCATGAAACCTCTCTCCTGCCAGAGCACTCCAAAGTCGTGAACGACTCCAAATGCGTAGCGTGAATCTGTGTAAATATTAACTTTCTTTTCCTTGGCGTGTATACAAGCTTGTGTCAGAGCAACTAGCTCTGCTGCTTGAGCGGACAGAGTGTCAATACGGTGTGTCTCAATAACTTCAGTGTCAGTAGTCACTGCATACGCGGCAACTAAATCTCCTGTACTAGTTCTCATACATGACCCATCCACATAAAGTGTCAGGTCGGGATCTAGTAACGGAATGTCTGTCAGGTCTTGTCTTGGCTTTGTCGTAATGTTGACTACTTCCACACAATTGTGTGCGGCAGAATTTGAACTAGCTGATGGCAACAGTGTAGCAGGGTTCAGGACGTTGCAGCGTCTGATTTCTATGTGTGGCTGGAACAGTGTCAATTCATAACCCGTTAAACGTGCAATTGTCAAGTGCTGTGTTTGTGTTCTATTTAAAAGAACTTCCACGGAGTGTGGAACTTGTACTGTCAGGGAGTGTCCTAAAACTATGGAATCACTTTGTCTGATAGCTAGTGCTGTGGCTGCAACTGACTTGAGGCACGCGGGCAAAGCCTGGGCGACTGGATCTAATGTGCTAGAAAAATAAGCACACGGCTTGTATTGTCCTGCTTGATCTTGTGTGAGAACAGATAATGCTGTACCTTCGCGTTCAGTGACGAAAAGTGTAAAAGGCTTACTGTAGTTCGGTGTAGCTAGAACTGGAGCTTGACATAAAGCTTTCTTTAACTCGTTGAAACTAAGTGTATGTTCAGATGTCCAAGGGAGGACAGTCGGTGCGGCTGCCTCCTGTGTCGTTAACTGTATCAGTGGTTTGGCTAGAAACGCATACTGAGGAATCCATTGTCTACAATAAGAAGTAAGGCCAATAAAGGCACGTACCTCCTTCTGGGTCCTGGGCTGAGGAAGACTCGCTATCAACTGGATGCGATCGGGTGTCAACTGCCTACCCCTCTTGGACAGCAAGTGTCCTAAGTAAACCACTTGCTGGACACAGAATTGAAGCTTCGAAGGGGACACCTTGTGCCCCATCTCGGCTAGGAAATACAGAACCGTCAGTGACGCTCGCTCGCAGTCACGTTCAGAACGGGCTGTGATCAATAGATCATCGACATACTGGAGCAGGGCAGTGTCAGTTGGCATGTGAATATTGTCTAGTTGTCTCTTAAGTGCTTGACTGTAAATACTAGGGCTTTCTGTGAAACCTTGAGGAGCTCGTGTAAACATATAGCTCCTTCCATTTAAACAAAATCCGAAAAGAAACTGGCTGTCTGGATGGATGGGAACACTAAAAAATGCATTCTTAAGATCGATTACTGTAAAGAACATGGCTTCGGAATCAATGGCTGTCAATAGGGAAGAGATATCTGGGACAACTGGGTACTGAGGAATAATACATTTGTTAAGTTCTCGTAAATCAATCACTAATCGATATACTGGGGGTGCATTTGGATCAGTACGTTTCATGACTGGAATGATCGGAGAGTTACATACATTGGAGTCAGTTTCTACAACTACTCCTTGAGCCATGAGCTCGTCTATAATTTTGGATAAGGCTGCTACAGCCTCAGGTGGCAATCTATACTGCCTGATTCGTGGTAACACTACACCTGGTTTGAGAGTCACACGATGGGGTGTGATTTGCATGTAACCTACATCAGTTGGACCTTGCGCCCATAAATGCTGCGGGACATTAGACAATCTCGGATCAAAATCTCGTAATACATAGTGACCCTTAAAGTCACGTAGGAACAATCGTATTCCCTCGGGGGAACAACATATAACTGCACCTAACTCTTTCAATGTCTTAATGCCTAACAGATTTTCTGGACATGACTTAGTAAGTAACAGATCAGTAGTGCGGGACAATGGACCTACTTCTAGAGTGACTGGCTTTGAAATCTCATTTACGATAGGCTTTCCTGAAAATCCAAGGGAAACATTTCTAGAGCCTGAGAGCGGAGCCCCTGGAACTTCGGCGTGACTAATTGTGGTCCTACTTGCCCCTGTATCAATCAAAAACTTTCTGTCTTTCCCTAATACTTGACTGTGAACATAGGGACCCTCTTGATCTACAGGTATCTCGATGAGAGGCAAGCCTACCTCCCTCTCTAGGCTGTTTCATGAATACTGCTGATACTCTGGATACTCAGACTGTGCATACTGGTACATCTGCGATGTAACATGCTGTGTTGCAGCAATAGGCTGCGGTGCTGTAACTGTCTGTGGTGCATTCTGTGACTGAGGAGTCTGTGAAACTTGTTCTTGTCTAGGCGGACGTGGTCTTTCTTTAGTCTTACCAGTAGCTATGTTATGTTTCAGAACTGTACACTCGTTTATGAAATGACCTGGCTGTTTACAATAATTGCAGTTCCCTTTAACGGGAGCTGCAGGATGACTGACTTGATTCGGACCCCTCTTCTGACTGTCTTGAGGAACAGATTGTGCAACTAGCACTTTCATTTTCGTGTCTTTCATACATTTTCTTTCGTGTTCTTGTTCTTCTCTGATTCTATTCTGGTGATACTGGAGCATCTGGAGCATCTGGGACGGAGTATTAGCTTGCCAGGTACTTTCGACTTTCAGAACTCGGTTTTTAATTGGTGGACTTGAATTCTCGACTAATTTAGTAACAAAAAGGTGAGGGTACGACTCACTACTTGTCTTGAGACCACTGTTGATACTAAAGCACTTTTCAAACCTAGAATAAAAATCACTAATATCTTCATCTTGTTTCTGTTTACAGGCTGAGATTGCATCCCAGTCTTCCTTTTTCGTTGTTAATAGTCTGGGTAAAACTTGAATCAATAATTCTGGTAATTCTTTACATTTCTCTCCTAGACCAGTACCTGGTACACGTATCTTATCTTCTGCATCTAGGACTGCCCAATCTATCTTTTTCTCTCCCACCTCCCATTCTTTCTCTTTGAGCTTTTCATACACCCCTGCGGGCAACAGAACCTTTAACATTTTAATTATATCCGGGTATGTGTATTCTCCCATACGGAGCATGTCTTTTAATTCTCTATGGTACCCTGCTGGATCTTTGTCATGACAGGGAATTAATTTCTTCATCTCTAGAAGTTCCATCTTTGTGATTGGAGTGTATACAAACACTCGCTGCATTTCGCCACCCGCTCCTCTGACTGGGTGGACTTCTCGTAACGGATTCTGTCTGTCTATGTAGAATGATTTACTTTCTGGGGGTGAGACATGAACGAAATGCGGGTTCAAGAACATTTTATATTTATGGCGTTGTTCTAGAATGACACTAATTAAATCGGTACCTAGACCTCTCCATCTGTACTGGAGTAACTCGTTCAGGATATCATGTAACGGGCCTGGATCAGAATGTTGACCCTCATACAGAGTAATGAGGTGCTGAATCATATACATACCCACCAGTCGCTGCTCGGCTGGGGGCATTTTCAGAAACATTTGTGCCACTATTTCGTCTGGAAAAGTGGTAGAATCAGTAATCCATCGGACTGCTGACCGAACTATTTCTTGTTCATGCATAGTACTTAACTCACTATAACCGATTCGTGATTTCAGAATGTGATCGGTAGCTTGGAATACTTGTTCTAGGGAACCTTGTTCTGGTGCTGAATGATGGGAAATTGGCTTGTGTTCTAGACGTAAATGGCGATCTGGAAATCTAGATTTTCCTACATACGCTATTCTGGCGGTATTCTCATCGTCTTCTTCTTCAGGATCAGAGGTACTTTCTTTCTCGCTTACTTGTGCTGCTTTACGCTGTTCGTGTATCTTTATTATCTCTCTACGGATTTTCTTGTACATACTCTCCATGGCACTAATGGTATTGTGCTTTCCTTCGGCTATATTATCACTCCACTTTGTTAGAGTTTTCATTTCTTCCGGGTCTTTAGACGGATGATCCTGTTCTCTTATTAGACAGTTAATTAAGAACTTTAATATCATGCGCTGAATCTCGGCTTTCCTTTGAGACATGGCATCACTAATACTTTGTGGGTCATCCCCTGTACGGATGAAACGATATATCCTGTCTAGATCTTCTTTCATATTCGGCAGGGTGACTAGATACTCGGTCACTCTCCTTACGCGTACGGAATATAAAACCATATTAAACTCGCCTGGAACTGGGTCATAGACACATTCGCCAAGGGTTTGCCTGATCTCTGCAACAGACTTATTATTTTTAGGAGTACGCTGTGATGCTTGAGCATGTAATTCGAGTGCTGATAAACGCTTGTATGGCGGCGGGGTTTGAGGAAGACCTCCTCCTGCAGCCCCTAAACTAGAATCATCAACTGATGCTTTTCGTCCTGGCAGGGTGGGTAATTGTAACGTGGGCTGGACTTGTATGGCGGGCTGACCCGGGGGGGCTGTTAAGGGCACCCCGGTGTCTGGGGGAGTAGGAATTACCTGATTTACAGGGACTGGCGGAGCGCGGACAGGATTTACATATTCAGGGACTGTGTCGTCCAAATAGGACGAGATGAAAATATCAGCTGCGGTCGGTTTGTGATGTAGCTTGGTCGGAACTAACGGTGGCGGGAAATTACTGGATGCCTCCGGGGTCGCTTCTGGCAAGCCCTCGGCAAGAAGAGGATACATACCCTTAATAAGGGCATGCCTCTGTCTGTCTGATTGCTCAGTTCTAACTCGTTCACCTATCTCGATTAATTCTCTTTCTTGGGCTCGTTCTTGGGATTCTCTACTTAGTTCTGACTTTCTGATTTCTTTTTCGGTTCTTTTATGAGCTTCTTTGCGCCATAGCTCGATGGCATCTTTCTGTGATTGTCTGGCTTTCTTTTTCCATAATGCCTCCTCTACTCTCATGATGCACTCGGCATCCCATGTACCCGATACGGGCCATCTATACTTTTCTTCTAACTGTTTGGTATACTCTACCCATAAATCTAGATACAATATGGCGCTTATGCCATGTTTCTGATACATAAAATGACCTGGACTGTCCCTAGGCGGGACGGGAACTGCTGCTTCCAGCAGACCCTTTCTAGTTTTCAACTGACGGAACTTGGAAAATATGGGCATGACTGAACTGTAATCTAGACACAATACAATACACAATAAACACGATACTTATTCCCCCATTCATACCACGACATTAAAATACATGAAGGACATTTAAAATAACAGTTCGAACAGAATACTACCTGGAAATACTGCGAACAGAACACTTGAAATTTCTCGAGAACAGAACTGACTAGAACAGAAACTAGATGCACTGCTGAAACAGTACGAAACTTACCGGTCTCTTAAAGAGACACGTCAGGACCCGTATCCACCGAAGTGAACACTTCGTTTGTGGGACTGTGTACCACCAACCCACAGACCAGAGTCAATTAAATTGACCCTGTCTAGATACCACCCCAGTAACGGTACTCACCGGGCAGCAAGAACGGAAGGCCTCGGACTGGACTGCACTGCTACGACGATGACGACGAACTTCGGACTTCAGTTACGGGTGGACCTCCGGATACCTCGGACCTTGTACTCTTGGCTTGGGCTCTGGTCGGGACTCGCCGCGTTCCTCCACCGTCTCGTTTGGATGCTGGACCGCCTCCTCCGTCTTCTCCGTGGGCCTGAGGGATACTTGAGCAGAAATATCTGCCACTGCGCAGAAGAGTTCCGTCACGACTGCAGAGGGTCAGGGGGTCGGCGTGGCTTCACCGACGCGTGGGGAAAGGGCAAGTCCCTATTCGGGCGCCATTATGTGGTATATAAATAAATAATACCGGATCTATTTTTGAATGAATGAATGAATAACAGATAGCTCAATAAATAAGAGTCAAAATTCGAGGTAGTAGGAGTTTTGCAGGTTTATTACAGCATAAGGACAGGAACAGGACAACCTGCACGGAATAGGATGGCAAGCCTGGCAGCGCTGCCGTGGTCAGGGTCTAGAATGGCTCACCAACAGGATCGGAACTGGGAACACTTTTTAATAACAATACATGAACATATATACATAACGCCAACACATAGCATTGCATTGCAATGGGCGTAGCAGTGGGTGGAGCAAGAGGCATGACGCGAAACAGTCGCGAAAGATAAGGGCTAAAGAGGGTGTAACTGGGTGTGCACATAGACATGTGATGCAAATGTAACAGAATATGTCATGAATGGGCGGAAACATTGGAGGGGGCTACCTAAGGAGCCGGGACCTCTAACCTGATGGTGCGCGCAAACTGGCAATGACGTGTTACTAGGAGAAGCTGGGGGCTATGAACTCTGTGCTAGGAGCAGAGACTAAAGTCTGGAGGGTCGGAGCGACATGTACCTAAACCCTATCTGGTATCTAATGTTTAGGGAACATGTTGATATAAACTAGAAGTCATGAGGGGAAAAGCTAACAGACTCTAAGGCTAGAGCATGCATTTATTCTACATGTAGTGCGTGATGAAGAATATTAAATGACCATTAAATGCAATATTTCTCTTAACATGGGGCCGAATAGGCTAGACAATGACGGAAACTATTGATGCAGTTCAGTAGCTTGGGAATGCAGAGAAGGAGGACTAAACTGATAGCTGGAATCATAACATAGTCTTGGCAGACTCAGAGGCAGAGCCAAGCTGCACCGGGCACTGCGAGGCAGGAAGTAAGCGAAAGGTCGAGGATACAGGTGGGGGCTGGATCGCTCCTCAGCGAGGGTTCGGGAGACAGGAGCTGAATCTGATGTCCGGGCCCTGTTGAGGCCTAGAAACGGGGACTTTCAATGAATTAACGTGCACACTGAGAAACGTGGCAACATAACTTTACATAGGCCTGATACTCATATTACTCATGAGGACTGGGAAATGACATACCAGAGGTGGACATAACTATAATTGCGTCTTGAATCGGACATGGGGAACACATATGCATATTTAATCATGCACACATAACATATGATGGATGACACGTAGGGACATAGAACATGACAAAATTTACTTTTCCACAGGGGACACCCTGTTTCTTGATGTTTGGCGGCTCGTCCGGCCGCGGAGGGGTCCCGCTGCTGATCTTTGGCAGATCCTGGTGCTCGTGAGTCTGAGCACGCATTTGGAACAGAAGGGGCCTCATTTCAGGATTCTCATTGGCGAGCTACACTATGGACTTGATGCAAGCGCTCGCTCACTTGTGTATATATCGTGACACTGAGGCATCCAATCCACTGGGGAATACACGGAACAGTAGTTCTGGCAGATGGACTACATTTACCAAGATTCCATGCCTGCCGACGCCCACTGGGGCGGGACTGCTAACATCCAATAAAAGTTCCGATCTTCAACTGGATGCCTCTTTGTGTTCATTGCAGGCCAGTGATCAAGGGCTACGGCTTGAAACGTTTGGCACACTGCAAGAATGAACGCTGCAGAGGTTCGTGGAGGTGGCAGCTGCCTGTAATGGTGTGTGGAAACCTTTCTGTGTGCGACCTTTCCTCTGGGGACACCCTGTTTCTTGATGTTTGGCGGCTCGTCCGGCCGCGGAGGGGTCCCGCTGCTGATCTTTGGCAGATCCTGGTGCTCGTGAGTCTGAGCACGCATTTGGAACAGAAGGGGCCTCATTTCAGGATTCTCATTGGCGAGCTACACTATGGACTTGATGCAAGCGCTCGCTCACTTGTGTATATATCGTGACACTGAGGCATCCAATCCACTGGGGAATACACGGAACAGTAGTTCTGGCAGATGGACTACATTTACCAAGATTCCATGCCTGCCGACGCCCACTGGGGCGGGACTGCTAACATCCAATAAAAGTTCCGATCTTCAACTGGATGCCTCTTTGTGTTCATTGCAGGCCAGTGATCAAGGGCTACGGCTTGAAACGTTTGGCACACTGCAAGAATGAACGCTGCAGAGGTTCGTGGAGGTGGCAGCTGCCTGTAATGGTGTGTGGAAACCTTTCTGTGTGCGACCTTTCCTCTGGGGACACCCTGTTTCTTGATATATATATATATATATATATATATATATATCCAAAAGACTTCTCTCCTCGAACGCTTTTCGAAAATGCAAAGAGCACAGACCCAGGATTCTTTCCTCAATACCAATTGTCCAATATCTATCTATCTATCTATCTATCTATCTATCTATCTATCTATCTATCTATATATATATATATATATATATATATATATATATATATACACATTCTATATAAAACATATTATAAGTTGCCAGTGTCCATATAACGAACAGAACCTGTTAGGGGCATATCAAAGCTATTTTTTTTCTGATCGTCGTATTTATGAATAATAAAACACACCCATTTCACGTCTGCATTACAGTACCTTACTTGCAAAAGAGGTTCAAAGTATATAACATGAAGAAACAAGCATTTGCAATGCAATAGGTCTCGCATTAGGAAAGTGTGAGCTATTGGTATTCTAAATGACAATTTTTTTTTAATATGTGTTGGCTTTGAAAATATATACATTAATAGCATTTTGATTCACAAAGCCAATAGCTTACACTTTCCTAATGCAAGTCCTATTGGCTATGGCAATGCTTGTTGGTAGCAAGCAAGGACAGTGCTGTTGTGTTGCTGAGTGATGTGGTGGTGTCCGTGAGTGATGATGTGGTTGGACTGAGTGATGTGGCGGTGTCCCCGAGTGATGTGGCGGTGTCCCCGAGTGATGTGGCGGTGTCCCCTAGTGATGTGGCGGTGTCCCCTAGTGATGTGGTGGTGTTCCCGAGTGATGTGGTGGTGTTCCCGAGTGATGTGGTGTTCCCGAGTGATGTGGTGGTGTCCCGAGTGATGTGGTGGTGTCCCTGAGTGATGTGTTGGTGTCCCTGAGTGATGTGGTGGTGTTCCTAAGTGATGTGGTAGTGTCCCTTATTGATGTGGTAGTGTCCCTTATTGATTTGGTAGTGTCCCTGAGTGATGTGGTGGTGTTCCTAAGTGATATGGTAGTGTCCCTGAGTGATGTGGCGGTGTCCCCGAGTGATGTGGTGGTGTCCCCGAGTGATGTGGTGGTGTCCCCGAGTGATGTGGTGGTGTCCCCGAGTGATGTGGTGGTGTCCCCGAGTGATGTGGTGGTGTCCCCGAGTGATGTGGCGGTGTCCCCGAGTGATGTGGCGGTGTCCCCGAGTGATGTGGCGGTGTCCCCGAGTGATGTGGCGGTGTCCCCGAGTGATGTGGCGGTGTCCCCGAGTGATGTGGCGGTGTCCCCGAGTGATGTGGCGGTGTCCCCGAGTGATGTGGCGGTGTCCCCGAGTGATGTGGCGGTGTTCCCGAGTGATGTGGCGGTGTTCCCGAGTGATGTGGCGGTGTTCCCGAGTGATGTGGTGGTGTCCCCGAGTGATGTGGTGGTGTCCCCGAGTGATGTGGCGGTGTCCCAGAGTGATGTGGCGGTGTCCCCGAGTGATGTGGCGGTATCCCAGAGTGATGTGGCGGTGTCCCCGAGTGATGTGGCGGTGTCCCCGAGTGATGTGGCGGTGTCCCCTAGTGATGTGGCGGTGTCCCCTAGTGATGTGGCGGTGTTCCCGAGTGATGTGGCGGTGTTCCCGAGTGATGTGGTGGTGTCCCTGAGTGATGTGGTGGTGTCCCCGAGTGATGTGGTGGTGTCCCCGAGTGATGTGGTGGTGTCCCCGAGTGATGTGGTGGTGTTCCCGAGTGATGTGGTGGTGTCCCCGAGTGATGTGGTGGTGTCCCCGAGTGATGTGGTGGTGTCCCCGAGTGATGTGGTGGTGTCCCTGAGTGATGTGGTGGTGTCCCTGAGTGATGTGGTGGTGTCCCTGAGTGATGTGGTGGTGTCCCTGAGTGATGTGGTGGTGTTCCTGAGTGATGTGGTAGTGTCCCTTATTGATGTGGTAGTGTTCCTGAGTGATGTGGCGGTGTCCCCGAGTGATGTGGCGGTGTCCCCGAGTGATGTGGCGGTGTCCCCGAGTGATGTGGCGGTGTCCCCGAGTGATGTGGCGGTGTCCCCGAGTGATGTGGCGGTGTCCCCGAGTGATGTGGCGGTGTCCCCGAGTGATGTGGCGGTGTCCCCGAGTGATGTGGCGGTGTCCCTGAGTTGGAGGGTGGAGTTGGAGAGTGGAGGGAGAGCAAGGAGTAACAGAAAGAGCGTGGGTGCGAGAGCTAGAAAGAGACGTAGAGAGAGGGGTAGGAGGAGAAACAAGATATGTTTAATGCACGGATAGCGCTTAGAACAGTTTACTGAAAATGTGTCAAGGAACAGCATGTTAGGTTTACAAAAAATGTGTCAAGGAACTGCATGTTTTGTTCAGCAAGCGCTATTGCCATATTTTTTTTTTTTGGCAAGGTCACCAGGCCTTTTATTGATTCCATCCTTAGGCTCTGTGCAAGAAGTTATTTACATTTATACAAGGGGAAGGAGGAGAGATTTGGTGGGGGAGGTGAAGAGATTTGGCAGGGAAGGAGCAAGGGCTAGGATGGAAGCACAGGAAGAGCCTTGTAGACATGACAGTGTGGCTTTGTTTAGTGTACCGCATCTGTAATGCCGAAAGAAATCCGCTTCCTCTGAACATGTAAAGCATTTAGTTTAAGGTGCAAAAATCAGCAGTTGAAGACGCTGGAATACTGAGTAATAAAGTGGCAGAAGAAACGAGGTGGCACATTGTAAACATTTCTACTAACGGATTTAAATCATTTGGAGTGGAGCGCCAGGGGATGCTTCCAACATTTGTTGGAACCACTTTTTTGATGTTACTTTGACGTCCATGACAGGAGACGCCTCCCGGGCAGCAACCTCATAAACTGACGAGATTTGTAAACTTATATATAAAACTTTCGAGCAAAAAAGAGCTGTGCAACTATCCATAATTTTTGTTACATTGTAAAAGGTCACATAGTGAATTGTGTACTGCTGTCCCTCTATTGACGAAGAACTACCACAACGCGGAGTGTCTGGGGAGAAGTCACACTTTCGTTGAAATACTTAGACCCCCTGGCCTATAGTCCTCAATGCATAATTGGGCACCTTCAAGTATAAGAGGTTAGAAAATGCCTGTGCCATAAGGTCCGATCATTGTGCATAGTTTCAAGGCGATAGCTGTCAGAAGGTCTCCATCACACAGATTTCAGAGATAACAAGCTAAAAGCACCAGAGAAGGTCTTACTGTAAACAGCAGGAGTCAATGGTGCTTTGGCACTGCACACCAAAGAAAGAGAGAGAATGCTTGTGTGCGTGAGTGCCTGTGTGTGCGCGCGAGGGGGAGAGAGAGAAAGAACGTTGGCGTGTGTATTTGTGTGTGTGTGTGTGTGTGTGAGAGAGGGAGAGGGAGCGTGCATGTGTGAGTGCATGCATGTGAGAGCGAGGGCGCGCATGTGTTAGTGGGTGTGTGTGACAGAGAAAGAGAGAGACAGCATGTGTTTGTGTGTAAGTGAGAGAATGTGCATGTGTGCGTGTGAGAGAGAGAGCGTGCATGTGTGTGAGGCGGAGAGAAAGAGCGTGCAAGTGTGTGAGGGGGAGAGAGAAAGAGAGCAGAGAGCCTGCATGTGTGAGTATGTGTGTGTGTCAGTGCGAGAGAGTGTGCATGCGTGCGTGCCTGTGTGTGTGTGAAAGAGAGAGAGAGTTGATGCTGCATGGCAGAGCATGTTGGGGATCCCACAGCAACCCTCAAACCCATTTAGGCATGTTTCGTGGAAAACATGAATATGAGTCCAACTCGAGGATTGTAGGCGTGTGTAGACATAAAAACAAAACAAGAAACCGTGAATTATAGTCATGCGCAAAGCACAAAAGATTCTTAGCTACCATAATCATGAGACAACCCAACAGTCCACGTGAATTGACACTATGAATTGTACACACATCCTAACCGCATGTGATCCTGAATGAGGACACCTTGCGGCCTCTCAGAAACCACAATTCTACACAGGTTGTTGCCACCAATGGAAAGATAAAGAACAAGGTAATACATGAAAGAAAGAGACTAAGAGGAAGAAAGAGTGATGAGGTGAGGTAAGAAGAGAAAACGGAAGAGAAAGCAAAAGAGAACAGAAGTACGGGTGGGGGTGAGATGCGAGGTGAGAGGAACGTAGAGAAGGGAAACAAGAAGAGAGAATAAAATGCGAGAAATGAGTTAAATCAAAAATATGACAAGGGAGTGGAGAGAAATGAAGAAGACGGAGGGTGAACAAGAGGGGCGCTGAGAAGAAAGGATGAGACGTGAAGACGATCAAGACCAAGAGGTGGGGTTTAGTGAAGGAGACAGCTCGAGCAACCTTTTCCGGGGAGCGGCAGCGGCTGGTTTTATCACAAGGAGGATTAACAAGCTCTCGGCATTGCTGTGGGGGGGGCGGGCGGGAGCGCATTGCTTTGAAGTGTGACGGGAGGCACAGACAAATGGTGGTTTGTGACGTGGCTGGTTTGTGCACGCGCATAGGTCACATTAACTGTGGCTAATCCGCTGTTGGTAGACTGTTCTTTTGCCCTTACTATAATCTCAGCCAGCAATGCGCAAGCGCATTGGCAGGCCGAGACCTAAAAATATAGCCTGACGGGTCTACACTGTGAAAGCTCTCAAAAATGTATCATGTCCCTTTGAGATCCCAAGAGCGTCCCACTGTAATGGCAGTTGCCTCAGTCAGTTCTTTTTTCTGCCTCTTGTGAGTAGGATCTCAGCGCACATATTATTTTTATATTTATTTTTTTACAATAGTTTCAGCCATCATTGCAGTTTTTTCACACTCATTTGATTTTGTTTACATCCATGTACAGGGTGAAGTGATTTTTCAAGTCAAAATTCCTTCTCAGTTTTAGAAGTGCCTTTCATGTAGATTAATGGAGGGAGTATCTGACGCACACAAAGTCTGAAAGGTAAAGCCTTCCAGCTTCATAGTCTGTGTAAGACTGATATATGCCATAAAAAGTTGAAGAGGACATTAAAGGACTGAAACGGCATAAGGTTACAGAATTTGAGAGCCAGAGAGAAGAGGCAAAAGAAGAGGATGGAGGAAACCTCTAACTATGCATCCTTTGGAATGAAGACAGAGCATGAAAAAGCTTCCAGATTGGGGTCAGCCAGGGACAAAAGGCAAGGCAGAAAACATCAGTGGCCCCATAATACCCAACTCTGCTCACAATCGCTCGGGATACTTGCGGCATTGAGAGCTCCGTCACCCACATGCTCTTCATCTAAAATGGGTTCAACACCATCAACTCATCACCACCATAAGGACCATGTCATCAGCCATCCAAAGATGGGACACCGTTGACATAAAAGGTATACCAGCGGACATCGACAAGATCACCATCTGCATCAAGGAAGTCCGCATGGTAGATGTAAAAAAATAATTCTTTTTTAATGTTCATTCCTACTATTTAGACTGATGCTGCTAGTTTTTCGACTCAGAGTGCACTGAGGCCTGATAACAAGACCTCAGTGCCAGTGTTCTTTCCCATAACAAAGTGTATGTTGAATTGGCGATCCCCAACTGGCAAATACGGACTGACTAATAAGGTCCTAGTATATGGGACCCAGGGTGCCTAGGACATGTAAGACCTACCCTTATAGTGTTCACCAGGACTGCAGCACTGATTGTGCCACCCTGAGTGCGTCAAAGTACAAAATGGCTCCCAGTCAGCCCCCGACATCGCCATCGCCATCCCGGATGGATACAAGATCATCAGGAGGGACCGCGTCAACCAGACCGGAGGAGGAATCGCCATCGTCCACAAGAACACCATCCGCATCACGACCGACGCCGAAAACACCTTCAACGCCGCCGAACACCTCCACTTCCAGATTCACTCCGACCCTAAGACGACCCTCAGAGGCACCCTCATCTACAGACCCCCGGGACCACGCACACAATTCAGCGAAGACATCACGGACTTCATCAGCCCACACGCCCTCCCCTCCGCCGACTACATCCTCCTAGGGGACCTTAACTTCCACCTGGAGAACAACAATGACCGCAACACCGTCACCCTGCTGGACAACCTCGCCAACCTCGGACTCAAGCAACTGGTCAACACCCCCACCCACTACGCCGGCCACACACTTGACCCCGTCTTCTCATCCAGCAAGCACATCGCCTTCAGCCACTCCACCGGACTTCACTGGACCGACCACAGCTGCGTCCACTTCAGCTTCAGAAAAACCACTACCCACCACCACCCGCAACAGGTTCCTCACAGAAGCGGGAGCAAGATCACCGCCGACCAACTCACCACCTCCCTCAGCCAGAACCCACCTGCCAGCACACCGGACCCCAACGAAGCAGCCCGCAACTTCACGCAATGGCTGACCGCCTGCGCCGACGACCTCGCACCACTGAAGAACCCTGCCAGCAGACCCAGAAGCAAGAAGGCCCCCTGGTTCACCGACGAACTCAAGGACTCCAAGAAGACCTGCCGCACCCTCGAGAAAGCCTGGCTCCTCGACCGGACCACTGACAACATGACCGCCCTCAAACACGCGACCCGCAAGCACCACCAGCTCATCCGCACCACCAAGAAGAAATCACTGAAGGATCGACTGGACAACAACGCCCACGACAGCAAGGAACTCTTCAGCATCGTCAAGGAGTTCTCCAACCCCAGCACCGGCAACAACGACATCACCCCCTCACAAGATCTCTGCGACTCCCTCGCCTCGTTCTTCCACCGCAACATTGTCGACATCCACAACAGCTTCGGCGCACCATCCTCGCACCCACCCGTCGAACCAACGCACCCCACCACCACCCTCCGCACCTGGACCGCAGTGACCACCGAAGACACAGCCCGCACGATGAACACCATCCACTCCAGATCTCCGACTGACCCCTACCCCCACCACGTCTTCAACAAGGCCGACTCCACCATCGCACCCCAACTACGAGACGTCATCAACACCTCCTTCGACACCGCCACGTTCCCGGAGAGCTGGAAGCATGCCGAGCTCAGCGCCCTACTGAAGAAACCAACAGCGGACCCCACCGACCCCAAAAACTTCCGCCCTATCTCGCTCCTCCCTTTTCCTGCCAAAGTCATCGAGAAGATAGTCAACAGACAGCTTGCCGCCTTCCTCAAGACAAATGGATCCCTCGACCCCTCGCAGTCCGGCTTCAGAGCCAACCACAGCACCGAGACCGCCCTCATCGCAGCCACTGACGACATCCGAGCCCTTCTCGACAACGGGGAAACAGCGGCACTCATCCTCCTGGACCTCTCCGCCGCGTTCGACACTGTCTGCCACCGCACCCTAGTCCAACGCCTCAGCAACACCGGCATCCAAGAGAAGGCATTGAAGTGGATCATCTCGTTCCTCGCTGGAAGAACACAGAGAGTCCGCCTCCCCCCGTTTCGTTCCGAGGCCACCGAAGTCATCTGCGGCATCCCGCAAGGATCATCACTCAGCCCCACCCTCTTCAACGTCTACATGAGACCTCTCGCAGCCATCGCACGCCAACACAACCTCAACATCATCTCCTACGCTGACGACACCGAGCTGATCCTCTCCCTCACCACAGACCCCGACACCACCAGAACCAGCCTCCACGAAGGGATGAAAGACGTCGCCGAGTGGATGAAGAACAGCCGCCTGAAACTGAACTCAGACAAGACGGAAGTCCTCATCCTTGGACCATCACCCTCCGCCTGGGACGACTCCTGGTGGCCCCCAGCCCTGGGCACCGCCCCCAAGCCGACAGACCACGCACGCAACCTGGGCTTCATCCTGGACTCCTCCCTCTCGATGACCAGACAAGTCAACGCCGTCTCCTCTTCATGCTTTCACACACTCCGCATGCTCCGCAAGATCTTCCGATGGATCCCGATCGAAACCAGGAAGACGGTCACCCAGGCCCTCGTCACCAGCCGGCTGGACTACGGAAACACCCTCTACGCCGAAACCACAGCCAAGATACAGAAAAGACTGCAACACATCCAGAACGTCTCCGCCCGACTCATCCTGGACATCCCTCGATGCAGCCACATCTCTGGCCACCTGAGGAACCTGCACTGGCTCCCAGTCAACAAGAGGATCACGTTCAGGCTCCTCACACACGCACACAAGTCTCTCCACAACCTGGGCCCCAAGTACCTCAACGACCGCCTGACCTTCCACACGCCCACCCGCCAGCTACGGTCCGCTGGCCTCGCCCTCGCCGCCGTACCACGCATCCGAAGAGCCACCACCGGAGGCAGATCCTTCTCCTACCTGGCGGCCAAGACATTGAACTCCCTCCCCATCCACCTTCGGCTGACCCATGACCACCTCGCCTTCAAGAGACAACTCAAGACCTGGCTGTTCGAGCAGTAGCGACCCCAAGCGCCTTGAGACCCTTCCGGGTGAGTAGAGCGCTATACAAGTGTTATGATTGATTGATTGATTGATTGAGTCTGCTACTGCAGACTGGAAGGACAGTGTCACACTGCAAGTTCAACTTTGCCATTAAAACCAACGGCAAAGCCACCCCTTCCTTTAACATTTGTAAGTCTCCCCTAAGGGGGGCCTATAAAGCCCTATTGCAGGGAGCTGTATATTGAGAAGTAGGACAAATAAACGTATATGTCTTAACAAAACCCCCAAAATTGTTAGTTTGTTGGGGAAAAGTCAGTTGCCCCAATACCTAACACAGGGTTACTGGCTGGCACCCCAGCCTGGCTAACCTCTGAATGGGACTACATAAATGGATACTGCGAGGTATCAAATGAATCGTGGCATTAAACCCGACCTGATGCCCAGGTCGAATTTAATGTTGCTATAAAAGTTAAGCAACTTTCAGAAAGTTGCCACTCTATGCTCCAGTGGTCCAGTAGCCTCACACGGGCTGGGACCCACAGACAGCTTTCTGCCCACCTCGGAGTGGTGTTAAAGACTGCCAGGCTTAGGATCAAACATTGCATGCTGCTGGGAGAGATGTCACCTCCCCTTTGCAGGATGCCACTCTGGGTGTTAGCCCAAATGGTGCGCTTCAACTGGGAAGCTGGGTTTTCGTGGCAAATGGTGATTACAGTCCCAAGTGGCTGCCCATTGTTCAGGCAGACAAGCTGAAGACATGGACAGAGAGGGAAGGCCATTGCCCAAACTGGTGTTCCCAGGGGCGTGTGGCCCCAAGGTAACCACACCTCTAGGGTGGGATACCGAGCTGTTTCCATCCAAGGAAAGGTCCTGACATCTTAAGAGGGGCCAGAATGATGCACTCTGAGATTTCCAGATGCCATACATCGCTGCAAAGTCAGCACCCAATTGGGCGCTCACTTGAATCATTTATCCTCTGCCTATCTTCTCCATTGGATAAAATATGAGACTCTTCTGGTCAGGCTCAGGAACAAAGGGATTCAATGCCAGGCCCTCCTATAGTTCAAATCGTTCCTGGAGGACAGGACACAAGCTGTCCAGCTATCTCCTTTTTCCTCAGCAGCAAAACCCCATAAATGTTGTGTGCCGCAGGACTGTGCTCTAAGCTTAACTCTTCTTAACATTTATATGGACCTGGTAGCGAGCCAAGCTTGAATGTGGGGTCTTGGGGTGATGTCTTATGCTGACAATACCCAATTACTCCTATCCTTTCAGGAAAAAGACACGTCGATCCTTAACTCTTCTAAAGCGGGCCTGAAGTCTGTTGGCAACTAGATGACAAACAATTTCCTCAGGTGGAACTCTGATAAAAACCAAGGTCCTCTTTTTTGGTAATAGGTGCTATCCTGACGTAAGCAATTGGTGGCCTGCGGAACTGGGTACCCCCTCCCTTCCCCCGCACTAACTGCTAGGAATCTTGGAGTCACTTTTGACTGAGACCTTTCTTTTGCTCCCCAAGTTAAAAGAGTCTCAGCCAGCTGTTTCGCCGCCTTCAAGAAGAATGAATCACCTTGTCCAGAAGGATACGTGAAAGTCCATTTTTCACCCCTTAGTTACGTTCAAACTAGACTATGCGAATAGTCTTACTTGGGTCCGCATACGTACTGCATCGCCTGCAGATCGTACAAAATGCGGTGGACAGACTGATTCTGAATATTCTCATCTACCAATCTCTAACACCTCATCTCTGTCTTCTTCACTGGCTGCCTATTGTGAAGCGAGCCTAATTTAAGGCACTCACCTTCAGCCTTTAGAGCTTTGCAGCTTAGAGGACCTACATATCTAAGAAGAAGAAGAATAGCTTACTCCCAATCTAGTGCCCTGAGAACCAGCAGCCAAAGGCTACTTCTAATTCCTCAGGTGAACAAAGGAAGAAGAGGTGGAAAATCATTTGCCTTCCTTACTGCTGGTCTCCGGAACGCCCACCTACTAACCTTTAGGCTTGCTCCTTCTGAAGCAAGTTTGAAAGCCTTTCTCTTTCAATTCTCTTCTTGTTTTACCCAGGCCACTAGCGCCGGGATGCCTATTCGGAGGTAGCTCTAAGCTTTTAGAAATTGCTTTTATTATTATTATTAGTTCAAAGATATTGGTCATAAAGAGGGAAATATATCACATAAGTCTTGTTGAGCTGAGGGGAGTTCACCTTGCCCTCAAAGAATTGCTTCAGTCCCTGCACAATAATTGGGATTCAGACAGACACCACCACCATCTATGCACTAGATCAACAAGCAAGGAGGCACCTAGTCTTGACAACTATCCATCCATCAATATACTGATCTATATATAATAGCGATCCACATCTACGGATCGATGAATGAACAAGCAGACTCTCTCAGTCGCTAATACTAGTAGTGCATACGTGACTGTGAGGCACTAATGTTGAGCTGCTGTGGGGGTATTGTAATTTGTTTTTCAAACAATAAAATTTATTTAAAAATGAATGTTTAACTTTTTATTGAGGACTCTGTTTCTGATTTTACCTTCCGCTGCACTTGGCACTTTTTAGGCACTAGACCCAGCGTTGTCCGTCTGTTAGCATGGACACGCCTGCTTCCTGGGTCAACGCTCTAGTTCTTTTTTTCGCCTAATTAAATGCTGTGCTGGCATGGACGCGCAGCGGACGCGGCAGCGTGCTCGCCGGCGGCGCCCCAAAGGCAAGCCCATCTGCGCCCGTCCGCGCACGGCCCGCGCTCAGCCCCAGCCATGCTACTTGTAACGCAGGGACTCGGTGCTATTCAAGTGAGGCCTTGCGGAAGATTGGCGAAAATATGAGCAATGAGGAAGGAGTACTGAGACTTGAGGGAACTACTAGTTTGAATGTTGATATCTGTAGGAGGGACGCTTTGAGCTGTGGACTGTTGAATGTTCGTTCCCTCCACAAACATTGCACAGAGATCCAACTACTTATTGAAGCACACCATTTAGATGCTGGGTTTATGACTGAAACCTGGACATACCCTGATTCTGTGTTTGAATTAGGGCAGGCCTGCCCTCCTGGATATAAGATCTTCCATAAACCTAGAGGCTCTGGCAGAGGAGGGGGGGTTGGTTTACTGTTTAAAGACTGCTGGAATTTTGCCCCTATGGAGGTAGATATGGTGGAGGGAGTTGAGCTCCTGGGATTTTCCTTAAAAGACAGCAAGGGACACCTGTTAGATGGTATAGTATGTTAGAGACCCCCTGGCCCTGTTAGCATGCTTCACCTGCAGGCATTGATTGCTGTGACTGACAATTTGGCCCTTACGCATTCAAGATTGCTTATAGAACGGTAATCTGGACACAGTATACTCTAATCTTCTCCAATCCTGTGAGAACCTTGGACTCCATCAAGGGGTGACGGAGCCTACACACAAAGGGGGGCATATGTTAGATCTAATTTTTAGGAAGGAAAATGCCACCGGCCCTATAAAGGTCCTTCCGATGGAGTGGACTGACCATTTTTTGGTTAAATTCCTGACATTTAGTCCTAGTCGAGAAGCTCCTGCTAATAGGGAAGTTAGGCGTTTTTTAAATAGGGATTGGAAGAGGGCATTAAAGAAGGTAACATCCTCCTCAACGTTTACCATTAATAAGGCCTTAGATGTAGCCAGATCAGTGGAGGAGAACTATGTAGATTTCTGTAGTGAGATCATGGCAACTGTTAACCAAATTGCTCCTCTGAAAGCATGCAAAAGTAGAGGCAGACCTCCAGCCAGATGGTTCGATGAAAATTTGAAAAATTTGAAATTGAATTGTAAACAGGCCGACAGGAAATGGCGAAAGCATTATGTAGATGAGGATAAGATTGCATGGAAAACCGATACATCCATCTATAAAAAAGCAATCTTCTCAGCCAAATCAGAATATTTTGCAGAAACTATTCTGAAATCATCTAACAAATCTAAATGTGTTTTTAGATTGGTCAATGAGATTGCCAATCCTAAGTGCTTGCAAAATGAGATTCTTCCAACTCAGGATCTCTGCGACAGACTGGCAATCTTTTTTTAGGAAAAGATCAGTACCATCATAAATGGACTTAAAACAACTATTCCAGCTGTAGCAGAAAGCCGTACTGGTGGATTTATAACCATCTCGTCTACTGATGCAGGAAAGATGTCATGTGTAGAGGTGGAAGCTGGGACTGTGAACCTGAGCACTCTGGATCATTTTGAACTGTTACCAGAGGAGGAGTTTGGCGGGCTGGCTCTGGGTGTCTCTTCCGGCTCCCCACTGGACCCTCTTCCTCACAAAATCTGGAAGGAATATGCTTCAGAACTATTTCCTAGTCTCAGACAGATCTGTAATTATTTACTTTCCAGTGGGGGTGCGCCATTTAGCTGGAAGCAGGCGCTGGTTACACCTCTTCTAAAGGCTACTCTTGATCGAGCACGCCCAGAAAGCTATAGACCAATATCCCTCTTACCATACCCCATGAAGATCCTTGAACACTGGGTCAGCAGATCTCGGTCTGTGTTTCTGGAGAATAATAACAAGTTGGCGGACATCCAATTTGGTTTTCGCCCAGAACACGGTACGGAGTCTACTTTGGTGACCTTGATGGACGATCTTCGGTTCTTGGCAGACAAGGGACAGTCGACAATATTAATATTTCTCGACTTGTCTGCCGCTTTCGACACGCTCAACCACAGTATTTTGCTGACCCGCCTTGAGGAGGCCGGAGTGGCAGGTACTGCTTTGGCCTGGTTCCGCTCTTATCTTTCTGGTAGGCGTCAGGCGGTGGCCCTTCCGCCGTTTCAATCTACTTTTACCAATATCGGCCACGGTGTCCCACAGGGGTCTGCTATCAGCCTGATTAGGTTTAATGTATATCTTAGTCCTCTGATTGATATAATTCAGGCTCATAAGGTGAAGTTGATAAACTATGCTGATGATACCCAGATTATTTTATCTCTGGATGGCACCCAACCTTCGGCGTTGGAGGATTTTCATGCTTGTATGCGTGATACTGCGCAATGGCTACGGCTGAATTTTCTACAATTCAATTCTGAGAAAACTGAAATAGTGCACTGCGCAGTAGGGAAGGCGCCTCTACCTCTCCCCCATAATTTCTGGCCACTAGGTACTTCCTCCCCTTTGGTCCCGGCCAATAATTTGGGAGTTCTGTTTAGTGCTAATTTGACCCTGGAGGCACAGGTGAATAAAACAGTGGGGTGCTGTTTTGGGATGATTAGAGCCTTGAGAAAGATTTTTCCATTGTTGCCCGCCTCAGTCAGAGCATTAGTAGTGCAGGGTGCGATCTTAAGTCGCCTTGACTATTGTAGTGCCCTGTTGCTGGATTCTCCGAAATATTTGATCCAACATTTGCAACGGGTTCAAAACATGGTGGCAAGATTAGCTCTGGCTAAACTGCGAGACTCTTCTGCCTCAAAATGTTTGGCCGAGCTACACTGGCTGCCAGTGTTGCAAAGAATATAGTTTAAGTCCTTGTGTATAGTGTTCAAGGTCTTGCATGGCTTTGGACCGAAACATCTGCAAGAAAAATTACTTTGGTACATCCCCACTTGACATCTCCGCTCTTCTTCTGCCTGTTTGGCGAAAGTTCCATAGGGTCAAACTGGGTGGATGTGCTTTCAGCATTGCTGCAGCAAGCCTGTGGAACGAGCTGCCACCTGGTATCAGACAATGCAATTCCCTGCTGCTGTTCAGAAGATGTATTAAGACATGGTTATTTCCTAGAATTTGACTCTGTCCTCTGAGTACCTTTCCATTCCCTCTGTTGGCTCTCTGATTAATACTAGTCCTCTAAATTACGTATTGCAGCGCCAGGGTACCCATGGGGTGTTTGTTGAGCTTAATAAATATTATATATATACATATATATATATATATATATATATATATATATATATATATATATATATATATATATATATATATTCACTCAAAAAACTAAGTTTTAGTGGTGTTATAGTTAGCTGGACATTTTACTCATACAAAACCATTGAAATTGCTCCTATATAGTTAGTTGTACTAACTATATTTCGCGCACCCGCAATCCACTGCTGATGATGTCACATATTAGATCATTCATGACATGGTCAGTGACATCACTGATGACATCTCAAATGACATCACTGATGACATCATCCAGTGAATGTGGGTTGCTTCGTTATTTAAATATGCATTATATATATATATAGCATTGCATTGAAGAATAAGTGGATATATATAAATAAATATTTGGATGGAGGATATAGTAGCAGTGTAATTGACTGTTTACTTGACCAATTTATAATGTCTCACTAAATATAGTGGATAGTGACTAAACTGTGTGAATATCTGTATCACTTTGTCAGTTGTTGTGTAAACTGATTCTACAGTTGGTTACAAGCTATGTGAAAGTCTATATTAGTTATTGATTAGTTAACTGAGTATTTGTATGGGAGTGTGAAAGTGTGTGTGGTTCGGTGGGGGGGGGTGTGACTGTCCAAAGATGTGTGAATAGTCGATTCAGTAGATATATGAAGTTAAAACTACATGTTCTAACAGTTGTTTGGGTGAGTGAATATCTTTATGGGTGTGGTGATGAGCAAATATATTTCTCAATGGTACAGGTCCAACAAACTAGAAAAATAAAAGGCAGTGTATGTGTCAGTTGTTGTATATAAATAAGTATACATAAGACACAATGATTGTGTGAGTGACTGTATGGATAACTGTATACTTGTAATAATGATTTTATAATTCACTAAGTATGACTTACTATCTAAATGAATAGAAGAAGTGGTGTTTGTATAAGTGTTTTGCTAAGTAAATATGTAAGTATGATCCATTGTTTGCATAAGTGAGTAAGATGACTTCATATGTGAATAGGATGCGTGCTGTTGTTTAATGTCGATATAGATGTATAAGTATTTTTGATAGTGTTCTATTGTCCATTGACAGCATGTATGAGTGAATCCATAGGTAAGTGATTAGATGTGTGTATACATCTATGAATCACTGAGTGGATTTTTAGATACTTGTATTGCTGTGACAATGGATTTAAATATGATACTCTGTATTTTACAAAGAGTGATGAAAAATTGTAATAGTGTATGAAAAGGTGTATGTGATTGTCACATGGATGATGTCATCAGTGATGTCATTTGGGATGTCATCAGTGATGTCACTGACGATGTCATGAATGATCTAATATGTGACATCATCAGCAGTGGATTGCGGGTGCGCGAAATATAGTTAGTACAACTAACTATATAGGAGCAATTTCAATGGTTTTGTATGAGTAAAATGTCCAGCTAACTATAACACCACTAAAACTTATCGTTTTTTGAGTGAATTTCAAAGGTTTTTTAAAAGCTAATTCCTAACTATATAACTCCTGAAACCTATGTTTTTTTCAGTGAATTTCAAAGGTTTTTTAAATGCTAATTCCTAACTATATAAGGCCTGAAACCTATGTTTTTTCAGTGAATTTGCAAGGTTTTTTGAAATGATAATTCCTAACTATATAAGGCCTGAAACCTATGGTTTTTTCAGTGAATTTCAAAGGTTTTTTAAATGCTAATTCCTAACTATATAAGGCCTGAAACCTATGTTTTTTTCAGTGAATTTGCAAGGTTTTTTTAAATGCTAATTCCTAACTATATAAGGCCTGAAACCTATGGTTTTTTCAGTGAATTTCAAAGGTTTTTCTAAATGCTAATTCCTAACTATATAAGGCCTGAAACCTATGTTTTTTCAGTGAATTCGCAAGGTTTTTTAAATGCTAATTCCTAACTATATAAGGCCTGAAACCTATGGTTTTTTCATTGAATTCGCAAGGTTTTTTAAATGCTAATTCTATTAGCAGATAACGTTTTTATATATTAAACGTTTTTTAAATCTCAAATGCCTGCTTTGCTAACAGAGTTTTTAAGCACAGGCTCTTTTGTCTCTGGTGGCCATCTTGGGAGACTGCATATCATAATTTTTTTTAATGAAATATAGGAGGATTTGAGAAGTCACTCAAAATGTGCCCTAATTTTTCTTTCTTCAGCACTAATCATAATTTCTATGGCAAAATGAACCCCCTAATTTTGTTCCTTTGCAAATTAAATGTTTTAATTGTTAACACTTTATTCTAATCAAGATGACTTCAGGTGTGCCATACTTTTGTCATAAGTAAGACTGTTAGCACTCTAGTTGTTCTTTAGAACACTCTGGGACACTCTGTCATTGGGCTATAGTTGGGCTACATCTGGCTGATATTTGGGCTACTTTTGTTTTTTTTATTGTCTCTGGTGGCCATCTTTGGGCTACATTGGTCTACATTGGGCTACATTTGGGCTCTAACATATATATAGCCCAATGTAGCCCAATATATATTTTTTCAAAGTTAATTTTCGTAAAAACCACTGGAGCACATATCTTGAGACATAGCAAAGGCACATCTTTAGAACACCCTGGGACATTCTGTCATTGGGCTATAGTTGGGCTACATCTGGCTGATATTTGGGCTACATTTGTTTTTTTTTTGTCTCTGGTGGCCATCTTTGGGCTACATTGGGCTACATTGGGCTACATTTGGGCTCGAACATATATATAGCCCAATGTAGCCCAATATATATTTTTTCAAAGTTCATTTTCGTACAAACCACTGGAGCACATATCTTGAGACATAGCAAAAGCACATCGGGCTACCAGTCCCTACAATTTTGCCAAGTTTGGTGGAAAACCATTCAGCCATTCGGGCTAAAAGTGAGTCCAACCGCCCTATGGAAATTAACATGGGGAATACACGTTTTGGGACCCCCCTTTTATCTCGGCCCCCGCTTGACGAATCCCCCCTACACTTTCAGGGAAGGACCGGAGCGCCGCGAGGCAAAGTTAAGGAAAATTTCAGGAAGATTCCTCAACCGGCGCCAAAGTTATTCCCAATAGAATGTTGCGATTTCCCTATGGAAAACAATCCTAACTATATATACCTACTGGCTATCGCCAGTAGGTAATTATATATATATATATATATATATATATATATATATATATATATATATATATATATATATATATATATATATAATATATATATATATATATACACACACACATACAGAACCAAAAATGGTTCCTGGAAACTAGGTTTTAGAAGACATCGTCAAAAGGGGAGGGGGCGAAGGGGACACACCTTCTTTAGACCTTTTCGCAATGGCACAAAACAGAAAATACTGAAACTTTGCATCCAGAACAGTGATTAATAGGTGAAACCCTTTTGATGACCTGGTCAGAAGAAGTTCTATACTCCTTTGCTCCGATACAGTTGATTACCTCTTTAACAGAGAAACTGACAAAACACCCTGGAAATATGATTTTAATATCTCCACACTGACCGAGACAATGGTGGACCTGCTTCACTGACCATTAAACCAAAAATGAGGCTGCCAACAAAACCCAATCTACTAACCAAACTACCAGACTACAAGAGCAAGAACAACATTCAAACTTAACTCGGCTGAATTTCGCAGCGTGGCTCCTGAAGTCAGGCAGTATGGACACAAAATATCCCGCCTACTTACATGGAGATATTAACCACTTGGATGCTAAGGGGTGTGCTAGGAGGACCATTGAATTTCCATTGAAATCAATGGAAAATCCATGACGAGCTGAGCTCGTCATGAGCGTCGAAGGGGTTAAAAGAGGCCAACAATCAGTCAACAAAATCTTTTTATTCCATGAAGTGGAAATTATTTTGCTTGTAGTGGTTGAACTAGAGTCACAATCCTGTTAGCAGTCCCAGAGGATGTTATTTACCATACCGGCTACACTTGGTACAATCTAGGCTTCAACTTCAATCTATTAAAGTACATTAGGCAGCTATGACGCCCTACAGGAGATCTCCAAATCAGATTTAAATTTTCAAGGTTCCAGTAAATAAAGACATCTTGAAAGAGTTGAAAAAAGTATTCTCACCAATCCGAACACTGTCTCTTCCAACAGAAATGAATCGATTTTATCGAAATGAATGGGCCCTCCTTTTAGCCTATTCACGAGGCTGCATTGCAGAACCTTTCCAGGAAAGCAGGCTTTTTAATATCCACCACATCTGCTCGAGGAGTGAGAAAGATACTCGCTTTCTTTCTTCAGTCCTTTAATGGCCTTCCAACCTCAGAGAGTAGGGAGGAGGACACATCCCTCGTTGCCTCCAAAGGCCATTTCTGATTTTCATTACTATTACACTACACGTTTTCTTCCCAAATCCCTCAACACCAGCTACGCAGCCCCTTCACTCATCTGACATAAGAAGAAGGATTTGATTCTACTTTGCCAACAAGAATACATTTAGCCGATCCAGCCATGTGACTTTAGGGTTATCTTTGTCAGGATTTAGCAACTTCTAAACTGATTATTGCTAGATGGGTAGTAGCTTACATTGTTACATGTTATCATCTAGTAGGTAAGCCTCTCACAGGCAAGCCTAAAGTATATTCCACTAGGATTAAAGCAGATGCAATTGCATCGCACAGTAATGTTCCACTTTTGTAGCAAGGCTCAGTATTGTTCTAAACATCGATATTTTTAAGGCAGCAACTTGGAAATCAGTAAATGCATTTACTAGACATTATTGCCTAGCCTCAGACAGACACAATGATGCTAGTTTGTGCCAGGAAACACTTCAAGCCTCTTCAAGTGATCTATATTCTTACACCTAGGGTGGTATTTGTGCTCACATATTCATAGTCTTTTCCTGCTGCCTAACAGCCAGTTAAAATAATTTCAGTTAGCTTGCTACTCTAGTCATGCATTTATGGCTATTAATGAAGACCTATGATACTGAAGAAGTGATTATTTTAGTGCTAGTTCTGCATTGTAGGAATCTTCACTGAATTCATGAACAAGCTCCCTGCCACCCTGGCTAAGTAGAGTTGGGTACTGGAAACTCCATTACGACATTTTCCGTAAAAATGAACTGACTTTGAAAGGCAACTGCCAGTACAGAGCATCATGGGTAGGGTAATCTCCTGTAGTCTTAAAGAGATACCTTTTGTTTTTACAACTTTCAGTACAGACTATCGTGCTACTTTATTTTTTCTTTCATGTTATACACTTTCTACTTCTTTTGCTAGTAAGGTGCTGCAATGCTGACTTGAAGAACAAGTTGCTTACCTTCAGTAACGCATTATCTGGTAGAGACACTATCTAGCTGCAGATTCCTTACCTTTAAATTTCCCAGCTGTCAAACTGGATTTGGAAACTTTTGCATGAACAGTACCCCTTCGCGCCATCTGGTTGGTTCCGCCTGGCGTCAGCGGCGCCGGAGGTGACGTCACAGTCACCCATATAGGCGCCAACCAGGCGCACAGACATAAGTTACTTTTCACAACTTTCCACACCAGGAGCACAGAGCCATGAAGTGAACTGCAGCTAGGTATTTGTCTCTACCAGATAATGCGTTACCAAAGGTAAATAACTTTCACTGTCTGGAAAAACCACCTCAGCTCCATCCTATACAAAATATCAGGCCAGAGGCATTCAAAATGGACGCTAAAGACCTCCATGTCTTTGTTTCACACACACACAATATGCATGTACGAGACAGGCCACAAACATGCAGAACATACACCTGGGATCTTAGCACTAGGATCTGGGTAAGTGCATAGAAGTGGAAGTTTACACAAGTGGGACAGTAGGCCTCCACTCAAATAACAAAGATAAAAAGATGTGGTCACAGCTATTAGGTCCTGTCACCACAGCTCTACGTTCTAATCCAATAACTGGGACAGTAGTCCACAGTCTGTACAATTAGAGCGTTCTGTCCAGGTACAGATCTTGGCCTCTTTACACTCACTAGATTAGTGTGAGGCTAAGATTAAAGTAAAACAGAAAATGTTACTTGTAGTCCTAGTCGTACATCTTTGAAATTCATACACTCCTGACCCTTGAGCACATTTCCATATTTATGTTTTCCATGAATATGAATACTGGGTTCCACTGCCCATATGATGAACAGCACCCTTTATAGCAGCCTATCAAAGATGAGATGAGATTTTTTTTCCCTGAGTGTCATCTTTATGACTGAAAAAATACCCACATCTGATAGAGACTTCTAGCTGCAGATTCCTTACCTTTGAATAGATACCCAAGCCATACCAACCAGGCGGTGGGCTGCAGACAAATTGACTATACTAAGAAGTCCTGCAGAACAGAACAGGCGCAATGCCCATCTCTGCAGACCTGACTGTCCAGGCAGTAGTGTTTGTCAAACATGTGCAGGGGCGCCCACTTTGTTGCCTGGCAGATGTCCAGGACTGAAACCCCACTAGCTAATCCTGTAGTCGCAGCTTTTCCTCCGGTAGAATGTGTGTGAAAGTGGCTCTATATATACTGGACAATAATGAAGTACAGTGTATATAGAGTCCACCAACCCCAAATGTATAACAGAGGTTAAAGTCAGGACTGACCTTACTCTTAAAAGTGGTAGCTTGGTCGAGCAGTAAGGCAGTACCAGAGGGTAGTGCAAAGCATTTGTTGTACACACTCAGTCAGCAAAGCATTTCACACACTCAAAGGCTGAACTCCATGCCAATTATTTTTATATCAAAAGATATAGTTGTTTCATTTTTAGAACCAACAGGCCTAAAAATAGACTTCTCTAGATATGAATACTATCATGTAGTTACTTTGCAAGGAAGCAAAAAAGTTTGTGAACACAATAGATACAGGAGTTGCTGAAGGTAACACAAGTCTAGACACACTTTAGCATTGAGCTCAATTGGTTTTTCAGCATATAAGTACAGTTGATTACCCCACAGATTACTTTTGTAGTTCCAGGACTAGATCCTAGATTCAGTCCTGGGGTCTAAACTGAAACCAATTTAGTAAAACCGTTTTAGTTACTGTAGTGAATTTGCATGAATATAAAGCTGTTTTAAAAGTTTACAGTAGAAACTTTTCAAAGTAAATTTGACAATGTTATCCAATGGGAGAAAATTCAGGTTACAGGTAAAGTACGATCGCGTTACTTTTGTAATCCAGTACTGAGCTCCTGGGGCCAGCACTGGGGTCTTAACTTAAAACAGGAGGGTAATTGCGTTTCAGTATTTCGTATGATTTTTAAAGAATATTTCAAGTTTTCAAAAGTAGATACTTGTCAGAGAAAAGCAGATAATGGGTTCCTATGGAGAAAATACAGATTACTAGTAAACCCGGTCAGGATTACTTTTGCGGTTCAGCACTGGGCTACAAGATACAGTACTGGCTTCTCCCCTGCTTACAGGTGAGTACTTAGGAATTCGGCTGATTTTATATGAATATTTTCAGTTTCCAAAACTTAGGGCCGTTACAGGTAGGGCAAGGAAGAGTGAGTACACCCCTAGCCTGCTCCTCTCCTGTGGGAGGGGGGCAGGAGCCGAGCTGGGATTGGGCAGGGCTGCCCATCTTCAAGATGGCCGGAGCCGGGGTTGTGCTTTAACTCGTCTCCCCCAAGCTGGCACACCCCCCTTCCTGACGTAATTTTTCCTGCCAGTCTTCCCGCCAGAGTGGGGGTCAGTTCTGGTGGGGGCTGGTTGCTGGGTACAGCAAATGGTCTGGGGAAGCTCACAGAGGCGGTATGCCTTTGAAGCTTCCCCTGCCCATCCTGGGGGAGGAGACCTAGCACCTCGCCCAGGATGTGCATTGTTGCAGGCCCAGGAGAGTGGGGGCTCTCCTACCCAGGGGTCCAGGAACATGTCTGCTGTGCGGCAGCCTCTGCAGCCACTCAGCCCAGATGTGGATTGTACGTTAGGCTTTCAGGAGGCATCTCTAAGATGCCCTCTGGTGCATTTTACATTAAATCACACACTGGCATCAGTGCGGGTTTAATGTGCTGAGAAGTTTGGTACCAAACGTGTCAGTCTTCAGTGTAGCCATTATCGTGCTGTGGAGTTCGTAATGACAACCTGCCAGCACTGTATACTCTTAATGGCATCACTGCACTTACAGTGCCCAGGAATGGCCCTGGGTACTGTAGGGGCACAGGGCTTATGCACCTGTGCCCACACCTCTGGCATAGGGCACCGAGCTAGAGGGGTGACTGAAGTATGCCAGGGTAGTGGGTTCTGTGGGCATGGCACACAGGGATGTGTGCCATGTCGATTCTTTGTTTGGTTCTGTACTCAGACACACAGCCTGCAAAGGCAGTGTGTGGGTGTCAGGGTACAGGGCCCCTGAGCGTGGCACAATAAGTGCTGCAGCCCTCAGGGGTCTTCTCTGGTTACCATGCCCTGGGTACCTAGGGTATCATTTACTAGGGGCTGACAGGTCCACAGAGATGCCAATTAGGTTTTAGTTTCAACATAGTTTTAGGGAGGGAACACAGGCCCTGGGTACCTGGTTGGCAGGGACCCAGGGCACGCTCAGTCAAAGCACATCAGCAGTTCAGGAAAAAGTGGGGGCATACCAATGCAAGAAAGATGGCACTTTCTCACAGAATGGGATGTAATCCCTCAAGAGGCTGCTTTTTAGCCAGGGCATAGCATATGTTGATAAAGAGAACGACCCAGTGCAAAATGGTCTGTCTCTGAACTGCCTGACCTTTTTTAGCTCCTACATAGCCCATGAAGTGTTGGTCGTCCACCCTGAACGCTTTTGTGTGGTTAAGTCAGAACAACAATGCTCTTTTTTGGTCCGGACGGTGGAGTAGCTCCTGCTCTTTAGAGGGATGCAGAGGAGCATAAAAAGCGGGCAGGGTGACCGGTTGTTCCAAATGGAATGGAGTCTCAACTTTAGATAGGAAAGAGGCCTGGGTGCAAAGCACCACCTTGTCCGGGAACGCCATAAGATAGTGAGACTTGGATGATCAAGCCTGCAGCTCGCTCAACCTTTAGGCAGATGTTCTTGCCACTAGAAAAGCTGTCTTGATGGTAAGCAGCATTAAGGGACTATTGTGTAGCGGCTCAAAGAGAGCATACATGAGGTAAGTGAGAACCATGCCACTGAGGCATGATGAAGGACAAAGGGGGAAACATATGTACAAGCTCTTTTAGAAACCTATGTACAAGAAAGGACTTAAATAAAGAGGGTTGGTCAGGCAGCCACAGGAAAGCAGACAAAGCAGAGATATAACCCTTGAGAGTTCCCAAAGCAGAGCACTGTTGGGCAAGGGTAAGAATGAAGCGAAGAATCTCCGAAAGAGGGTCAATAGACTTTTCTGTACAATATTTGACATATTTTTGCCAACAGCATGCATATACTGTTTGGATGGAGGGCAGCCTGGCCGCCCAGATAATTTTACAGAATTCGGGAGCAGGTGCAAAAGCAATTAACTGTCGCCGCTCAATCTGCACGCAAGGAGACCGAGAGTTGACCAGTTGGGTGGAGGACCCTACCCTGCTGCTGTGACAGAAGATCCTCCAGAAGGGGCAGCCTGATCGAAGTATTGATGCTCATTTGAAGAAGCTCCGGATACCAAACTCTCCATGCCCAGTCCGGAGCTACAAGAATGACATTGGGCCTGGTCATTCTTGATCTTCTTGAGAACTCTGGGTAGAAGCGGTATGGGCGGAAAAATGTACAGGAGGCCTGAGCTCCAATAGCGATGAAAAGAGTCACTGAGCAATAGCCGCCTTGGAAACTCAGATGCAAAATATTGCTCATACTGCACATTCCCTTCGGACTACAAATCTAACCAATGCTCTTCCGAGTGCTGAAAGAGTCCTTGTGCCACCTGTGAATTAACACACCACTTGTGATCCGCTAGGCATCGACGGCTGAGATCGTCCACCCTGGCGTTCAGAGAACTGGCCAGGTGTTGAACCACCAGGGTCATTCCGTGCTGTTTCAGCCAGGTCCAGAGATGCAGGGCCTCTTGACAAAGGTCAATGACCCCACCTGCCCTGCTTGTAGCAGTACCACCTGACGATGGTGTTGCCCGTGAACAATTGCACAAACTTCCCTTGACATTGGGAAGAAATGCTTTCAATGCTACTTGGATCGCCTGGAGCTCCAGTAAGTTGCAAGGGGGTCCGGATTCCGCCGGAGACCAGAGTCCTCTGATCGCCACCTCTTCCAGATGCTGCCCCATGCCAGGAGTGACGCATCTGTCTCTACCATCAGGTCTGGTTGGGAAAGGGAGAAAGGCTGCCTTTCACCCAATCGTGGTTCGTAAGCCACCACTGCAGGCCTTTTGCAATTCCCTCTGAGATTTGGACGAAGTTAGAGAGATTCCCCTAATGCTGAACCTATTTGAACTTCAAGTCCCACTGTAGAGCCTGCATATGCCATCTGGCATGATTTACCAACAGGATGCAGGAGGCCGAGGCCCAGCAACACTCAGAGTTATTCTCACTAAAATCCAGGATAGAGGCCGAAACATCAGTATCATAACCTGAATATTCTGGACTTGCTGCTCGGGAGAATAGATGAAAGGGACCATCTGAGAAGAAGTGAGGTGTGACTTTGGCACGCTTATAGTGAACCCCAGCAAATGCAAGAGGTCTGCCGTACTCTGGATGTGGGAGAACGCAGTCTAGGGAAAGGCTGCCTTCAACAGCTGGTTGTCGAGCCTGAAAGACTGACACCCCTAACCTACGCAGATGAGCTGCAACCACCGACATCACCTTGGTGAGCACCCAAGGGGTGGTGGTAAGGCCAAAGGATAGCACAGTGAACTGAAAGTGCTTGTGTCCTACCCTGACCACAGGAGACGCCTTTGGACAGGCAGCATGGTGATGTGAAAGTAAACATCCTGCAAAAATGAAGGCTACCAGCCAGTCTCCTTGGTCTAGGGCAGCGAAGACGTGAGCCACAGTAAGCATTTTGAATTTTGCTTTCTTGAGGAAGAAATGACAGTTCGGAGATCTAGAATAGGTCGAAGGGAATATGCTACTTACCTGTATGCATCTGTTCTTGGCATGTAGAGCTGCAGAGTTGTACACTTAGCAATAGATCGCCACCTGGTGTTGGGCTCGGATGATTGCAGGTTGTTGTCTTCTTGGAAGAAGTCTTTGTAGTCACGAGATAGGCGACTCCTCCCTTGGACAATACTGCGCATGGTCATCGACTCCATCCTCAGATTGTTTTTCGCCATGATGGGAAATGATGGAGTTAGTAGAAGTAAAGAGAAAGGATGTCCATGCGTGTGCATCTAAGTAAGATGAGTACTGGAACAGATACAAGTCCTGGGGAGACGGGAGGGCGTGTACAACTCTGCAGCTCTACATGCCAAGAACAGATGCATACTGGTAAGTAGCATATTCCGTTCGAGGCATATGAGCTGCAGATTGTACACTTAGCAATGATTGTGCAGCAGTGTCTCCCCTAGCGGTGGTCGCTTGTATCCGTTGCAGCATACTGAAATAGTGTTTTAAGGACAGCTTGGCCTACTGCAGCTTGCTGCTTGGCTTGCACGTCAACACAATAGCGTTTAGTGAAGGTGTGTATGGTAGACCATGTTGCTGCCTTGCATATGTCATCTAGTGGTATGTTTCCTAAGAAAGCCATAGAGGCTCCTAGTTTGCGAGTGGAGTGCGCTCTAGGAGGAACTGTTAGTGTACGTTTAGCTTTTTGATGGCATATTTGAATACACTTTACAATCTATCTGGCAATTTCTCCTTTAGAGATGGGATTGCCTTTGTGTGGGCAAGAGAAACATACAAATAGTTGTTTTCTCTTTCTGAAGGATTTAGTCCTGTCTGTGTAGTATAAAAGAGCTCTTCTAACATCTAAGGTGTGTAAAGCCCTTTCCGCAACAGAGTCTGTTTTTTGAAAAAACACTGGTAACTCTACTGATTGGTTAAGGTGAAAAGGAGTAATCACTTTTGGCAGGAATTTAGGATTGGGTCTAAGAACCACTTTGTTAGGGTGTATCTGAAAAAAAGGTTCTTCTATTGTGAATGCTTGTATTTCACTAACTCTTCTGAGAGAGGTCATGGCAACAAGGAAGGCAGTTTTCCATGTTAGGAATTGCAGTTCACATTTGTGTAAAGGCTCAAAAGGGGGGCCCATAAGCCTTGTAAGGACCACGTTTAGGTTCCATTCTGGTGCAGGTGGTAACCTAGGTGGGATTATTCGTTTTAATCCTTCCATAAAAGCTTTTATCGCAGGTACTCTAAAGAGAGATAGATGCTGTCTATTTTGTAAATAGGATGCAATTGCTGCTAGATGCAGTCTTATGGAAGAATAAGCCAAGTTGCACCTTTGTAGGTGTAGAAGGTAGCAAATAATATTTTGGATGGAAACATCCAATGGATCAATGTGATTGTTGTTACAGTATATTGCAAATCTTTTCCACTTAGCAGCATAGCATGCTCTAGTGGTGGGTCTTCTAGCTTCTTTAATTATATTCATACAGTCTGGTGGTAAGTTTAAGTAGCCAAACTCTAAGACCTCAGGAGCCAGATCGCCAAATTCAGTTGGTTTGGTTCTGGGTGCCTTATTTCTCCATGGTTCTGTGTTAACAGGGTTGGCGTGAGCCTTAATTTCTGATGTGGAACCAGTGAGAGATCTAGTAGCGTGGTGAACCATGGCTGTCGTGCCCATGTGGGGGCCACTAGTATTAATTTGAGAGACTGTTGTCTGAGCTTGCGTACTACTATTGGAATGAGTGGGAGAGGCGGAAAAGCGTATGCAAATCTGCCTGACCGGTTCATCCATATTGCATTCCCCACCGACCATGGGTGTGGAAACCTGGCGGCGAAGGTTGGGCATTTTGCGTTTTCGTGGGTGGCAAACAGATCTATTTGTGGCTGCCCCCACCTTTGGAAAAATGGTCGGAGAACCTGTGGGTGCAACTCCCATTCGTGAATCTGTTGTGACTGATGACTCAACAGATCTGCTATCTAATTGTGAATTCCTGGGAGGTGTTCTACAGTCAGGTGTATGTTTTGAGGGATGGCCCATCTCTAAATGTTCTGTGCAAGCTGGGACAGTTGCAGAGAGTGTGTCCCCCCTGTTTTTGTATATAATACATAGCTGTCATATTGTCCGTCCGGATTATAACAGCTTTGTTTTGCACTTGTACTTGAAAAGTCTTGAGTGCTAGGAAAATCGCTAGCAACTCTAAATGATTGATGTGGAACAGTTTTTGTTGGCTGTTCCATTGGCCTTGAGTGGTATAGTGCAGGAGATGGGCTCCCCATCCTGTGAGGGATGCATCTGTTGTGAGCACTATTTGTGGAACAGGGTCTAGGAACGGCCGTCCCTTTGTCAAGTTTTTGGTGTTCCACCATTGCAGAGAGCGATATGTACGGCTGTCCACCAACACCAGGTCTGTGAGCTGACCTTGAGCCGGATTCCACTGTTGTGCTAGACATTCTTGTAGTGGACGCATTTATAGTCTTGCGTGAGGAACTATGAAGATGCAAGATGCCATCATGCCTATTAGTTTCATGAACACTCTGGCTTGAAGAGAGTGCTGGCATTGAAAAAGGGTGACTAAGCTCTGAATGCTTTGAATCCTGGCTTGACTGGGATAGGCTAGAGCTAATGAAGTGTCTATGGTAGCTCCTAGATATTGGTGAACGTGCGAAGGCTCTAGGTGCGACTTGGTGTAGTTTATTGTAAACCCTAAGTCGTGTAATGTTTGTATTGTTTGTTTTGTGTGTTGTACACACTGGTTGAACGATCTTGCTTTTATGAGCCAGTCATCGAGGTAAGGGAAGACATGTATCTGTTGTCTTCTGAGATGTGCTCTACTACTGCTAAGCACTTTGTAAACACTTGTGGTGCTGTTGTGACCCCGAATGGAAGGACTTTGAACTGATAGTGTTGTCCTTGTATGACAAATCTTAGATACTTCCTGTGCGCAGGATGTATAGGAACATGAAAATAGGCGTCCTTTAGGTCTAGTGTTGTAAGAAAGTCTCCCTGTTCTAGTAATGGGAGTACTTGTTGTAAAGTGATCATGTGAAAATGATCCGATTGAATGTAGTTGTTTAGGGGTCTGCGGTTGAGAATCGGTCTTAATGTCCCGTCCTTTTTGGGTATTAGGAAATACAGGGAGTAGACTCTTGTTCCTTGTTCCTGTAAGGGGACCACTTGAATAGCATCTTTTTGTAGAAGTGCTAGAACTTCCTGTTGAAGCAGAGTTATGTGTTCTGTGGACATTGGACGCTGCCTGGGTGGTATGTTTGGGGGGGTTGCTGTGAGTTCTAGGCAGTAACCATGTTGGATAATTTGTCTTACCCACCTGTCTGTTGTGATGGAATTCCAGACAGGTAGGAACTGTGATTGTCTGCCCCCCAAAGGAGTGGAATGCTGTAGGGGAGGCAGAGGGAAGTCACTGTTTGGGAGGGGAAGAGGAGCAGATTGTTGTTATTACCTCTACCTCTTCCCTTATTGTTGTTGCCTCTGTACCCTCCTCTAAAGTAGCCTTTATTAGAGGGGGTTTGTGTATGTGTTTTAAAAGATGATGTGTTATCTGCGCCGGTCTGCTTGGAGCCTCCTCTATAAGAGGAGCGACGAAAAGAACTTCTAGTCTGGGTGGATTGTAATGCACCCATAGACTTAGCAGTGTCTGTGTCCTTCTTCATCTTCTCTAGTGTGTTATCTACTTCTGGCCCGAACAACTGGTTCTGATTGAAGGGCTGGTTGAGGATGGTAGTTTGTACCTCTGGTTTGAAACCGGAAATGCGTAACCATGCATTACGTCTGAGCATAACACTAGTGTTAACTGCTCTGGATGCTGTGTCAGCTCCATCTAGTGCGCATTTAATTGAGGCATTAGATATTAATTTGCCTTCTTGTAAGAGCTCTGCTGCCTGATCTTTGTATTGATCTGGTAGGTGTTCCATTATTTTTTTCTAGTTGGTCGTAGTGAGCCCTGTTGTAGCGTGAGAGTAAGGCTTGTGTGTTTGCTATGCGCCATATGTTTGTTGCTTGCGCAGCAATCCGTTTCCCTGACGCATCAATAATTTTTGATTCTTTGTCAGGCGGGGGTGTGTCACCAGAAGTCTGGGAATTGGCTCTTTTACGTGCATTTGACACTACCAAAGAGTCTAATGGCATATGTCCCTTAATGTAGACTGGATCAGCTGGTGCTGGTCTATACTTTTTCTCTATTCTGGGATTTAGTACCCTACACCTTACTGGATCTTCAGTATCAAAATCTTTATTCGATTGTAAAAATTACAATCATAAAAGTACAATTCATAAGTACACATTTTAAAAACATTCCAGACAATTCATTTCATGTGGCAAGTAAAGGACACAGTATACAGTACAAGAAAAAGAAGGTACAGCGGGCACTATAAGCATGAGCAATATATAGTTAAAAAACATAAATTACTATATTGTTTAAAAAGCACCTAAAACATTCACAGCATAATTATCCGTCCATACTTTTCCTAAAACAAATGGCTTTTTTAAAAAAGTTACAGACAAATAGGGTACAATCACAATTCAGTAGTTGTAGGTAGTAAAGTGCGGGCTTGATTTGTAAAAAATTCAGTTTTTTAAGGCACGGTTTAAGGTATAATTTCCGTGGGATAGAATAATAAGGGCAAATAAAAAAAGTGTGCCAGGTCTTGAGGAGACTTACCGTCGCAGCCACAAGCTGGCAACACTTCACCCCGTTGAGCCCCACTTGGTACCGCCAGTAGTAGATGATATAGATCGAAGCGGAACCTTATTAGCAAAAACCGTTCATAACTAGTCATAGGCCATGTCAAATAAGGTTCCGTTTGTGGACAGGTTTTAAGTAGTTGGTGTTTCCTTACACTAACCTTCTGTATCTCAACCTCTTCTCTGTCAGTACATCTTAACAGTAATATGGCGTTTTTTACCGAAACGACATCAAGTTTTGTAATCAAGTTGGGAGCATAAAACAAGTCAGAACGGCCAATTGCCGTCAAACAATCCTTTATATATTTTACCCACGGGATTTTAAACCTACCGTCTAACGATAAGGCCTCTTTCAATAGGGCATGTGTGAGTGGAATGTCGGTATTAAGCCAACAATTCAGCCAACACAAGACCGGGTTCACTGCTGTTCTGTCACTTAGATAAGGGACCCCCAACTCCTCATGTACAGAGTAATTCCCAGTACCCCTTGGCAGCCTCAGTATCTTTTTCAGGACGTTATTTTCTGCAACCTCTAGGTCTTTTATCTTACGATAGCCCCAGAGCTCGCTACCATAGCAGGCGACAGCAACACTTTTTGCCAGGTATAATTTGAGCAATGCGGCCGTAGGACAGTTGCCAATTTTTTTTCCAAAGCCAAGAATGGCCGCATTTACCCTTGTTGTTTCGCCCTTCTTTTTGGACACTGCGGGGCCCCACGTTAATTTGTAGTCTAAGAGGACCCCAAGGTATGAGAAAGAGTTAGTTGAAGGGATTTTCTCCCCGTTTATGCTAAAGGAGTCGGTTTTCCGGGTACCCTTTCCTGTTTTCATGACATAGGACTTGGAGTTGTTTATGCTAAGGCCACGTGACGCCATAAACTTAAAGAAGGAATTTAGTAGTTTTTGAAGACCGATTGCTGTCCTGGATATAAGAACCGCATCGTCTGCGTAGAGTAGCACTGGCACCCCTTTGCGCTCAACAAGGGGGTAGTCTGCTTCAGTATTTAAAAGAAATTCCTCCAGTTCGTTTATATACAGGTTAAAGAGAAATGGGGCCAAAATGCAGCCTTGTCGAACTCCCCGATTTATTCTAAATTCGTCCGTTACTTTAAGGTCTTGGGTGTAACGGACGTTAGCTTTTGTATCCGAATGCAAGTCGGCTAGGAGGTTGACAAGATTCCTCTCTACACCCATTCTCAACAAGGTAGCCCATAATAAGCTTCTGTCCACGCAATCGAAAGCGGACGACAGGTCCATAAATGCCATGTAGACAGTTCCTTGTCTAGCCAGGGTATATTTACTTAAAATCAAATATAGGTTCAGGCATTGTGTGATAGTCGAATGACCGGGTCTGAACCCATATTGTATAGGTGATAGAATATTATTGTCTTTAGCCCATGTGGATAGCCTGTTAAGAATTACCCCCCCTACCACCTTAACTACTGAATTTATTAAAGAAATCGGCCTGTAACATAATGGGCTGCTGCGGTCGCCCTTTTTAAAAACGGGGACTATGGTCGATAGACCCCACGTATTTGGGCACCCCGTTATAACTGCTGCATTTATTACCGCCGTGAGAACGGGAGCCCAAAAGGGGATACTAGACTTAAACAGGTCCGGTGGTAGACCATCCGGGCCCGGGGCCTTGTTGCTAGTTAGACCTTGGATCCCCCTTACAACCTCATTAACTGTAAAGCATAATGGGTTTGCAGATGGTATTAAAAAGGCATTTTCTACCCCATGCTCATTACTCTTAAAGATTGTACTAAAGTGAGTCACCCACTCCCCTTCTGAAATGCTTGTACCTAGGACTGTGTCATTTGGGTTATCAAACAATGGTTTGTTGATAATTTGCCAGAACTTGCTACTGTTCCCCAGCACTGTAGGATCAAGGAGGGATTCTATCGTATTAGCCTTGATTTCCTTTTTTCTAACGGCTAATGCTTTCCTATAAGTCTCACGAAGGCTTTTTATCAGGTCAGGGTCTCTAGGTTTAATTTTTAGGGCGTTCTTCAGGTCTCTGCTTGCCTTTGAGCAGTTGTGGTCAAACCATTTAACATGTTTTCTACTTTGCCCCTTTGTTGGTGCTGTTAACATGGAGCCAATTTTAGAAACCAGCCCCGCAAACCCAGTCAAAATATTCGTGGAGGATGAGTCAAAAGATGAGCATACTGACAGCTCCTCCTCACATGCACTATTTATTTTAGAATATAAATTGTCTTGGTTTATCGTTGTCCATTTGATACGGCGTCTGCCATTTATACAACTCAGCGTGCCTCGGTCATTGCGAGACGGTCGTTTGGTGAGTAAAAACCCACCCAAGCTAATAACTAGGGGGTTATGATCACTGTACACACTGAGGAGAATAGTAAATTGCAAAACCCAATGTACAAGATCTGAGGATAGAAATATATGATCTATAAAGGATCCCTGACCGTGTCCTTTGAAAGTTGGGGTGTCAAAGATTTTTGTATCAGGAACCATGGACATAGCTACTGTTAAGTTATTATCATTCACTAAGTCATTTAGGTTCTTACCACCCCTGGTATGAGAAAAGTGAAAACCTTCAGCACTGTTACATCCCAGGGAGCCCATTGGGGTAGAGCCTGGATTACCACATGGGTGAACATTAAAGTCACCTACTATCATCAGGTTCCGGGATACAGTGTGTGCATTATTTCTCAATAGTTCTGTTAGGGATATAATGTTACAACCACCATTACTGCTATTAGCATTATAAAAGTTGACCAAAGTCAAAACATTCTTGCCATTTTTTAAGTCAAGCATCTGAATGTTCAAGTTATCATTATGACAGATGCTGATTTTGCAGAGCAAGCCCAGGTTTATAAAGGTGGCCAGGCCCCCCTTTGCTCTGCCCCTAATCGAGGCAACCGCTGGAATGATAAAGCTTAAAAACCCTTCTATGTGGACGTTTTTGTCCTCCAACCACGTCTCTTGAAGGCACACAATAGTAAATTTTTTAATAAATGATAACCAGGCTGGGTCACATAACTTGTCGGCCAAACCGGCTATGTTCCACGAAATTAGGCTCACACAATCGTCTAATGCTGGACATATAAGGGTTTCACTGAAGATTGGTGCGGGTGTTGCAGTTGGTATCTCAATATGTGTGATCCCCGTATCCGCAATACTTGCTGCAACTGGTTCTAATAGCACCCGGATAGGAACATAAACCCCATACGAGGCAGAAGAATTGTCGACTATGGGTGGAAGGTCCGAAGTTACCGGTGACATACTGAAATAGTCTTCATGGCAACCTATCATACGTACACCCTTATCAACATCACTTTCAGAGACACTATTATCTGACATTATAGCAGATAAAGGCGGTAAAGACACCTCATTAATCCTGGAAGACACTGTAGATAAAACAGCGGGTGAACTACTATTCATATCAACATATGTTACAGCAATATGTGTTTCTGTTTCATAGCAGCAAATACCCTTCTCTTCCTGTGACCTTGTGATACAGGAAACATTTTCACCCTCCCCCACACCCTCTACACACCTTAAACATCAGTCACATTCCTCCAGGCCGCTAAAGGCCCCAAACCTGTTATAAAGCTCTAGAGGGGTAACCCTTTGCTTCTATTTTGTGGGTTAGTGGTATAGTATTCCACCCCTGCATTGCAGGTGTCGGAGCTAAATAAGGCATATATGCAGGATTCAGTGCAGACTCCATGATTAAGGACTGGGGGGGTAAAATAGGTGTTATTAGTATTGTCGGGGAAATACAGCGGATCTAGGGTAAAAGTACGTCAAGGGACGTGGTACAATGCAGCTATTTTCATTGGCAAAAGGCCAATTCAGTATATGTTGTACTGCTTTTCTGTCCCTAAAATTTATAACCACAACGTCACCCCCTATATCCTTCGCTCTGCCCCCCAACCAGGTCATGCGCCGGACATGAACTATTTCGCCATTTACCTGGTTGGGTTTAGGTCTATACAGAGAGAGCCAGTGCGTTATTTTATTTTTTAGTTGAAAATATCCCTCACTTTTTCCATTAGTCAGTTCTGGGACCCCGGTGAGTACAACCACATACGGTAATGCTTCTGGTGGAAGTTCCATAGGCGGTATCCTAATCTGACCCCCTCTCCCCCGGGTAATCACATTCCCGTCGGGTCTAGGGTGTCTATCCGGAAGGGTACTAGATTCCCTGGTCAAGATGTTAGCTGTAGTGGCAGCATTACTGTCAGAGGTTGTAGTAATTGGTCTTCCCTGAACTGCTATTAATTCTGTTGACAGAGATTTATTTGAACTGTTGCCATCAGGTATTATCACAACCGCATGCGATCGATTAGGGGCAGCTGGAATTGCTACTGCTGCCTGACTATTACCAATAGAGGGTGCAGGGGGTGTAGGGACAACAACATTTTTTGAGAGAGGGTGCGTTTTTGTGATAACTTTTTGTTGTTGCACTTTTGAAGGCCCTTCTGACCGAACAAAATTCCCTAGCTTGGTCAGGTCCCCCTCTATTTTACCCATCCTTAACTCCAACCCTTTAAATCTTTCTGCCAATGCAAGCATGTAAGTACGTACAATCAGCTCAATATTGTCCAAAAGAGACTTAGAGGAACCCGGTTGTAAGTCTTCTTCCATTTGAGTATGGGCAATAACTAGCTCTGTAGTTGCTTGAGATGAGGTTTTTAGGGTAGGAGAAACAGCTGCTGTTACTTGTTTAATGACGGGACCTCCCGATGACGTTATAGCGGCAATGTTCGCCTTTTTGCCAAACTAAGTGTGGCTTAATTTGGACTTATTTACAGTTGTTGTTTTCCGTCTCCTTTTGGGAGGTGGGGGCCCGTTCATTTTAAGTGGCGGTGACCTCAAACTTTTACCTCTTACAACTTTGCCGGGTCTAATTGTAGGTGAAATCAAAATCTTGGAAGTGTTATTAGGGGCATTCGACACAATTAATGAGTCTTGTTGGATTTGGGTAGGTGACACAGCTGGGGCTAAGCATTCTTGAAGGAGCAAGGGTACGCTGGCAGTTAGTGACGTATTGTCTGCTGGTGTAGTGATCAGATCGTCGTCCAGAGTAACAGACATTATAGGTTCAGAAAATGTTCTGTTTTTTATACGTTCTATTGAGCGGCGGCGATCTGCCCTCCTCTCTGCTAGCAGCAGCTCCTTGTTACCCTCGGGAGCTGGTTTCAGAAAGTAATCGTCCAGGGTTCGATTTAACAAGCCCACATTTTTATCTGCTCCCGCAGTGGCAGGGCTGGTAGCAGCTGTTGCCATCATACGTAGAAAAGTAGAGGCAGGATCAGTAGAGAAGAACAAGTTACTTACCTTCGGTAACGCTTTTTCTGGTAGATACTATATCTGCCTGTGGATTCCTCACTTTGTGAATATCCCCCTTGCGCCAGCAACGTTCGGAAATTTTCTTCGTAGTACGCCGACGTGGGCGACGTCACAGGAGCACGGCATCGCGCGCGACTCCGTCTGACGTCACCGACCCCATATCAGGCCCACGCCGGCGTGATGACGTCAGTTCCGCCCTTTTTTCCGTGCCTTCGAGGCACACGGACGGACCAACGATAGCAAATATGCAAATATACAATGTACACAGTACATATAGAACTAAATCAATAGTATAAACCATATATACAGCAAGACCAGGTATAGCAGAGTGGACAACGGGGAGGCGGGTGGGTCAGTGAGGAATCCACAGGCAGATATAGTATCTACCAGAAAAAGCGTTACCGAAGGTAAGTAACTTGTTCTTCTGATAGATACATCTGCCGTGTGGATTCCTCACCTTGTGAATAGATTCCCACAGCAGTCCCCACTCCCGGAGGAGGGTGCCCACTCTGCTACACCAGGAAGTCTTGGAGGACAGAGCGCGCGAAGTGGCCATCCCTCCTCACCTCGGTATCCAAGCAGTAATGCTTTGCGAAAGTGTGGAGGGAGGCCCAAGTCGCGGCCTTGCAAATATCCTCAACAGGTACACCCCTAGACAAAGCAGATGTTGCAGACTTTGCTCTAGTAGAATGTGCTCTAATACCCTCAGGAGGGTCCTTACCATCAAGGGAGTAGCAGATCTTGATGCACAGGATTATCCACTTGGAAAGTGTGCGCTTGTGCACCGCTCTGCCCTTCTTGCAGCCAGCAAAACCAACAAACAGCTGGTCGTCCATCCGGAAGTCTTTAGTCCTGTCCAGATAGAACGACACCGCCCTCTTAGGGTCCAGGCGGTGCAGTCTCTCTTCCTCCTTAGACGGGTGAGGGGGAGGATAGAAGGTAGGAAGGGTAATGGACTGCCCAAGATGGAAAGGAGTCACCACCTTAGGCAGAAAAGCAGCCCTGGTCCTGAGAACCATCCTTTCAGCATGAATGGTCAGGAATCGGGGTTTGGAACTTAGAGCTTGAAGCTCACTTACCCTCCTTGCCGAGGTGATTGCAACGAGGAAGATCGTTTTAAAAGAGAGAAGCCTCAATGGACACTTGTGCAAGGGTTCGAAGGGAGAACCCATTAAAAAGGTCAGCACAAGATTCAAATCCCAATGAGGAACAACAAAAGGAGTAGGAGGGAACATATTTATGAGACCCCTCAAGAATCTCAAAACCACCGGAGATTTAAAGAGAGATGGCTGATCCGGCAAACATAGAAACGCCGATAAGGCTGAAAGATACCCCTTGACCGTGGCCACAGCCAAACCTTGCTGCGCCAGATAAAGGGCAAACTGTAAAATATTAGACAAATGAGCCTTCAAAGGGTCAACACCTCTCTCCCTGCACCAAGAAACAAATTTTGACCACCTATAGGAGTAAATGGACTTAGTGGTGTCACGCCTGGCAGAGAGAATGACATCCACCACCTCGTGAGGGAGAGAAAAAGAACTCAAGTTGCCCCGTTCAATCTCCAGGCATGAAGGTGTAATGTCTGGAGGTGGGGGTGTAGAACCTGCCCCCCCATTTGAGAGAGGAGGTCTGCCCTGTGAGGGAGACGGAGCGGCGGGTGAGAGGAGAGGTGGAGAAGGTCTGAGTACCACACCCTTCTTGGCCAATCCGGGGCGACCAATATGACTTGGGCCCGGTCTTGACGAATCTTCCTCAGAACCCGAGGAATCAAAGGTATGGGAGGAAACGCGTAAAGGAGTTGATCTCCCCAACTCAACTGAAACGCGTCCCCCAATGCTCCTTGCATCGGATACTGGAGACTGCAGAATGAAAGGCAGTGAGCATTCTCGCGAGTGGCAAATAGATCCACCCGAGGAGTCCCCCACATCCGAAAGATGTCGTGAACAACCTCCGGGTGAAGCCTCCACTCGTGGTCGGCAGAGAACTGCCGACTGAGACTGTCTGCACGAACGTTCAGAACTCCGGCCAGATGATTTGCCACCAGACAAATCTGATGGTCCTGAACCCAGGACCAGAGACGCAGAGCCTCTCTGCAGAGACACTGTGACCCTACTCCTCCCTGCTTGTTGATGTACCACATCGCAGTCGTGTTGTCCGTTAGGACTTGAACCGAACGACCGCGAAGGGAAGGGAGGAAGGCCTTGAGCGCCAAACGTATCGCCCTCAATTCCAGAAGGTTGATGTGAGACAACCTTTCTTCCGGAGACCAAAGACCTTTGACCTCCAGGTCTCCCAGATGAGCACCCCACCCGAGGGTGGATGCATCCGTTATCACTGTGGCCACTGATGGAGGCAGTTGAAAAGGCTTTCCTTGCGACAGATTGCCTTCCACGCCCCACCAAGACAGATCCGCTGCAGCTTCTCTGGAGATCTTCACTGACTCCCTGAGATCTCCGTTGTGCTGATACCACTGCCTGCGGAGGCACCACTGGAGTGCCCTCATGTGCCAGCGTGCATGACTGACCAACAGAATGCAAGAAGCCATCAGACCGAGCAGACGAAGGACCTTCAGGACCGGAACAACCGCTCCATTGTAGAATAAAGGAATCATCTCCTGAATGTCGTGAATCCTTTGAGGTGGAGGGAATGCACGACATACAGAAGTGTCCAGTACCGCACCTATGAACAGGTTGCGCTGGGAGGGCACCAGGTGAGACTTGGGTACGTTTATCGAAAAACCCAACCTGTGTAACAACTGAGTTGTCTCTTGCAGATGATGGAGCACCATCTCCGGCGACTCTGCTTTGATCAGCCAGTCGTCTAGATAAGGGAATACAGGAATCCCTGACCTTCTGAGATGCGCAGCCACCACTGCCATCACCTTGGTGAAAACTCGAGGCGCAGTAGTAAGTCCAAAGGGAAGAACCGCAAACTGGTAGTGCTGCGATCCCACCGTAAAACGGAGATACTTCCTGTGCGACTTCAGGATTGGGATGTGAAAATACGCATCCTGCAAGTCGATCGACACCATCCAGTCTTCTTCCATCAGCGCCAGAAGAACCTGAGCAAGGGTGAGCATTTTGAACTTCTCCTGTTTGAGATAGAGGTTCAAAATCCTGAGATCCAGGATCGGCCGAAGCCTGCCATCCTTCTTGGGAATCAAGAAATACCGGGAGTAGCATCCTTGACCCCTCTCCTGCTCTGGAACCACCTCTATTGCACCCTTTCGAAACAGTGCCAGGACTTCCTCCTGCAGGAGAAGCAGGTGGTCCTCCGAACAATAACCTTGGCAAGGAGGGTAATTGGGAGGGAACTCCTGAAAAGGAAGTGCATACCCATTCTCTACGAGATTGAGAACCCAAAGATCTGATGTAACCGATTCCCAATCTCGTAGAAAATGAGTAAGCCGACCCCCTACTGGCCCTACATGATCCAGAATGGTGGATCTAGGGCTGCTTTGCTGATGCGGGTGGGGGTTGGGCATTATTGGAGGAAGTGGAGGAAGAGGAGACTTGACGTCCACGTCCACGACCCCTCTGTCTACCTCTATAGGATCTATATAGAGGGTTCTGCTGCTGCTGCTGCTGTTGTTGTTGACCCTGCTTGAAGGGACGAAAAGAAGATTTTTCAAATCCTTTGAATTTTCTAGTCGTCGACCCTCTCATCTGCAGACCCAAAGATCTTGCGGTGGCACGGCTGTCCTTAAACCTTTCCAAGGCTACATCAGCCTTCTTACCAAAAAGGCCAGTTCCTTCAAAGGGTAAGTCCAGCAATGTAGACTGCACATCCGCAGAGAAATCTGAAGACTTTAACCATGCGGCTCTCCTGGTCGCAATGGATGAACCCATAATTCTAGCAACAGAATCCACAGTGTCCATGCCGCTCTGAATGACCATGCGGGCAGCAGCCTGAGTGTCAGAGACCACTTCATTAAAGTTCTTCTTATCCTCCTCAGGAAGTTTTGATGACAATTGCTTCACTGAGTCCATTAGAGCATGCACATATCTACCTAAAAGGCAAGTAGCATTTGATGACTTAAGAGCCATGCTCCCAGAAGAGAAAGTCTTCTTCGCAGACTGATCTAATTTCTTAGACTCTTTGTCAGCTGGCACTTGAGGGAAAGAGCCTGCAGCCCTATTAGAGCAAGCCGCCTGAATCACAAGACTTTCCGGAGATGGATGCGTAGAAAGAAATGCAGGGTCATCAGGAGCCACTCTATAGCGCCTTGCAATAACTCTTGAAACTGCAGGAGCAGATAATGGCCTCTTCCAAATCTCCTTTATTGGATCCGTCAAGGCATCAGTAAATGGCAGTGTAGGCTCAACAATTGAAGAAGGAGAATGCAAGACTTCAGTGAGGATGTTGGGCTTGTACTCCACTGTGGGCAACTTTAAATTAAGAAGGTCAGCAGCCTTCCTAATAACCACGTGATAGGGAGCCACGTCCCTAGACGGAGTATCAGAAGTCGAAGGCAGACCCCACTCGGGAGAGAGTTCCAGACCACTAGCATCCCGAAGCTCATCGAAATCATCATCATGATCAGGAAGCTCGCCTTCTTCCACATCAGAACTTTCATCATCCTTTTGCTCGAGAAGACGCTGAGCTCTTCGCCTCGACCACTCCAATCGAATCAAAGTCGACGGATCCGGTAACGACTCCGACGGAGCCGGTTCCGACGTCGATCGAGGAGCCGGAGCAGCAGGACGAGAGTCATGAACAGGTGTGGTACCTCGATCTCGACTGCGAGGTCGATCCGGAGTCGGCGAAGCCGCATGCGGAGTCGAAGACCTCGGTGGAGCCGTACCGAGCCATGGTGGAAGAGGCGCCGGCATGAAAGGCATAAATGGAGCCGGGGCGTACGACTGAGGAATACCCAGATTGTACGATAATGGACCCATGGGACCAACAGGCGCTCCAGTGGGGTACATTGCCCTAGAATATACTCCAAACATCGCATTTAGAAAATGCGAGGGATCCTGTCCAGGACCAGGAAAGGGAGGGTACGGACCTACCGGATGTTCCAATGGAGGCCGTCCCGACACATTCTCACTCTGACCTTCCGGGTCCACAGGAGACTCCGCTGGAGCCGGTTCTAGAGGAATCACCTCTTCTCCCTCTTCATGCTCCGAGGATATCGGATCCGGATCCGGCTCCGGCTCCGGGGCTGGAGAACCTTCTTTTGATAAAGCAGGCGAAGGAGAGACAAAGTCTTTACGATGTTTGTGAGACCTTCTCTTCGAATCAGAGGATTCCTTCTCCGAATGATGTTTCGAACTGTGCTTCCTCCTCTTATGCTTTCTCCTCGCGGAGCTCGAAGCGTGACCTGAAGCCGATTTAGATCTAGATCTAGATCTTTCTCTGGATTTTGACTTCGCTTTAGATCTCGACTCCTCTCCAGATCTCGAACCCGCTCTGGACCTCGACGCCGATCCAGACTTCGATCGAGACCTTTGCTTCGACTTCGATCTTCGTGACGTCGATCTCGAATAACGACCAGAATCCTGTTTTACTTTTGCCAAAAGTAATTTAGCTTCACGCTCTCGAAGCGCCTTTGGATTCATCTTAAAACAGGAATTGCAGTTCTTGACGTCGTGACTCGAACCAAGACACCACAAACAATCCTTATGTGGGTCAGTGATGGACATCGTGCGGGCACAAGACCTACATGGCTTAAAGCCTGTTTTCCTCGACGACATCTTCGGAGAAGAATCAAGTCGTAAGAGAGAAACAGTGGCAATTAATTAACAGAAAGATACTAAGTATCGCAGAAGATCCCGAAAACCGTTAGCATCGAAGACGCGGAAAAAAGGGAACTGACTTCATCACGCCGGCGTGGGCCTGATATGGGGTCGGTGACGTCAGACGGAGTCGCGCGCGATGCCGTGCTCCTGTGACGTCGCCCACGTCGGCGTACTACGAAGAAAATTTCCGAACGTTGCTGGCGCAAGGGGGATATTCACAAGGTGAGGAATCCACACGGCAGATGTATCTATCAGAAATGATTTTTTGTCAAAAAGAGGGAGAAAGGAGAAATGATCACTTGATCAACGGACACTGTTTACCACTCAGGTTGGTGGAAGGTCCAGTCACAGCGTGTGTCCGTATCTGAGAATACAACAACGAGGGGTTGCTGGACTGTTCCAATGTGTAACTAGGGGAAGATTTAACTGGCGTGACCAAAGGTGTAGGAGTAACACCCTAGGGCATCCATTTTGTTGGATGGATTTGCCTCACACACCCAGAAGGGTGTCATGCTTCATCATCGGCGGTTGCTCCTCGTCGGGGAGGCGGTGCAATCCCCGACGGGCTCACCTCAAAGAGGGGCTCTTTGGCGGAGATCTTTTTATCCAACAGCCTTATGGTGAGGTGTGGGTGTGTGGGCAGGGTGGTGTATGGTAGTGATAAGGGATGTAAAAATGTAGCTAAGGGTACCGGAATCCACTTTATTCTGGGGGTCCCCTGGCTACAATTAAAAACAAGGGGCTAGCTCACTAGGTTTCAACGAGTAAGTTCAGGTGACCCTAGATGGGGCTAGGGGTGAAGATGGTCGACATGTTTCTCGCAATGGGTAATAGTTACCCGCGATTCATCAGGACCTATAAAAAGGTGAACAACAACATGCTGGTGTCATGTGTGAAGTGGTGTGTGTATTACCTCTGTGGGGGTTGTCCTATGCCTAAACATAGGGAAGAGATAAACAACAAGGGTAAAAACAATTTGCAATATGCAAAGTAGGTCACGTCATGGAACGGAACTGTGAACAGTGTGGCATGCTGTTGGTGTAAATGAGCTTTTTATACAACAATCCCTGCATGCCTTAAAGGTTGTGTGTGCATGATGTAAGAGGTGGGGCACACACAACAATCACTGTGCTGGTGAGGTGATTTGTTGTGGGGTGGTGGAAGTTAAAAGGGTTAAAAGATTAATATGTACAGCAGCTATCCAGGCTAAATTGTCCACCTGGGTTCATACCACGTGCAGGCGTTGTAAGGAAATAAAGTGAGAGACACCATTTGTAACTTTAGGTGGCTAGGTGAACACACCCACACACACTAGCTCTATAGAAGCCACAGGTATGAAAGGCTCATGACCCCATCTCACCTATAAGTTAAGAACTAACAGCCACCAGAGGGGTCGGCGGGACTAGACATCAAGGATGAGTCCTTGGGTCAGAACTGAGGTGGAAGATAAACATACCGCCAGAGGATTATTAGCAGGTAAACAATATCTAAAACACCAAGGGGCTCCTATCTTTACATCCCTCGTTTGTCACTCCAGCACTCACCTCCAATCTCTTGTGTCCTGGCTGCTTGACCTACCCTTCTCCGCCGAGCTCGAGTAGATATGTGAGCTCGGCGGTCAGGGTTATTTAAACAAACAACAACGAATCGGTATGTTTCGCGCGTCTCCGCCTATCAGGCGTGTCACGTGATTACAGCCGATCGCGGAGCGGCCATCTTAGACTAGTGCATCGGCAATTCCAGTGATGCTTGCTTGTTAATAGGCGCTCCATTAAACTGTGATCAATGCCTCACTTATACGGTAATTGGATGATTTGGTCTTATTTAATACGGCCTTGATGTGTTCTGTCTCGCAACAACGGCTTTGGTGGTGGGGCAACTACCATCTTATTAACGTGATGTCGACCATTCTGGAGGCGGCCATCTTCAACTGGTGCATCCATGCCTGTGATCCTGAGTATGTCCAAACTCTGTTCGATGTTTATAAAATTGTGCATAGTTATGGAATGTATAGGCGGTATGGTGACATCAGTGGTTAGGCGCTGGGTGCTCAATTAGCGTCCTAAGTACAAAAAGGGGCTAGATCGCCTATCCCGAGTGTGTCAAGAAAACAGCGACCCAGGCGCAACCGTCAAGGGGTTGCACATAGTTGTGGAGTGGCTGAATGAGTGGCAATCAGTGTGGCCATGGTCTCACAGTGTTAGGTGAACCATGTGAAGTGTGTGTCTAGTTCATTTAGAGGTATGGTCCCAGCGGGGGGAGGTATAGATTCAGGGTACAACCCAATGATGGTTGAAAGGCTCTATAGGAACGGTGGCAATCAGTATATAGATTGGGAGTGGATGGCTCAAAGAGAGTGCCACGGGATGTCTTCGTTGAGACCTTGTTTATCAGAAGATAGACGATGGACCCATCTCTGTTCCTTCTGAAAGAGGGCAATTTTCGGGCAGTTGGGGCTGGATTCTAGTACTACCCACTTAACAGATTCTTCGTCATGGCCGTGGTCTACATAATGTTTGCACATTTTTGTGTGAGTCTTCTTGCAGCGAAAGTTGCTGCGATGTTCAATAATTCGGGTTTTGATGGGACGGGTTGTCATCCCGATATACTGTAAGCCACAAGGGCACGTGAGAAGGTATATACAGTGTGAGGTGTTGCAGTTAGTGTGGTGCCTCATCTCCCATATGAAGGTCTCAGAGAGCTGTATGGTTTTGACTGTCATGGTGTATCTGCAGACACCACACATTCCACAAGGATAATGGCCCGTGACCGGAGGTAGATGCCACAATGTTTGTTGGGTTTCCTTTCTGGCTTTCTTGGGTCTAGTGCTGATTAGAATATCCTTTAAATTCTGCGACCTCTTGAAGGCGAACCTGGGTTCTCCCAGGGTCATGTCACCTGTGTTCAATATTTCCCAGTGGTGTCTGATCGTGTTCCTGATCTGATTAGACAAAGGGGTAAATGTGGTCACACACGTGATGGGTTGGTTCTCAGCAGGAACTCTTTCCTGGCGCTCAAGTAGTGCCTCACGGTTGTTATTCCTAGCCCGTTTCTTAGCTTTCAAGACCTCTCGCTCTTAGGATAACCCCTGTCGAGAAGGTTCCTAGACAGGATCGTTGACTCCTTTTTGTAATCATATACATCACTGCAATTGCGCCTTATCCGCAAGAACTGCCCAAAAGGCAAATTGGTGCGTAAGGCCTTTGGATGGTGGCTTTTATAGTGTAGAAGACTGTTGCGGTCGGTGGGTTTACGATACATGGTCGTGCTGATTGACCCCTCGTCTAGTCTTATCGTTAGATCTAGGAAGGCAATCTCCTTGGGTGAGGAGGCCATGGTGAAGTTTAAATGGGGGTTTAGTGTATTGACCCACTCAAGGAAAGCTTCATGTAAGGTTGTGGGACCTTTCCACAAGATCAGGATGTCATCAATGAAGCGTTTCCACATTTTGATGTTGTTACGGAACGGATTGGACTCATGATGTATGTGTGTGCTTTCAAACTTGGCCATATACAGACAGGCCACCGAAGGAGCAAATGTACTGCCCATAGAGGTGCCTTGGGTCTGGTGGTAATATTTGCCCCTAAATTCAAAATAGTTTTCTGTCAGCGCTAGGGTGGCGCATTCCATGATGAAAGTCTGTGGAGTATTCGAGTTCCACTTGGTGTTTTAGATATTGTTTACCTGCTAATAATCCTCTGGCGGTATGTTTATCTTCCATCTTCAGTTCTGACCCAAGGACTCATCCTTGATGTCTAGTCCCGCCGACCCCTCTGGTGGCTGTTAGTTCTTAACTTATAGGTGAGTAGGGGTCATGAGCCTTTCATACCTGTGGCTTCTATAGAGCTAGTGTGTGTGGGTGTGTTCACCTAGCCACCTAAAGTTACAAATGGTGTCTCTCACTTTATTTCCTTACAATGCCTGCACGTGGTATGAACCCAGGTGGACAATTTAGCCTGGATAGCTGCTGTACATATTAATCTTTTAACCCTTTTAACTTCCACCACCCCACAACAAATCACCTCACCAGCACAGTGATTGTTGTGTGTGCCCCACCTCTTACATCATGCACACACAACCTTTAAGGCATGCAGGGATTGTTGTATAAAAAGCTCATTTACACCAACAGCATGCCACACTGTTCACAGTTCCGTTCCATGACGTGACCTACTTTGCATATTGTAAATTGTTTTTACCCTTGTTGTTTATCTCTTCCCTATGTTTAGGCATAGGACAACCCCCACAGAGGTAATACACACACCACTTCACACATGACACCAGCATGTTGTTGTTCACCTTTTTATAGGTCCTGATGAATCGCGGGTAACTATTACCCATTGCGAGAAACATGTCGACCATCTTCACCCCTAGCCCCATCTAGGGTCACCTGAACTTACTCGTTGAAACCTAGTGAGCTAGCCCCTTGTTTTTAATTGTAGCCAGGGGACCCCCAGAATAAAGTGGATTCCGGTACCCTTAGCTACATTTTTACATCCCTTATCACTACCATACACCACCCTGCCCACACACCCACACCTCACCATAAGGCTGTTGGATAAAAAGATCTCCGCCAAAGAGCCCCTCTTTGAGGTGAGCCCGTCGGGGATTGCACCGCCTCCCCGACGAGGAGCAACCGCCGATGATGAAGCATAACACCCTTCTGGGTGTGTGAGGCAAATCCATCCAACAAAATGGATGCCCTAGGGTGTTACTCCTACACCTTTGGTCACGCCAGTTAAATCTTCCCCTAGTTACACATTGGAACAGTCCAGCAACCCCTCGTTGTTGTATTCTATCAGAAATGAAACACAACTTACGGGAGTCAGGGACCAGGACCTCTGGCCCAGCCCAGCCTCTTCTGGCCGTAGAGGGCCCGCCCTTTGCCCGTGCTTCGCCCAGCTGCACCCGCGCCGCGGGAGTTCTGTCCTCTTTTGAAAGCGCCAACTGGCGCGGAATCCCTGTGGCCGGGGTCAGCCGCGGGGAGCGCTGGTGGTTGTGGTCTCCCCCCTCGGCGGCCGCGCACGGATGGTAGGGTGCAGCAGCGGCGGGGGAGACCTGTACAGCACACTGGTTGTCCTGCTCGTGTCCCCGCAGCCCTCACACGCCGCAAAAACGCCTGCACAGAGTCTCCGGTGGCAGGAAGGATCCCAGGTAGGGAAAGGCTGCTCCGTCAGTTTACGAGTGAGAAAACAGCAAACACCCTACCTTACTGGATCTTTAAAAATCTCTGGGGCATGTTTAATGACCCCTTTGATCATAGGTAGTATTTGAGTAGACCTTTGTGACTGCTCAGAAGTGTCTAATAAGAAATCTTCCTCAATGGCATCAGAGTGCATTGGAACCCCGTGGTAAAGTGCAGCTCTGTTTAATAGACGATTGAAACCAATACTATCCTCTGGAGGGGAAGGTTTTGTTGGGTAGTATTGAGGATCAGGGATGTCTGGTGCATTATTTGGTGGGAAATTATATGCATCATCCTCTTTGGGATATTCTGGGTTGACATCTTCATCCTCATCTAAAGGGTATGTATGTGGCTCTGGTACATCATCCCCCCAACCTAAGTCATACTCTTCGTCAGTGTGGTGTGATGATGCAGGAGATTGAGCAGGAGAAGTTATAGGCTCAATATAAGGAGTGATAGGAGAGGAAGAAGGTGAAGGACAGGAAGGGTGCATTGGAGAAGTTGCGCAATCCTTTTTGGCAGGAACCACAGTTGGAAGTGGTGTGTCTGCTGGTCTTTTTTTGTGAGGAATTGCTTCCACATGTCCAGTTTTTGGATTAATATAGACTTTTTTCTGTTTTGGATCCGGTCTAAACAGATCTTCCTCTTCTATAATTTTCTTTGGCGTCGATTTCTTCGGTGCCGATAGTGGTTGTTTAGTGTTTTTTGCCTTAGGAGGAGTGATTGAGTCCTGTGGCAATTTCTTCGGTGCCGAAGGTGGTTTAGGCTTGTCTGTATCAGGCCTTGTAGTCTTTGGTACCGCTATTGAAGATTTTGGCGTGGAGACAGGTTTTGTTGGGCCTGCAGCGCCGGAATCTATCTTCCCGTCTTTATTTTTGGAACCGGATGGTTTCGGAGTCGAAGCTTTCGGGTCCGTTACTGTTTTTGAGTTCGGCACCGATGTCTGTTTAGGTATGGGTGCCGAAGAGTCTTTGGGTGCCGAAGGGCGCGTTAGCTTCGGTGCCGAAGAGTCCTTCAGTGTCGCAGGATGTTTCGGTGCCAATGGAGGAGGTGGAATTGGCACATGTGTTTTTTTCGGTGCAGAGGCACCGGAAGGCGTAGTCTTTTTCCTCGGAGCAGAGTCCGAAGGCGGGGCGTCAGAGGGTAAATTTCGGTCTCGACTGGGCCCCATGGACGGAGTGCTGACCGTTGCCTTTGGTTTGGGCAGTGTCTGTTGTGCAGGGGCAGAGGTACTCACGGGTTGTCGAGATGGAATCGAATCGTCCGAGTCCTCTGCTCCCGATATGATCTGGAGATCAGGCGAGTCTTCCTCGGCGACGAGTGGTGCCTCGTCCTCGGAGATATCTTCGAGTGGGTTCTCGTCCTCGGAGAAGTCTTCTTCGACGATCTCCTCCTTACAGATGGCCTCTGGTGCTGGCGCTGATCTCCTCATCTCGTGTCGACGGGCCCTCCGATCCCGAATGGTCTTCTTCGATCGGAAGGAGGCACAGGCTGTTCAGGTCGACTCGTCGTGTTCTGGCGAGAGACAGAGGTTGCAAACCTCGTGATGGTCGCTATGAGGGAATTTTGCTCGACATACGGGGCATCTTTTGAATGGAGTTCTGTCCATGAGGCGTAGGCCGTACAGCGCCGATAGGCCCAACGGCCCGTGTCGACGCACCGGGATGTAGCTGGTGATGTCGAAAATTTTATTCAATGTCGAAAGTTGTTTATCTAAAGTTTCACGCTTCGAAAATGCCGAAAAGTGTTTTTTCTAGCCGGAGCGGAAAACTTTCATCCGAACCCAGTGGCGGAAAAAAACAATCTGAGGATGGAGTCGATGACCATGCGCAGTATTGTCCAAGGGAGGAGTCACCTATCTCGTGACTACAAAGACTTCTTCCAAGAAGACAACAACCTGCAATCATCCGAGTCCAACACCAGGTGGCGATCTATTGCTAAGTGTACAATCTGCAGCTCATATGCCTCGAACACCCTTGTTCTTCTTGAGTATCAGAAATAAGCGGGAATAACAACTACTGTATACTTCTGATATCAGAACCCTTTTCATAGCCCCTTAGGGCCGGAGAGCAGTAACTTCATCTCGGAGCAAGATCAGATGATCCTCTGCAGGCTGTTCTTGAGATGACAGTAAAAGGGGGGGAAGGGGGATTGGAAAGGAAGGCAGGGGTTAGATCTGCAAGACCCATTTGTTCGATGTTATGGACTGCCAGTGGAGGAGATGATGTTGGATTCTCCCTCCAACTGGGAGCCCTTGGTCTTGCAGGATCTAACTAGGAGGGCTTAGAGGCTGCAACTGCTGGTGGGTTGTGGTGGACAAATTTAGGCTACCATTCCCCCGGGGTCGGAATGCACAGCGTCTACGTCCTTGCACAACTTGGGAAGCCTGCGCAGGACGGTGGTCGGGATGTGGTTGGTGCGATATCCGCAAAAGGGGCGAAAGGCCAACTGGGGGCGAGGTGTCACTGAGAGCCCCAAGGACTTACCCATAGACCACAAGTCCTTGAAGCGCTCCAGCACTGAGTTTGCCTTCTTTCTGAAGAGACAAGTCCCATCGAAGGGCATGTACATGAGGTTGGCTTGGTCATCCCCCGAAAAGCCAGGTTTTCTCAGCCAGGCATGGCACCGTAAGGCTACAGTCGATAAAACCACTCTGCCCAGTGAGTCAGTCATATCCAGACCCACCTAATGGTGTACTTTGCTGCATTCCTCCAGTCTTTCACTGCTTCCCAAGTGTGTCCAGACTCTTGGATTCCCTGTTCAGGGGAGCGGCAGGGAACACGCCATGGGAAATCGAGGCTTGGACTACCAAGCTCTCAGGGATAGAGTGTTGGCTGAGTAAACAAGGATCACCTGGGGCTGGGTGATGGCGTCAGGCAATTGTCCTATTTACAGGAGCCCCTGCACTATCAGCCTGATTCATGAAGCGAAATAGCGCCCGCAATGGCAGCGAAAACGCTATTGCGGGTGCAAAACATGGAATCGGCATTCATGTACGAAATAGCGAAATCGCTAAAAAATAATAGCGAGCGGAATAGCGATTACGCTGTAAAAGTCGCAGACTCCGGGAAGTCGAGCATTAGCGAAAATGAAATAGCGACCAACCACGGAATCTGCGATTTGAATAGCGAAACGCAATACTGTCTCAATCGGCATTCATGAAAGAAATACATTAGCGAAAAATCGCTAAATCGCACATTAGCGCGGCGCAATTTAAGGACAACTCAAAGCAGGTGGTAACCATAAAAGCCATGATTAACCAAATTTTGAAAAACTGTTAGCCAATCACCAACAGGTCCAGGCCTGACCAATCACACATAAGGACATTCAGCAGCAGCAATAGGCGTTCCACAATGCCTGGGATGTACATGGTGGTGAGGCGGCGAAGGCTACAGCGAGCAGCACGGAGGAGACGCATGAGGCAGGCACGGATTTACCGGCAGCGGGTCACCTTGCTGGGGCAAACCAGAGAACAGATTTATGCCAAATACAGGCTGAATGGGGAAATGATCACCTGGCTGATACAAGAACTCGACCCCATCATGCAGCACCCAACAAGGCGAAACAATTCTGTGCCCACACATGTGCAGGTATTGTGCAGCCTGCACCTCCTGGCATCCGGCAGTTTCCAGGGCATAGTAGCCGCTGCTGGGGGGATTTCCCAGCCCACCATGTCACGCTGCCTCCACACTTTTGTTGACGCCATGCTCACCCAGCTCCACCGCCACATCACATTTCCCACCAGCCAACAGGATTTGGACCTCACAAAACTACAATTTTATAATGTTGCCCATTTTCCCCATGTCCTTGGCTGCATAGACTGTACCCACGTCGCCATCTGCCCACCAGCTGGCACGGAGTATATGTACCGCAACAGGAAGTCCTACCACTCCCTCAACATACAGATGGTCTGCAATGCCAAGACCATCATCACTGACATTGTGGCCCAGTACCCAGGGAGTACCCATGACTCCTTTATCTTCAGGCACAGCGGACTCCACACACGACTGCTCAGGGGAGAGTTTGGGGAAGGACACCTACTTGGTAAGTACACTTTGTCGACAATGTCACATTGCTATGAAGTAACTGCGCTGCACAGGCAATCAACATCTGCTCCTCTCATTCAGGTGACAGTGGCTACGCCCTACGGGAATACCTCCTGACCCCTTACCTCAACCCTGCCACACCTCAGCAACGCCGCTACAATGTTGCGCACATCCGGACAAGGAACTGTATTGAAAGGACATTTGGCCTGCTCAAGAGCAGGTTCCGTATACTGCACAAGACAGGTGGGGCCATGTATTACAGTCCTGCAGCGTGCTGCCGCATTGTGGCTGTCTGTGCAATGCTTCATAACATTGCAACCAAGCGCCGGATACCTGTTGACATCTCAGGCAGTGAATCTGAGGGGGACGACCGGCCACCAGCACATGCGCACCATGCACGCGGGGAGAACCCAGCTGAAGGCCACAGACGTCGCAACCACATCACAGCTAACAATTTCTAGCCCACCCCCTTCCCCCACCCCACATATCACAATTGCATGCAAACTGTAATGATTACACAAGGCGTATGTGTGCACCAAAATAAATGTCTTTGTTTGAATCACAAAAAATATAAATGGGTGTTCGTAATAACTATATACAAAAAGCAGTATTCATGCATACTGCATGGGACGCTCCATTGCAGGCTTAAGTTCAGCCTGCGTCTGTGTCCCTGTCACAATGTCATTGCCGTCTCCGGCGCACAAGTTGCTGGCGCCTGGGAGCCTCTTCCTCTTCCTGGGCAGCTGGAGGTGGGGCAGCCCTTGCGCTGCGCCTAGGTGGGGGGGCCTGCGTGGCAGAGTGGCTGCTGACACTAGAGGTACCCTCACTAGCATCATCACCCCCCACAATTGCCGGAATCACAGGTGCGTGCAGTGCGGTGACCGCGGTTGTCAAGTGCTCCAGCACCCGGGTGATATCTTCGCAGCACTGGACGAGTTGGTGCTGCTGGGTTAAGGAGCGGCGCGCAAGCAGGGCGGTGGCATTTGCCGAGGAATAATTGGAGCGGCTGTTGGTGGTCAGCCGGCTCAGCAACTGGTGGTGGCGCCTGCCAGCAACACTTCGGTGCTTCACCAGCGCAGCGGTGTTGTCTTCCATTGCCGTCGTCATGCGGTCAATGGCCGCCGTCATGCGGTCCACCCTGTCGCCCACTCCCGCAACATTGCGGCCGATCTTCTGCAGCTGGAGCTGGATGGCTCCCTGCTGCTGCGACTGGCGCTGGTGTAAACGCAGCATGCGCCGCTCCACACTCATGCATGCGTGGAAGTGGCCATTGCCCCTCCTGGTGGTCGGCCGCTGTGTAGCCGATGTGGCTGGCCCAGATGGTGGTGGACGAGCTGCAGGTCTTGCAGCAGCTGGTGTTGCAGGTGCGGCAGGTGTGGTGGGTGGCCTGGCCTTGGCAGCCGGTGGGCCTGAGGCGGATGCTGCAGGCAAGGTGGGTGGCCTGGCCTTGGCAGCCGGTGGGCCTGAGGCGGATGCGGCAGGTGTGGTGGGTGGCCTGGCCTTGGCAGCCGGTGGGCCTGAGGCGGATGCTGCAGGCAAGGTGGGTGGCCTGGCCTTGGCAGCCGGTGGGCCTGAGGCGGATGCGGCAGGTGTGGTGGGTGGCCTGGCTGCTGGTGATGGCGCTGGCGCAGGGGCTGGTGGCTGGGTGGCAGGTAGGGATTCCTCCTCCTGGGCCTCCTCGTCGATCAGCAGCCTCTCACTGTCGCTGCTATCTCCTGCACCTGTGAGGGTAAGTGGATACTCATTAGGTGCATGTGACTGACAGACGTGCAGATGTTACATGCATGCTGGGTGTCATTCCCTGGGTGGCTGTGTATTTGCGCACTTTGGAACCTTTCGGGCCGCATTGTGGTAGTACTACATTGTGGACATACTACGTCTCCCACAATGCTTCAGGGCATTTCCTGATGCACGGCATGACTAAGGGCCAATGAGTGAGCCTATTTGGTCATGGGCGGTCATAGGGACAGGGTCGCAGTCGCATGCCACTTACCTTGGGTGTCTTGGGTGGGGCGGGAGGAGTCCAGAGGGGTGACGCCAACACACGCCTCCCTCTCCAACGTGTCCTCTACCCGGTCCTCCAGGGGGGTGTTGGGTGGGACAGTCGGGCCACCTCCTCCGGTGCCTGATGCCTCACCAAGGCGCTCCGCAACCCTCTCCTTGGCACGCCCTCGGAGGTCGTACCACCGCTTCTTTAATTCCTCAAGGGACCTGTCCGCAACTCCCACAGAGTTCACACTTGCCGCAATCCCCACCCAGATCCTCCTCTTCTCCTGCTCCGGGACCCTCCGGGAGTTTGCACCAAACAGCTGGTCGTGGTTGGCCACCACACCCTCTATGAGGTTCTCCAGCTCCTGTTCCGAAAATTTCAATTTGCGCTTTCGGCCAGCGCTGTTGCTGGGTCCTGCCTGCGGGTCCTCTGCCATAGCGGTCGCTATTTCGGCGGGGTCGGGATGCGCAAACGGCGGGTTGGTGGCAGCTTTCCGTCGTGGACAGTCGACTGTTGGCGTCACTGTGGTGTTTGGGGGTGGGATTTGGCTGCTTCCTGGTTGTGATGTCATCACGGTGCTCGGAATGCATCTTCCCGTTTTCCTGATCCCGCGAGAATGCGACTCGCAATCCCGTGCAATCGGGATTGCGAGCGCAATCTCGTGCGATCGGGATTGCGAGTTGCAATTCCCGTTCGCAGGTAGCCGGAAATAGCGATTATTCTGCGTTTTTGGTGGGTCGCTAACGGCTTTAGCGCCCGCATGCGAGTCGCTATTTTTTCTCAGATAAGTACATGAATGCCGTTTTGCGTTTCCTCAATAGCGAGTCGCTATTGATCGCTATTAGGGACACGCAAAACGGCCCGTACATGAATCAGGCTGCAAGTCCGTACCAAGTTTCTAAAGGACATCAGCCAGTGCTTCATTTAAAGACTATAGGGTTTCAGATGTGGAAGCTTCAGGCAAAAGCACTTCATCAAAGAGGTTAGTCTTGACCACCAAAGAGGGAAGTTCTAGGTCAAGGACTGCTGCTGCCCTCTTCACCACCACTGCATAAGACACTCCCTCCTCCATAGCCACAGTAGGTGGAGAGAGCATACTTGTATCTGGAGAGTTGTCCAGTCCACTGGCCTCTGCTAGTTCTTCACACCAGTTCAAAGTCTCACCAGGGGTGTCCAACTGGTGTTCTAAAGGGTCCAGCGACCCCTCCCACTATTCCCCCATGCCTGTATGCTCCACAAGACGCTCAGGCAAAGACCTAGAGCCACTAGGCTCTGTCGGCGCCAACGCACACTGTTCGGACTTTGACTCGTCATTGATAAGAATGGGGCTGGTGCCAGGAGCATCGAGGTCGCGACCAGTGCGGGAGAGGGTCGCGTTAGCACAACAGGCGCAACTGGAATCAGATCCATGAGATCCCACCGGAGCCGAGGCCAGAGCCATCGGCGTGGAACTGGATAGTTTCTCCGCCGACCCCACTGGTCCTGAAGGTTCTCCAGAGGGGTCAGCCTGCTCAAATAATAGAAAAAGTAACATAAAAGTAACTTACCTGCAACTTGTTGAAAAAGCCTATCCATTTCAATGTGCTGTGTTAACCGAGTGTTGCAATCTACTACATTACCTGTAAATCAAAGCAAGTACAATTTCTACTGCATTTTCGAACTGTATTCAATCAAGTAACGTATTATTGAAAAGTATTCAATGCTTACCTGTACCAGGCTTGCTTGGTTCTAAAAATAAAACAGTATATTTTTTTATACAAAAACAATTGGCCTAAAGTTCAGTTCTTGAGTGAGTGAATTAATTTGCTGACTGAGTGTGTACATCAAATGCTTAACACTGTTCTCTGATACTGCCTTACTGCTCCCACTATTAGAGAGTAAGGTTCTATCTAACTTTAAGCTCTGCCTACCTCTGGGGGCCCTTGGACTCTATACACACTGTACCTCATTTTGGTGTAGTATTTTTAGAGCAAGTTTCTTACACCATCCCCAGGTCTGCCTTCCATGCCGCGAGGGCCGCCGGGGTAATTATTTGGGAATCAAGTTGTGTGATAGTGTAAATGCGAGTGATTAACTTGCGGCCGTGATCTACCTCAAGAACATTCTCGAGTGCTAGTAGTGTGGGAGCGGGGTTCGGAAATGTGGCAAACTTACTTCTGCAGGAGGCTTGCAGTTGGTAGTAGAGCAGCATGTCCTCTGATGAAGGGTCTACTTGGTCACACATTTGCTGCAGCGTTAGGAAGGTGTCGCCTAGGAAAGGTCCTTGCCTACCCGCAGTCGACGCGATGCCGCCCGTTCCCATGCGCTGCAATCCCTGAGTGGGGGTATGTGTGTGTTGTTGGCTAGTAGCATAGAGAGGGCATAAAGCACTTCTAGTTTCGCATGTTTGCACAAACCCCCCCACACCCATCGCAACGCTTCAACAGTGTCCAACTCTTTGGTGGTCGCTTATATGGCTGATATACGGCAGTGGTGAGTGGGAGTGGCGCTGCTCTGTCTAGTTCAATGGCCGCAAGGGGGAATTGTTAATGTGCGTTTTGATTTGTGGTAGCATATTTGAATACATTTGACTATCCACCTGGCAATTCTAGCTTTGGAGATGGGGTTTCCTTTATGAGGTGGAGTGAAAGCTACAAACAGTTGGTTTGTGTTTCTAAAATGTTTAGTTCTGTCAATGTAATAAAGTATAGCTCTTTTGACATCAAGTGTGTGAAGGGCTCTCTCTGCTACAGAATCTGGTTTTGGGGGAAAAAACGAGTAATTCCAGATTGATTAAGATGGAAAGCAGAGATTACTCTGGGAAGGAATTTTGGATTTGTTCTAAGAACCACTTTGTTATGATGAATTTGTAAGAATGGTTCTTGTACCGTTAAAGCCTGCATCTCACTTACTCTTCTGAGAGAGGCGATTGCCACAAGGAAAGCTACTTTCCATGTAAGGAACTGCAGTTCGCATTTGGGCAGAGGTTCAAATGGAGGACCCATGAGCCTAGTTAGTAAGGACAATGTTTAAATTCCACACTGACGAGGGTTGGATTCTGGGAGGAATTATTCTTTTAAGGCCTTCCATAAACGCTTTGATGGCAGGTACCCAAAACAATGACAAATGTTGTCTGTTTTATAGGTAAGCGGCAAGGGCAGCAAGATGTAGTCTTATGGATGTGTATGCCAGATTACATCTTTGTAGATGCAGTAAATCGCAAATAATGTTTTGAATTGAAGCATCTAGTGGGTCAATTTTGTTGTTATTTCAGTAAATGACAAATCTTTTCCATTTGGCTGCATAGCAAGCTCTAATAGTAGGGCGTTTAGCTTCCTTAATAATGTTTATACAGTCTGGTGGAAGGTTGAGGTAACCGAACTCTAGGACTTCAGGAGCCAGATTGCTAGGTTTAGTTGAGCTGGATCTGGTTGCTTTATCTTTCCATGGTTCTGTGTAAGAAGCTTTGAAGAGAGTTAGTTTTTGGTGTGGAACTACTGAGAGTTCCAGGAGTGTTGTGAACCATGGTTGCTGGGCCCATGTTGGAGCAACCAGGATTATCTTGAGAGACTGATGTTTGAGCTTGCGCACTACTAATGGAATGAGCGGGAGTGGCGGAAAAGTGTATGCAAATCTGCATGACCACTTTATCCATACCGCATTGCCCTTGGACAATGGGTGTGGATACCTGGCGGCGAAGGTTGGGCATTTTGCGTTTGCGTGTGTGGCGAACAGATCTATGTCTGGGTGGCCAAACATCTGAAAAAATGGATGAAGAAATTTTGGATGAAGTTATCATTCTTCGATGTGCTGTGTCTAACGACTGGGCAGATCCGCAATTTGATTGTGTACCCTTGGAAGATGTTCTGCTAGAAGGTATATCTTTTGTGGGATGGCCCATTTCCATATGCTTTGCGCTAGTTGAGAAAGCAGCAAAGAATGTGTTCCTCCTTGTTTTTGTAAATAATACATTGCTGTCATATTGTCGGAGGCAGACAAGGACAGTTTTGTTAATGAGATTTGTCTGGAATGATTTTAATAATAGAAAGATTGCCAGTAAATCCAGGTGATTGATGTGGAGCACTTTTTGTTGAGGGGTCCACCTGCCCTGAATTGTATGGTTTAAGAGATGGGCTCCCCAGAAGGTGAGCGATGCGTCCGCTGTTAGCACTATCTGTGGAACTGGGTCTAGGAACAGTCACCCTTTGGAAAGGTTGGTTTGTTCCACCAATGCAGAGAGCGATGTGTGCGGCTGTCCACCAACACCAGATCTGAAAGTTGACCTTGAGCCTGGTTCCAATGACGTGCTAAACATTCTTGTAAAGGGTGCATCCGGAGTCCTGCATGAGGTACTATGAGCCATCATTCCTATTAGCTGCATAAACACTTGAGCTGGTAATGAGTGTTGGGGTTGAAATTTTGTTATGAGGGTTTGCATACTGGCTATCCTGACTGGATTGGGGTATGCAAGGGCTTTGGAAGTGTTTATTGTGCCCCCTAGATACTGATGTATGTGAGACAATTGAAGATGTGATTTGGTGAGGTTTATTGTGAATCCCAAGTTGTGGAGCAATTGAATTGTTTGGTGAGTGTGGTGAACACTCACTGGTTGTATGACTTGGCTTTTATGGGCCAGTCGTCCAGGTATGAAAACACATCAATTTGTTGTCTTTGCAAGTGCGCGGCTACTACTGCTAGACACTTTGTGAAGAAGCTGGGTGCTGTGGTCACTCGGAATGGGAGGACCTTGAATTGATAGTGCTGACCTTCCACTACAAACCTTAGATATTTCCTGTGAGCAGGGTGTATAGGAATATGGAAGTAGGTGTCCTTGAGCTCTAGAGTGGCAAGGAAATCTCCTTGTTGGAGCAGTGGGAGGACCTGTTGAAGGGTGACCATATGAAAGAGGTCTGATTGTATGTAGATATTCAAAGGTCTGAGGTCCAGTATTGGTCTGAGAGTACTGTCTTTTTTGGGAATGAGAAAATAGAGGGAGTGAACCCCTGTGCCTTGATGCTGAAGGGGAACTAGTTCTATTGCATGTTTTACAAGAAGTGAGAGAACTTCCTGTTTCAGGAGTGTTAGATGTTCCGTGGACATTGGACGTTGTTTGGGCCGTATGGTTGGGGGAGTTGAGGTAAGTTCCAAGGCAGCAACGATACTGGATAATTTGTCTTACCCACCTGTCTGTAGTGATGGAGTTCCAGACAGGTAGGGAGGGAGAGGAGGGAAGTCACTGTTTGGTAGTAGGGGAGGTTCGATTGTTGTTACCTCGGTCTCTACCCTCGTTATTATTTCCTCTGTACCCACCTCTGAAATATGCCTTTTTGGGGGATGTTTGTGTGGGACTCTTGTACGAGGAGGAAGTAGTGTCTGTGCTAATGTTTTTGGATCCACCCCTATAAAAGGCGCAACGAAAGGAACCTTGTGGTGTTTGAGATTGTAATGCTCCCATGGATTTTGCAGTGTTTGTATCTTTTTTCATTTTCCCTAAAGCTGTTTTCACAGCTGGGCCAAAGAGGTGTTCTTGATCGAACAGCCGATTTAAGATAGTTGTTTGCACTTCTTATTTAAAACCAGAAATGCGCAACCATGCATGTCTGCGAAGTAAGACGCTGGTGTTGAAAGATCTAGATGCAGAGTCTGCTGCATCGAGGGCTCATTTGATTAATTTTAAAACACATTTTATTGATTTTCCATACATCCAAAAAGGGGGTTTCGGTTACATACCCCAGATAGACAGTAACGTCACAGTGTAAATTAGATTATGTAGGGCGCAGTTGCGGCCCCAAATGATGCCCATGTCAACATTTCAGACACTGCATAGTCATCAGGATGAGTAGTTGCGACCATTGGAAAATTCCCAATTCCAACTAACACCCCCTCCCCTCCTCCCGCACCACCCTCCCAGGCGTGTCACTTAAGTGTAGGCTACAAGAGGCGTGCAAAACTAGTATCTCAGTGGGGTTGCTTATTTGAATTGAAGGCTGCTACAGTAGAGTGTTATCAGGCTTGCTTGCCAAGCACCGCTACCAAAAGTGAGGCATCGAGGACACAATTGATGGATGCATTTAACTTGCCCTCTGGGACCAGATCGCTGGCCTTGGCTTTGTATTGGTCAGGTAAATGTTGAATAAGATCTTCAAGCTCATCGTAGGGAGGCCTGTCATATCTGGCAAGCAGTGCTAGTGCATTAGCTATTCTCCAGTGATTGGCTGCTTGGGAGGCAACTCGTTTGCCTGATGCGTCTAGCAGTTTAGACTCTTTGTCTGGAGGTGTAGCATCACCGGAGGTTTGGAAATTAGCATGTTTTCTTGCATTTGATACTACCAAAGAATCTAAAGGGAGTTGTCCTTTTATGTAAATGGGATCGTTAGGGGCAGGTTTATACTTTTTTTATCAATCTGAGGATTAAGAATCCTGGTCCTGACAGGGTCTTTAAATATGTCTGGTGCATGTTTAATGACACCTTTAAGCATGGGTAATGTATGTATTGATTTTTGTGACTGAGCAAATGTATCTAGTAGGAAATCTTCGTCCATGGGGTCAGAATGTAGTTCAACCCCTATTAATGAGCTGACTAAAACCTAGATTGTCATTTGGAGGGGATGGCCTAGATGGATCAGGAAGGTCTGGAGGATCTGTGGAATTGTTGTAATTTTCCCATGTATTCTGTGGTGGAGTAGTGTTATCATCAGGGTAATCTAAAGGATCTTTATTGTGTCCACCCCTGTCCCCTAGATCATCCTCATCCTGTGAGTATAGAGGTATCAGAGAGAGTCTAGGAGAGTGTATAGGAGAGTTTGTATGAGTCAAAGGTTTGGTAGGAAGAATAGGAGAAGAGGGTCTTATGAGTGAAGTTGCAAAGTCTCTTTTCTTCACAGGTACCTCAGGAGGCTGTGAGGAATCCAATGTCCTCTTTTTTTGCTGGGATATTGACAATATGACCTGTTTTAGGGTCAAGATGTAATGTCTTTTGTTTCGAATCAATAGGATCTGGCCAAAACAGTTCTCCTGCTTGTGGTCTCTTTTGGCGCCGTTTTTTTCGGTTCCGAGCGTGGTTTTGATTTGGGATCTGAGCCTTAGGAGGGGTCTTGTGCTCCTTTGGCTTCGGTGTCAAGTCAGGAATCTTCTTCGGATCCGAAGGTTTTTGGTGTTTGTTCGGTTCCGAGGCCTTATGGTCTTTCGGTGCCGAAGATTTTGATACCGAGGCCTTTTTTGGTGTAACGGGAATAGGGTGTGTCCCTGATTGGTACCGAAGGTGTTTTATGGGTTCCATAATGCAGCTTGCTCGGTCCCGAGCAGCCGGAAGGCTTATCCCTTGTATTCGGAGCCGGGCCCGGAGGTGGGGCTTCTGAAATTTTTCCTCGGTCTTGACCTAGGTCTTCAGGCGAAGTTTTGACCGGAGCCTTCTGTTTATTGGATGGGGCAGGGGTATGGACGTTTGTACTCGTTGACCTGGAGTAATGTGGTCATCGGAGTCGGAATCATCAGCTTCAGAGACTATGTCGAGCTCCTCCGAATCCCCTGCAATATTGGGGCCTTCGTCGAAAATATCGTGTGGCACTGGTGCAGCCTGTTGAGCCATAACGTGTCGTTACTCCGGTGATTATGGATAGTCTTTTTGGAGCAAAAAGAGGCGCAGGTCTGGCAATCCCTTTCCTCGTGTTCCGGTGAGAGGCAAAGGTTGCAGACCTTGTGGTGGTCACTGTGTGGAAATTTAGCTCCACACTGGGGGCAATTTTTAAATGGAGTCCTTTCCATTAGCCGTAGGGCCGAATGGCGCAGACAGGCCCAACGGCCTGCGTCGAAGACCAGAATCGAAGATTTTAAGGTTAGTGCAACAAAGAGCACGCAAACAAAACAATACCGTCGAATGTTGATGGGTTGCGCGTCGAAAAGGGTTGGAAACACAGTACCGAACCGCAGCAAGTCACATCCGAATCCAATGGCGGAAAAAAAGAATCTAAGGACGGAGTCGATGCCCATGTGCACTATCGTCCAAAGGAGGAGTCACTGATCTTGTGACTACAAACACTTCTTCCAAGACAACAAAAAAGTGCAAACATCCGAGCCCAACACCAGATGGTAATCTATGCACAAGTATGTATTCTGTAGCTCATATGCCTCGAACACACTGTTGCAAATTACAACAACCACTACAGGTTAGCCACCGCTTTCTAGTCTATGAAAAGCATTTGAGCTACAGCTCACATGCCTCGAACGGATAATGTTACTTACCAAGTAAGCATCTGTTGAGCTGTAGATCCACATGCGCCCACCCGCCTCCTGTGGTTGTTGTATTTCTCAATTTACATTCATACACATGGACATCTCTATTCTACACTCACCAACTCCATTCTCACCCTCGGTGGGAAAACAATCTAACAATGGAGTTGATGCCCATGCGCACTATTAACAAAACGGAAGAGTCACCTTACCTCGTGACAGGAAAGACTTCTTTGAAGAAAAACAACTTGCAAACATGCAGACCCAACACTAGCTGGCAGGAGTATACAAAGCATGTGAATCTTCAGCTCTACATGCCAAGAACAGATGCTTACTGGGTAAGTAACATTATCCTTCTGAGATTTCCGAAGCTACAGGGAGGAGTCCTAGACAATGCAGTGAGGGCAGAGGAAACCAGGCTCCTTTAGAAATTCGGTGAGTCTTCCTGAAACACTGCCATTTGGTTGATGACAGGAGTTAGTGATGAGACTGAAGACTCCGTTGCACAAGGTGAAGGAGCAATCTCGGGTGAGACCCTGCCTTTTGCTTCCCCATATCACTGTCAGTTGGGGTGTTGATGATCTAGGTACATAAAGCTCACACTTCCTTGTGCCTCTATTGCTTTTACTCCTGGCTGGAGGCTGTGAGAAGCATCATTCTACACAAAGGCTTAGTCTTAGAATCTGCCTGGAAAGGACACTAGAAAGTAGAGCCACCTCAAACCAGGTATGGAAGTTGGACTGCCCACCATGCAGGATGAGTGATTGTCTAGGATAAGCAAGGTGCATTGTGACCCTGGTGCAGTGAGCCTTCAGAAGAGGAAGACTGTGTAGAGCAATCTGAGTGCCCCGGTGCCGGCAGGCTCTACAATACCTTCACAAAAGTATTCCTTTTGGCATGGTTACCCCCCCACACTTTTCGCCCAACTCAAATGCATCTTTGACTGAGTGTGCGCTGGGTTCCTGCTAACCAGGTCCCAGTGCCTGTGTTCTTTACCAAAACTGTACCTTAGATTTAACAATTGACACACCTCTGGGTCACATAGAAGTCCCTGGTAAAAGATATCAATAGTACCAAGGGCCATGTGACCAGAGAGGTCACAGGGCTGCAGCATGTATTATGGCAACCCAGGAGACCCCTCATCAAACACAGGCATACTGTCACAGAAGCCTGCGTGTTTTGGTGCAGATAAAAGTGAATTGTCGACCTGGTGCACATCCCTGTGTGCCAGGCCTACCGGTACTGCAAGAAGCATAAGTAGGTCACCCTACAGCAGGCCATAAAGCTCCAAGGCAGGGTGCACTATACCTCATGTGAGAGCATACATGAATGAGCAGATATGTGCCTATAGTGCCTAAATCCATTATTAGACATTATAAGTTCACAGTGAAGCCATACTGAGTACATGGGCAGGGAGCTTGCCAATATGAGTTTCACAGCTCCATGATGGCTTCACTTAATTTCAAGATGTTTGGTACCACAAATCTCAGCTTAATAAACCCACACTGATGCCAGTGTTGGATGTATTAAGAAATGCACCTAGAAAGCACATCAGAGGTGCCCCCTGAAACCCTACCAACTGGCTAGTGTGTGCCTGGCTGGTCCCCACCAGCCTGCTACCTCTAGACATGTTTCTAACCCCCTGAGGTGGAAGCCTTTTGCTCTTGTGGTTCAGAAATAAAAGCCTGCTCTGGGTACAGGTGCTTCACACCTATCCCCAAGCTGGAACAGCATAGAAAGGCGGTGAGGCAGCTCATGCTCGGCCTGGAGGAAGAAGAGCGGAATCGTGAAGCTAAAGTGTGACTCGAGCTGTTGTGCTCATATCATGAAATGCAGCGTGACCTGAGCCTCAGTATGCAAACTGTGACACAACATAACCTGTATTGCTACACGACCTGAGCTTTGGCTTAATCCATCCACTGAGACATGTGAAAAGCCTTCCTTGAGTCAGCTTGTGCATTGCAATGCCGTTCTGGGCCGATCAGACCTCACAAGGGCAGCACCAAGCACATGTCGAACCAGGAATGAGAGATCTTGCACTTCCCAGAGAAGCTGTCTCCAGCACTAATGCATCATCACCGATGTGATCGCAGAGGATGCTGAAAGGAACTTCTGTCTTGCACTCAGTCTGGAAGAGGGTGAATAGATAAAACAAGAGGAAGAGCTGGGAGGCTGTAGGAGCATGCTGACCACTCACAGATTGACATTCGTTGGATGAGAAACAGTGAACTAAAAGAAAGGCTGTGCACAATAATCAGTCTCGGGATATTCAGCCCCTGAGCCTAATCATGCTAGGTACTGACCCAAGGAATTAATGGCCTGGAGTATAAGAGGGGGCGAGGCCAACAGCTGGAAGAGGCGCAGAAATATTCCAGCGCTAGGAGACTAAATTGCACTGTGGATATTTGTATATTTATAGGATTTTATTCTAGTATGAATTCAAGCTCTTTTCTTCTTGAAAAATAAGCACAGAGTTGGGCAGTTATTTATTATATTAACATTTGTTTATTGAGTGCTGTGCTCAAGCATCACCCCTCAGTACCTCCTGGAGAAGTTTGTGGCTACTCGCCTTTACAACCACTGAAAGTTAACTGCTTGAGGGGTTTTACTCATCCCAGTGTGCAAATCCATAGTAAGACGGACCCCAAGATATCAGTGTCAAAAAATCTCAACCTCACAGTTGAGGCCCAGTAGCTTGCTTCGTGGTATGCTGAACAGGATGCAACAGCATCCATGAAGGAAAGTGCCCCTTTTTAACATGGTCATCCCCACTTTTTTCCTGGTATCTGATGCAACTTTGACTGAAGTGCACTGGGTTTCTGCTAAAAAGGTCCCCAGTACCAATGTTCTTTCCCTCAAACAAGGTACCCATGCAACTGTTCACCAATTGGCAGGACCTTTAGCACCCCTGTGAGCACTTTTAAATGGTACCCCTGGTACCTAGGGCATGGGTACTAAAGAGGGTAGGCAGCATGAATTGTGTCACCCTAAGGGACCTACCACCAAACTAGTGTACACTGCAATTGCAGGCTGCATAAAAAGGTGCAGACAAGAGTAAAAACATGACATGGCACACACACCGTTGTGCCATGTCCACAGACACCGCATGCAATATATGTAAGTTGCCCCTACAGCAGACCATATAACACCAAGGCAGGGTGTATTATACTACAAGTTAGGACCTATTTGCATTAGCAGATATGCCCCTGTGCTGCATGGTTCACTTGCTAGATAGTTCAACTGAACAGGCAAGCCACCTTGGCTTCACTGAAACCTATAGTATTTCGTATCAAACACCTTGTCTTAGTATATCCCTACTGATGCCAGTAGTGGCTTCATAACATGCACCCTGAGGGCCCCATACAGGCGCCACCTGAAAGCTACCCTCCCTTCTTGACTGATAAGCTTTAGCACCGCGTGTTTAGACATACCAGGCAGCTCCCTCGTATCTGCGTTACATGTAATTAACTCTGAGGTTACCCTTGCAGAAAACGAAAAACAACCGCGAAGCGCTGCCCAAGGCGACATGAGCAGCCAATAGAAGGAGGCATACATATCTTCCTCCACAAGTTAGGAGACGCCGTCTTCACTTTGAAGTAAGGGTCCAGCGTCCGTTGAGATTGCTCGAGACAGGCCATATACTGCTCACACCTAACTCAACCTCCGCATCTATTTTTTCAGTACTACAAGTCCCAGAAAGCTTGGTTGGTGGACCTCGGGTTACCGACAGCTCGACTTCTTCATACCCCACCGATTCTGTGGAGGTAAGCAAACCCCAAAAGGGGCCGACCTGCTGTTTAGATCCAAGTAGAGACTGACGGAATGGGTTACATGTGTGGTCACTAACCAAGACTGTTGTTTGCGATTTTTTAACAGAAATTTACGTCTTCTGAGAAGCCACCCTTTAGAATAAGGTAGGAGGCATTCATGGCGTGGCGAGGCGCCAACATGTTTTTTTTGATTGAGTGACCTTTCGTATGATGTTAAGGATCTTGTTTGTATCCTCTTTCAGGTTATCGTTTGGTCCTGATGAGAATCGGACAAAAGGGTCCGGTTTGAAACGCGTCGACCTTGTTGTGGTTTGACCTACGTTACATGCTAGCAGTAAAATTCTTGTAAAGATATAACCCAATTGTTAGGGGGAGGTTGATTTTGTCAATTATTTTCAAATCTGCCGTGTATTACTGTCTCAATTATAATGTAACGTTTGTTTTAATATGACTACGTAGGTCCGATTACATTTTCTAATTTTTTCTGTGTTTTTGTATGGATGCAAGTTTGTGTGAAGAGAATTAGGTTTTGAGTGAGGTAGTGAATGGGAAAGAGGGTGTATGTATTGATATCTATGGCACTGTGATTTGTTCATCCACGTCTGTTCTTGTTTACTTAAACATTGCTGTCGCACATATTGAATAGATGTTTTTGTATTTTCTTCTGCTCGAAAATTTATAAATAAAAATTAAATGTGACGCATTAATTCCATCACAAGACTAAAAATTCAAGTTTCTAGTCTGTTGGTTAAGGTTTTTAGTTTATTTGGTCTCAGTACTGGCACTCGTTTTGGTTTATTACCTGAAAGCTACCAGCCTCTTAGTGTGCTGGCTGACTAATATCATCCAACCTGCCACCACAGACAGGTTTCTTACCCCCTGCATGTGAGATCAGGTGCTCGTTGAGGTCAGAAACAATATCTGCTCTAGAGGAAGGGGTTCACACCTCCTCCAGCAGGATGGCTAGTGACTCTGCATACCAAGGCAAAGGACTTCAAACTCCCCCTGCTGCCTCTGATATGCGATCCTTGCTTCCCCAGACCTGGGAGATGCCACCTTTTGCCCTGAGGCCCATTTGACACCAGGACAGGCAGGAGATTAGCTATGTTAGGAGGCATGGTGCACTACCAGGCCAGTCACACCCGTAAGGCTGCCATATGTATCCCACGAAAGAAGGATTGCATCATTTTGATTTTGATGGAGTTAAGAATTCTGGGAAAGGGTTATGCTCACTACCCACAGGAAGTGGTAATATAGGGGGTGTAATGACTCCAAGGATCAGTAGCCCACTGGTTATTACCCTTCATTATCCTTAATACCCTTAAATTGAGTATTTAGGTGGCCTGCTGACACCAGGAATGCAGATTCGACTGTCAGAAAAAAGTAGAGGACAAAAAAAGAGATGAAGAAGCAAGAACTGCAGACTGCTGGTGGACTTTGGCGCCAAACCCTGTCTGTTTACCAGCTCCTATCCCGACAATGTGCTACGCCCGACTCGTTCTGCACCTGTGCAGCATCCAAAAGCCTCAGAGGGCCTCCAGCACTTCACCAAGCCGCAATAATCTCCCTTGAAGTGGAGGAGCCACTTCCCTGCAGTTTGCAAGCACCGTTCCACTATTCACTGGGTCCACCTATGCAGCAGCCGCCCAGGAAGAGGCCATTGTGTCCCAAGTGGTCAGATTCATCTCCCCACCATGTGAGAAGACGCCAGGACCAACCGGAGCCGCCCTACACCAAAACCCGGGGTACGGGAACCCTTGCAGCAACCAAAGCTTGTTTCAGTCCAATCCGGACTACAACGCCGCAGAGACCGAGGAGCTAACGAGGAACATCAGCATCGCAGAGACCAGTACCGAGAGGGGTCCAGCTGTCCTGATTTGTCCCTCTTTGCGGGTCTAACTGAGATCTGTATGTGCCTTTGATGCACTGGCACCAGTGCAACCCTAACCCTCTGCACCCGAGCTCACCGGCCTGGGTCCACGATAACCGACAGTGCTCTCCTGCTCCTAGGCCCCCCCCACCCCAAACTGAGCCCCCTGTTGGGAGCTCCCAGACTTGTCCTCAAGTCCTCATTTGGAGCCTGTTTCTTTTAGTTGCACCCCCTCTTCCCTAGGCTGTAGCGCACAAGGCTTCCAAGCTGTTCAACACTTCAGGGCAGGTATACCCGAACTGCTGGTTGTACTTTGGACCTTGGCCCCCCAGCAACGCAAGTCCTAAAGGGAACCCCAGAGTACTGTTTGCAAAGAACCGTATGCAGTATGTGTAGTTTTCTCCATAGGAAAGCTTTACCGCATAAAAATGCATTTGAGTGAACATTTTGCTTACCTGCTAAAATTACTATTACAAAAAATATTTACCCATTAACAACGTTCTTGGTGTTAAAATAAATATACAAATACTTGATATTTTTCTAAATTGGTCTTGAGTTTCTTGAGTGTGTGTGTTCAACAACAGCCTAAACTGCTCACCCACACTACCACAAAAGAGAGTATTTAGAATTATTAGTTTAAGCCCTGTAAACCAATAAGAGCCATTTGGAATTTCTACATAGTGTAGCTCGTTTTGGGATACTACAAAGCCAGCTTCCTACAATCCACATTCAACATTTCGTATACCTCCGTTTGTATTTGTGTGTTTAACCTTCCTATACTTTGTTTTCATGTCATTCACTCCTTCAGTTTTAAGGAAAGTGAAAAGAACATGCATCTTTTCGGGAACATTATGGAGTTTTATGACTTTCTGCAAACATATCAAAATGTTCTTATTAACTTTCACATTGTTGCAGTCAACCCTTTATTTGATTTTGATTAAAAATCATCAAAGTACACAAACAGCAGATACATCATAAAAAATGTTTTTAAAAAGTATAAAAAGACAAAGTGGCTCAATATATAAAGAAATATCAATTTTACATAGTAAGACAATATTATATACTGGTTGCAGGACATAGCCATTTGCAAAGCAATTCTGTTACAATATGTAATTGAGCCCTATTTAAAACGGTCTGGGTTGACTAATACATCATAAAATCCAGATGCCAGCAGCATTTCAAGCATTCACTGTCCAGAAGGACATTACTATAGAGGCAAATTTTATGCTCGTCATGATACAGAGCGGAGGAGTATAGCCTGCGGCTAAAATGTTGCATCTGAATAGCATACCTTTACTGGGGATAGCCGTTGCGAGAAACTCCAGGGAAGCCTTGCACTGCCTTATCTTGGCAGGTTTCAAGACTGGTAAGATGTATACAGACCTAAATGCAGAATAGTTTGGCAAAAAAGGATAAAGTGCACGGTGCTCTTTGCAGACAATCCATCGGCGGGAAAGGTTGGAAGAGTGGCAGAAAAGATGCTGTGTAATGGATATGCCACCAAGAAATGGGCTGTGTCAAGGCATAGTCTGACCAACAGGTACCTGTGTTGAATATTTTTCACCCATGAAAGATTTTGAGGCCAGCACCGAGAGAGGCCCAGCTGTCCTGATTTGTCCCCATTTGCAGGTCTAACCGAGATCAGTGGGTGCTTTTGACGCACAGGCACCAGCCAATCAAAACCCTCTGCATCAGAGCTCCCCGGCCAGGATCCATGACAACAGACTGTGTTCCCCTGCTTCCAGGACCGGAGCTCCCCATTGGGAGCTCCTAGACTTGTCCCCAAATCCCCCTCTGCAGCATGTTTCTAGGTAGCCCACCTCCTTGCCTACGTTGTAGTGCGCAAGGCCTCCAACCCGACAAGCACCTCTGCATCCAGATACTCCAGGGCAGGTAAACGCGAACTGCTGGTTTACTTTGGACCTTGGTCTCCAGCACCTTAAGTCCTAAAGGGGACCGCTAAGAACTGTTTGCAAAGACCCGTACGTAGTATATGTATTTTCTTCATAGAAAAGCACTACCGCATAAAAATGCATTTGGCAGAACATTTTACTTACCTGGTAAAATTGATATTACAAAAAGTGCTTACCCATTAACGAAGTTCTTTTGTCTAAACTAGTCTTGAGATTCTTCTTGAGTGTGTGCCTCATTTACTGACTGTGTTCAACAAAAGCAATTACACAACACTCTGATCAGCATAAACCTCTTGCCCACACTACCAGAAAACAAAGTATTTGGGATTACTAATTTGAGCCCTGTAAACCAATAAGGGATGTCTGGTCTTTCTCGTTTTTGTATACTACATTAAAAGCCAGCTTCCTACAATCCACATGCAACATTTCATATACCTCCTTTTGTAATTGTGTGATTAACCTTCCTATACTTTGTTCTCATGTGGTTCAGTCCTTAAGTTCTAAGGAGAGTGGAAGAATATACATCTTTTAGGGGACAATATGGAGTTTTATGACTTTCCTCAAACTTTCAAAATGATCTTATTAACTTCCACATTGTTTCTTTGATCTACTATAACACTGAATATTAGCTTTGTGCCGACTGGATACATTTTCTGCGCACTGGGCTGATGTACCTGTATCTAAACATTATGTGGGGCGTTGAACACTTATGAAGGTAAGATTTTCTGTGAAGAGGGTTAGCTATATCTCAAATCTCATATCAGGCTTTTGGTCTTACCCGAAGTGCGCTCTGTAATTCATCCTTAAGAGAACTTATTTCTTGCTTCTGATACTGTATTTCGGATTCCTTGACCCGCAACAGGACCTAAAATAGAATAAACAATGTTCACTTACATGCAAATATAACGTCACCTGCAATGCACTTTCTGCTGTACATCAAGGTAAGCTCAGAATACACAGACGTTCCACTCCTCAAAGTAAAAGATTCACTAGAGGAGGTTTGTTCTAGTTTTCCCTTCAGGTAGTCCTTATTAACGAAGTATATGAATTACCATTAAAAGAATGCTTACGTTTGGACTACTAACCCCATGGGATAATAAAGATTTAAATGACATTACAATGAATATTATATTTGAAACTAAGGGTATATTACAAAATAATTAAGAAAGCCTGTATATAGGTATGGTAAATTAACATTATTGCAAACAGTGTTATTGATAAACAAGCCCTCTTGGCTGCATTAAATTTAGTCGACCACCCGAACCAGCTCAATACCCTCACAGAACATGTAGGCTTCAGAGGCACCGTCTTAAATGATGCACAACCTGCCTGACCCAAGACAACAGTTAGTCCAAATGAATCCTCCTAGATGGGAAATAATCCCTGTAATGTACATCTAAGAGCAGTGCTCTCTGCTATCATTTTAAATTGCCTAACAAAACCACTTGACTTACTCACGGCTGCCAAGTATATCAAGATATTGATCATCAGAAGGCTTGCATGACCCCGCCCAAACCTGGATTCCAAAAAGCTACTTAAGGTTAAACTCTTTAAAAACAGTTTTTCATAGGCGCTGGACTTCAAGGTTCCGTATCAATCTACAGAAAGGATTCATGCTGCTGATGATGATGATAGTATGTGGGTTTGATGAAATAGTAATTACCTAACCTATATCCTGGATTGGCTCTAATTATTTCAGGAGATGTCTCTACCAACTATATCATTACTATTCAGCCCAGTCTGCCATGCTCAGAACCTATACAATGAGCTAATGTCTTAATGCTAATTCCTTACCAATTCCATATAGGAAATGCACAGGTTTGAGTGATTTTCAAAATGTTTTATCATACCAATTAATAGCAACACTGTTAACTCATTTGTCAAATCTTGTTTTGTGATATAATATTCAATTATGCATCTTTTTCATCTCCCCTTTCATGTTTAGATCCCGCTCTATCATGTAGTAAAAATACTAAGGACTAGAAACTTCTTGAGCCCCAAACTTAAGTCACAAAATACCTCACTCAAAACGTGGCATCCTACATTACATGGTGCCCCCACTTTCATCTTAATCACATTCTGCCCTATATATCTTTATGGTAGTCGAATGTACAATGAACCACCATAAAATGTGACCATAAAAATATGGATACTGCATTTTTTATCAAAAAGCCTTAAACCCAAAGAGCAATAGGGTTTGTCTAGTATGAATGTATGCATCACATTAAAAAACAAGAAAGATTCATAAACATGAAAAGCACAAAGGTTCGACTCTTTCCATTACAGCAATGTACAGATATAAAGGAGATGTAGTTCGGGGAGATCATACTTGCTCCCCATTTTATCAGATGACTGGGAATTTGCTCTATCTTCTCCTGCGTCCTCTAGCTATAATGAAAGTGTTGCTTTCTCTCACGGTCTAAAGGAACATGTTTTGATTCTGCTTGGATTTTGCTAGACTGCAAACTTCTTACACTGGAGCCAGGATTGTGGGTGCCACTGTGCTCAATATTGAGATCGCTCAAATGGGAATACCCAGAAAGCAATATAATCTTTTTTCTTCCCTGTAATGTTTTGTATATTATACATCTTTTACAAAGCAGAACGATTCAGATCTTGGTCCATTGTCAATATAATCACTAAGGGGTTTTGCAGTGCTGTACAAAACTTTGACCTTGAGCGCTTTTGGTGGCAACATTTTCAACTACATTTCAAGGTGAGCTCCATATTAAAAGCAAAAATGTATGTTTTAATATTGTGGAAAATGCAGTGTGTTCTCCTGTTTGGTAAATTGTGTTTGCATTTTAACCTTCTAGCAATGTGGTTTTCATCCATTTCAATACAAAACCTTTATAATGATTTCCTACTGGGGAATCTGTTTGCTTAAGAAATCTTTTACTAGTAGAGTTGTGAAGTTATTTGCTATTGACCACTGTTGTATAGTCTTATTGATTCATTCACTTGCAAAATGAAGTCAGACTGGAGGATGAATGCACTTGGTGTTTGGATTCGATGACATCTCATACACAGAAGCATATTATGAGGAGGAGGAGGAGTAGCCTGATGCCTGGGTAAGATTCTAGAGTAAGGAATCTTTGGCTAGAAGTCTCATTCACATGGCACAATTGTTTTATAGTGAGAGGCATCTCTGTCAACACAGATGTGATCAGGTACTTTTGTGGGTTCACAGCTCTTTGTTAAATGCTATATTGATCACAGATATTTCTAACAAGAAAATGCAAACACTGCAGGACAGATATTTCAGTAAGTTCTGCAGTTACAGCCCTGTGGTACCTAGGAACCCAATTAATTCAAGCTTGGAAGTTTTATTATGCAGGTAGCCCTACCTCCTATCACCCTCTGTACTGTCTTTATCAGGGTACCTCACTGTGTGTCGCTAGCTTCATTTGCCTCATCCTGTACAGGGTGCAAGGTCAACAGATCACCCTGCTTTAAAAATTAGGGCCTGAATCACACTGATCTGTGCTTCACAGATTACATGCATCCACTAACTTGGATGTCACTGCAACCACTGGAGTCATGTGGAGCAGTTACATCGTGATTAGCTTTTAATTATGTTGGAGTAATCCTGATGTTTTCGTCTGAATTTCACTTTGTCACTAAATTAATATCAAAAACACACAAAGGGAATGGTTTGTTATGACTCTTCACTAGACCTTTGATAAAGGAACAATCAAACCGAACTTTGCCCTGTTCTGGTCAGAACTCCCAGAGACAAACAAAAGGAGGTATTGGTGTTAATGACCCGTTAGTGCAGAACAGTGATATACACTCTCATTGGCTTCAGAAGGATGTTCTTTTCAGTGAGCAGGAAATTAAGCTAAGAGAAGTAGAAACAAATCAAACTTCCTGGGCATAATGTCATTCTGAGGTTTGTGAAGGAGGTCCCAGTACTTGGGTTGCAAGACATCTGGTATGATCAAGATGTTCCTAGGAAAACATGAATCAATCTGAATGGGAAACACTAGGTTTTCCTAAAGGGAAGAGCTTGCTTTTGGCCACTCAAATACCATGGAATGATTTTCGGCAGGCTCTGATGTCTCCCTCCAACCAGTGTTCCAGTGGTTTCGTTTTGCCTGTCCTGCTAATGTTCTGGACACTTTCACTTATTTCAATCTTTTCCTCCACTACCTATTCTTTATTTTCTCATATTACCTTTTCCCACTTCTTAATCATATTTTGTAGACCCTGTGAAAAAACAATAAATAAATAGTTTGTGAGTGATTTAAATAAGATCCAGACAGCATAGTTATGTGTCCCTTTCAAGGAGAGCAGTACACTCAGAGGAAGGACCCACCGGACAAAGGTGGGCCTGTGGAATGGCTCAGACTAGGAAATCCTGCAGAATAGATCAGGAAAAATACCCATGACACCAGACCTTGCTATCCAGGCAGTAGTGCTTCATGAACATGTGGAGGGACACCCACATAGCAGCCTGGCAGATGTTCAAAACTGGTAGACCACGCGCTAGAGCAGTGGAAGCAGCCTTCACTCTGGTGAAATAAGTGTACAATCCTTCTGGGGGCTTCTTTTTGGCTAGCCCATAGCAGATTTTAATACATAGCACAATCCATCAGGAGATAGTTCTCTTGTGCACTGCTTTTCCCTATCTGGCACCAGAGAAGCTCACAAACTGTTGACAGTCCATACAATGGTCTCTGGTCCGATCACTGTAAAAACTGTGGATCCACTTAGGTACGGTGGAGGCTTTCTTCCTCTTTAGATGGGTGAGGTGGAGTATAGCAGGCCAGCAAGGTAATCAATTGCCCAATTTGGAAGGACACAACTACCTTTGGCAGAAAAGCCGCTTTCGTCCATAGGACCAAATTTATCCGGGGAATAATCAGTGTAAGTCTTTTAGACGGATGGGGCCTGAAGATTACTCACTCGCCTTACTGAAGTAATGGTAATGAGGAATACAGTCTTTATGGTAAACAGGCGTAAAAGAACTGTGCATCAGTTAAAAGGGAGTGCAAATTGATTAAGTGAGAAGCAAATTAAGGTCCCACTGCTGCACCATAAAAATTGTTAGTGGGAACATGTTGGTCAGCCCTTTTAAGAAACGCATCATAACAGGTGATGTGAAAAGTAATGGATGATATGGCAAACATAAATAGACTGAAAGGGAGAAAAAGATCACCCTAATGTGTTGTCCCTGCAAGGCAGTGCATAGCTAAAGACAGGCAAAAAAAGAAGATGCCAAACAACTTTGCATTCAAGGATTGGCTGTTGCAGGGGCGAACACCGGATAGAAAAGTTCTACCAGCGTCCTGCGTTTACACTCTTGGTGGATGGATGCCTGGTTGCCTCCCTCGGGAGGGAGATCAAAACCCCCTCAGCTGTTGCCAGTCAATGCTCATGCATGGTGATGCATGTTGTGCAGGCTCAGATGCAGGATCCTACCCTGCTGCTCCGACAGGATGTCCCCCTTGAAAGGGCAGCATGATTGGGGGACAAATGCTCATGGCGGGAAATTCCGGGTAACACATGCTCCTCGCCCAATCTGAAGCCACTAGAATACTTGGGCTGGTCTTTCATGATCTTTTTCAGCACTCTTGGAGGAGATGTAGGAGTAGAAAGGTATTCATAAGTTCCGAGCCCCAGTTGAAATGAAAGCTGTCTTGAGGAAGAGCTACCTTGGAAACTCCAACGCCAAAAGCTTTGACAATGTGCATTCTCTACAGAGGAGTAAAGATCAACCAATGGTTCTTTCCATCCTTGGAAGATGCCCTGTGCACCCCCTGAGTGTAACTGCCATTCGTGATCCATTAAGGCAACGTTGGCTGAGTTTGTCTGCCCTGGAGATTAAAGATCCTGACAGGCACTGAGCTATCAGGGAAATTACATGAATGTTCAGCCATTTCCAGAGACGTGAAGCCTCCTTTGCACAGGACCCATAACCCCACTTTGTGCTGTTTGTTGCAATACCACATTGGGGTTGCGTCGAAGTGTGAGTCCCACAGTACCAAAATAAAGCAGTATGTATCAAGCAGGGTCAAGATTGATTTGAATATGGCTGGGTCCAAACTGGGGTGTCATAGTGAGCAAAAGAACAATGGATTTAACCCAGATCTGTTGACTGTGGGTGAATGTTTGATTCATTCAGCATTCCGTCCATCATCAGTTGCAGCAGCACTTATTGCCCTATGTAGGATGCGTATCCCCAGACCTGGGTTCCTTGCTTGCTGTGCCACTGGATTCAAGCTAGCCTGGTTGAGGAGGGATGTTACCCCGAATCCGGTCCCAGAATGCTTGTTTCCGGTTCAGGGAGGACCCGGGTTGGCAACTCGGGCTGGACTGTTCCCATGAGGAGCAGGGTCAAGACTGATTTGCATATGGCTGGGTCCAAACTGGGGTGGCATAGTGAGCAAAAGAATGATGGAATTAACCCAGATGTGAATGTTTGGTTCATTCAGCATTCCGGACATAATTTATTGCAGCAACATTTATTTTTGGCCCAGCTGGAAGAGAAAATAAAAAAAGCCTTTTCAACACCTGCAGGTTGATGTTACGAGGAGAAAGAAGACAACGTGCGGGTGTTGCTGAATTATGTCCTGTTGTTGGCAGATTACACCAAGACACAGTCAGCATATTTTACGAGGCCAGTCGGATTCCCAATTCCGCTCAATGATAGTTGTGGATCTGAGTTCCAGCTGGTTTCGCCCTTCTTTCCATCACAGACGTAATGTGACATGCCCCTCAATGGGCCTGGGGCAAACTTGGGGTTGGAATCCAACTAGACTTAATTTACGCGCCTGGTATCATACTGGCACATAATGCATGCTTTACATGTACATGTGTTTTGAAATGCGTGCACCCAGTTAGGGAGGCTAAACCTCTCCATGCTCAGAAATATATTCCCAGATGATAAGAGTCCTAGCTATTGAATCGATTCGGGTTAAGCCATACTATACCATTAAAAACACTGGCGGCCCTCACAGGCCAGCACCTGCAGCATGTGCAACACTTGTTCAACACAGGGCACATTACAAACCTGTTTTCAGCGCACCACCTAAATTACACAAACCCAGAAGATGAGCCCAAGTAGAGGGAGTGACATATAATATTATTTTTCCTAACTGTGTCCCGAGAAACTCTAACGGCTGCTTCTTGCTTTCTCTTGGTAAACCATGTGTTTTGCAGATTTCCCAGGGAGTGCTAATATTTGCCCTTTAGCATTGAGATGATGGAATATGCTACTTACCAGTATGCATCTGTTCTTGGCATGTAGGGCTGCTGATATTCACATCTTATGCATAGATCGCCGCCTAGTATTGGGTCCGGATGATTGCAAATTGTTGTCCTGGAAGAGTCTTCGAAGTATCACAAGATAGATGGCTCCTCCCCTGGACTACAGTGCGCATGGGCACCCTTTCCATCCTCAGATTGTTTTTCGCCATTGTGGCAGGGATGGAGTATGATACAGTAAGTGATGTCCATGCTAGAGATTAATTCTAAATGCTACAGCTGCGACAGGCACCGGGGAGGAGGGAGGGCGATGTGAATATCAGCAGCCCTACATGCCAAGAACAGATGCATACTGGTAAGTAGCATATTCCGTTCGAGGCATGTGGGCTGCTGAATTCACATCTTATGCATAGAATGTATAGCAGTCTCCTCTTAGCGGCGGTTGCCTGTGCCAGCTGCAGCAGTTTGAAAAAGAGTTGAGTACAGCCTGTCCTACAGCAGCTTGCTGTTTGGAGTGTACATCTACGCAGTAGTGTTTGGTAAATGTGTGTATGGTAGTCCATGTGGCTGCCTTACATATGTCTTCTAGAGGAATGTTTCCTAGGAAAGCTATGGATGCCCCTAACTTGCATGTGGAATGCGCTCTTGGGGGAACTGTTAATGTGCATTTAGCTTTTTGATAACAGATTTGTATGCACTTAACAATCCATCTGGCTATACCTGATTTGGAAATGGGGTTGCCTTTGTGCTGTGGTGAAAAGGCAACAAACAGTTGTTTAGTCTTTCTGAAAAGTTTTGTTCAGTCTATATAGTACAGGAGAGCTCTTTTAACGTCAAGGGTATGTAGAGCTCGTTCTGCCACGGAATCTGGATTAGGGAAGAATACTGGCAGTTCTATAGCTTGATTGATGTGAAACTGGGACACCACCTTTGGCATAAATTTAGGGTTAGTTCGCAGCACTACCCTATTAGCGTGAATCTGTATGAATGGCTCCTGAATAGTTAGGGCTTGCAGCTCACTAACTCTTCTGAGTGATGTAATCGCAACTAGGAAAGCTACTTTCCATGTTAGGAATTGTATCTCACAGGAGTGTAGAGGTTCAAAAGGTGGTCCCGTTAGTCTGGTGAGAACCACGTTGAGGTTCCAGACAGGTGAAGGTGGGTGTCTTGGAGGAATGATTCGTTTGAGTCCCTCCAGGAAAGCTTTAATAGCAGGTACCCTGAAGAGTGAAAGGTGCTGCCTGTTTTGAAGATAAGCTGCCACCGCAGCTAAATGTATACGAATGGAGCTGTAAGCCAGATTGCATCTGTGTAAATGTAGGAGGTAACATATGATGTTCTGAGTAGATGCATCTAGCGGATTTATGTCATTATTTTTACAATAGATGACAAACCGTTTCCACTTCGCCGCGTAGCATGCCCTGGTTGTAGGCCTCCTTGCCTCTTTGATAATATTCATACAGTCGGGAGGCAAATTGAGGTAACCAAACTCTATGACCTCAGGAGCCATATCGCAAGGTTCAACTGTTGCGGATCTGGGTGCTGAATGTCGCCATGGCTCTGTGTTAAAAGGCTGGGTGTTAATCGCAGCCTTTGATGAGGAACCACGGAAAGTTCTAGAAACGTGGTGTACCATGGTTGCCTCGCCCATGTTGGAGCAACTAGGATTAGAGTCATGGAGTGTTGTCGCAGTTTGCGTGCCACTAGTGGTATGAGCGGGGCTGGGGGAAAAGCGTACGCAAACCTGCCTGACCAGTTAATCCATATCGCATTACCCTGAGACTGCGGATGTGGAAATCTGGCGGCGAAGTTTTGGCGTTTTGCTTTTTCCCTTGTGGCCAACAGGTCTATTTCTGGGTGACCCCACCGCTGGAAGTACGGCTGCAGCACAGAGGGATGTATCTCCCACTCGTGCATCTGGTGGCTGTGTCTGCTGAGCAGGTCCGCTATCTGGTTGTCCTTGCCGGGGGGGGGGTATTCCGCCATGAGGAAGATGTTTCTCTGAATGGCCCACTTCCACATGCTTTGCGCTAGATGGGACAACTGTGGAGAGTGTGTCCCTCCCTGCTTCTGTATGTAGTACATGGCAGTCATGTTGTCCGTCCGGATTAACACGACTTTGTTGCACATGTGTACCTTGAAAGCTTTGAGCGCCATAAATATTGCCATCAGTTCTAGCAGGTTGATGTGCATTAGCTTCTGCTGCGTTGTCCATAGTCCCTGCACTGTGTAATGGAGAACATGCGCTCCCCACCCCAGGAGAGATGCGTCCGTTGTCAGCACTATTTGTGGTACAGGCTCTTGGAACGGTCGTCCCTTGCAAAGGTTTTGTGGTGTCCACCAATGCAGAGAGCTGTATGCGCGACCGGTCACCAACACTAGGTCTGTTAATTGTCCCTGAGCCTGGTTCCACTGCCATGCTAAGCACTCCTGGAGCGGACGCATGTGTAGTCTTGCGTGAGGGACTATGAAAATGCGGGAGGCCATCATGCCAACTGCATAAACACCCTTGCTGTGAGCGAGTGTTGGGCCTGAATTTCTGAATGAGTAACTGAATGCTGTTGATTCTGGCTGAGTTTGGCTGCGCTTTGGCTGCCAGAGTGTCTATTGTGGCTCCCAGGTACTGCTGTACGTGGGCGGGCTGAAGATGAGACTTTGGGTCGTTTAATGAGAATCCGAGGCTGTGTAGGAGGTGAATAGTGCGGGACACGTGACTGGCACATTGCGGGGCTGACTTTGCTTGGATGAGCCAGTCGTCCAGATAGGGGTAGACGTGAACATGGTTTCTCCGTAGGTGTGCAGCCACTGTCGCTAGGCACTTGGTAAACACCCTGGGGGCTGTGGTCACCCCGAAAGGCAGTACTTTGAATTGGTAGTGCTGGTTTTGGATGGTAAACCTGAGATACTTCCTGTGTTGTGGATGTATTGGTATGTGGAAATACGCATCCTTTAAGTCTAGGGTAGCGAGGAAGTCTCCCTGACTGAGTAGTGGTAGAACTTGCTGTAAAGTGAGCATGTGAAAATGTTCTGACAAGATGTATTGGTTTAGGGGGCTGAGGTCTAGTATTGGCCTGAGAGACCCGTCCTTTTTGGGGATTAAGAAGTACAGAGAGTACACCCCTGTACCTTGTTCTTGTATAGGGACGAGTTCTATGGCCCCTTTTTGCAGCATGCTGATAACTTCTTGTTGCAATAAGTCTATGTGCTCTGCGGACATAGGACGGTGTTTTGGGGGTATGTTGGGTGGAGTGGACGTTAGCTCTAGACAATAACCATACTGAATGAGTTGTCTTACCCACCTGTCTGTGGTAATGCTTTCCCAGACTGGCAGGAACTGTTGTAATCTGCCCCCGACCGGTGTTATATGGTCCGGGGGCAGCGACAAGGCGTCACTGCTTAGTATTGGCGGAGGATCTGGTGTTGTTATTCCCTCGTCCTCTGCCTTTACTGCTGTTGCCACGGTATCCACCTCTGCTTGTTTTAGGATAGGTGGTTTGCATGTTCCCTTTGTTGTATTGAGTCTGCTGGGATGCCTGTCCTCTTGAAGCTCCTCTGTTATTGGAGCGACGAAAGGAACCACCTCTGAATTGTTGAGACTGAAAGGCCCCCATAGATTTGGCTGTCTCTGTGTCTTTTTTAATTTTTTCTAAGATGGAGTCCACATCAGGGCCAAATAAAAAACTCAGGGTTTACAGGCTGATTTAATAAAGTTGTTTGAATCTCTGGTTTGAACTCTGAGATACGCAACCAAGCATGCCTTCTGAGCATGACACTAGTGTTGATGGCCCTGGCTGCAGAGTCAGCTACGTCCAGCGCACATTTAATGGAAGCGTTGGTTATGAGTTTCCCTTCCTGTATTAGTGTTTCTGCACCTTCTTTGTATGCATCAGGCAAATGTTGTAGCAGTTGCTCCAATGTGTCATAATGTGCCCTATCATATCTGGCTAATAGGGCCTGTGTGTTGGAAATTCTCCAGATATTAGCTGCTTGTGCAGCCACCCTCTTCCCAGAAGCTTCTAACACTTTAGACTCTTTGTCTGGAGGAGGAGCATCACTAGTAGTTTGGGAGTTGGCACGTTTACGAGCATTGGAGACTACCAGAGAGTCCAACGGCAACTGTCCCTTAATGTATGTAGGGTCCACATGCGCCGGTCTGTATTTTCGTTCAATTCGGGGGTTAATAACCCTTGCTCTGGTGGTCTCCTTAAAAATGTCTCCTGTGTGTTTGAGGACACCCTTTAACATTGGCAATGTTTTAACTGATTTCTCTGAAGTGGAGAGTGTCAAACAAGAAATCTTCCTCAATTGGGTCAGCATGCATGTCCACATCATGATTATGTGCTGCCCTCTCTATCAGTGCGCTAAACGCCGCTGTATCTTCTGTGGGCGAAGTGTTTACAGGATAAGAGGGAGTATCAGGGATAGGTTGTGACTCCCCCTGGTCAGCAGTGTCTGTCCAGGTTTGAGCCTGGTCATCTTGATCATCGTCCGCAGGGTAACTATATTGTTCGTTATAGGTGTACCCTAGCTCCTCAGTTGAGCATGTGGGTGAGTATGCATAAGTGTCTTGGTCATGGTACTGCACACTCTCAAAAAGGACAGGCGATGTGGAAGAGTCCCTTTACTTTTTGAGTGGAATTTTATAGGATTCCAGTGGATTTTCCGACCTGATCTTTCTTTGATAAATAGTAAGTGTACCAGTGTTGGCGTCGATATGGAGCTTAGACTGTTCATCATAGGAGGGCTCCTGATACACAACGCTTGCTTCTTGAGGATGTCTCCTTTTTCCAAGTGTCACAGTTTTGGAATGTTCGATCCCTTTTTTCGGATCGGTAGCCTTAGGCTGTGCCGTTGGGGGAAGACTGAATTTTATCGGCGGTTTTTGTCCTTGCGCCGATATGGGACCGACGGACTTTGCTTTGTCGGCGTGCTTTTTACTTTGCGTCGACAGTGGTGCTTGCGTAGGAGGTGCGCTCTTTTTTGTCGATTCGACTTGCTCCTTCGAGGCGCCTTTTGTTTTCGGCTCGAGGGCTTTGACGAGCTGTTGTTTTTCGACTCGGTGCCTCGGTTCGAGGGCCTTTTGAGAGTCGAGCCCTTTGTTTGTGTCGCTGTCCGTCGACGCCGACCTCGTTGGATCGACGTGCATGGCTTTAGCGAGGCACTTTAGCGCACCAATCTTCAGATCGACACCCTTTGCGGTTGGCCTTTTATGGTCGTCGACACTTGTCTTCGACGTCGATTCCGATGTGTTTGCACTCTTCGATCCGATGGCTGACTTTAGCAGTTTCGGTTTCGTTTGTACCTCGGTAGCTTTCGTTTTCGTTTGGGCGACCGATGGCTCATGTGATATAATCTTAGCCGAGCCGAGATGCGGGGCAACAGAATGCTTAATATGATCTTGGCTAAGGCCTTTCGGCGATGCCTCGACTGGAGCCTTGGAAAGTTTAAGAGTGTCTTGTTTAGGCCCAGTACCCACTGTTGGGCCTGGTTCATCACTGGAGTCGTCATCGACGGCTCCGATGGGGGACACGGCGTCCCTTACCTCTTCGACGTTTTCATCTTCAACGACGTGTTCTTTGTCGTCTTCATAGTAGTTGGAGTCGTGCTCCGAACCTGGATCCGACGTCTGTTCTGGATCCTCAGTCTCGACAACCTCATCGTCGTCTTCGTCGAAGATATTCACCGGGTCGGGCGCTGGCTTCGTCATTGTTTGTCTTGCTGCACGTCGGAGCCTAAGCGTTTTCTTCGACCGGAACCGAGCACAAGCTAGACAGTTGTCCTCGTTGTGGTCTGGTGATAAGCACTTGTTGCACACCGGGTGTACATCGATGTGCGGGTATTTTGAATTACAAAGGGGGCATCGTTTGAACAGGCTCCGTTCCATCGATGATCGGGCCTGTAGTGTCGAAAAGGCCCACGGCGCTCTTCGACGTCCTGCTTCGAAAGAAACTGGAACAAGAATTCGGCAACGATCGAAAGAACAATACCGACGACCCCGAAGGCCTTTTGGCCTTGTAGAAAGTTTTCCGAACTGGAGTTAAGGAAAGTACATCCGAACCCAATGGCGGAAAAAAACAATCTGAGGATGGAAAGGATGCCCATGCGCACTGTAGTCCAGGGGAGGAGCCACCTATCTCGTGATACTGCGAAGACTCTTCCAGGACAACAATGTGCAATCATCCGGACCCAACACTAGGCGGCGATCTATGCATAAGATGTGAATTCAGCAGCCCACATGCCTCGAACATTGCATTTTCATCTGAAAGGCTATCTCAGCCCTCGTATCCACTGGGCTGTTTAACCTGTGTTTGCTTGCAAGCAGAAGCTAAGTTTTATTGTGCATTTCAAAAGTCTGCCAAGTGGCACTATGACACTAGATATTACCTGCCATCCCTGGCTTTTCAGCCAGCACAATGCTCAATTGTGGGCCTTGTAGTTTCATTATGAGCTTAGAACCTCACAAGAGGAAAACAAACAAGCTCCTGGGCTCACTTTGCCTGACGTTAGTGACAGCAAGTGCTTAATTTGGGCCAGTGTTTGCAAGTGGGGCACACTCGCACTCATTTTTGGGGACATGCATTTATTTATTTTTCCTTTACAGACTTTGGTCTAGAGTGAGAGAGAGGAAGAGAGTGAAAAAAACACAAAAGAAGGAGGAAGTTAGAAAGATGGTGAAGTAGTGATAAAGAGAGAAAGCAGGGATGAAAAAGAACTTGCAGCAACAGATGGGCAGGGATTGCCTAGTGGTGGATTAATGAGGCATCAGGTGGAATCAAGACTATGCAGCCTTAGTTTTCAGCTCCAGACCATTGATAGTCCTGGCTGCAGGCTAAGCAAAACTTTGAGCTCCAAGAATTACTCTTTAACAATGTAAACACTAGCGATAGGGATAATTGTACCACCATACATACGTGTTCCTACGAAATGCTTGCAATGCAGTGCTGAGCATTTTATTTTACTTCACTCTGGGTTTCACCGTGTGTACCCAATAGTTTTAAATTTAAAGTTTGAGATACCCACCTCCAATTCATAGGCATCTTTCCCTTGTGTTAGAGGCGATCCAGCAGCCTCTCCACTTCCATCTCCAGTCAGTAGCATGCGCAATCTCGTGAATTCCGCAGCCAGGCGGTTATTTAACTCCTGCCAAAAAAACAGATAGAACAAATTGAAAGACTGAATACAGGAGATCAACAATAAGAACTATGGTTCAAATTACAATAAATGAATTTGTCAAACAAATCAACAAACGGTGAGGGCTTAGAAGCGTGCACACTGGTGCGTTATACTGGTCATCACTTACTTTTTGGTTGAAGCGCACTTTGCTCTCAGTAGTCCCGCCACCACTGGGCCGTTTGTCTTCCAAAATATAACCTCAATCCAAGAGGAGCGCCTATATCAATAATTTTCACAAGCTTATTGCTTCATAGTAACCACAATCAAAGAAAGTCCCTAGGCAGTCTTCATGTACATCCAATTAGTATGTTTTTTTTCAAAACTTCCAATTCTTAAATCCAGATCACATCACAAAAGTCAATCCAGGCTACGCATTTCGTGCACACTGGACATCGTCAGGGCTCCAAACTTGCTGCTTCGTGAATACATTGATTTCCTGCCTGGTGTCCATAGCTCCCAGAGAAAGAAGGATGTTCTTGTTTCCTTTTGATTAATGTTTTAATCATTACCTCTTAATTTGATCTTTCTCTTCCCACTTTTCTCTATGGGCATTTATCCCCTCACAATATTTCAGAATCTTTTACTGGCCCCCCATTTTGCCTGGGTCTCTTCCTCAAACCTCCTCAGTTCCCATTTCCAGGTCTCAGACTAGCATCATCTGGCTTCCTTTTCTACTTCCCACCAAAGTTTTTCACACTTTCTTTCATTTCCTGTTGCCTTCTTAGTCATTTAACTCATTAGTCCAGGACAGCTTTGTGTGAAAGAGGAGACAGAACGGAAGAAGACGGAACAGAGAGTGTGAGGGAGAGAGAAAGGATGGTGACAAAAGAGGAAGACAGACATAAAGAGAGAGATAGAAAGTCGGAAGGTGAGAGTGAATAATGGTAGACAGGAAAGTGAGCAAGGTTCTGTCTCAAGAAAGAAAGAACAAATGCTAAAAGAGAGATAAACAGAGAAATGGGCAAAGAAAAGAGCCCAAAAGAAATACAGAAGGATGCGGACTGTGTCAATACACATGATGAAATGGGAAAAAAGGTAGAGGGGCGTACTGAAGGCGAGGTAGAGGGAACAGAGAGAACAAACAGCCGCAAAAGTGAACGCGACCGCCATTTGTTTGCAATTAACGCGACCAGCGCGGGTGCGATAATTGGGAACTGATGGCGCCACTGCTCGATCCTGCAAGGTGGAGGCCTAACATACACAAGTGTTCACTGGAAACAGTGCAGTACATGCACGAGTTTCCGAAAAAGTCCTAAGTGATTCCAAGAGGTCATCTCCTAAGCAGCACTTACGCTGCCTAGGCAAGACCTAAAAATGCGTGGTGAAGGCTATGCGTGGTGTCAGTGTATGCGTGGCAATGCCTGCGTAGTAAAGGCCTTGCGTGGAAACAGCTGCGTTGTAATGACTGTTTCCCATGCACACAGTGCCTGCAGTTCGCTGACACCCCTGGCTGATGTTATGGCCACTAGAAAACAGTCGCGGCCCGCATTAATCCCGGGAGGGGGTAAATTTAATAATTAATTAAAAAAACGTACCTGTCCGCGGGTCCCATGTTTTCACAGCTCTGGCTACGGCTCCTGCTTTCCTCTCCTTCCTCCGGTATGAACAGGAAGCAGGAAGCCTCCCTCCCCTCCCCTAAGCCAATCACAAGGCTGCACTGGCAGCCTTGTGATTGGTGAGGAAGACAGACAGCCAGGCGCCTATGGGGGGGCCATTTTCTCCATGTAGGCTGAATTGCAGATTGCATGGAGAAAGGGCAGAGTGCGCATGACTGGTCTGGGCGGCCCCAGAGACCTGACCAAACCAAACCAGTCAGGCTCACTCAGGAGTGGGCACAACATTCCTCCCCTGCCCAGTCCTGCTCGTAGAGTAGCCCCGAACAACCAAACACTACTTCTTTCTCGCAGTGCGGGGAGCAGAAACATAAAATGGTAGTTTTACCATTTTATGTTTCTGCTTCTCGCACTGCGAGAAAGCAGTGGGGCGACGCTCCTCCGCCCTAGTGGAGGAGCCGCCCCTGCTAGAAAAGATGTCTTGATAGCAAGTGAAGTAGTGTAGTAGCTCAAAGTGTGCGAACATGAGGACCAGGTTACGATCCCACAGTGGCATAATGATTGGTCTGTCAATTGTCAACACTCGATCTCCACGCATAAAGGCGGATGGTGCACAGTTGTGGGTGCAGAACCTGCTCCTTTGGATGCAACAGATGATCCTCCCGAAGGGGCAGCCTGATCCGAGGAACGATGGTCATGCTGAGAAGCTCGGCATACAAGACTCTCTGTGCCGAATCAGGAGCCACAAGAATGATTGGGTCCGGTAGTTCCTGATTTTCTTGATCTCTGGGCAGGAGTCGTATCGGCAAGAAGGCGTACAGGAGGCCAGAGCTCCACTCAAGATAAAAAGTGTCTGTGAGCGAGAGCTGCCTTTGAAACTCCAATGCGCAGGGCTGCTGACACTGCACACCCTCAGTGGTGGCTAACAGATCTAACCAAGGCTCTCCCTACTCTTGAAAGACATCTTGCACCACCTCGGGTGACCCTCTAGGTATTGATAGCTAAGTTCATCCATCATGGCGTTCAGGGAGCCTGTCAGGTGTTGAACCATCAGGGAAATACAGTCCAGCCATTTACATAGATGCGGGCCTCTTGACAAAGGGCCCAGGACCCCACCCTGCCATTTGTTGCAGTACCACAAGGCAGAGGTGTTGTCCATGACCACCTATACCAGCCTTACCCAATCGAAGGAAAGAAGCCTTTCAAAGCCAATCTCCAACAGGTTGATGTGGAGTTTTGATTCGACCGGAAACCAGAGTCCTCCAATCTCCACCTCTCCCAAGTGGCCTCCCCAGCCCAGGAGTTACGCATCTGTCACTACAGTAGTCGGCTCTGGCTAGACAAGGGAGGGGGGTCTGCCGCTGACCCAATCATGGTTAATCAGCCACCATTGCAGGTATTTTGCAGTTCCCTCCAAGATCTGAACCATGTTGAACAGATTCCCCTGAAGCGCCCACTGGAACATCAGGTCCCACATTGCAGAGCCCGCATATGCCAAGGGGCATGTGTCACTAGCAGGATGGAGGAGGCCATGAGGACCAACAGCCTCAGAGTCAATCTCACTAAAATCCAGGATAAAGGCTGAAGCATCAGTATCACAGCGGGAATATCCTGGAGTTGCTGCTCAGGAGGATAGGCCCGGACTATACTGTGTCCAGGACAGCTCCAATGAAAGGGGAGCATCTGAGAGGGAGTCAGGTGTGACTTTGGCACGTTGAAAGTGAACCAGAGTGAATGTTGGATGTCCTCCATAATCTGGAGGTGGGAGAGATAAGCAAGGGGTGAGCCTTCCTTCAACAGCCAATTGTCAAGACTGGGATTCCCAACTTCCGCAGGTGTGCTCCAACCACCACCATTACCTTGATCGAGCATCTGTGGGGCGCTGGTAAGGTCAAAAGAGTGCACGGCAACCTGGAAGTGCTCTTGTTCTAACGGGTAATGCCTGTCGGCAGGCAAGATGGGAATGTGAAAATATGTGCACTGCAAGTCCAATGCTACCATTCACTCTCCAGGGCAGAAAGGAAATTCGCAATCTACAGTCAAAAACCCAGAGTACAAGACATACAAGCATAGCTCCTTGTGACAACTTGTATGCAAACTTCATTCTGTATATTAAGCCAAAAGATCATAAATGTTGTGAAGTCTGGAGATATGTTTGTCCAAAAGTTTACGGTCAGTCATTTCAGCCATGTTCAGTGCAACAATCACAAGTCCTTCACCATCCAAAGTGGATCCTTGACTCTAGAGCACGATAACCAGCTATAATTCACACCCTGATTTATGTGGAACAGTCCTATAAGCATCTAGTTGATTAAGAAGTATGGGAACTTTTTCTAGCGAGTGAGCAATTTCATTTATTTTGTGTTCTCCTTGTCTATCCCACTTGTCAGGCTCAATAAGGTCGGTTATCACTAAAAAAAAAAAAAGTCTTGATTGGTTTTTAAAAGTCACATATCATTACAGCGGGATAAGAGTAGTAATTGGATCCATCAGACATTACCTCTGTAAATCTTCAGAGGCACCTTCAGGGGTGTCCGCATTAAACACATCAAATGAATTAAACTGGTACATTAAAGTATAATCTTCGACCAGCTATTATCTAGCAATCACTCCTTACTCTCGACATCCATGTGTGCTTTAGGGATTCACATGTATCTTCTCCCCAATCGACATATCAAACAAACAAAAATTCAAGCGTCGTCCAGTGGATTGACCACACTGTGTCTGTGTTGGGGACACATTTCTCATAATCAGTTTGAAGATATTTTAGCTAAGATCCTTGAAACAATTAATCAACCCAATTGATCTGTCAGTCCTACATTTCTCAATGTCCTTGCCTGGTTTGGGGATGAGAGTGTCCTTTGCACATTGCATCGAGTGAGTCACTCAAGCCATTTACAGGAAAGAATAATATGCAATGTTTTGAAAGTCCAGCCTTGATCATTCACAGCTTATTCAAAAAGATTAACAGATATTAACTCTGTTCACTGTGATTTCATTAACAATTTGAAGAGAATTGTCCCTCTACAAAACCCATGTGGGAACTTAAGAATCAAAGTTAAGCTTTTAAAAGCTTATTTTATGCAAAAATGTGATCTGTATTATTTGTTTTCAGAGGGGGCTTTTATTGTTGCTAATTAAGATTCCATACATTCTAATCATCAATTTTCTAAAATTAACCCAATAAATGTGTACTAAGGAATCTAAGCCCAAAACAGATTGTGTGTTATGAAATTCTATTTCCCTCAAACGCAGAGTTGGGCAACTAGCAAACTAAAAGACACAGAAATTATTATTTTTTCCTCATGACTTATTTAAATGACAGGATCAACATGTGTGTCCAGTATTCTACAAGTTATTTCACCACATACTGCCAAGACCGAAATTGTGTCTTGATATGGTGAATCTAGACTGAGAAATTCTGTCTTTGTTAATTTGGTTATAACTTAGTTAATTTCCAACTTTAAATACTTACACCACTTTAATCAGCAAATGAACACAAAAACGAGTTAAGTAGGTAGACTAAATCACACATAGAGATAAAGCCTTCAGCAAAACCTGAGTATTGACATACTGATGCTTTCATTTATTGATCAAATTCATGAATAAAGCCAGTAATCAATCTCAAGCACACAAGAACCCTTGATTAAGAATATGTCAAGTTCAAATACTCTTGGAGCACCGTGGTATATCATCTTCTGCCCATCTTAAAGTTATCAAGTCTCAGCTTCTAAATGTCCTAATTCTTACCTGATTGTGTGCATTAAGTTCCTGGTTCTCTCGCTGGCACTGCCGGAGAGCCTGTCTTTCAGCCTCCAGGGCCTGAGCCAGGTGTGCATTCTCCAAACACTTTTGAGAGTACTGTTCAGAAAGAACCTCCAGTTCTCGCTGGACCGATTGTAACTCTTCTCTGTAAGAGATAATACACAACAGAGTCACTGAACAGTATTTTCACTTTGCTTCTCTAATTTGTTTTGGATGATTGCATCAATTTTGTACAGCAATGGCAGACACGGTCCTAGAACTCATAATTAAACAGTTACATAAACCAAAAGGATTCAATGATTCATAGGTGATACTTAAAAATAGGGATTTACAGTCCAACTCCTTCTTATCAAGGTTTGCTAAGTTCACACTTAAAAAACGTGAGTACCATATGTAAAGCCTGTGAGTCACCATATTGGATTGACAAAGCCCATCAATTACTTATTACTTCTCAATTACATACATAGTACGTCTAAATAAATGAAGAAATTAGCAAAAATGTTTTCTGGGAAGATTTAAGAATAGTCACCTACATCTTTTGGTTAACAAAAGTCACATCAAACTGTGATACAATGGAGAAGCTGTTCCAATCCCACAGAGCAATGGACTGCACAAAAGAAAGGGCCTTAGCTTATCCAGTTTCTAATGTTTACCAGAGAATAGGTGTCCATTCCCACTCTCCATTAAAACACAGTTGTGGATGGAGCAAAATAGGGGGTCCTATTCAAGTCCACTAAGATGCACTAAGTGTGTGATTGGTTCCACGTTTACCTTAGCATCCACTGGGTAAAATGGAGACTTACAACTTATCTTTCAACGTTATCATGGCACAATCAGACCAAAGCTCTTATGGTCTCATTACGAAAATTGCCACTGCAGCCAGTGACAACACCCTAACAACAAGCGTGTTAGTATAGATGGCATGTGGATACAATCAAATTTTGTTTGACTGGGCCTATGACCCTTTTTAGGTCGAGCCTAGAGCAGCGCATGCACTACTTGCTTGACTTTTAGTAAGGGGTTTTTGAAAGTGCTACCCACAAGCTTTTCCTGTCCTCAGGGTTGCGTGCACGCACGCAGCCGCCATCTGCCTTTCTTATCTCTTCCTCCGCATCGCTGGCCAATACTTTCATGGCTGCGCAGCCGTGTACCTTTCCGGCCGCGCGGCCATTGCTTGTTAGCTGTGGAATTGGATCAGTCAATATCCAACAACAAACGTGTCTGATTGTCGTCATCTAGAGTGAGATCGTATTTGATCCAGATGCTGTTGATTAGTCATCCACTCATTATGGATTTTAGGTTGCTTGAATGCCTCCAGTTTTTCTTGCTCACATCTGTACTCTGCAGTCAATTACTCTAAAAATACATTAGTGCACACAAAAAGAAAGATTTTAGTGAGGAATGTGGACGCCTACCAGGAGGCAATAAGACATCATCCATTTCACAAACTCACCAAATGCATGACGGCTATTGTGTGCTCCTCCAAACTGGAAATAAAACCTAAAGTGAAACATTATACTATTTTGAGCATGGGCTTTCTTTACACTCCAGTGCTGGACCCATCTTGAGAGAAGGTGTATTAAAACTATGACTCTAGACAGTAAAGAAAGTAAGCCAGCAATTACAAAGGTGCACCCACGTATATGTTTACACTGCAGTAAAAGACTTCCCCGAAGTCATTGTAAGCAGACAAACGTTAAAAAAAGATGATAACTGCTAACAAAAAACTCTGAAACGTCATAGGCAGGATTTCACAATTTCCACTGAAAGACTGCGCACGTATTAGACAAGTGGGGAAGATGGCCGGAAGACACTTACTTGGCTCTAACAGCGGGATAGATTTCTAGCTATGAGCATTATATGCAGAATCCTAGGTAGGACCAGCGGAGAGAGACAAACATGCAAAAGGCATTCCTTTCTCTCATTCTCACGAGTTACCTCAGGGACGCTCCTCGTGCACGCACCAGCTCCCGCCTGCGTTCAGGCCAGTGCCGCAGACATCCTCTGACACTGCGCCTGCCACCGTGGCCAGACACAAAGCCGGGAGTCTAGGAGAAGGCAGCATGGCGGAGGCCGCTCGCTAGGATGCCTGCCGGTGCGGATGACAGCAGCAGCAGGTGCTCGCACGTCTCCCCAGAGCCTGAATGAAAGGAACTACGTGTTCATGCACCAACGGTGACATGGGGTGAGTGGCAGAGAGTGGTGAGGTGACGTTACCTGTGCTCGGGTCCCAGCAGCATCTCCGCAAGGAGTTCCAAACTATGCCATTTACCCCCAAGTTTTCATTGGGATGAGGCCTCCCAAAAAGGCTAAGGACAAGTCCTTCTTGGCTACAGTTCTCGAGAACAGCTCAGGTAGCAGTGATAAAACAAGCATTGGCAGATCCAATAGGTCTCGCCTTTGGGACCTTATAAGTATTTAGTTAAGCAGCTAAATATCCTTACTGCAACAACATTAACTGTTCCATGGCTAAACACTTGCAAGGTCCCAAAGGTGAGACCTATTGGCTATGCCAATGCTAGTTAATTAGAGTCTCCCAGGTTACGTTAGATGTCAAGCTCTAAAGTTGGCTGTAACAGGGCTCCCTTCTAACCTTTTGCTTAAAGAACAATGGTTCACAAGCAAAAAATTGAAGACGCCACTTCAAATGTTTGGGAATGAGTCTATATAAGGTGCAATTGTAGGAAGATGGCTCTGTATATACTAAACCAAAATGAGGTATAGTGTGCACAGAGTCTAGTGGAACCCCAAAGGTAGGCAGAGGTAAAAGTAGATAGCACCTTACTCTCTATTTGTAGTAGTGTGGGGGAGCAGTAAGGCAGTATCAGAGGGTAGTGTTAAGCATTTTTTGTACACGCTCAATCAGCAAATGATGTCACACACACAAAGACTGAAATCGGACCAATTTTGTTTGTATCAAAAATAGTATTAAGTTAATTTATTTCTAGAACCAAGCCAAGCCTGGCACAGGTAAGTGAAATAAATGCTTTGCAAAATATTATGCAGTGTTTACAAGTGAATGCAAGTTCAAATGCAGTTGTTTGAAATACAGGTAAGTTAAGGTATTGAAATTACTGTACCCATTATTTTTTAGATTACTTTTTAAGTTACTTGTTCTATTCAGTGTGATATGCACACTGGGACATTTCCTAGAGAAAAGGTAAGTAAAATCAGTTTTGAACAATTGAACTTTCAGGTTTCCATACAAATCAGCTCCAGACTTAGAACATTTTTCAGAGAAAAACAGTCAATAGGTTCCTATGGAGAGAAATGAAGTTAACGGTTACCAGGTACTCGGTCTTTGGGGTTGAGTTTCTGGGGTAAGAACAAGGGTTCCCCCAGGGTCAAGGATGCACTGACTCTTGTTACACCCGCAGCGGCACTAGGGCAGCTGGGTGCAGACTGCTGAGGCCCAATGTTATCCAATGGGGGGTAGGGGACTTCCGGTTGGTGGCTGCTTACGAGCAGGCCAATGGGTTGTGGGAACAAAGCTCCTGGTGTTAGGCTCAGGGCAAAGGGGTATCCTCTTCAGCACTCAAAGTGCACCCGCAGCGGCGGCAAGGGGGCAGGGTGCTGTTTTGGCGTTGGGTGCCCTGTTGTTTTCAATGGGGATTCTCGGTTTTGGTTTTTAGCTGCAGGCTCGGTCCAGGAAGACTTCCGGGAGGAACCAACAGATGGGCAGGTATGTTTGAGCGCTCAGGGACGTAGGTGCACCTCAGGTTCTTTTCTCCAGGACACAGGGTGGCTGGATGCAGGGGTGTCTTTTGAGGTCGGATTTCACCTTACCAGGCTACTCGCGGTTGGGGCGGATCTCTATGCAGAGGCTGCAGGCGACGTTGGGAAGTCCTGGAGGGGTCAACCCACGGTGGAATCAGACTCTGGAGGCTAGGGAACCTCACTGGGACCAGTGGGCCACTCGGACTTGGGCCGTAGGCGTCTGGTGCAGTGGTGGTTCCAGGCGTCTGGTTTCTTTATCCTCAGCAGGCTCGGAGTCTTTCTTGGCTGTTTCTTTTGAACAGAGCTGCTGTTCACAGGAGATCCGGACTTTGTTGAAGGCAGTCAGTCCTCTCAGGGTTCTGGCGGTCGCTGACTGCAGGACAGGCGTCTTCTGGCGCAGGATCTCTGGAAATTGCAGATGGGCCAGTACGGCTGGAGCCAAGTCAGTTTTCTGCAGTCTCCTCTGCTGGGCATCTTCCTTTGCCCTTCTTCGTCGTAGGTTGCGGGATTCTGCCTTCTTGGTTTAGGGCTGCCCCCTGAATACTGTATTTAGGGGGGCATTTTAGGGGTCTCTGTGTCTGTAGCCAATGGGCTACTGACCTTAGGGTGACTACACTCTTGGTGTGCTCACCCCACGTGGGGGAGTGATCACAATCCCTAATCCTGATTGGGAAGTGTCTGCAATCTGCAAGATGGCGGGCACTTAAGGGTGGGCTTCACCTTGCCTCCCCCACTTGAGGGGAGGGGTTGGCAGAGGTGGGCACACCTTCTGGGCTGGCTAATTTTTCCCGCCTGTCTTCTAGCCGAAAAGGAGGGGAGACAGGAAGGGGGCCTGCTCCTGATAGCAGGAGAGGATGGGGGTTGCATTACAAAGGCTGCAAGGCCTTTGAAGCTCCCCTGCCAAAGATGGCTCTTACTGGCCTGGGGGAGGTGTGACCACCTCCTCCCAGGAAAGGCTTTGTTTCTGGGCTCAGGGAGCGAAGGCTCCCACCCCAGGGGGCCAGAAACATGTCTTGTGGTGGCAGGCTGGTGTGTACCTGTCAGAGAACCCACCAGAGGCTGGTCGTTTTTCAGGGGGCATCTCTAAGTTGCCCTCGGAGTGCATTTTTCAATAAACCCCACACTGGCATCAGTGTGGGTTTAATGCACTGAGAAGTTTGATACCAAACTTCCCAGTTTTCAGTTAAGCCATTATGGTGCTGTGGAGTTCGGAATGACAAACTCCCAGAACCATAAACTCTTAACCGCATCGCTGCGGCGGCTATTCCGCCGTAGCGCTAAGGGGGCGGGGTGGCCGCGCGGCCGCCGCATGCTGGTGACGGAACCGCTCCGTCATCAGCCGCGGTTGGGCTGTGCTCATGACAGAGCGGTACCGTCATGGCCCCGCCCGCTCAATAGAACGCACCGCGCAGTCGCGGCGGCCGGGCCATGACGGAACCGCTCCGTCATCAGCACAGCGCCACCGCAGCTGACGATGGAGCGGTTCTGTTATCAGCATCAAACAGGTTAATGGCATTACTTCACTTACAATGTCTAGGAATTGGTTTAGACACAGAAGGGGTAAGGGCTCATGCACCTGTACCCTCACCACTAGTATAGTGCACCCAGCTAGAGGGATGGCTGACCTATGCCAGGGATGTGTGCCATGTTGACTCTTCACTTTGTTCTGCACCCAAACACATTGCCTGCAAATGCAGTGTGTGTGTGTAAAGGTACAGGCCTCTAAGGGTGGCTCAATAAGTGCTGCAGCCCTTAGAGGCCTTCCCTGGCCTCAGGGCCCTTGGTACCCATGGTATCTTTTACAAGGGACTGATATGTGGCCAGAGATTGGGGGTACAAGGTACAATTTTGGGGAAAGAACACAGGCCCTGAGAACCTGATTGACAGGGACCCAGGGCACATCAAGTCAAGGTGCATCAGTAGTCTGAAAAGAAGTGGGGGGGTTACTGTAACAGAAACCCAGCTTCCTACAGCAATGACTTGCAGAATGGTATGTTAAATAAAGAGAACGGTAACTCACTAATTAACACTCTCTTCTTTTACGAGCATTGATACGAGCATCAACATTCTCTTCTAGCACTTCATCTCAGCCTTATCCCCCTTGCTCAGCTGATCAACTTTTACGCCGCCCTCAAGCACACCAGTGACTCATGTTCACCACCCCACTCTTATCCACTGTTACCACTTTGCATCATTCTCACTTGTCTAGGAGCATGTACTGTCATTCATCACCCACCATGTCCATTGCGTCTATTCATATCCATGTGCAATGACTTTTTCTCACAGACACGTAAGTAAGGAGCATGTGTGGGTTTGAATCTTTGTGAACCTTCAACCTTTTCTTTCTATTCAGTTCAAAGGACTCAATGAGGAGTTATCTTATTGCTTTTTGTGATAGGAAAGTTCTTCCCAGTTGACTGCTTCAGAAGGCTGCATTTAGTATGTGTAAGGCACTTGTGGATCTCAAAGGGTTGGGCTTTCTTATGTTATGAAAACGACATTGCTTTGTAATTTGGGACACGAAATTAAAGACCAAGAGTTCAAGTTCACATTCAACCAATGTTTGCTTTTAACTGTCTAAAGTAATAGCTTGCAGCTAGCCATTTTCTCATGGCATACAAAGACACTACTGGACGTTGAGCCAACTGAAAATATAGTTCCAAAACAGGCCTCCAGAAAACAAGTTAGTCAGCTCTTTAACTTCAAGCATCTCGCTTTTCTGATAAATACTCTAGCACTAAGGGCCTGATTTAGATATCGGAGGATTGGTTACACAGTCACAAAGTGGACATAACCCTTGTCCATCGAAACGCATCAGCCTGATGTCTAAATAAGGCCCCCAGTCTTCATATCTGTATTTCATATAATAAACTCAAAATAGAAGTTTTTTCCTAATAGGTTGATTTTTTCAATCAGAATTATGTATGGTGAATCGAGGTAGATAATTTTAAGAGACACAACAGAGAGCAGATTACTTACAAATACTGCCTTCTGAGTGAATCGATATCTGCATTCACACTGCTGATCTGGGACCTCTGTGTTTTCTCCAGCTCTCGTTCCATCTCCTCTCGATGTGCATTCTTCATGGCTTCAATAGCTGAAAAGAGCATAAAATATTTAATAACATGTTTTGGGTGCTGTTTCTTACAAGTGCTCATTGAACCACCTGACATACCAAAATACAATTCAAAGTTTGACAACTTAAATTGAAATTGAAGAAGCACAATGTCCACTAGTGAAAAGACAAATGTACTTTTTTCAAATAATTTTTAATTAATACTTTAAATTATATAATCCTCCATCACTGTATCTTTGTTCAATCACGTATGTCTTATAAAATACTGTGTATTTAATAACAAAATAAATAATACCCCTGTACCATATTAATAAGCATTTATTATGTTAATATAACACTTAATCAAATTGCATTCAGTTGCAGCCATCAACAGGAATCTCATGCACCTTGTTGTGGCTGTCCGTGATAATTCTATTAACTGACAACCATCTACTAAGTAGCATAATATTCAAATGTAAATGTAAATTTGTATTTGTAAAGCGCAAACTACTCACCCTTACGAGTCTCAAGGCGCTGGGGGCCGTCGTGGAAATTAAGTGAGCTACTGCCCAGAGTCACATGGTGCTGAGCTGAGCTGCCGCCGGAGCCGGGGATTGAACCGTGAACCCTGTGCTCCGAAGTCAGCTGCCCTGGCCGCTGCACCACACCTCTCCACAAAGCTCCTCAGTTAAAAAAACAAAACCTTTCCAATTTCTCCAATTCAGAATTCCTTTCTGAAGTCTTTCTTTCCTTCTTGCTCTTTGCAATTGTAGTCTGATCTAGTCTAGCATATCAATATCTATGTCCATATATCAGTAGCAAGGGTGAAGTGTCCAAGCATGTGTTGCAGGGCACCCTCAAAAAGCTGATCACAGAGACATCTGGGTTAAGGGGAGTCCCCCGACTCGTCCCCCCTGGAAGACTGGCTGATGTTGGATCCCATGGACCGCAAGGCCATCTCACTTACATACAAGAAGCTGGTCAACAACCGTGCTGACCCGATGCTGAAATTGAGGTGGGGGGGGGGGGGGAAGAGAGCGATCTGGGAGAGATGGAGGATGACATGTGGCGGGAAGCATTAGCTGCACCTCGAGAAGTCGCCAACCCCATGTGTATGCGGTTCCTCCAGTTCAAGATCCTCCACCAGGCCTACTTTGAAGCTAAATTATTGTTCAAATTAGGTAGGCGCCCTGATCCACTTTGTCTCCGACACTGTAACCAAGAGGGGACTTTCATTCACATTTTATGGGACTGCCCGCGTATTCAGGACTACTGGGGGAAAATTGCCCACCAACTCGAGAGGGCGGGAGGTAAATCTCTTGGGTTATCTCCCCAGCTATGCTTACTCAATATTTGGGGGGCGACTGACCTCACACATGTTGAACAGGCGTGGCCTCAATGGGATTTAATATTGCCAAACGGAATATTGCACACAAACGGGGGGTGGAGGCGGTCCCGCTTGGTTGACTGGGTAAAGGATATGGACACCGCCATGGTTGCTGAAAAGTCAGTATTCAAGGGACGGGGTTGCCCCAAGAAATGGGATCAGAAGTGGGGGAAATGGAACAAGTACAGAGGGGACATTTGCATCTCCCCGACGGTGGAGCTCCAGAAAGAAAGGCGAACACTGATGGCCCAGTTGACTGCGGAGGTGCTAGATTCTCCTCCTTAGATGGAATGTTCTAGTTCTCTTCAGACCCCAGCCGCCTGGTGCCACATGTCCGTGTTCTCTAGATAGCGTTGTCTCTTATTGCTGATTAGAAATTGTATGAACGTATGGCTTCGCATGGATCCCTATCCCATTAAGGGGTAAATGTCGATATGATAATGTATGTATTGGAGGGGGGACTTCTTACAGTGAATTTGTGCTATATGTACCCGTACCCGGTTGTTGTCAAAATAAAATAAAAAGTTTATTAAAAAAAAAAGCTGATCACAGGCAGCCTAATAATAGGCTTATGGTATAAGTGCCAAAAAAGTATCCTGTCCCTTCAAGGCTCCAGGACCTCCAACTTACCTATGATGCCTTGTACTAGCATTTCATTCCCAGAGTAATTTCTTTTTGAAGCAGACAGTGGGGACTGGGAATACATTTCAGAGGTTTTTACTCCAGGTGCCCATGTCCTTACAGGAGGGACGGTTTTCTTCGGGCCTTCTAAAAACTCTTCAATTATGGGAATTTGTTACCCTGTTTTTGCTGGTGCCATGAACAAAACCTATTCCATTTGAAAGAATAGCAATCCCTAGTTCAATAAACGTTTGGCTTCCTTTAGAATATCAATGAATGACTGGGAGATTTAGATAACCATATTGTCTGATCTCAGGAGCAATGCTTCCAAAAATAAGGATGTGCTGCTCAGCTGGAATGACTGACCCCATGTTCTGATTAACAGGTTTGGTTTGCATGACAACCTCTTGCGGGTTTCACAAGACATTTGTAACAGACCCAGCAACCACCTCACTGTCTTGGCCACTGTGGAGCAATGAGGATCATTTTTTGTTTGCAATTCTAGAGTTCCATTAAGACTGTGGGCTTCAATGGAATAGGAAGAAAGGTGTAAAGTAATGTTCTTGACCAGTTCATAAAAAGGGCATCACCCGAAGAACCTAACTCTTGTAGTCAGCAAGAGAACTCTTGGTATTTTTGTTTTGAGATGTTGGATAGAGATGTAATGTTGGATATCGCCAATCTGTGAAGATCTACAGAAGAATGTATTCATCCAGAAATCATTTGTTATTTTTGACCGGCTCAGGAAATCTGCTAGTTGGTTTATGAGTCCTGGCAAGCGTATAGCCTTCCTTGATAGACAACACTGGTCACGGCCCATGACCAGTTCTTCTGAGATCCTTGAGACCGAGACCTTGATCTTCAGCCTCCTTGCTGGTACAGGTAGTGCATGGTCATTGTGTTATCTGTTTGAGTCAGAATCTTGCTCCTCGTCAGAGATGGTAATGCGGCCTTGAGGACAAGATGGAATGCTCTGAGCTCCAGGTAATTGATGAAATGTGAGGTGGTCTTCTCTGGTCCATGACCTTCCACTGACAGAGTTCTTAGATGAGTTCCCCGTCCTAAAAGAGTAGCATCTGTCATATTTGTTTGAGTTGGATGTTCCTGCTGAAAGAGATTTCCTTAGAGTCAATTTGTTCCTTTGTACCACCATGATAGAGTTCATCTTGCAGTTGATGACATGCAGAGCATGTCATCCCAGATGTTCTTCTTTTGATACAATTGATCTTCTAGACACTGCTTGAGAGGTCTCATATCCAGCTTCACATTCAGCACAGTGGAAATGCACGAGGTCATAGACCAAATGTCTCCAACCAGTCAATTACAAGCTTCCAGTAGCTCACAGACGCCTTCTGAGTAGCTCACAGCCTAGGGTTAATTTTTCAATCAGCACAGGGTGACATTTTCCTTTTAAAGCGAAGGAGAGGCTTTGTTTATTTTACATTGTTATCTTCAGGCTGCAGATAGCAGGGCCTGATAATGTGCAGTGCTGGAGTCAGATATTTGACCCAGGGCATAGAGGTGAAGAAATGAAATCTCAAATAAAAATCCTTGTCAACTCAATATGGGAGCATGAGAACAAAATTAGGTTTCTGAATACTTTTGAATAGGAGAAAATGAAGTGTTAACTTTATGATTAGGTTAACTCTTTATATTCATTTTATCCCATTTCAGAGCTTGAAATTTACAAACTGCATGCCTCTTGCTATGAGTGACCAGCAAGCACTGTGCCATGTTTATAACTGTAAAATACTGTCATTTTGTCAAATTGGAGATAAAAATATTTCTATGAAACATTGAGTCAATATTTTTCTCCACTTTCAATTAAGCCAATTATGTCTTAATATTTTATAAATGTTTCTTTACTTTAAATTCCTCCTATTTAAACAAATGGTGGTGACGATTGTTAAACTGTCATCACATAGTGAAGAGAAAAAACAAGTTACTTACATGTACACTGTGGTTCTCCAGTATTGATATCTTTTATAGATTCACATGCAATTCAACCATGTGAATCTATACAAGACACAAAACTGGAGAAAAAACAGGTTACTTACCTGTACACTGTGATTTTCTAGTTTTGATATCATTTATTGATCGACATGTTTGAATCGCATACGGATCTATAAAAGCTACAATACTGGAGAAGTATCTGTAACTTAATTTTGCACTTAAATTAGCAGTTGCTGTTCATCCTTCTTTCCTTGTCTCTGTCAAAACACAAGGGGCCCAGAGTCACTAGCCATGTGTGGAGCTATGTTGTGCCTATGTGTGCTGTCACACTTGCACCTGGAGCGGACTGTCTCGGAAGACTGGGATGAGCAGTCCACCACAGTGCAGCAGAGTCTAAGATGAGTGCCACAGTCTCCTCAGCCCTGAAAGTTATTGAGATGGACCTTGACCACCATTCTCAGAGACAGTTCAAGGAAAATAAATCTGGGAATTACAGACAGTAAGAGGAAAACGATAACTCAGACGAGATGTACCTGCCCCAGCCGTGTGCTCCACCAAAACACTGATCTTAGCCTTGACAGATTCAGTACAGATAACTGGGACACAAACTGTACATCCAAAGAGGTAGATTTATTTTGTCACAGCTGACCACAGCAGAGTTATCCAGCTGGCACTTCAGCGGGTGCAAGAGAGAAATGCACCCCCCTACCAGCCGGACATTTGCAATGTACAGGTGAGCTAGCCACTGAAGGTCGAGCCAGATTCCTGGACCTGATTCAGCTTGAGGTTCTAATGAACCCCAGAGCCAATACCAAATAATCTTCATATGGTTTCTGCCCCCACCTTCTAACCTCAAGCTTCTTAAAGCCTCCCCTTGCTACTCCTGCAGCAGACGGAGGTGCTGACCTGGACTACATCATGCTCGTTTTAAAGACTGGCTTATACTTAAAATCCTGCAGGGAAACTGTGAAAATGCCGGAAGTGGGACATTATGCAAATGATTTTCGCCAAACACTTTCTCAGAACTCTGCAGTGTCCTGATGGTCAGCCATTTTGAAATGGATCCCCCCAGGGATTAATGAAAAATTCAGAAAGCTCACACATAATGAGCACTGTACGAAAGTCTTCCGGCAACTGAGCAAGCTCTGCACTTCACTTGGGTTATGTGGGCAGGGATGGTTGTTTGACAGCATCCTGCATGTGTTTATTATGCATGCCTTTACAATGCTGGCATTAAAACGAACACATGGTTACGACGCAATCCTTTAGCATGCAAGTTGATACAATGACTTGCCTTAGAGGGGCGCTGGACTTTGGAATAGTATCATTTACTATTCCAACTCCAGTCTGTGCAACAGTAGGGAAGGTGTTGGACTTCACCATCACCACCACCACTCCAACAATGTGCCCCATAAAGCAAGTCGTTATACCAACTTGGTTGCTAAACGACTGCGTGGTTCTATTGCCGGCACTGTAAAGGCACAGCGTGATTCCGGCTTCGTAATAAAGGATGTTTCTTGGCAGGAATATCAACATTAAAAGAGAATATCCTGCTTTTATTCAACATTGAATTTGTTTTTTTTCGTTTCTATTTGATTTAATACGTTTATTTAAAACAGAGTACTTCCGTAACTCAAAGAATTAAAGAAAAGGCATTAACCTTTGGTGTAAAATGAGACAGAGAGCAATAGCCATTTATTGGCTGAATTCCACAACGTGATACCAGATACTAGAGATCAATCCCGGCTTCCATACTTGATCAAGTTGTGATCCTATGCAATTTCCTAGTTTGCTATGTCTCCTTGTTCTTTGTCATCAAATTTGAGAAGACAAGTTACTTTCCTTCAGTAAAGCCTTATCTGGTAGAGACATAATCTAGCCGCAGATTACTTACCATAGAAGACCCCGGGCATCAGGCTGGATCCGGAAGACTTTTGCTCGAGCAATAACCTTTTGCGCCGGTAGGTGGCGTCGGTCTGCTCCGTGCGGCGTTATCTGCGCCAGAAGTGACGTCTGTGTAACCTATATAGGCACCACCTCTGCACGCTGAGAATAGTTACTTTTCATGACTTTCAACACCAGGAGCGCAGAGCCATTAAGTACACCGACAGTGGTGTGTTTACAACAACTAGGGCCCAGAAAGGGATCAGTCCTGACCCTAAAAACCTGTCCGCAGTGTGGGGAGGATGGGTGTGTCTGTAAGAAATCTGTGGTTATATTATGTCTCTACAAGATAAAGCATTCCCGAAGATAAGTAACTTGTCCATCTGACAGAGACATCTAGCCGCAGATTCCTTACCTTAGAACATAAACCCAAGCAATACCATCCCTGGAGGAGGGACTGCGTTCAAGTTTAGATAAGGAAGTCATATTTGACCGAGCAGCTAAAATAGCACGTCCCTGTGGATTTGCCTGTCCAGGCAGTTTAGATAAGGAAGTCATATTTGACCGAGCAGCCAAAATAGCACGTCCCTGTGGATTTGCCTGTCCAGGCAATAGTGCTTAGGGAAAGTGTGCAGTGATGCCTATGTTGCTGCCTGACAAATTCAAAAGACTGGAACACCACCTTGCAACACTGTGGTCCCACGACCTTTCTTTGATCCAACAAACTCCATAAGGAGTTGGTCATCCACCGTATCTCTTTAGTGTAGACGAGGTGGAACGAAAATGCTCTTTTTGGGTCCAGACGGTGAAGCCGCTCCTCCTCTTTAGAGAGGTGCGGAGGAGCATAGAAAGTGGGCAAGGTGACTGACTGCCCCACGTGGAACGGTATTACCACTTTCGGTAAGAAAGAGGCCCTAGTGCAGAGCGCCAACGTATTGGGGAAAATGGTCGGGTAAGGAGGCTTGGATGACAGAGCCTGCAATTCGCTCACTCTCCTGGCAGAAATTATTTCCACTAAAAAGGCTGTTCTGATGGAAAGCAGCCGGAAGGGGCAGTTGTGCAAAGGTTCGAAAGCAGTGTACATCAGGATGGTGAGAACCAAATTAAGGTCCCATTGAGGCATGATGAATGGGGCAAGTGGGAACACATGTACAAGCCTATTAAGAAAACTGTTTACAATATGGGATTTAAATAAAGGGGGTTGATATGGCAGCCTCAAGAAGGCAAACAAGGCCGAAAGGTACCCTTTAAGAGTGCCCAGAGCAGAGCCCTGCTGGGCAAGGGTCAAATTAAAGAGAAGGTCTTGAGAGAGGGAAAAAGAGAGGATCAATTGACCTTTCTGTACAATATTTCACACATTTCTGCCACCGGCAGGAATACACAGTCTTGGTAGAGTGATGCCTTGCTGCCAATATCACATCACAGAGTTTGGGAGGAAGGTTAAATGCTGTCAACTGCTGCCGCTTAATCTCCACACAAAAAGGCGTTGAGTTGACAGGGTTGGGTGGAGGAACCTCCACTGCACCTGCGACAAAAGATCCTCCAGATGGGGCAGCATGATCGGAGAATCAATGCTCAGTTGGAGAAGCTTGGGATACTAGACTCTCCTTGCCCAGTCCGGAGACACAAGAATGACTTGGGCCTGGTCGCTCCTGATGTTCTTGAGCGCTCTGGACAGAGTGGTATTGGCGGAAAGGCATACAGGAGGCTTGAGCTCCACTTGAGACGAAAAGCTTCACTGAGTGAGGAGTGCTGCCTTATATACTCAAGCGGGCAAAACTGTTGACATTGAACGTTCTCAGTAGAGGAAAGCAGATTTAACCAAGGTTCTCCCCACCTTTAAAAGAGATCTTGCACCACCTCAGAATGGAGACGCCATTCGCAATCCGCTAGGCATAGACGGCTGAGTTTGCGCACCCTGGCATTCAGGGAACCTGCCAGGTGTTGAACCACAAAAGATATGCCGTGCTGTTCTAACCATGTCCAGAGATACAGGAATTCTTGACAAAGGGTCTAGGATCCCACTCGGCCCTGTTTGTTGCAGTATCACATGGTGGGGGTGCTGTCTGTGAACACCTGAACCAGCTTTCTCTTGATGGAAGGGAGAAAAGCTTTCAATGCCAAGCGAATTGCTTGGAGCTCTAGCAAGTTGATGTGGAGTGCGGATTCCACCGGAGACCAGAGTTCTCTGATCTCCATCTCTCCCAGACGGCCACCCCATCCCAGGAGTGGTGCATCTGTCATTACTGTATGATCTGGTAGGGGAAGGGAGAGGGGTGTCTGCCTCTGACCCAATCGTGGGTGATGATCAGCCACCACTGCAGATCTTGTACAGTTCCCTCCAAGCTCTTGACCATGTCGGAGAGATTCCCCTGATGCTGAGCCCACTGAAACTTCAGGTGCAACTGCAGAGTCTGCATATGCCTTCTGACATGTGTCACTAGCAGGATGCAGGAGGCCATGTTGCCTCAGAGTCAGTCTCACCAAAGTCCAGGCTAGAGGCTAAAACATCAGTATCAAAGCCTGAATATATTGGACTCGCCGCTCTGGAGGATTGGCCCGAAACTGCACTGAATTCAGAACAGCTTAGATGAAAGGGATCATCTGAGGGGGGAGTCAGGTGTGACTTCAGCACGTTGATAGTGAACCCCAGCGAAAGCAGGAGATTCACTGTAGTCTGGAGGTGGGAGAGGACAGTGAGTCGAACCCGCCTTCAGCAGGCAATCGTTGAGATAGGGGAAGACTGACACCCCTGATCTGCACAGATGAGCTGCGACCACTGTCATCACCTTGGTGAACCCCTGAGGGGCACTGGTAAAGCCAAAGGGGAGTACTGTGAACTGAAAAGGCTCCTGGCCTACCGTGAGCAGACAGTGACGATGGGCAGGCAGGACGGGAATAAGAAAATAGGTGTCCTGCAAGTCCAACGCTAACATCCAGTCTTCGGGGTCTAGGGCAGACACAACTTGGGCCAGAGTGAATATTTTGAACTTTTCATTTTTGAGGAAGTAGTTGAGGGCTCACACATCTAGAATGGGGCAAAGGCCCTTGTCCTTTTTCGGGACCAGAAAGTAGCGGCTATAGCAACCACAGCCTACTTCTGGCGCCCAAACCGTCTATATTGCCCCTTGGCCAAGAGAGTCCTGAATTCCTCCTAAAGCAAGTTCAGGTGGTCCTCCTTCAGCCGGTCGTATGTCAGAGGCATAGAGGGAGGGGTAATCTTGAAGGGGAGGGAGCAGCACCTTCAAACTATCTGAAGAACCCAGTTGTCTGATGTAATGTTTTGCCAGTGGTAAGGTAATGTCTGATCCTGCTATCAACCAGCAGCCCATGATCTTTCAGGGCTGAACTAGGAAGGTTTAGAGGCTGCAGGGGGAGGAGTGGACTGAATGGACCTTTAGCCGCCTGACGCACAGGGTTGAAAGGAGCTGCACCTGCGCAGCCTTGTGGTTGGGATATGGTTAGCGCAGCTGAAAGTCCCTTCCATGGCCACGAAAGGGGGAAAAAGCAGAAGGGGAAGGGTGGTCTCCAAAAGGTCCAAAGACTTGGCCATAGCCTGCAAGCCCTTAAAGCGCAGCAGGGCCATATATGCCTGGTCTCCGAAGAGATGGGTGCCATCAAAGGGTATGTCTATAAGAGAAGCCTGGACATCCTCAGAAAAGCCATAAGTTCTGAGCCAGGCGTGGTGTGGAATAGCCACTGTTGATGACATTGCACTGCCCAGCAAGTGGATAGTGTGAAGTCCACAAATGGTGACCTTTGCTGCATTTCTCTCGTCTGATACCACTTGGGAGAGAATGGCCCAGGCCTCCTACGGGTCCTGTGGCAGCACTTGCGCAACTGTTTCCCGAAAGGGAGGGGATGTAATGGCCCAATAGACATGCAGTGTTCACTGACCGCAATGCAAGGCTGGCGGAAGAAAAAATCTTCTTGCCCCAACTATCTAGGCTCTTGGATTCCCATTACGGGGGTGCAGAAGTGAACGCACCTTGTTCAGTAGAGGCCTGTACCACCAAGCTCTCTAGGGTAGGGTCCCAGAAGGACATCAGTTAAGGCCTCTTTGAAAGACAGGAGGGGCTCAGAGGAGGAGACACCCAGCTTCAGGACCTCTGTCAAGATATTCACCTTGACTTCCACTGAAGGGAGCTGAAGATCTAAGACCTCCCTGCCCTTCCAACCAACATAGCATATGAAGCTCCCTCCTCCGTAGCCACAGTATGGGGGGAAAAAGCAGGTCAGAATCTGGGGAGGTATCCATTTCACTGGCCTCACCCAATTCCTTATAGCAGTCCATTTGGTGCTCAGGCTGGTCTTGTACAGGGTCCAGCGACCCCTCCCAATCTTCCTCCATTCCTAGCCCCTCAAAGAAAGGCTGAGGAACCAACCTAGGAGCCAAGGGCGCCTTCAGTACCGGAATCGGCGTTGAGAGGCGCCTATCAGTCTCCATGTAGTTGGAGATAAGGATGAGGTTGGGGCTGACAGGAGTCGTCTCAACAGCGTCTGGAGCCTCACGTGGGGAGCCTGCACCTGGTAAGGTTGCAGGGAAACAACAGGCATCGTTCTGGATCCACCACCGAATCCATTGGGAAACATCAGTGTCGGAGCCACTGGCGTAGAAACTGAAAGAGCCCCCTCTGAGATCTGAAGCCCGAAAGTGCGCCAGGAGGGTCAAGTGACCCAAATATGAGGCACATGGTGTCATAGAATTCTTTAAGCGGAGCAGGGATCGCTCCGGCTCCTGTAAAGGCAGGATAGCGCAGACCGAAACGGCGCAGGTTCCACAGAATGAGGCCTAGAGCATCAACACTCCTCCGTTAAGACGATGGAGAGAAGTTAAAGCGTGCTTCGACTTCTGGTGTTCCTTATGCATCTTACCTGACTTAGAGTGGGAGGACCAGGACTTAGGATCCCGGAGCAGTGCCCGGAACTTCATCTCGACCAGGAAATGAGACCCCCAGGGCGAACAACATGGAGTCGACCGCCGGCCCGCACAAAGCTTTAGGGACCACTCCCTGAAAAGTCTTCAGAGCCATGGCCCGGCAGTCTGATCAAGACTTCGAGTCGTGGTTGCGCACCAGGCACCAGAGACTAATTCAGCGTGGAACCGTCACCAACATTGGGCGATGGCAGGTGCCGCTCGGTTTGAATCCAGAAGTCTTCTACAACATTAAGTAAAAATCTACACACCAAAAATAGTTGACAAAACATCAAAAAGAAAACGGTCAAAAAGTGGCAGAAGGTAGCTCTCTTCACGGATCGGTGCTAGCTGGCGCGGAAAGAAAAGAACTGACGTCAGTTCACTGAGGTGGCGCCTACATAGGCGACGCGGACGTCAGTTTCAGTGTGGACGACACCACACGGAGCGGACCAATGCCTCCTGCCGGCAGTCAAGGGTTTTGCTCAAGCAAAAGTCTTCCGGATCCACCCTGATGCCTGACATATTCTAAAGTAAGAAATCTGCGGCTAGATGTCTCCATCAGATGTGCGCTGTACAAAAACCATTTTTGCAGATATTTATTACACTATAAAGTTGTTCCATTTGTATTAACAAATTAGACTACATACAGGCTGTGCTTTAAATGGGTCGGTACTCACCAGTACTGCGTGCCGGCACTTCTCAGTGTACTCACTTTGAACATTGAAACTTCTCCTTCGCCTAGGAAGTACCGGTGCTTCAAGTGGCCGCTGAGCTCGGACTCTGAGGTATGGGTACGTGCAGAGCAAGTGCCACTGAAAACGAGGCTTAGCAAGTGAAGAGTGTCTATGAGCCGCTCGGACTGTCAACTGTCCGTGTATTCGGGGATGGGGTTGCTGCTGCAGCCTTACATTCTAATTGGCAGTGCATCCGGAATGTAGCGAGGTGGTCTAAGGGCAAGAAGTCCCAACACTGAAACGGTCTGAAACCTAGTGCTAGAATACACTACTCCTGACTGTCAGAGGGCCTAATGGCCTTTGGCCAAGTTTGAGTCATACGTGGGGTGCTTAATTGGTACTTCTGCCACAAAAACAAAAAAGAATGCTGTGTGTCAAACTTGCTTCTCGTGTAGAGCGCTTTAACGCCCTCAGGCCAAATTTGCACTATATAAAGCTGCAAAAAACATACCATGTACATCCTGCACATGAGCTGAACTTTGCCGAAGGGCACTACATCGCTTTACATGGTAGAAGAAAATGCTGATATTGTTAAATGTCTGCCTCACAGCCATGCCCTCTCCCCACCCCAGACAGTACACTACCAAACACTCAAGACCCCAATCAGTTTGGTGAGTACCAGCACGTCTCTTTCCCCATTTAAAGCACTACATATAGGTTACACGTGACAACTAAGTTCCATCTTGGTTCACTAACCGATGGCACGTTTGTCAGGGAGGGAAACCTCATGTTAGTTTCTAAACTCATGTTTAAAAAATTTAATTTTTATAAATGGCATTCAATGCAATGAGAAAGTAAAACGCTTCCTTGTGTCATAGAGATGGAGTTTTTTAAATTGTAAAGATTCATATTTTTTTTACACCACTTAGATTTTAATTGGAGCTAAAATCATGGGTGTTCTACTTTTTAAAATTAGCCTAATGGCCCTGGGTCTCGGCTCGTTTAACTTTCCAGTTGCTTGAGCAAATATGGGCGGAAGCATGAGTTCTCTAAAGGAGCGACGTCACTGTTATTTAACCAATTTATAGTACCTTTGGGTAGGACGGCCGAAGCACTGCTACAGAAGGCTTGGCTAGCATGCAGATAGTCTGTGCAGTGAAATTATGGGACAGCTGGGCTTCGAAGAAAACAAGTTGCTTACCCGTAACTTTGGTTCCCCAGTATTGGTAACTTTCATAGATTCCCATGCTTTGTATCACTCCCCCGTCGTCGGAATGGGAGCCTTGGTAAATAAAAAATACCATAGCAGTAAGCACAAAAGAGAAAACTAGGCTTAGGCCTCATCTCATTTTGTAGCTTATCCACCTCTTTTTGTAAAAGAGACCAAAATTCTGCAACAACCAATCAGAACAGCCTCACCCCCATAGAACCCTCCTGAGAGAGCCTCAGATTTTTGCAGCCGTTGTGTAACAGCAACTATCTCAGTTGTGGAAAAGTAAATTTTGCCATGTTCTGTGTCCCTACGTGTTCCCCATCTTATGTTGTATGTGCATGATTAATATGCATATGTATTCCCCATGATCGATTAAAGACGCAATTACAGTTGTGTCCATCTCTAGTATGCCAGTTTCCAGTTCTCGTGAAAGCTACGAGTATTAGGCCTATGTAAAGCTACGTTGCCACGTTTCTCAGTGTGCACGTTATTTCATTGTAAAATCCCCGTTTCTAGGCCTCAAAAGGGCCCGGACTCAGATTCAGCTCCCGTCTCCTGAACCCTCGCTGAGGAGCGATACAGCCCCCACCTGTATCCCTGACCCTTCACTTACTTCCTGCCTCACAGTGCCCGGCTCGGCCTGACTCTGCCTGCCAGTCTGCCAAGAGTATGTTATGATTCCAGTTATCAGTCCAGCTCTCCTTCTCTGCATTCCTAAGCTACTGAATCGCATCAATAGTTTCAGTCATCGTCTAGCCTTTACGTCTCCATGTAAGAGAAATACTGTATTTATGGTCATTTAATATTCCTCAACACACACTACATGTAGAATAATGCATGCACCAGTCTTAGTGTCTGTTAGCCTTTACCCTGATAACTTTTGGATTCTATCAACATGTTCTCTAAACATCAGATACTAGATAGTGTTTAGGTACATGTCGCTCTGACTCTCCAGACTTTAGTCTCTCCTTCTAGCGCAGAAGTCATAGCCCCCAGCTTCTCCTAGTAACACGTCATTGTCGGTTTGCGCGCACCACTAGGTTAGAGGTCCCGGCTCCTTAGGTAGCCCCCTCCATGTTTCCGCCCCATTTATGACATATTCCGTTACGTTTACATCACATGTCTATGTATACGCCCTGTTCACGCCTCTTGTTACACCTACTTTCACCCTTATCTCTCGCGACTGTTACAGGCCCCACCCACTGTTACGCCTACTGTATGTATTGTAATGCAATTGTTTTAACTATATATACTTATGTACTGTTATTAAAAGCCAGCGCGCTCATTCCAGCTCCTGCCCGACAGCTGTCGGGGCCCCCCTGTTGGCTAGCCATCCCAGATCATGCCCGTGCAGGTTGTCCTGTTCCTGTCCTTTATGCTGTATTAAACCTGCAAACTCCTACTACCTCGAATCTTGACTCTTATTTATTGAGCTATCTGTTATTGTTATATCCAGTCAAAAATAGAGGTATTATTTATTTATTTACCACATAATGGCGCCCGAACAGGGACCTGCCCTTTCCCCACGCACCGGTGAAGCCACGCAAGCCCCCTGATCCTCTGCAGCCGTGACGGAACCATACCGTGCACGTGCAGATATTTCTGCTTCAAGTATCCCTCAGGCCCACGGAGGAGACGGAGGTTGCGGTCCAGCATCCAGACGAGGCGGTGGAGGAACGCGGCGAGTCCCGACCAGAGCCCAAGCCGAGAGTCCAAGGTCCGAGGTATCCGGAGGCCCACCCGTAACAGAAGTCCGAAGTTCGTCCGTCCGGCGTCATAGCAGTCCAGTCCAGTCCGAGGCCTTCCGTTCTTGCTGCCCGGTGAGTACCGTTGCTGGGGTAGTATCTAGACAGGGTCAATTGCATTGTCTCTGGTCCGTGGGTTTGGGTACGCAGATCCAACACGAAGTGTCCACTTAGGTGGATGCGGGTCCTGACGTGTCTCTTTATGAGACCGGTAAGTTTCGTACTGTTTCAGCAGTGCATCTAGTTTCTGTTCTAGTCCGTTCTGTTCTCGAGAAATTCATGTATTCTGTTTTCAGTATTCCAGGTAGTGTTTTGTCCGAACTGTTATTTTAAATGTCATTCATGTATTTCAATGTCGTGGTATGAAAGTGGTGTAATCATCGTGTTCATTGTGTATTGTATTGTGTCTAGATTCCAGCCCAGTCATGCCATTGTTTTCCAAGTTACGTCAGTTAAAAACTAGAAAAGGTCTGTTAGAAGAAGCAGTTCCTGTCCCGCCTAGGGACAGTCCAGGTCATTTTATGTATCAAAAGCATGGCATAAGTGCCATACTGTATCTAGATTTGTGGGTGGAGTACACCAAACAGTTAGAAGAAAAGTATAGATGGCCCGTATCGGGTACATGGGATGCCGAGTGCATCATGCGAGTAGAAGAAGTATTATGGAAAAAGAAAGCCAGACAGTCACAGAAAGATGCCATCGAGTTATGGCGCAAAGAATCTCATAAAAGAACCGAAAAAGAAATCAGAAAGTCAGAATTAAGTAGAGAATCCTTAGAAAGAGCCCAAGAAAGGGAATTAATCGAAATAGGTGAACGAGTTAAAACCGAACAGTCAGACAGACAGAGGAATGCCCTCATTAAGGGTATGTATCCTCTTCTTGCCGAGGGCTTGCCAAAAGCAACCCCGGAGGCATCCAGTAATTTTCCGCCACCCTTAGTTCCGACCAAGCTACGTCACAAACCGACCGCAGCTGATATTTTTCTCTCGTCCTATTTGGACGACACAGTCCCAGAATATGCAAATCCTGTTCTGCCAGCTCCTGTAAATAATGTAATTCATGATCCTCCAGCCACCGGGGCACCTGTTACAACACCTGTTACGGTACCCCCGGTCCAGCCCGTAGTACAAATTCCCGCCACATCAGTCACTCTGCCAGCACGAAGAGTATCAGTCGACGATTCCAGTTTAGGGGCCGCGGGAGGAGGTCCTCCTGGTACCCCGCCGCCAAGTAGACGTCTAGGGGCAGTCGAGTTACATGAACGTGCGTTACAGCGTACGCCTAAATATAAGTCCATTGCAGAAATCAGGCGACTTCTTACTGAATGCTGTTATGATCCAGTCCCAGGCGAGGATAGTATGGTTATATATTCCGTACGTATAAGACAGGTGTCCGAGTATTTGGTCACCCTACCGAATATGAAAGAAGATCTAGACAGAATGTATCGTTTCATTCGTACAGGAGACGATCCAGAAAGTATTGGTGAAGTCATGTCTCTCAGGAAAGCTGAGATCCAGTTCATGTTATTAAAGTTTCTGATCAATTGTTTAATACGGGAACAAGATTCCCCGACTAAAGATCCGACCGAAATGAAAATTCTGACAAAGTGGAGTGATAATATAGCCGAGGGTAAGCACAAGACACTCAATAGTATAGAGAGTATGTACAAGAAAATACGTAAAGAAATAATAAGGTTACACGAACAACGCAAAGAAGCACAAGTAAGCGAGAAAGAAAATGACTCTTCTACTGAAGAGGTAGACGACGAGAATCCCGCCAGAATAGCGTATGTGGGTAAATCTAGAATTCTAGACCGACATTTACGCCTAGAACACAAGAAAACTGTTCATCTTCCAGCACCGGAACAAGGTTCTCTAGAACAAGTATTTCAAGCTACCGATCGAATTCTGAAATCACGAATCGGTTATAGTGAATTAGGTACTATGCATGAACAAGAACTAGCCCGATCAGCAGTCCGATGGATTACTGATTCTACCACTTTTCCAGACGAAATAGTGGCACAAATGTTTCTGAAACTGCCCCCAGCCGAGCAGCGACTGGTGGGTATGTATATGATCCAGCACCTCATTACGCTGTATGAGGGTCAACATTCTGATCCAGGTCCGTTACATGATGTCCTGAACGAGTTACTCCAGTATAGATGGAAAGGTTTAGGTACCGATTTAATTAGTGTCATTCTAGAACAGCGCCACAAATATAGAACGTTTTTAAATCCACATTTTGTTCATGTCTCACCTCCAGAAAGTAAACCGTTTTACATAGATAGACAGCATCCGTTACGAGAAGTACACCCAGTTAGGACAACGGGTGGTGAAATGCAACGAGTATTTGTTTACACCCCTATCACCAAGATGGAACTCTTAGAGATGAAGAAATTAATTCCCTGTCACGACAAAGATCCAGCAGGGTTCCACCGAGAATTAAAAGACATGCTCCGTATGGGAGAATACACGTATCCAGATATTATTAAAATGTTAAAAGTCCTGTTGCCTGCGGGCATATACGAAAAACTCAAGGAAAAAGATTGGGAGGTGGGAGAGAAAAAGATCGATTGGACAGCTCTAGAAGCTGAAGATAAGATACGAGTACCAGGTACCGGTCTTGGAGACAAATGTAAAGAATTACCAGAATTATTAATACAAGTTTTGCCTAGATTATTAGCCACTAAAAAGGAAGACTGGGATGCAATCTCAGCCTGTAAACAGAAACAAGACGAAGATACTAGTGATTTTTATTCTAGATTTGAGAAATGTTTTAGCATCAACAGTGGTTTGAAGACGAGTAGCGAGTCATACCCTCATCTTTTTGTTACTAAATTAGTCGAGAATTCAAGTCCACAAGTTAAGAATCGAGTTTTGAAAGTCGAAAGTACATGGCAAGCTAATAGTCCGTCCCAAATGCTCCAGATGCTCCAGTACCACCAGAATAGAATCAAAGAAGAGCAAGAACACGAAAGGAGACGTATGAAAGACACGAAAATGAAAGTACTAGTTGCACAATCTGTTCCACAGGACAGTCAGAAGAGGGGTCCGAATCAAGCCAGTCATCCTGCAGCTCCCGTTAAAGGGACATGCAATTATTGTAAACAGCCAGGTCATTTTATAAACGAGTGTGCAGTTCTGAAACACAATATAGCCACTGGTAAAACTAAAGAAAGACCACGTCCGCCTAGACAAGAACAAGTTTCACAGACTTCTCAGCCACAGAATGCACAACAGACAGTTCCAGCACCGCAGCCTATTGCTGCAACACAGCATGTTACACAGCAGATGTACCAGTATGCACAGACAGAGTATCCAGAGTATCAAGCGTATTCATGAAACAGCCTAGAGAGGGAGGTAGGCTTGCCTCTCATCGAGATTCCTGTAGATCAAGAAGGTCCCTATGTTCACAGTCAAGTATTAGGGAAAGACAGAAAGTTTTTGATTGATACAGGGGCAAGTAGGACTACCATTAGTCACGACGATGTTCCAGGGGCTCCGCTCTCAGGCTCTAGAAATGTTTCCCTTGGATTTTCAGGAAAGCCTATTGTAAACGAGATATCAAAGCCAGTTACTCTAGAAGTTGGTCCATTGTCCCGAACTACTGATCTATTGCTTACGAAGTCATGTCCAGAAAATTTGTTAGGTATTAAGACACTGAAAGAATTAGGTGCAGTTATTTGTTGTTCCCCAGAGGGGGTACGTTTGTTTTTACGTGACTTCAAGGGTCACTATGTTTTACGAGATTTTGATCCAAGATTGTCTAATGTTCCGCAGCATCTATGGGCGCAAGGTCCAACTGATGTTGGCTTCATGCAAATCACACCCCATCGTGTGACTCTCAAGCAAGGTATAGTCCTGCCACGAATCAGACAGTACAGATTGCCACCTGAGGCTGTAGCAGCCTTATCCAAAATTATTGACGAGCTCATTGCTCAAGGAGTAGTTGTAGAAACTGACTCCAATGTATGTAATTCTCCTATCATTCCAGTCATGAAACGTACTGATCCAAATGCACCTCCAGTATATCGATTAGTGATTGACCTTCGAGAACTCAATAAATGTATCATTCCCCAGTATCCAGTTGTTCCAGATATCTCATCTCTATTGACAGCCATTGATTCTGAGGCTACATTTTTCACAGTCATAGACCTCAAAAACGCATTTTTCAGTGTTCCAATTCATCCAGACAGCCAGTACCTTTTCGGTTTTTGTTTAAATGGAAGGAGCTATAAATTCACACGAGCTCCTCAAGGTTTCACAGAAAGTCCTAGTATTTACAGTCAAGCACTTAAGAGACAACTAGACAACATTCACATGCCAACTGACACTGCCCTGCTCCAGTATGTCGATGATCTACTGATCACAGCCCGTTCTGAACGTGCTTGCGAGCGAGCATCACTTACAGTCCTGTATTTCCTAGCCGAGATGGGGCACAAGGTGTCCCCTTCAAAGCTTCAATTCTGTGTCCAGCAAGTGATCTACTTAGGCCACTTACTGTCCAAGTGGGGTAGGCAGTTGACACCTGACCGTATCCAGTTAATAGCGAGTCTTCCACAGCCCAAGACACAGAAGGAGGTACGTGCTTTTATCGGCCTTACTTCTTATTGTCGACAATGGATTCCTCAGTATGCATTTCTAGCCAAACCACTGATACAGTTAACGACACAGGAGGCAGCCGTATCGACTGTCCTCCCTTGGACATCTGAACATACACTTAGTTTCAATGAATTAAAGAAAGCTTTATGCCAAGCTCCCGTTCTAGCTACACCGAACTACAGTAAGCCTTTTACACTTTTTGTCACAGAACGTAATGGTACAGCATTATCTGTTCTCACACAAGATCAAGCCGGACAATACAAGCCCTGTGCTTATTTTTCGAGCACACTAGATCCAGTAGCCCAGGCTCTGCCTGCGTGCCTCAAGTCAGTTGCAGCCACAGCACTAGCTATCAGACAAAGTGATTCCATAGTATTGGGACACTCCCTGACAGTACAAGTTCCACACTCCGTGGAAGTTCTTTTAAACCGAACACAGACCCAGCACTTGACAATTGCACGTTTGACAGGTTATGAACTGACACTGTTCCAGCCACACATAGAAATCAGACGCTGCAACGTTCTAAATCCTGCTACACTGTTACCGTCAGTTACTTCAAATCCTGCCACACATGATTGTGTGGAAGTTGTTAACACTATGACTAAACCAAGACAAGACCTGACAGATATTCCATTACCAGACCCCGACCTGACACTTTATGTGGATGGTTCATGTATGAGAACGAGTACAGGAGAACTAGTAGCCGCGTATGCAGTGACTACTGACACTGAAGTTATTGAAACACATCGTATTGACACCCTGTCTGCTCAGGCAGCAGAGCTAGTTGCTCTGACCCAAGCCTGCATACGTGCCAAGAACCTGAAAGTTAATATTTACACAGATTCACGCTACGCATTCGGAGTTGTACACGACTTCGGAGTGCTCTGGCAGGAGAGAGGTTTCATGACTTCTCATGGAACCAAGATTCAGCATGGTCTCCTTATTCAAGCTCTGTTAGATGCAATACATTTACCAACAGCTATCGCTATCATGAAGTGCAAGGCACATACGAAAGTTACTGACATTATTTCCCAAGGTAATGATCTAGCAGATCGAACAGCCAAGCTTACAGCACAGACACCAGACATACCAGTTAACAAGACACCGACATCCACTCTAGAACAGACTACTTGTATGACAGTTAAGGACCCTACTCAAGATGTCATAGATATCCAGTTACATGCTACTCCTGAAGAAATTAAGAAATGGTCCGAACAAGGAGGGGTCCAGACAGATCAGGGATGGGTGACGAAGGGTAAAGCCACATGGTTTCTCCCCGACTCAATGGTTCAAGTCATTATCAATACCGCACATAGTCCTGCACATTTAGGAGAAAAAGCCATGTTAGACAGTATCCAGAACATTTGGTTTAACAAGCATTTACGAGCTGCAGCCAAGCAGAAAGTCCGTACCTGTATGATATGTTGCCAGTTCAATCCAGGTAAAAGTGTCCCGGTGGAACAAGGTGGATTCCAGCCCCCTGACCACCCTTTTGAAGTCCTCCAGATGGATTATATTCAGATGGAGCGATGTCGAGGTTTCAAGTATGTCCTTGTAGTTGTATGCGCTTTGTCCAGGTGGACAGAAGCATATCCAGTCCCAGATTACACAGCCGCGACCACTGCCAAGCAGTTGGTTTGTGAATATTTCCCCCGTTATGGACTCCCTAGGGTCGTGTATTCTGATAACGGCCAGCCATTCTCATCTGAATTAATGAAGCACGTTTCCCTTTTGTTAGGGTACCAGTGGAAGTTCCATTGTGTACGCCATCCAGAAGCAGCCGGTCTCGTAGAGAGACATAATCAAACCTTGAAAATCCGCATTGCCAAAATCTGTCAAGAAAAAGGTGTAGACTGGTTAGTTGCCCTGCCAGTCGCTCTGTTTTATATGCGCATGGTCGCACATTCCAGATCAGGTCTGTCCCCTTATGAGGTCGTATTCGGCCGTCCCCCGAACGTGTGGGGTACACCCAGACCCCGAAGTATTACCGATGTTTCCAGTAATATGTTGACAGATTACCTAGCTTCCTTGATGTCTGCCCTACACTCTTGTCGTTCACAGGTTGCCGCCGCATTTCCAGACAATACCGAGGTGAAACCGCATGAAATTGTTCCAGGAAGCTTGGTTCTCGTCCGGAATTTTGATCGTTCAAGTCCGCTGGAGCCTCGCTGGAAGGAGCCGAAGTTAGTCCTTTTGGCCACCCGTACTGCCGTCAAGTTGGAAGGCAGGAAGGGGTGGGTGCACCTGTCACACGTCAAGAAATTTCACGGACTACAAACTGTTTCCAAGAACTTTTCCAAGGATTGTCAAGATTTTAAAGACTGCCGAGATACTATTCTTAAGGACTGTCCCGCAAATGACATTGATTCAAAGCCTCCCCTGTTAGAGAAAACTCCACAGCAGGAGTATAAAAGTAAGCTACGGTCTAGTAAAATAAGTCAGCCAGTTTAATTGTCTAAGTCCTCCCCTAGGTGAAACGGTTAGACAGGTATCTGACATGTATGAAATAGACCCCCATAGTGAGAGAGTTAGTCAAAACTCAATCCGATGTATCGTTTTTCTAAGTTTTATATTGTTTCTCAGCTTGATGGTTACCTGCACGAGCTATGCATTTTATTTATGTTTTCCAATTTCTCATGTAAATAAGTCTTCTAATGCTACAGTAGAGCACACGTTTAGTGATCTGCCTCCTCACGAACTATCCTATCGTCTTGCTATGCGCAACAATTCATTTATCCGTATGTTACACTATTCACACCAGACCAGCAATGCCACTAATTGTTGGGTGTGTGGTCGACTCCCCCCTTTCCAGACACCTAAGGGAGTTCTGCCACTCTTTCCTTATCCGTTTTCACATAATGGTTCGTGTGGAGCATGGTCCATGTTAACGTCATCCTCAACTGATATGTCCCTTCTGAACAGTACATGTTTTCCAGACAAGCAAGGTCTTCCCCACAGAACAGGGTTAGACCTAGAAAATGAAGTTTATAATTTAGGTAATTATTCTTCGAAATTCATGGTCCTGAATGTTCAGTCTGATCCTACTCCAGACTTACCTGCTATTTCAGTACTACCAGTCAAAGGCGAATTATGTGTCAGAAAGAATGGTTCCGTACATGTAGGACATAGTGATTGTACTACTATTGTCAAGTATAGTGACAGTGGGAAATCTATTTTCAAAGCCTCACGTCATTCTTATTTTGTTTGTGGTCAGACCGCATATGTTCGTCTGCCCCTCGATTGGGAGGGAACCTGTTACATTGCCTTCCTACTGCCACCAGTTTTTCTAGCCCCATCTGATTATCATAGAAACACACATCTAGTACACATTAGACATAGAAGGGAGATTGAATCCCCGATTGTCGATCAAACTGAAACTGCTCTAGAACAGTATACAGATTTCAATAGAGGTTTCTTCTTCTTTATAGGACCTATCCAGAATAGTAAGTTAATACGTAGATTGACCAGAACTCTTGAAGCAGTAGTGAATGAGACTGCCTCTGCCCTAGGTAACTTAACCGAAGAGCAATCTGCTATGAGATTTGTCGTGCTCCAAAATCGTCTCGTTCTTGACGTCATACTGGCCGATAGAGGAGGAGCATGTAGAGTCATCGGATCTAGTTGCTGCATTTTCATTCCTAATAACGCGCCGTCTGTTTATTCAGCTATAACCAGACTTCATAAAATTGCCCATCAGTTACACCAGAATCCAGGCACCTGGACATGGTCCGGTTGGTTTTGGAGTATAATTTCTGCCTGGGGATGGAAAGTATTGTCATTTCTAGGTATTGCAGTAGCGATCATATTCAGTTGCTGCCTCTGTATACAATGTGGCCCTGCGATTTGCGGCATTTGTGCTACCTCTTGTATTCCTAGTCCCAAGTCCCGTCCTAAATCCCGTTCCAAGAAAATTCGAGACGAGCAAATGATACTGTATGAAATGATAGACGGTATCATGAATATTGATGTTTCCTGATGGAAACGTAGTGACAAGGAGGGAATGTGGAAAAGTAAATTTTGCCATGTTCTGTGTCCCTACGTGTTCCCCATCTTATGTTGTATGTGCATGATTAATATGCATATGTATTCCCCATGATCGATTAAAGACGCAATTACAGTTGTGTCTATCTCTAGTATGCCAGTTTCCAGTTCTCGTGAAAGCTACGAGTATTAGGCCTATGTAAAGCTACGTTGCCACGTTTCTCAGTGTGCACGTTATTTCATTGTAAAATCCCCGTTTCTAGGCCTCAAAAGGGCCCGGACTCAGATTCAGCTCTTGTCTCCTGAACCCTCGCTGAGGAGCGATACAGCCCCCACCTGTATCCCTGACCCTTCACTTACTTCCTGCCTCACAGTGCCCGGCTCGGCCTGACTCTGCCTGCCAGTCTGCCAAGAGTATGTTATGATTCCAGTTATCAGTCCAGCTCTCCTTCTCTGCATTCCTAAGCTACTGAATCGCATCAATAGTTTCAGTCATCGTCTAGCCTTTACGTCTCCATGTAAGAGAAATACTGTATTTATGGTCATTTAATATTCCTCAACACACACTACATGTAGAATAATGCATGCACCAGTCTTAGTGTCTGTTAGCCTTTACCCTGATAACTTTTGGATTCTATCAACATGTTCTCTAAACATCAGATACTAGATAGTGTTTAGGTACATGTCGCTCTGACTCTCCAGACTTTAGTCTCTCCTTCTAGCGCAGAAGTCATAGCCCCCAGCTTCTCCTAGTAACACGTCATTGTCGGTTTGCGCGCACCACTAGGTTAGAGGTCCCGGCTCCTTAGGTAGCCCCCTCCATGTTTCCGCCCCATTTATGACATATTCCGTTACGTTTACATCACATGTCTATGTATACGCCCTGTTCACGCCTCTTGTTACACCTACTTTCACCCTTATCTCTCGCGACTGTTACAGGCCCCACCCACTGTTACGCCTACTGTATGTATTGTAATGCAATTGTTTTAACTATATATACTTATGTACTGTTATTAAAAGCCAGCGCGCTCATTCCAGCTCCTGCCCGACAGCTGTCGGGGCCCCCCTGTTGGCTAGCCATCCCAGATCTTGCCCGTGCAGGTTGTCCTGTTCCTGTCCTTTATGCTGTATTAAACCTGCAAACTCCTACTACCTCGAATCTTGACTCTTATTTATTGAGCTATCTGTTATTGTTATATCCAGTCAAAAATAGAGGTATTATTTATTTATTTACCACACAGTAAAGAAAAAGGCAGAGCTTTCCCAGGGGAGGAGGGTGGGTGCATGGGAATCTATGAAAGTTACCAATACTGGGGAATCAAAGTTACAGGTAAAGTAACTTGTTTTCTTGCCCCAGTATTGGAACTTTCAAAGATTCCCATGCTTTGTATCAGAGTAGCTAGCAGTAAAATATAAAAGCACACTTTGTTACATGAAAATCCTTACAAGTCAACATCGTTATCCTCATAGGAAACAAATCATAAAAAATGTTACCACAGAGAAGAATACAATAATCAATACAAAATATGCAATACAGGAAGGAGGGATTGTAGGGAAAGCTCACCTCTCATTGAAAAAGATTTCTCAGGACTGCTTGACCCACCGCTGCATCATCTTTCATGGAAGAGTCCAAGCAGTAGTGCTTTGTGAAGGTGTGGGTACAGCTCCACGTAGCTGCTCTACAGATGTCCTTGATAGGGACTCCTGAGAATAGAGCCACCGATGAAGCAACTGATCTCGTTGAATGAGCATGAACTCGTCTTTCAAGCGGTTTGCCCGCTTCTTGATGACAAAATTGAATTGTATTAGAGATCCAACTTGAAATACTGTGTTTTGAAAGCGTAAATCCCTTCCGCGGAGCACTATAAGAGACCAAAAGTTGAGAAGACTTCCTGAATGGTTTTGTTCGTTCCAGATAAAATTTCAGACACCTCTGAACATCCAAAGAATGCAAAGACCTCTCCGCTGGTGTAGTAGGTCGTGGGAAAAAAGATTTCAAGATCACCGGCTCATTCAGATGGAATTCGGATGAGACCTTCGGGATAAATTTTGGATTTGTCCTCAGAATCAGAACATCCTTTTTAAACTGAAGAAAGGGTTTCTCAATCGTGAGCGCTTGGAGCTCACTAATCCTCCTGGCTGATGTTAAGGCTAAAAGAAGAGCCAGTTTCCACGATACAAATTTTAGATCTGCTCTGTGAATGGGCTCAAACAGAGCTCTCATCAGATGAGACAAAACTAAGTTAAGCTGCCAGACAGGTGGTGGAGGCCGGACTAGAGGGAAAGCTCTGAACAGGCCCTTCAGGAATTGTTTAATAATGCTCGCGGACCAAAGTGAAGGACCTGAAGACGTCCGCCTGAATCTAGAAATGGCTGCTAGATGTACTTTGACAGAAGAATGAGCCAAACCTGACTTAGCCAGAGAAAGAATATATGGCAAAAGCTGATGCAGAGCTGAAGTGTATGGATGAATATCCTGCCTCTGACACCAGAGACAGATCCTCTTCCATTTCGCCCGATAAGTCTTGTTTGTACTCGGAGCCCGGGCCTGCGACAGTATAACCTTAAGCTAATGTAAATGTCATGGTACTTATAGAGCGCACTGTCACCAGACGGTCACCTTGCGGTGTCGCCTATGCGGTTTCCTGGCGCTGATACTCATACCGCTGTGGAACCCCTCCTGGCTTTCCCTGTGAAGTGTCCACTTCTGGGCACCCCCAGGGTGAAGCCAGGCATCCTTAGCACTGTTGGGGCCGGTGTGGAGGCTAAGCAAGCTATTGCCCAGAGTTGCAGCGTGGGGCCCGTGATTAGAATAGGCACCGAGGCGAGAATTAACAGGTCCGAGGAAATTGAGCCCGAGACCCCGCCGAGGCGGGAATCGAACCCTGGTCCCTAGCCAGAACTCTGCATCAGGGTCTGCCGCTCTAACCATTGAGCCACACTCCTCCACACTCTTCTGTGAGGTTCAACGCCTGGAATTCTCTGTACTCAGGAGCCACGCGGTCAGTTGGAGTGAGCTCGGGTCTGGATGGAGCACTTGACCCTGAGACATCGTCAAAAGAGACGGAATCGGCTGCAGGTGAATCGGTTGATCCTGAGACAGCAGGAGGAGTTCCGTGTACCAGAACTGTCGGGGCCACGCTGGCGCAATTAAAATCATTGTGCAAGGTTCCGCCTTGAGTTTCCTGAGCAGCCTCGGGATTAGTGGAATTGGAGGAAAGGCGTAGACAAATGCGCCGCACCAAGCTATCAAAAATGCATTCCCCAAGGATCCCCGTTGGTGAACCCTGCTTGCATAGAATCGGCATTTGGTGTTCTCCGGGGTTGCAAACAGGTCTATGGTTGGGGTTCTCCAAACTGAAATGACCTCCTCGAGAATGGTCTGGTCTAACTCCCACTCGTGACTGACCGATCTTTGGCGACTCAACGCACCCGCTGTTGAATTGAGCGAACCTGCGAGGTGTTCTGCCGCAAGAGCAATATTGTGGAGAATCGCCCAGTTCCAAATTTCCTGAGCTTCTTTTTTGACAGAGCCCGGGATCTTGTCCCGCCCTGTTTGTTTATATAGTGCATGGCCGTTGTGTTGTCCGTGCGAACCAGCACTGTGTGATTCTGAACTCTCTGAAGAAAAGTCTGCAGGGCCAAGCGAATAGCTTTGAGTTCCAATAGATTGATGTGGAACTTGCGTTGGTCTGGATCCCAATGACCGCTCACCTTTAACTCTTGTTGCATCGCTCCCCAGTCTTCCAGCGAGGCGTCCGTGGTTAGAACCATGGGAGATGGAGGAAGTGTGAAGGTTAGACCTCTTGAGATGTCGTCTTTTACCAACCACCAGCTGCTTGCTTTTTTCATTGCTGGTGTCACCGTGATCCTGTCGTCGAACGAGCCTTCCGCTTGGAACCATTGCCTGTCCAGTTGCTCTTGAAGTGGACGCATTCGAAGCCTGCAGTGCGGAATCAATGGTATGCAGGATGATATCGATCCAAGAAGGGACTTGTAGAGATGGACCGACATTGATTTCCTCTTTTGCAAGCGACGAGCTGACAGAACAAGTTTGTTCTGACGTTCCTCCGATGAAAAGGCCTTGCAGCGATTTGTGTCCAGGATAGAGCCAAGAAACTTTGCTGACCTGGATGGAAGAAGGATCGATTTCTCCTTGTTGAGTTGAAGGCCCAATTGTTTGAAAAGTTGAATGCAGCTTGTGACTGCCTTGGAAGCTGCCTGGAAAGATGGAGCTTTTATCAGCCAATCGTCTAGGTAGGGAAAGACCTCTAGAGATTGTTTTCGGAGATACGCCGCCACCGGAGCCAGTACCTTTGTAAAAATCCTTGGTGCGAAACCTGAGACCAAAAGGAAGCACTTTGAACTGAAAGTGGCTCTTGCCTACTGTGAAGCGTAGGTATTGCCTGTGAGCTGAGTGGATCGGCACATGGAAGTATGCATCCTCTAAATCCAGAGCCGCCATGTAGTCTCCTGGATTCAGTAGCCGTAGAATATCCTGAAGGGTGACCATCCTGAAGGATAGCTTTATGAGATAGGTGTTGAGCTCCCTTAGATCTAATATTGGACGCCACTTTTCCTTTGTCTTGCGAACCAGGAAGAACCTGGAATAAAACCCTTTCCCCCTTTGGGAGTGAGGGACAGGTTCTATTGCCCCCTTGATGAAAAGTTGGTGGGCTTCGAGATGTAAAAGTCCTAGATGTTTCGATTCGTTGGCGCCCGGAGCTCTGGTTGGAGGAAGCTGTTGAAACTCCAACGTGTGGCCACTCCGAATGATATTCAGAACCCACTGGTCTGATGTAATAACCTTCCAGCTGTGTAGGCAATGAGAAATCCTGCCCCCCACTGATGTTCTCGGAGGGGTAGGAACAGTAGAAAGAGCCATGAAGCCGCTATTGCCGCTTAGAATTCTCTCCCTTGACGCCCTCTTGGTGGCTGGCGAGAGAAAGACGCCGACTGGCCTTGGCGCTGTGTGTATTGTGGCTTGTAAGATTGCGAGGATTGCGAGTATGAAGAGTAGCGCTGTTGATTGCCACCTCTGTACGAGGAAAAACCTCTCCCCCTCGCACCTCTGAAAGGAACTTAGCGGTAATTCAATGACCCCAAGGATCTTGCCGTGTCCGTGTCCTTCTTGATGCCTTGAAGGGTATCATCTACATGCTTTCCAAAAAGCATCTCTCCGTCCTAAGGTAAGTCCAAGATCTTATTTTGAACTTCCGGGCGAAACCAGGTTGCCCGTAACCAGCCTTGACGCCATAAAACTGCTGAACCCGCTAGTGCACGGAAAGCTGTAGTTGCTATATCCATAGCACAATCTATCACCTCTGAAGATGAAAGCTCCCCTTCCACCAGTATCTTCCTGGCCTCATCTTTCGATCCATCCGGAAGTTGGTCCACAAATGGGGATAAATCGCACCACATCTGGCGATCATATCTGCCCAAGATAGCAAGAGCATTAGCAGCTCGGACCAAGAGGCTGGCCATAGAAGAGAATCTTTTTCCCACATTGTCCAGACGTCTCCTTTCCTTGTCTGGCGGTGTTGTGAGTTGTGTCGATGGATTTTTGGACTTGCTTTGCGCCGCCTGGGAAATAACTGAGTCCGGCTTCGGCTGACCAGTCAGGCAAGCAGGACTACCTTCTGGAGCTTTATATTTCTTCTCCAGCCGGGGAAGAACAGGAATGACTGTTGCCGGATTCTGCATCACTTTAGTACCTTCCGACCATACATGTTCGATAATTGGAATTGAACGAACAGATTTTCTGAAAGGTTCCTTGAAGTCGTAAAGGAAACAGTCTGATTGTACTGTCATAATAGGTAGGCCAAATCTTTTGGACGCCGTTTCCATAAGATTATGGAAACCTCCAAAGTCAGCAGGAGGGGAGGTAGCAGTATCCGGCACTGGTGAATCTGGATCCTGAATGACATCATCATCGTCCCAACCTCTATCCGGGTCATGAGAAGGATCAACCTGAGGATCTCCATCCGATGAGACATCCTGAATAGGCACAACCTCCTGATAGCTCTCTCTGGGTTCTAGTTCAGAAAGTCGAGAAACCAAAGGCGTCACTGCAACTGCAGGAGTAGTAGGGACGGATGGAGAAGGAGGATGCTGTTGCTGCTCCGCAGTCTGCGACGGAAACCTCCTCTTATAATCCTGTAGCATCAATTGCAAGTCCGTTATAAGAGCAGACGGCATTGCCACCATATCCTGACGTGACTTTTGAGAAGGCCTTTCTTGCTGAACAAACTGGCGCTCTTCAGCATAGCACTCATTAGAATCTGAATCTTGGAACTTCACTTGTAATTGGGATGGGCTATAAGCATCTCCATAAGGACCATCCTCATCGTCATCAGACTCTCATCCAGAAGCAAAGCGGGAGGCAAAGGCGTTACACGACGAGGAGATGTCATCTCTGGGGTAATTTGCTGCCTTTTTATAGATATACGGACCCTTTGAATCGTCGACGACGTCGTCGACGGACTCGACGTCGACGGAAACGTCGGCGAAATTGTCGTCGACGGAACCGTCGACGGAAGATTGATCGTCGCCGGAGGATTGATCGTCGTGTCGTCGACGAGCTCGTCGTCATCATCATCATCATCGCTGCCGTCGTCGACGTTGTCCTCGTCGTCGACACTACCTTCGTCGTCATTATTGTTGAATCAAAAATGTAGACACCATCGTCGACGAGCAGGAAACAGGTACCTTAAACGTCGACGAAGACATCAGCGCCGCCGCCGTCGACGAAGCTGTACCAAAACCCAAGTCTTTTTTGGAAGTTGCCGTCGACATACCAGCTGTTTTTGTCATCGACGGACGTGGTTTCTTGTCCGATCTTCCTTCCTGAGGGACAGTAGAAGGTTTCTTGCCTCCCTTCTCCTTTTCAGATGGTGGATCTATGGGGTGAGGCTGTTCTGATTGGTTGTTGCAGAATTTAGGTCTCTTTTACAAAAAGAGGTTGATAAGCTACAAAATGAGATGAGGCCTAAGCCTAGTTTTCTCTTTTGCTGCTATGGTATTTTTTATTTACCGAGGCTCCCATTCCGACGACGGGGGAATGATACAAAGCATGGGAATCTATGAAAGTTCCAATACTGGGGCAAGGCTCGCTTCTCAAAGCGGACCCTGGACAAGGTCGGTCATGACCAAACACAGGAACGAATGGCGTGGATGCCGTGAAAACTCCTCCCATGCCGATGTGATGTCATCAAGTGTCACCTCGACGCTATGCAAAGAAGTTTGGGCTTTAGCAGGCTAATGACCATTAGAACATTGGAATGAAGACAATGGATTAGCAGCAGACCTATATGAACTGGTGTAGGCATGCTACTCTCAAATATTTTAATGTCCTAATACACAGCATCTGGATTTTTTCTTTCCCCTGCCTCTGGATAATATATTATTTAGGCAGAGTGAAGCGAAAGGAAGAAGTCGTGCAGGAGGACACACGCATCCTTCATTCTTCCCACCTCCTGTAGCTCAGTATCACTAGGGATTCAGGAGGAGGGATGAGTGAATGCTGCTCAACTCCTGGGTCTCCCTGGCTTGCTGAACTACAAAAAGCATTTTAGCCAAGCCGGGGAGACCTACGGGCTGACTTCAGCCCCTTTTTAAACCTCTTGCTGTGAATGTTCAACAGCTAACAGTTGTGGCCCTGTGCGCTGTTAGCAGTAGAACATTCACAGCAACAGCTGTTAACAAAGGCTTCAGAGCCGAGGGAATTTCAAATACCTCTGTCTCCGAGAGGAGTTTGTGTTTTTTAATTAGAACATTCTGCCCCCATGGGACAGAATGTTGCAAGAGCATTACAGACTGCCGTAGCTGGGCTATAATAGCCATTAAAGGCACGCTCCTTTGTTTAAGGCAGTGTCGATGCAGCGGGCCTATAATGGTCGGTTTAGCTTGCTACGGCGGGCTATAAAACTATAAAAGAATAATTTGGCTAATAATCTCTAGGGAATGATGTTCCAACCTGCATTTGTTATATCTGCCAAGTGTTCAGATTGCTTATCTGTGACAGTTCCAAGAATTAACTGTGCATATGAGTGACATTGTAGCGCCAAATGTGTGACACTTCGAGTGCCACTTTCTAACAAGTGAAACCAAGGCATAAGGTCCATTAAAAGAGATAAATACCTGAAATTATCGCATTCTGAGCAGTAAGAAGCCCTACAGAAGACCTAGAAACTGCTGTAAATCCCCTGAAATGGAGAATCATTAACTCATTTAGCATTTCTAAAGTGATTTCCGGAAAGAGCCTGGAAACCTTGAGAGGACGGCCATGACTGCTGCCTGATCACTTTTTGGAAGAACTGATCAGGCCCTATTTTGTAGTTACTATGGAATGCTAGACTAACTTACTGAGAATGAGGTACATCACTCAGTCATCATTAGGGTTGAGAATTGACCAAGATTTCACCACTGTTTCACCAGCATGATGGGTATTTTTATGCCAATGCAGGTAAAAAAAAAAGGGGAAACCCCTTCAGAATATATATTCTTTCCCTTTGAAATCTAAACCAGAAGCTCCAAATACATCAACAGTGTTTTTGAGTTGTCTATAATTGCCATAAATTAGTTTTAAAACAAGCCACTCTAGCAGAAGCACTGGTTTTATAAAAACAATCAAATTAATACAGTGACTCAGTTTATGATTGAGAATTTCAACACTGTTATTTTTCTTTCGGAAAGATAGCAGTCAGTGATAGCCAGACATGCTTCAGGTAGGCAGCGGATTTGGGACTTTGGGGGCTAGGCTGTCCCTCAAACCACAGCCTACAGCACTGTTATTGCTGATCTTGGGCCAAAGCTCTGGAACATTAGATGCTTTGATTACAAGGTCACTCAGGTCTGATAGGTCAGGCGCTGGATCCCAGGAGCATTGAGTCTACAAAATTGTGTGCTTTGTAGGAACCAGATGAGTTTCTTAAGCGGCTGGTTATCCTAGCAACTTGAGCTACAGATTAGGGAATTGCAGTCTTTGCTAGGTTGTGCCTCTTACCTTCTCCTCTTCTCTGATCAGATAGTTTTGCCGCCTGGCACTGCGTTTGCTGCCAAGGTTGCTCTCCAAATTAATGTTGAAAAAATGAAATGCTTATGTGTGCCCATATAATGTAACTGGTGCTCATGTAAAGCGCTCCAATACTTTTGGATCAAGTTTGCGCTATACACAATTGTGTAAAAAAAATTTTTTTTAAAGAAAGTTACGCAGAAAAATCATTTATGTGTGTTATGTGCTCTCCATGCCACTGGACTCAAGCTAGCCTGGCTGATGAGGGGTGATGCCCCGAAACCGGTCAAAGGATTCAGGTTTCCGGTCCTGGGAGGACCTGGCTTGGCAGTTCGGTCTGGACTGTTCCCATGAGGAAAAGGGTCAAGACTGATTTGCATACGGCTGGGTCCAAACAGGGGTTGCGTGGTGAGCAAAAGAGCAATGGATTAAACCCTGATCTTTGTGACTGGGGGTGAATGTTTGCATCACTCAGCATTCGGTCCATCAATTGTTCCTTTTGCATTTGTCACTCGAAGTTGGAAGGTTATGCCTAGATGTGGGTCCCATGCTCACTGCGCCACTGGATTCAAGCTAGCCTGGCTGATGAGGGATGATGCCCTGAATCCGGTCCCAGGATGCTTGTTTCAGGTGCAGGGAGGACCTGGCTTGGCAGTTCGGACTGGACTGTTCCCATGAGGCACAGGGGTCAAGACCGATTTGCATATGGCTGGGTCCAAACAGGGGTGGTGTGGTGGGCAAAAAAACAATGGATTAAACCCAGATCTTTTTGACTGGGAGTGAATGTTTGGATTGTTCAGCATTCCGTCCATCAATTGTTCCTTTTTCAAAGAAGCACAGCATTAAAAAATGCTGCCACCCACCATGTGTAAGACTTTAATCGTAATGTTCCCAAAGCCAGGTAGAAACCCATCTGTGTGTGGAATATACTACCCCCACATCAATGATTAATACGGATATACAGATTTTCAGTAGAGAGTTGCACAGTAGGTTGATGATTCCATTTCAAACGTTAGTACAGCCTGACCTGTTTGATATCAAATCACACCCACAGCCCTTAGCCTCAGACGACAGATCCTGCATATGTGTGCAACAGCAAGATTGATGATGGATTATATCAGAAAGCAGCAAGATAACACGAGGAAGAGGCCCCCTCATTGCTATTTGCATTGGTGGTTTTGCCTCTGGGATGATCCAAGGAACCGTACCTAGAGCGTCGGTGTTCCTTACCTGCTTCGTCGACGGACGAACGTCGAGGTGAAGATGAAGTCCACTTGGACTTCTTCTTTTTGCGCCTCTTCCTAGAGTGTCCCGATGACCTAGAGTGGAACAAATATGACTTTGGGCTCCAAGATCAGTCCCGCGACCTCCTCCTCCTTGATTGAGACCGGGCCCTCCGTGGAGTCTCGCTTGACGGTGTTGGCTGTCAGGCTGCAAGGAGCATCAAAGCCCGCTCCCGTAAAGTCTTAGGAGCCATGACTCGACAGTCCGAGCACGACTTTGGATCGTGGTGAGGATCAAGACACCAGAAACAGACGAGGAGGGGATCGGTGACTGACATTGTGCGGGGACAGGCCCCGCACCGCTTGAATCCTGTCTTCCTCGATGACATCCTTCGTACACAATCGGAAAAAAATATTGGAAGTCAACAAAAAGTAGAGAAAAGGCCTATCAAAAAGCGACAGAGGGGTAGCTCATCCCGGATCGGCACCTAACTGGCACGGAAAGAAAAGAACGGACGTCGGCGTGTCTGTGTGGCGCCTATATAGGTACCACAACGTCATAACCGACGCTAACGACGCCAACGTCACGCGGAACTCAATGGAACCACCCGACGGCCCACGCAAGGAGTATTGCTCAGCAAATGTTTCTGGATCTAGCCTGACACCTGGGAAATTCAAAGGTAAGGAATATGCAGCTAGAAGACTATCAGATATACAGATTTTAGCAATACTCAAGACTGTATCATAGCAAACATTTTTTAAATTGACCAATGAAAGTACACACTCCACAGCTGCGCTGGTAATACCCTTAAGTATCTATCAAAAAAAATAAATCTTTGTCATCAGCAAGTGTCAAGAGGCTTAATCAGTTAAATTCCAGGCAGTCTTTACATTTGCAGATGAACCAATTACACAGGTTTGCTTTTCTTTCAGGTACTTGGCACCATGGCAAGAAGGCTGCTTTCTTCTTCAGACGTCTGTCCCTCCCTCCCTTGGCTTCCCTTTACATGAGAGTCCATCACTTCCATTTCAGGCGAGGCATTTCAGCTGTTGGAGTTAACCTGTTACTGTTAATTAAAAAGTAGTGGCACGCCCAGTTTGGACTCTGGTGTACACTAATATAACCGTGCCTGTCTGGTCTCAGTGATGATCCAAGGACTAGAACACTTGAATGATTTGTCAGGACTGCATAGATAGTTTCATAAATTTCGCAATACAAGTAGGACACACAGCAGATAAAAAATACGAATACAATATGGGAAAAGTCATGATGGAATTGAAGAGCTTGGTAACAATTTGTGGATGTGCTGCCACTCTCCATTATAAGACAGGTGCCACTTGTCAAGATTTTTAAAATATTTTTGCCTAGATGCCTGTCCACAATACAGAACTTGAAGTGCACAATGCCGGCACAATTGTTTAGAGAGTTGGGCACATTTATAGTGTAGCAGGATTAGGGAGGGAAGCACATTAGGGTAAATCTGGAAACTCTAAAGTTGAGCTTGGAAAAGGGGGGCTTTGGGCAACCATACTCAGAGTTCTATTATATGGAGACACATCTGCAGCAGTCAGCCTGGTTTCCAATCCATCTACTTGAGGGCAAACATGAGCATGTTCCCTTGCAAGAACTGGTCATGAGGGGAGAAACATCTCAAAAACATACTCATACATAATTCAACAGCAGAGAATACTTGGGAGTGTTTGGAGCCAAAACTTATGAAATGGCCTGTTCGCTCCTGATGAATGGAGGGAGCCTACAACTATTGAAGGGAATAGGGCATAATATGGTACTACGGGGAAAGGGTTGCTGTGAAACTGTGAGGGACTTTATCCAAATTATGTATTTGATACTTTTTCAGAAGTACAGGAAAGATGCAATGAGGGACCTGTGCAATTCTTACAATATACCAAACAAGTAAAGGCTGCTAGAGAAATATGGGCTGGCTTCCCCATAGATCTGCAGACAACCGAGACACTGGTAACAATGCTAAATCCAGTGGATGGCGAGAGACTGGTGTCTAATATTTAAATGGTCCTAGAAGCATTAAGGACTGGCCGATGGCCTGATTTCAGGTAAAAAAAATGTTAAAAGCATTAATGCAAGATTCCAAGTGGTGCACTTTTATTATCTGCATAGAACACATTTACCCACTAACAAGCTATAGAAATGTTTTGGGGAGAGATCGACAGCATGTCCAAGATAGAGGGAGGCAGACACTTACTTTCTGTATAAGGCTTGTTTGTACCAAGTGGCTGCAACTTCTGGATCAAAGTCATGAATAGACTACACCTCCTAACAGGAGGGATACCCAAACTTACAATGAAGCAATTTGTAATGGGCTTTGCCTAATTTGAGCCTGTAGTTTCCAGTGGGCACTACCAGCACTTATTTTTTTTCCATTATACACTTAACGATAACAAGAGCGGGAAAAACACACAAAACGCAATGACGAGGGGACATAAAGACGGAAAACCAGTCACACAGGGAGAAAGCACTTACCTGTGAGATAAAGGGGCAGGGAGTGTCTGGCAGTGGATTAAAGAAGCATGAGATGGATTCAAGACTAAGGTGCCTCTGTATTTGGCGGGCTGATATTTAATTGCGACGTATGTGAGCTACTAAGCTTAACTGCGCGCATCTGCACTCAATGATTTACAAATTAGGCACTGGGAATGGGGGTATTGTACAACCAGAAGAAAAGGAAAATGAGATTTAGGTCTGCAGCGTTGGGAGCTGTACTCTAAAAAAATAAAAAAAAATAAAAAAAAAAAAAGACGCATAGCGCTTCACTGGATACATCTCCGATGTCCACAAGTGCAAGCATGGGTAAGAGATGGGTCTGAATCAGCAGTGGCAAACGAGGGACTGATGAACAATTGTAGGTACGAGTGTGTAGATATCTAATTTGGGAACTTTTTAGATGGTAAAAGATGTGGGAGGGCAGTGAGGAATCTGTACTTAGGTCTACCCGAAAGAGCTTTACTGAAGATAAGCAACTTGTTCTTCTGATAGCTACTTTAACCCTTTAGAATAGATACCAAAGCAGCACCACCAAAGGTAAAGAGTCTGTGAAGTCCTGCAGGACCAAGCAGGCAAAATGCCCTTCCTGTCGGACCTGGCTATCTATGTAGTTGTAGTTCATGAAAGTATGCACTGACGCCCATGTGGTGGCCAGACACAAGTTAAGAGCATGCCAATGCAGCAGTAGCAACTTAGGCCCTGGTGGAATGCGCCTTTTGTCTTTAGGGGCCTGCTTCTCAGCCAATGCATAGCAGATCTTAATTAGGGATGGGTTTGAAATTCCGCTCCTCTCACTCCGTGTAGCGCATGGAGTTCTGATAAACTCTGCAAAGAGGAGTTTTAGCCTCACTCGTGTTTGCCAACGTTAAGTTGGCGAGCAAGAAAAACTTATTTCAGAACAATTCCGGATACAGTCTGGCACGTAAGGAATATTGTAAAGGTGAGAAATCGGTAGTTATAATTATCCATCAGAAGTGGGCTATTAAGAATGTGAAGACAGACAGGATATAATGAAACAGGCCTGCATGTGTAATGTGCTTTCCAGTGTATGGGCAACTGACAGAGGGGATGACAATAGGTCATAAAACAATAAGAAAATTAGAAGTAATGTGAGGAGAACTGTATCCATGTAGACTTCACAACGCAAGGAACAAACCTGCTTTGGACAATTATTAGTTCTAAAGAAACACTCCACTGGAAGACAGCTATGCGACTGACCTAATATTTTCCCTCTTAATCTATGTTCCATAACTGGCAATATATGCCACTACCTCAATCCCAAAAAGATGTTCTTTCTAATAAATCCCACATACTTTACCTGAAATAGTAGCAGCAGTTTCTTCATCAAGCAGACGCTCTTTCTCCTCTCGCAGCTTTTCCAGTTCCCGCTGGTGCTGTCTCTGCAAATCTTCAATCTTTTTCTGATGCGTCTCTTCCATGGCTGCAAACCCTCGTTCACATGTTGCCTACAAACATGAAAAAAGGCCTTTTTCATTTTTCCCCCCACTTCTCTACTGAAAGACAAGAGTAAATATTGCCTGTTAATACGAATTCTGCACAAGTTTGACAGCCAACTAATTCAATATGGAGAGAGCTAGGAGAATTGGATCATGTCACACATGAGGCAGGCATCGGGAGACTGAACGAAAAGGAGAGCGTACTATTCATCCTTTGAAGAGTTCCAAGTATGACTATTGAGAAGCATATCATGTTTTTTAAATTGAGTGTGTGCTTTACATTAGGTGACAAACACAATAGGACTACTGATAATATTACAAAAGCATCTGCGCTCACTTGAGAAAGAAAACGGGTCTCAACTGAGGTGTGCCAGAATTTAAAATTAATCAGTTACCAAGTCGGATATATCAATCAAAATTCTAAAGCACAAATATATATGTCTTTTAAACAGTGAATGGTATCAGAAAAAAACATTACTGCAATGGCTATCATGCTTGAGACAGAGTGCTTATGTAGGGGCATTAAGTAATTTGAAGTACTTGCTAAGCATGTGGAAAGTAGGGGAATGAGAAAAGGAAGAAGGGATGGAGAAGGACGGGGTAGAAGTGAAATGATGAGGCTGGGGTGAAGGAGACAGAGATCATATACATGAGCAACAATGTTCTGCACTTAGTTTTCTGCACTGCTACACAATAGAGTACATGTACAGATTTTTTAAATCCCATACAACTTTTTTTCTGGTTGGAAATCATGAAGAAATTGCAAATTTGTATAGAATTTACATATTTTTAGTAAATTTAATAAAAAGGATTTGCTGCTTTCCAGACAGAAAGCACAGAACCATATAATGTAAAGTATGACATCTGTATTTTACAATTCAAAAGGGACCAGCCTGAGAAAATTATGAGTTCAGATGACATGAAACAGCTACAAATTTGTGGACTATGGTTACTGATCATTTGGTCATAACTATACCCTGGAGCAAACTGCGAGATCCTGAGGCAGGTACAGCTATGTTCATGGTTACACTAGTTAGGATAGCTGGAGTAAACGCATTGTTGGTACACTACTCCTCTGGAAATTAAGAAATGGATCAGCAATGCTCAGGTCTTTGCTGCAGTAGGCAATTTGAAGTTGCAAGTTTGAATTATGAAGAAATGTACAACCTAGTTGGGAAAAGAAAAGAAAATAACCCACCGACCGCCAGGAATTCAGCATCAAAACCTTTTATTGAGTCCACTACATCAAAACAATGCCAAAGTGCACAGAGACATTGTCTAGACTCCGGACTGAACATCATCAGGTTTTCTGTAATCAATTGCAGAACAACATTTATCACTGCTCTGGGAAGTCACTTTACAGCAGAAGAGAATGCAGAAACCTGAGAATACTGTGCCGACCAAGTGGTGCTGCGATCCAGTGATCTAAAGATAGGCAGTTGAGGAGAAGGCAGAACCAAAGCTGGAAAGTAGGCTCACGACTAGGTGCTGGCCCAGATAATCGTGCCACTTCATTTAAAGACAAGACTGCTTAACGTCTGTAAGACACAGATAGGACATCGTCCTGAAGAATGACCATCTTTGAAAGTCAATATATGGCCACTGAACAATATGAACTTTGCCAGAGAAGATACCATCTAAGTGCCAGGGATTCACAAGGAAGGAACATACTGATTGTAGGGCCTTATATGGTACTGGGCACAGTTCTCCACTCAACGAGATAGGTCTACTGCAAAGGGTAGGAACAGGGAAGAGACAGATTCTTCAACTCCCGATGTGCCAAAATACACAAACAAGCAGTAGGAAAGACAACAGGTCTGGCATTAATGTGCACATGCATAATCATTTTAGATCTATTGCTGGCTTCATGCTAGTTAATAGTTTAAACATTTATTTTTTAGTATATTTGGATGCTGGCTGTGCAGTCGCCTTAAGCCATAGGGAGAGGGCTGGATTTTGTCCTGTCAGCCAGATGGCAAACTCAAAGTTTCAAGAGATTGTGAATTTTGCTGTCAATCTTGCAAGACGTCGCTGAGGCTATGCTGACATTAGGTTGTCCTTAGGTGCAAAAAGAACACCATGGTCAGACTTGTAGGCAAGTCCTGAGACATTGTTAAGTAAAAAAAGAAACATGGTAACCAGAAGCCGCTGCCCCGATTTGTGAATGGTTGCCTGGAGCACTGATCCATAAGCCATCTGTGGCATACACTGGCTTGAGTGTGGGTGGTTAAAAAAAAAAAAAGGAGCACCTCCAATGACAAGGCAGTGCCCATTAAAAAATCACAGAAGCCATCTTGGAAAGTTGGCTTTCCCTATTGAAAATCAAATGCTTAATTGAAGTACTTTATGATCACCTTGTATATACAAATGTAGCATGGTATTTGTGAATTTACATATTTTAATAAAATATTTACCTTTATTTAATTACAATAGTTTTCCATTTCAAAAATGTTCTTTTGTTGAAAAAAAAACCTGTCAAGATGGTATCTCATGTAGGCATTTGAATAACATATACAATACTATGCTGCTTGTTGAGGAAGCCTTTTTTCAAGATGGCTTGTGTGGTCAACAAATATTTCTTAGGCGCATCTGCTGAAATCAGTGCATGCCAGGTAATGCAATAGAAGCGATCTGTAGAAGATGGAATGATGCACTCAATGGACGCTCAATAAACTGAACAAGATGGTTAATCCACTGAATGACCAGCAATCCAAACGACAAGATGAAGAAACTCAAGGGTAAGCAAACAAGAAAGGGCTTGAAACTTTGTAATATGATCAAACAAATGTTGTTATTAAAGACACCTAAGCCCTGGACTACAGGAAGGAAACCCTTTAATATTTGGCATGCTAAATCTAGATAAAAGGTACCAAGTCTCTTTTAAAAGTAGAAGTTAAAGAACCCTTTGTTCTTTATCTCAAATTGCAACATGGAGTCACCAGACCACGATGAAGACATTTCTGAACAAGTCAAGTAGGAGTTCTACTACAAAATAGGAAAACACCTGACCTCAATCTTCTACTTGAGAGACCCAGTGTTAAAGAGAAAATTACAACAGTAGCAAAGTGGAGAGTGGACTAGACAATTTAATATCACAAAATCCTACTTTTGCAGATCTGGAAACACAAAAAGGAAAAATGGAAGCGGAATGGAAAAATTATAAAGATCTAGAACATGGCGAAGAAAGAAAATTCTTCGTGACAGGTGTGTAGGTGAGAACGCATTATTTTGCATATTTTTGAGTTGCCCACAATAAGAACGCACACGTTCTGCGTAATTCTAACAAGGTGAGGACTTTCTAAACACGGTGTAAAAGTCAAAGGAAGAAAAGGAGGAGAGATTCCTCACGCTCATAGTAAATTAATAAAAATAAAAGTGTATCTGTCTTAATGGAGGCCTTTATTGTTTAGGCCCATGAGAAGATGAATAATTTGGGAAGAGTTAGACTGGTTACATATAAACGTCAATGGTTGACAACTAAAAAACTGTGGCCTATTCCCATTCACTGATTTCCAGTACAAACGAAGAATGAGGACACACATACTCATAAAATTTCAGCTACTGACTTTGATGCCTGTTAATATTGCGTTTGCGATGCAAGTGCTCTTTAGCGACAGGTCACTATCAAGTTTCGGTATGATAAGTGAAGAAATACAAATGTTTATGAAAATGCATAAAAACTCTATTTAAAATAATGGCGTTATGGAGATATTTTGATCTTGGATGCGATAAAACAATGCTTGTGTTTAATGAATAGGAAGGTCTGTTCATGGTCTAAATGATCTCTAGGTTAAAATGTTACAAAATGTATCAGGCTACTTTCTCAAAGGCTCTTCTTTTGATACTCATGCTTTGTTGGGGAAAAACCTAAGTATTCATGATTTTTTCTGTCTACACTTCAAACAATTTTCAGTATCCTGGACTGATTAAACCTAACCGCCTCACCAAAAGCTTTTTCCATGTTAATGGGCAGTAAAAAAAAAACAACTCGCAGTTTTTGGACAACTACATCAATACAATCATAAATTCAATGCAGGACAGACTTCGATGAGGCCAACTTGGTTTAGCAATTCAAAGTTTTTCCACATATTTTCATCAGGAGGTAAGACTGTGCACTAGTCAAACCTATCCACTATTTGCTGTGAGTGGACAGGTAAAGGAAGTCTCAGAGGTCTAATATGGCTTTGAAGTGAGTTTTGAAGTCCTTACAGTAATAGAAAAGGCCACCTTATTTATTATTCTTACTAGCCACTTTTGAAGTTCTTCTTTAAAATGTAAGTACTAATTCCAAGCATGATTTATTAATACATTAATTGATCTTTTAAGATAATCAAACTCGAATCATATTACTAAATCATAAGTGCTTGAAAACAGGATTTAGCATGTTCTCTCAAAACTGAACATTGCATTATAGGACTGGAAACAGCTCTGATGTTTAAGTATACTACTTAGGGTAAACTCTAGCTCAAGCTCCTCTCTAACCAATTAAACAAGTAGCTGTTTTTTTCCTCCCCTAACAAATTATAAGAGTACCAGGATTTTTGCAAACCATATTTCAGACTTTAATTCCCAACTAGAATTGAGACCTAAACATGCAACTGTATTTCTACACATCAGACCCAAAACAGACTATAAATCTTGCAGCATCCCTCATTTTAGTATACAAGTTTGAATTGTAGGGCCCCTCTTAACTGGTAATAGTCCTAATGATTTAACAGTCTGTATAGTCTTGATCTGACCTTTCTTAATCGTATACCTTCAGAGGTACTAACACTCTTAAACACATGAATGTTTTTTTCTGTCGTGCAGCTCCCCAAGCCCTTTTGGTAGACCCAAAATTCAAGGAAGAATCTACAAAAAAGAATGGGAAAAACTTCTGTGATCAATTCTTGTTCCACTCCTGGCCAACTGGATGACCCCACTCCTGACATTCACAATTTGCATTTGGGGCTTACCCAAGTCAAAAATATTCTAGATGTCCCTGCTCTCCCAAAGCGAAGACAGAATAGCTGTTCAACAGAAAAAGAGAACCTCACCACAAACTGAAAAGCACCAGGGAAAAAAAACAGAAGCAAGGCAAACAGGGCAGGCTTCAGTTAACAAGAACATCTAAGAAAATATTTTTCTCCTTGGTTACTATACCCATACTAAGAGCACTACAATAAAATACAGCTTCCTGCACACAAAAATAATCCATTAAAGGTCCAACATTAGTTCTATACGGAAAATGCTACTTACCAGTATGCATCTGTTTTTTGCCTGTAGACCTGCAGAGTTGTACACTATGCATAGATAGCCATCTGGTGTTGGGCTTGGATGTCTGCATGTTGTTTTTGTCTTCGAAGAAGTGTTGCAGTCACGAGACTGGTGACTCCTCCTTCGGTGGACAATGCGCATGGGCATCGGCTCCATCGTTAGATTGTTTTTGTCACTTAGGGTTAGATGTAGTAGTAAGAAGTAGAAAGATATCCATGAGTGATGTATCTACGCGGGTGGGAGTGTACAACTCTGCAGCTCTACATGCCAAGAATAGATGCATATTGGTAAGTAGCATTTTCTGTTCAAGGCATATGAGCTGCAGATTGTACACTATGCATAGACTATACAGCAGTATCCTCCTTAGCGGTGGCTACCTGTATCTGTTGCAGTAGTTTGAAATAGTGTTTTTAATACAGCCTGGCCCACACTAGCTTGTTGTTTTGCCTGCACATCTACACAATAGTGTTTTGTGAAGGTGTGTGGTGTGGCCCAAGTTGCTGCCTTACATATGTCATCTAGGGGAATGTTCCCTAAGAATGCCATAGAGGCCCCTAGTTTGCGTGTAAAATGAGCTCTAGGGGGGTGGTTAACGTTCATTTGGAATTTATGGTAGCATATTTGTCTGCATTTTACAATCCACCTTGCAATTCCTGCGTTGGATATAGGACTGCCCTTTTGAGCTGGGGAGAAAGCTACGACAAGTTGTTAGGTTTTCCTAAAGGATTTTGTTCTTTCAATTTAGTAAAGTATTGCTCTTTTAACATCTAAGGGGTGTAGAGCTCTTTCTGCCATGGAGTCTGGTTGAGGGAAGAATACAGGGAGTTCAACAGACTGGTTTAGATGGAAGGCAGAAACCACTTTGGGTAAAAAATGTGGGTTTGTTCTAACAACCACTTTGTTATGATGGATTTGTAAAAATGGTTCTTGTATGGTTAATGCCTGGAGTTCACTCACTCTTCTGAGAGATGTGATAGCGACTAAAAATGTTACTCTCCAAGTAAGGAACTGTAGTTCACATTTGTGTAGAGGTTCAAAAGGAGGACCCATTAGTCTGGTAAGGACTACATTGAGATTCCACACTGGAGAGGGTGGAGCTATTGGTGGAAATATTCTTTTTTTTTAAAACCTTTATTTGGAGAAACAAAGAGAAACATGCGCAGGCCCACAACCACCATGGCCGGCCGCAAAGCAGTCAGTTAAAAACAGGAGAAATGCATATCAATCGGCAAACAGGATATGTTAAAAGACTCCAGATACGGTTGCGGGGATTGTAACAAAGGATAGGAGGTTTTCATTTTAAAGTTTAAAGAAGAGTAGGGGCCGCCACCACAAGGATTTAGCACCTCACATAAAAACCATAGGAAACAAGGGGGACATACCCCAATGACGAACAGAGGCAGGCAATGACTATAGCGACTAAGCATTCAAGGCAACCGAGACGGCAATATCAAACAACAGGTCATGATACAATAAACAGCATTCCCAGATACCACCCCAGAAATACCACCCCTAAGAAGGGAGAGATAGGGGCTTAAGAAGAGGCCCGAAAAAGAAATAAGGTGCAAGACCAAGGGACAGCCAGCCCTACGAAAGAGGAAAGAACCCTCCCAAAGCTAGAAAAGAGCGAAAGGGACCATAGAACAAAATAAACTAAAATAACAAACCCCCCCCCCCACACCCGCCACCCTGCACCCCTGTGATGGCTACGGCCTAGCCCATAAACAGCGTGCCTGTCGCCCCGAAACTGCCCCAAAGAAGGGAAAAAGTACAATAAGTACAAGAAATGGAGGAGGAGAGAATGAAACCACGACGGTGATAAGGATTAGCGGAGGAAGAAGACAATTAACAGATATGTTCCCGGCCGCCCGCTCCCGGCCCCCGCACCCGATATGATAATAACAGTAGATGCAACCAATGTCCCGCTCACACAACACTGTCCCAGCCATGTAAGGAATAGCGACCCAAGTAAGCAGCCTTAACCTTGCCCCCTGCGATCATGGTGGTCGATGGAGTCCAACAGTCCGGCCGGCGCCGCGGATGAGCGAGGCACCCGGAACGGCCAACACAGGATGAAAGGGCGCCCACAAAAGTCCACGCAAACCACCGTTGGAAGTCCGAGAATGATACAAACATGAACAAGGCAGCGCAACAGTATGTCGGAAACAGCCGGCCAGATCAACAACAACAGTCTCAGGAGGGGATGAAAAGTCACGCCACCAGCACACAAAGGAGATGGCAAACACGGTGCCCGGGGACGATATACCCGCCAGTGTATGGAACCACATACTCCAGACCTCTTCCGGGCCGTCGCGGTCGGCACTTCAGCAACATCAAAGCCGCAACCCACCAACATCTCAATAGGCACCTCGGCACGGAGATCGATGTGGACTGGTGCAGAGTGCGGCGCAGTGTGTAGCACTTGGGGGCAACCACAGCCCGCCGGAGAAATAGCATCCAGCCGGCACTCCAGATCTCGGGTAGCAACGTACAAAGCCACTCGAACTGTCTCCAGAGCACCCAGGACAGCACCGGTCCCCAGCGGTGTCTCAGGAAGATAGGGTACCGCAGTGTCCTCCACACCAGGCTCACGGATGTATGGCGACTGAGGAAGCCGGTCGCCATTGTCACTTGCCTCCCATAGACCACCTCGCCGACTTTCCGCTAGCGACCACCGGGCCAGAGACATGGGGGCAACTGTTGACATCGCAGAACCGGCTTATTCACTTCCAACCAGCATCCGGACCCCCAAATAAGCTCAGAGGATACCGCTGTCGGGCGCTGAAGTGCAATGCAGAAAATGGCGTCCGTCACGGGCCGAGGCAACAAAGAAACCGTTCAGACCACTTCCAAGCCGGGCAATGATACAGAGTGTTTCCAGCAGATATAGTGTAGCCAGGTGTGCAAAAGCCCAGAGCGGAATGAGGCGCTGCGGTGACGAGCACAACGCGGCCGCCTCACACAAGCCGATCGGCTCCTCCTCCTCCGCGATGGCCGCTGCTGCTGTGGCCACGTCCGGCTGACTCCACAAACAAAGACCCGGTCCCACTGCCGCGCAGGGCCGGGAAAGGAGCGAGGACGATGCGCCGCTAATATTACACGGAATTTGCAGGGGGACACGCCGTCATGGGCAGGAGCGGTTCCCCATTCCAGTCGCTGGGTGAGAAGACAGGATAATGGACAGGATGATAGGGAAAAACGCTAGGGTCGGCGGAGCCGAGAATCTAGGCGGCCATCTCGGTTGCTGGCTAGGCTCCTCCTCCGGAAATATTCTTTTAAGTTCTTCCATAAAAGCTTTGATAGCGGGAATTCTAAACAAAGACAAATGTTGTCTGTTTTGTAGGTAGGCTGCTATGGCAACTAGATGTAACCTTATAGATATAAACGAAAGGTTACATTGTTGTAGATGCAAGAGGTAACAGATGATGTTTTGAATGGAAGCATCTAGTGGGTTGATTTTGTTGTGTGAGCAAAAAATGACAAACCTCTTCCATTTTGTCGCATAGCCTGCCCTTGTGGTAGGGCGTCTAGCTTCTTTGATAATGTTCATACAGTCTTGCGGGAGATTAAGGTAGCCAAACTCTAGGATTTCAGGAGCCAGATCGCAAGGTTGAGCTCATTGGGATCTGGATGTCTTATCTCTCCATGGTTATGAGTGAGAAGCTTGGGTGAGAGGAGAAGCTTCTGATGTGGTACTACTTATAGTTCCAACAGAGTTGTGAACCAATGTTGCCTTGCCCATGTTGGAGCAACTAGGATCATTGTGAGGGAATGTTGTTGGAGTTTCCTCACTAGTAAAGAAATGAGTGGGAGAAGCAGAAAAGCGTAAGCAAATTTGCCTGACCAATACATCCATAGCACATTGCCTTTGGACAATCCTCAAGACCCACCTTTTTACTATTAATTAACCGGCTTATGATTTATTACCTCTGTAAATGACCAGGCATGGGACAAATCTCCATTTCTAGAACAAGCGCGAAGATACCCCTTCGGGGGTTTATTCAGGCGCTATAAAAGCACATAAATAAATAAATAAATAAATAGGTGTGAATGCCTGGATGCGAAGCTTGGGCATTTTGCGTTTTGGTGTGTGGCAAACAGTTCTATCTCTGGGTGTCCCCACATGTGAAAGAATGGAAGAAGTTCCCATTCGTGGATCTGTTGTGTTTGACAGCTGAGCAGATCCGCTATCTGATTGAGTACTCCTGGTAGGTGTTCTGCCAGGAGGTATATCTTCTGCGGATTGGCCCATCTCCAGATGCTCTGTGCTAGGTGGGATAACTGGAGGGAGTGTGTCCCCCCCTTGCTTTTGTATGTAATACATTGCTGTCATGTTGTCTGTACAGATTAGGACAGCTTTCCGTAATAGTTGTGGTTGAAAAGACTCCAACGCTAGAGAGATTGGTAACAATTCCAGGAAGTTGATGTAAAATTGTATTTGTTGGGAGGTCCATAAACCTTGAACAGTATGGGTTTAAAAATGTGCTCCCCAGCCGGTGAGCGATGCATCTGTTAGCACTATCTGTGGGACTGGCTCGAGGAACGACTGCCCTTTGGAAAGGTTTTTTTGTGGTCCAACGCTGCAGAGAGCAATGGGTGCGGTTGTCCGCAAACACCAGATCTGTTAGCGGACCTTGAGCTTGGTTCCACTGACGTGCTAGACACTCTTGTAATGGACGCGTTTGCAGTCTTGCATGAGGAATGAGAAAAATGCAAGAGGCCATCATTCCTATTAGCTGCATGAACACTCTTGCTGTTAGTGAGTGTTGTGGCTGAAATCTTTGAACTAGCATTTGTATAGCACTTATCCTGACCGGATTGGGATACGCTAGGGCTGTGGAAGTATTCACTGTAGCTCCTAGATATTGGTGTATTGTGAACAGTTGGAAATGGGATTTGCCTAGATTTATTGTGAATCCCAGACTGTGAAGAGACTGTATTTTACGGAGTGTGTGTTGAACACAGCTGTTGTGGGAGATTGCCTTTATGAGCCAATCGTCCAAATAAGGGAAGACATGAATTTGTTGTCTTCCCAGATGGGCTGCAACCACTGCAAGGCACTTTGTGAAAACTCTGGGTGCTGTAGTGACTCCGAATGGGAGAACTTTGAACTGGTAGTGTGGACCATCTACCACAAACCTGAGATATTTCCTGTGAGCAGGATGTATGGGAATTAGAAGTAGGCGTCCTTTAGTTCTAGCGTGGAGATAAAGTCGCCCTACTGTAGTAGTGGAAGCACTGTTGTAAAGCGACCATGTGGAGGTGGTCTGATTGAATGTAAAAGTTGAGTGGTCTGAGGTCTAGTATTGGCCTCAGAGAGCCGTCCTTTTTAGGGATTAGAAAATAAAGGGAATAGACCCCTGTGCCCTGACGAGGCACAGGAACTGGTTCTATTGCGTGTTTTTGTAACATTGCTAAGACCTCCAGTTTGAGGAGCGTTAGATGTTCTAATGACATAAGACGCTGTTTTGGAGGAATGTTGGGAGGCGTAGAAGTGAGTTCCAGGCAATAACCATACTGGATAATCTGTCTTACCCACTTGCCTGTTGTGATGGAATTCCAGATAGGCAGGAACTGTGAGAGGTGTCCCACGACAGGAGTGGGATGATCGGGGGGAAGCATAGGGAAGTCACTGTTTATTGTTAGGGGAGTTGTGGGTGTTGTTACCCCTCCCTCTACCCTTGTTGTTGTTCCCAAAAGGAGCTCTGGTTAGAACTTTTATAGGATGAGGATGGATGTTCTGATGTATTTGTCTTGGAACTCGCTCTACAGAAAGAGCGAGAAAAAGAGCATCTGGCAGATGGTGACTGTAAGGCTTCCACAGACTTTGCGGTCTCCGTGTCCTTTTTAATCTTTTCCAAGGATGTGTCAACTGCAGGGCCAAAGAGGTGCTCCTGATCAAAGGGTTAATTTAGGATGGTATTTTGTACCTCTTGTTTAAATCCAGATACCCTGAGCAAGGCATGTCTGCGTAGTAAAACACTGGTATTTATTGCACGGGACATGGTGTCTGCTGCGTCGCGCGCGCATTTGATGGATTTATTGGTTAATTGTTTGCCTTCCTGTATAAGGTCATTGGCTTTGTCCTTTTATTCTTGAGGTAGATGTTGAATGAGCTTTTCCAGCTCATCATAGTAGGCCCTATCGTATCTTGCTAGAAGGGCTTGTGTGTTTGCTATTCCCCATGAGTTTGCAGCTTTGGACGTCATACCTTTACCCGACGCGTCTAATAATTTAGATTCTTTGTCAGGAGGTGGTGTCACCTGACCCCTGAGAGTTTGCCCTCTTGCGTGCATTGGCTACAACCAGTGAATCTAAGGGAAGTTGGCCCTTTGATGTATATAGGGACAGTGAGAGCTGCTTTATATTGCTTCTCTACTCTGGGGTTAAGAACCCTAGCTCTAACTGGGTATTTGAACACCTCAGGAGCGTGTCTAAGAAGGCCTTGTAATATGGGTAAGACAGGAGTAGATTTTTGTGGTTGGGCAAAAGTCTCCAGTAGTAAATCCTCTTCTACAGGATCTGAATGAAGTTTGACCTTATGGTATGTGGCGGCCCTATTGATTAGCTGGGCAAAACCCACATTTTCATCTGGCGGGGATGGTTTTGAGGGGTAGAAATCCGGATCATTGGTTAGATCAGGACAAGTATTATAATCATGCCATCAGTCTGGTTCCTGTGAATCATCAGGATCTTCAGTGTCTAATGGTACTATGTCTTCATCCTCTTGCCCATCCCCATGTGAATCGTCATTATCTTCTGGTTGTGGAGTGTGTGCCCTCAAAATGATTAGATTAGGGTTAACTGGTGGTGAAGGTGGTGGTGAAGTATTAGTAGCTATGTGTATTTTCTTTGGAGGAACTGGAGCATGTGGCAAATGTTCTGGTTTACTCTTTGTAGGTAGCTTGGTGACTATGTGACCAGTCTTTGGGTGAATAAAGATGGTAGACTGTTTCGGATCGGGAAAGAAAAGCTCTTCGGGATCGATAGGCTTGTTTGGCGTCGAGGACTTCTCCTTGGAAACTGTTCTTGGTTGTTACGGGACAGTGTCCGGTACAAAATCTTTTCTTGGTTCGAGGCCTTCGGTGTAGGTTGTTTTGTGTCCGTAGGAGTTTGTTTAGGAGGCTTATTTATAGGAATTTTGTCCTTTAATGGTCTTGGCTCTGAAATTTTCGGTGCTGCAGTCTTTTGCGTGTGCTTCGGTACCGAAGTCTTGTCTGTGTGCTTCGGGCTGAGGTTTTATCCGGCTGTTTCGGTGCCAGTGCCTTCTCGGTCTGCTTTGGTGCTGATGCCTTATCCGGCTGCTTAGATGCCGATGCCTTATCCGGCTGCTTTGGTGCAGAGGGATCTTTTGTCGATTTCGGTGCCGAATGTTTTCCCGGTGCCGGTGGAGGAGGGCCCAGCAACTTGGACGATTTAGCTTTCGGTGCAGAAGATGCCTTTTCGGTCCCGGGTGGTTGACTCGAGCCAGATGGCTTTTCTTTGTTCTTTGGTGCTGGGTCTGGATGCGGGGTGCTCAAAGTTTTCGTACGGTGTGGACCTGAGCCCAAAGGCAATGGTATTACCGGAGCCATTGGTATGGGCTTTGGTGGGGTGGGGCGGGGGTCTCAGTACTCACGTCTCTTTGAGCTGGGGTGAAGTCATTGTCGGCATCGGAGACATCTGCTTCTGAGTCCAGAACATGTTCTTCCTGTTCTGGCTCCGGAAGGCTAGCGGGACCTGGATGGAAGATGTCTGGAATGGAACCTGTGCCTCAGGACATCTCGCGGCGTCGAGCACGATGATCCCCGATGGTCTTCTTGGACTTGAAGGAGAGACAAGCCTCACAATCGATGTTCTGGAGAGAGGCACAAATTGCAAACAGGAAAGAGGTTAGAGTGTGGAAACTTAGCACCACACTGTGGACATTTCTTAAAGGCAGTCCGTTCCAGCGATGTCCGTCTTTACCGGCGCGGGTAGGCCCAGCGGCCCGCATCGAAGTCCGCAGGCGTCTAAGTTTATTCAAAAGTTGTCGAGGGTGCGTGTTGAAGGCATGCGAACGAGACAATACCGTCGGTTAAGTGTGATTGCGCATCGAAAGGGGGTTCGATAACGACACCGACCCAGAGCGCAGCAAGTCACATCCGAGCCCGATGGCAGAAAAAAAACTATCTAACGATGGAGCTGAAGCCCACACGCATTGTCCGCCGAAGGAGGAGTCACCAGTCTCGTAACTGCAACACTTCTTCGAAGACAAAAACAACATGCAGACATTCGAGCCCAACACCAGATGGCGATCTATGCATAGTGTACAATCTGCAGCTCATATGCCTCGAAGATCACATTTCTGCAATCACTCCAGCAATACTATTACAGAATCTGCACAGGAATCTGTGCTCTTTTGCACGAAATTGAGTACACTTTTAACAACAAATCCAAAGCACCTCATTCATGTTAACACCTCTTCATTCCCTGAGTTATCAAAGACTACTCCATTGGCAATTTTTTGCGGCCCAAGAATCATGTCTTTGCTCTCATGAAAAGCTGTGCCTTGCTTGGATCAGGTGCTTGCTCCCAAAGCGAGCCTTCACCTCTGTGTTATGGTCAATCACTTATTTTCCTACAGAAACTGAATTACGTAAGCCATTGTATTTTCTCTTATTAAAACACTTTGCCTGCCAACTGTGGCTGATTTCCAACATCCTCTTTATGTCTACCCTTATTCACACTTTCGACGGCTTACCTCTCTCATTAACACTTTGGCTTTTATTGCCATGTATTCTGACTATATAAATTTCATAATACAGCCTAACAAGCTTTAGATGTTTTCAGCTTTTACGTTATCTCCTTTCTTACTCGTTCTGTTTACAAGCAGCAAGATATTCAATGAATAACAACAGGCTACGATTAAACTCACTGAAACTCCAGACAATGATATTTGAGAATGAATCAATTACAATTTAACTGGAGATATTCTGGTTGTTGAATTAGGATGCATTAGGAATCTGCGGCTTAATCAAGAGATCATGCTTTCCTTGTGGACATTTTTTTTATCAACTTAGCAGCCTATTTTTAGAAGACTGCATGTTTTTGTTCATGTGATAACACTCCATATAATCTGGCACTTTTGGCCTCCCATAAAACAGGTTCAAAGTTGCTGCTTTTATCTCATTGCTAATGCTAGTATAAGGATGAATGATAATGTTATGAACTCCAAAGACCTGGGACATAATGGCATATTCCATTTGATTATCTGTAAGGGATCACATCCCTTCCTCCATTCAGACGTTACAATGAAAAGGAAATGCACGTCAGGTACAAGGCTCTTTGAGTCTACAACCCTTAAAATTGCAGAACTTATTTTATCCCTGCAGTAGCCATTAAAATAAAGTAAATTAAATTAATAGATTACCTTACAAGTCACCCGTAAACAACCCCTCAAGTCTGGGGTACATTAAATTCCGATAGACTTCAGATCTCTAAATAAGATGTGTCAGGACAGGTTCTTTGGTGTGGCAAAGGCATAGCTGTGGGATGCCCTTTCCACATCTGCTAAATTTAAGTTCATCACAAGTTCAGAAAATCCAATAAAACTTGCTTCTGACCAAAACAGATCCTTATTCTTGATGCCTGACCTACTCTACGGGAGTCTGCCTAACACAAGAGTCTGCCCATTTGATATTTAGTAAATCCCATGTTGGCTTAGTATGGACACAACACAGCACACATATTGTTCAACATTTAAAACTTTCAAAGTGAGTTATTTCTGTGGAAAGGTTTCTGCCGACCCATAAAATGAACATTTTTTGAGTTAAAAATAAAAATATTTACCCATGTCAAGAGAATGGGTAATTAGCTACCCTGGTTGCCTCAATGATGAATTGTGTGCGGTGGCAACATCAATTATCACTGCAAAGTGTTTAAGCTTTTAAATGTTTGCTGCAGGTTGCAGCATAACCTAAAAGGGTCTTGTTCTATGAAGAGAACAGTGTGGCATATAGGATATGCATGCTTCAAAAATCACAGTATTCATAATTAGCTTTTAAATACAAATAGTAAAATTGAATAAGTATGTAATTATAGCATGAAACAGACAGAGGTACTATGTATACGTATATATACATGAATAGATTTTAAACCTTAAGATTTGCAAAGTCTTTCTGATATTTTTCACTGAGTGCTGTGGCACTGCCTTCCAGATGTTTTTGCTCAAGTTCCAATCTCATGACTTGCAGCTGTGCTTCCAGCTCTTCGATCCTTCCTTTGAGGATACATGTGGAGTCCACTTCATCTCTTTCAAATGGTGCTCCAGGACTCAGCTCTGCTACAGGTGAGGTAATACTGTGAACCTTCATTGGTTGTCCTTCAGAAGACAAGGTATCAGAGGGTAATTGAGAATAACTGTTGACTTTCTCTTGCAGTTCCTGGATGCAATGACTGTAGTGATCATGTAAAGCCTGCAATTCGCCCTGGTGTATAAGCTGCTGTTTTTCTATCCTGAGGTGATGCTTAACTTCCAAAGTTTGCATTTGCTCCTTGAAAAGAGAGGTTATATTTTCTCTGTCTTTCACTACTGCATCCAATGTGTTCAAACTATGTAGTCTCTCCGCTTGAAAGGTATCCTCTGTATTAGTTAATTTCTCCATATAATCCTTAATCTCTTCTTCATACCTACGTTTCAACTCAAGTATACTTTCTCTGTGTGTTTTCTCAACTTCCTTGAGGTCTCTTTCTTTACAATCCAGCTGACTTGCCTTGGCATCAAGCTCTGCGTTCTCCAGCTGAATGATTGATATGATCTCATAGTACTTAGCTTGCTGCTTCTGAAGCATTTCTTGGTACTCTTGTCCAACACCAGCTAGATTCTTTGCCTGTTCTTTGCACAAAATGTCAGTACTCCTCCAAGCGTCTTTGTAAAACATGAGCTCTCTTTCATACTCGATCTTAAGTTTACAGGTTGCATAGCATAGTTGAGTCTGAAGGATTGCATCTTGGACCAAAAGTGAATGGTACCCAGGTTTCATCATACAAATGTTACCAGACAGTCTGTGACATATGTCAAGGATTCTCTGACAACTAGGAACACAGTCATCTTGTTTTAAGGCTAGCAATGCTGTGTTTATCTGTCTAAGAGCAATTGCTTTGTCTCTGAGTTCTTGGGCAAGTTCACCATGACAAGAAATAGGTATCTTACTGCTACATTCAGGAAGACTATGATGCTGAATGATTTCATCTTGATGCGAATCTTGCTGTGCTGGAGCCAACTCATTAGGTGCTGGGCTACATTTTAACATATCCTCATGGGCTTCCACTATTTTGGAAATAAGATGCATTACCTTTTCAGAGTCACATGTCCTGTAGGATTGTATAATATCCTCTAAAATTTGTCTATGCTGCAAAAGAGACATTTTAGTTTGTTGAAAGTCTGTTTCAAGAGTTTTAAGCTTTTGAAGAAAATGTTGTTTCATCTTTTGTGCTACAAAACTCAACTCCGCTTTTATCAGCGTACAGTCTGCTAATACGTTAACAAAACTATCAGCCAAATTAACATTAATAATGTTCGATTGACTTTGCATTTCTTTGTCTTGTGCCCTTACTTCTTTACTTAATGTGTCTACCCTGTCCCAAAATTCGTTTTCCAACAGCAATTTGTCTGCTAAAGCATTTGTAATAGACATAGTTGTGTCTAATGGCTCTGCAGAATGGATTTCCGCTGTCTGGTAAATGCGTTGGAGGGCCTGAGAAACTCCAGACCCTATGTTTTTTAAAGAGTCTGCAATTCGGTCTAGCAGAGAGGATTCTAAAGCTAGTTTCTCAGAGAGCAACCTCAGCTTATCTTCAGAAGATAGTTCTTGTGGCTCACACCATGGAATTGAGGTTTCTTCTAAAATGGTGTTTTCTGCCTCTGCCTCAGGCGTACAACTATTACTCCTCTGAACTGAGGACAACATTCCCTTCTGCAAAAACTGGATCACATTCGATAAAGTCACTTCCAGGCTGGACAAATTAAGAAACCACATTTCGGGATCTTTTTGTCCACTGAGCATGGATTTGAGCTTTTCTTTGCATATCTTTAAGCAGGAAAACACTTTTTCTTTTTTTACATACAAGTCTTCCAACTCCCTAGAACTGCATTCCTTTAGACTTAACTTTTCTTTTCGCTCTTCTTCCAACTGATTTTTCAAAATGTTGACTTGGGATAAACTACCCTGGAGATGTTCTCTGAGTTGGGACTCCGTTGTGGCCCACTGGCTATGAAGGCCTAACAAAGTCTCTTGATTTTGCCCCCTTTGGCTCTCTAATTTCATAGTTACATCCTTCAGCTTTTCTTCTGTAATATAAAGTTTAGTTTCCAGAGAATGAATTACTGAGAGATAGGTCTCAGGGTCTCCTGCTCCAGATGTAATGTAATGAAGAGCTGGTTCTGAAGATACACTTTCTTCTGAAAGTGATCTGTCTTGACTGGTATCTGATGATGTGCTGCTGGACCAGTTTTTCTCTGATCCATCTGCATGTACATATTTCTGGAACTGAATGTTTGAGAAACGGATTCTTTGTCTTTTAGCTCCTATGTTACCAGAGTCGTGCTGGGCCAGCATTTTCTCAAGTGTCTCCTTAGCTTGGCTTTCAGATAGCCCTACTTGAGGGCTATGGTCAGACAAAGTTAACAATTCGCTGGATATTTGTCTTTGATTTCTGTCTAAACTATTGAAACTCTGCTGTGTACATGATGCACCATCAAGAGCTTGTGATTGGTTTTTAAAACATGGAACAAGATTTTCGACGGCATCAACATTGGTACCAATTTCTTCTACCCCTCTCGTTTGTGACCCAGGACTACTGCTTGCCAATTTCTTCAGGGCATCCTGTAACCTTCTTTCAGTTTCCTCTAAACTGTTACCCAAAGCAGTCATTTTGATCAAGGCTTCGTTCATGTCCTGATCTTTCCTCTCAACCAATTTTTTCTGATTTTCTTTCACATACTTCAGCTCATCTTCCTTTTCTTTTAGCACCCTGTGCATCCTTTGAAAGTCTACAGATACCTTTTCAAATGCATTCTCCAGGTAGCAATAATCAGTCTCTTCCAACTTCAATCTCGTCTGTAGTTTACCAACTTCACTGTCAGATTCTGTGACCTGGTTCATCATCTCGTGGCATCTACAAATCAGACGATCCCTCTCTTCTTTAAGGACATTGATGCAGTCTGTCAGCTTCTGGATGCTGGCCTCCTTCAACTCAAGCTGCTCCTCTAATACATGCACAATCTCACTTTCTTCAAGTTTCACATTCAGTTTCTCTTTTTGAAGAGCCTCCATCTGTTGCTCATCATCCTGGAGCAATTGTTCATACTCCCTAACTTTATCCTCAGCTTCTTTTAAGCTCAGTAATAACACTTGTTTTTCCTTCTGGCCATTCTCTAGCAATGTTTCATAATTCTTCTGCAGCCTTTCCTCTGTTGAAATGCGAGCCTTTTCACTAGCAACAAGCTGGCTGCTCAGGTCTGCCAGCCGCTCTTGAAGCCTTTGCATTTCTTTTTGATAATCCCTTTTCAAGGCTTGCTGTAGCTCAATCTCTCTCAACTCTTGTGTCTTTTCTAGGAGCAAAGCTTCTACGTGCTTTAGATTTAGTTCACTGGATTGTAGCTGGGAGTTCAACATTGTTTCTGTCTGCTGCCACTCCTCCAATTGCTCTTTTGTTTTCTCTTTCTCGATGTTCAAATCAGACTTCAGTTTGGTCAGAGTTTGTTCTTTGATGGCTAGCTCTGCAGCTGCACTACTCAAGCGTGCCTGTAGGCTCTGAGCTTCTGCTTCATGATGCCGTATGACATCTTTTGCCTCATCGTAGCTAAGTTTGATTGCCTGGATTTGCTGATTGATTAACTCTTGCCGCCGACATTGAACTTCCAGCTCATTTTGAAGATCTTCATTCACTTTGTGTAGTCTTTGCCAGGAGCCGGATGATGAGGTAGCAACCTCAGTCTTAAAAAAATTGATTAAATACTTAATTAGTAACACTCTGGGTTCCAGGTTCTGAGTGTCACACCTCTGGCCAGCTGGAAGCTTAGAATAGCTTCAGTTCATTTTGTTTCTATCTAACTGCTTTTATTTTGGATAGTTTTTTACTGTGCTTAATTTTTATTTTCTTTACTTTCAATGTTATCAACAAACACATGGTTTGTGATAGTTCACAAATATTTATTCAACAGAGAACAAAGAAAAAACCAATAGCTCAAATAAAATAGAAAAGCAAAGAGAATCAACAAACGGTAACAAATAAACCTTAAGGGGACTGGACAACATTACATTAAGAAGGAGATGCAAGCTACAATAAAAACGAAAAAAACAAGAGAATGTACAAAATGAACAAAAACATTGACAGGATGATCGGAAGACACAAAACTAGAAAGGTAACTATGAGAGAAACAGGCAGGATTCACCTTTACATTCTAAAAAAATAAAACACATAGTTCAACGCAAGTCATAATGAGAGGTAGAATTTAAAGTAAATGACATCACCTCCTGCAAAATGCGGGAAGAGGAGACTAGTGCCACCAGTAATGTCATTTAATAGCATATGAACGGATGTATTCAACTTTCACTTTCATGAAAGTTTCATGCCACAAAGTACGTGCACTTTGCCTACCTGTGGAGACAAGACAAAGATGGATGGGAGCATGATTGTGAGGAGGTGAGAATCCGGAGTGAAATTCAAAATTAATTTGTGTGAGCATGCAAGAGAAAAAATAAAGAACAGACAAAGTCATGCAAAGGCCAGAGAATGATAATGTATACAAAGTAAATCAAACCAGAAACTGAAAGCACAGCCTTAAAGCATAGAATTTGACCTGCCTTGCTGTATTTTATATTGGTAGGAAAAGCCCACAGATGTGACACTCAGTTACATAAGTTTAAAAATCATGCCAAACACCACGCCATGCAAGATTACCGAAACAAGTTAGTGATCAAATCTCAGATATTGCACATTAGATTACATTTGTACTGAAACGATGTACTGTCTTCAAACATTCATTAATGTAAAAAGTAAAAAATATCTTCCTTCATCATACAGTAGTGAAGCAGGTTGTGTTTTGTAAGAGAGCAGTGGTTTAAATTTACGATAGCCTCTTCATAAAGAAATATGCAAATGCATAGTTGTTCCCACAAATACAACGGGGCACCCTCGGTCTCACTGTGTGAATGCACCTGTACACTGCTGAGACAGAATGCAATGCACTGCAATGCATTGACAGGCGGAGGAGATATATGCTGTACTGCCATCGCTTAACTCCAGCGCAGTCTTGCTGCCCATGGTGAAAGGTTTTCTGCTCTGTTATGCTCAACCGCACATTAGCACCCGAAGCTGTCTATAGGGACACATATTGTATCGGCTGCCGGTTGTCACCAAGGCAAGCAATCTCGTCTTCCCTTTGTAAAAACTATGACTCCACAGGAGCAGAAACGGCTTACTCTACCCTACTGGACATAGTAAATACAAGACCTCCTCGCTGTATACCCAATTAAAGAGAGGGAAAATACTTTTGGAGTTGTGGAGAATACAAATCAGTAATTCCTTTGTTTTAATCAATAGAAGAAGAATTACAATAGTTCTACATTTTTTTCTTCTACTAGGAATATAACATTAGTCTGGGCTCTCTAAATTTTGCAGTGTGATTTGAGCAGATCTTAGAAAACCATTATATTTCTGGCACTACCAAAGAGTTGAAGTCTGACATGTGGCGGAGCTTTCTGTCTTGGGCTACACGATGTTTTTGCATATCTCCTGTCCTGTAGAGGCTTCAGGATCAAGGTGGTCCTGAACAGAAGTTGAAGAGTTATATGAAAAGTAAATGAACAAGCATAGCTGTACCTGCAACACGTAACCATCCCGGGCACTCTGTTGCCGCTCCAGTGATTCCTTCAGCTGGGCCTGCAGCTGGAGATTCTGTTCAAGGAGCTGGGAAACCTCTCTTTGGCTCTGTTCCAACTGCGAGAAGAAAAAAGGGAAAAAAACGTGAAAATGAAGAGGTATACAGAATTTCTGTAAGAATGGGTTTCTTTGCACCATCTGGTTTTGTTTAAACTTATGGTAGGGACAGGCTTACGATTTCATTGCAAGACCGAAGGCTTCTGCATTTATCTCACTGTATATACATATCGGCCAAGACATACACTAATTTTCTCATGAACATTTGGGGGAAAAACGACACCGGAAGTCACAATGCCCAACAACCTATAAACATGCAGCCAGTTCATGAACAATCCTAACCGGGAGCAACAAGTCCTCTTTTCATCCAGACATGTTCCTCTCTTACGTTCTTTTCCTATCATTAGGTTTTATATTACATACATTTTATATTTTGTGAGGCGCAATGCCTGCTGCACAACTCTCCTCGTCATGACCTTCCTGTAGCGCACGGTTCGCCTTGTTTTCATAGGCTATTGTATTCGGCCTCTGCAGACCAGGATTCTTCAAGACTACCTAACTAAAGTTCGATTCTGATGTGGACATATTTTTTCTGAGGCCCTTAGTTAAACTCCAGTTGCATTTGCCACAATCATGTCAGCTATTAGCTTGTTTTTCGTCTTTCTTTGGTCCTTCAACCTGCGTACCTTGTGCAGCATTTATTTAGTATCGAACATTTATACATATTGTTTGATTACTAATCATATTATATATTTTGGCAAAGTAGTCAATATATCCATGGAAAATCCCTCCTTTGAACAGGACGAGGACGCACAGATATTTTAAAAAAATCTGATTGTTTTCAAAGACTTGGTCCAACAGGCCGTGGCTGATTCCATTTAAAATATTACTGAGTATTTAGAGGTATTGCTAAGTATGTTTGTAACACCGAAGCCATATAATACTAATGTAGAGACCCAGAAAAATGGGGAAAGAAAACACTCTTTAACTCAAAATGACCAGGACAGGTTCTCCATGACTCAACAGTCTGACCAGTTCTCAACTAAATGCCAGCAAGTCCACTGCTACAAGGATCGTCAACTGCTATACTACGGATATTGTGGATTCTGGCCCTCCCGGCTAAGAGGGTTTTCATTTGGCAGATCAATTTAACCCTCCTGTTCAGGCAAATCTGCGTGACTCGGATTATTTAAACCAATATGATCCAGATCAAGATGAGTGTAAGCTTGTAATTTTAGTGAGAAGGCGAGCCACACGCGCACACATATACACTCACAACCATAGACACACACACAATACACACTCACACACATTTCCAGTCACAACACTCACAAATAAATATTCATACATGCATGCACCAAACATTAAAAAAAATGTGCACTTACCTGCTGCAGCTCTCAGAGATGGAAGTCTCAGAGGTCCTTGAAGGGCTGGGACGGTTGCCTTTTTCCAATGGCTCACCTTAGGTAAACCAATAAGGGGAGGCCGACGTTCCTACCACGTCACAGCGTGGGATGGGTCAGTGAAGTCCTAAAATGTCCATGGACTCGACAATTCTCGCTCCGGTGCCTACTCGATTCACGGGTTCACACTCTGCGACTCTGGGCAATAGCTTGCTTAATCTCCACAACGGCCCCTCGCGGCGGGATGCCTGGCTTTCACCTTGCGGATACCCTGCCGGGGTTATCTCACAGGGGAATACCAGGACGGGTTCCCTAAGCAAGCGCTTAGAAACCGCTTGGTGATTTGCGCTATATAAATTCCTGTACATTTACATTTACATATAGGGTGTCTCAGTTTTAAGCCCTGAAGTGTCCAAGGCCGAGGGTCTATCACTGATACCTTGTCACAGAGTGGGGTGTGGTTAGCAACACTCACTGACCCATCCCTCTGCTCCAGAAATATTTCTTCATCCCGATATCTCCTACACGATATTTAATAGGTCTTGAATTCTTACGTCACGGTGACGTAGCTCCACCGTAGGGGACAAGCATATTTCACCCCTGTGCATTTTCCAGGCAGGCCACTTACAATCCCATTTTTTAGGGCATCCTCTGTGTTTAAAAACATCCTTCTCTGCAATCATGGCTCTATCCATATCTGCAACCCATTCTCTGATTGTTGTGGATTCCCCCACACCCCACTGTGTGCGATATTTCGCTTTGCAAGGGCCCAGCCTAATAAAATCCATGATTTCTCAGTTTGAGTTAGATCCGTGGCCTCCCATATGTTTAGTAGGCATAATTTCAGAGTGGCAGTTAGGTTTTCCCCCCCTGTTCTCTCCATTTGTTCTGTGACTGCTTTCCAGTACGTTTGGGCAGCTGGACATTCCCACAAAATGTGAAAGAAAGTTTCCTCCTGGTGGCACTTCCTGAGGCAATAAGTGGTGTCTTGGGTTTTTGCCCGGACTTGCAAAGGCAGGAACCACTTTGTTGGACAATATCCCTCAAGGGGAGGAATGCAGTTCAAGAGTTCAAGCCTCAGGTTTTCCCTCAAAGGGGCAGATGCTTTAGAAAGCAAGGTTCTCGCCAAAGAGGTTGAATAAGAGGTAAGCCTTTCAAACTCTGGTCAACTTCTACTAGGTGTTGATTTTTTTCCCCCTTCCTGCATGACACGACATTACGGCGGACACCATGGGTTTAGCAAACGGGACATGGGTGAGGTATAGAACTCTACAGAGAGCCTTTTTGAAGATGCTTTTCCTTCTGCTCTCCTGGTCTCAAAGAATTAGGACTTACTAGTAACTCCGGAAATGGATTTTCTTCTTCAAAAAACGCTAAAGGGGTAATGTCATACGATCCTTTGGATTCCTAAGCATAGTTTTTCTGGTACAGAAAAAAGGGCAGAGAGTTCCGTCCAGTAATAAATCTCAAATAATTAAAAAATATGGTGCTCTATCATCAATTCAATATGGTGACTAATATCCATCTAAGAGATGTGTTACTGGGTGATCTAATTGGTTCTCCAAGTTACATACCTCATAATGCCTTTAAAACAAATCATTCAGCATGTTTCTTCAATTTCAATAGGAAGACAGGTTTTACTAATTCATGTATCTGCCATTCACACTTTTGTCAGCCCCATGGTGCTTTAGGAAAATTGTGAAACCACTAGTAGTTTACTTGAGGGCACAGGGAGGAAGATTGTTAGTCTATTTGGACAATTTTCTTCTATTGGCTTAGGACAGCGACCCCTTTGTTAGACCAGCTAACAATAGTCATCAGTTTGTTGCAGAATCTGGGATCCTTAATAAATAAGGAAAAGTCTGCTCTAGTATCCTGAAAGCAGATGGAATGTTTGAGTTTTCTGATCGATTCAGATACATCCATTTTGCAACTTCCACAAGCCAAGGTGAAAATGATGAAAAGGGAAAATTCTTTACAGATTGACGATGACCACCTTTTCCGTTGGACTTCTTGCTCATTTGGTGAGCCTTCTAGCATCATCCATTCAGATGATTTTCACAGGTCCACTTCAATATCGACCTCTTCTTAGGTTGAAGCAAGATCTGTTATGTTCGGCGAGGTCTCTCCTATTTAGATTTGTACGTCTTGATCAGGAATCCTGATCAGACGTTCAATGGTGGGTAAATCATCTAATTGCTTGTAATGGGAGAGCAGTTTTTGTTTCCACCCCGGATCTAGTATTAGAGTCTAATGCAAGCCTGGCGTGTTGTAATACAAGATACGGCTAGTTCTTAACTGGCAGTACATGGTCGCAGCATGAGTTATCTCTGCATATAAATTATTTCAAGATGTCTACAGGCTTCTTTGCAAACCAGAGCCTTGCAAAAGACAGGCAAGTATCTCTATTCTCCTGGAATGGAAACAATTTTTACTGCAAAGGGGATTACACCACCCACACCCAGTCGAGGGAAGAAGGAGGCGAAGGAGTAAGTGGGTCCTCCCAGCAGCCTCTGCACTATACCGCTCCACCACAAACTCTATTGAGTGGGATGCATGTGGGCCACGTGCAGTCCTGTCCATATCAGTCAAAGCCAGGAAAAGTAGGGCAGGGCCACCCCCACTCATACTGCTGCCGAAGGCACAGTGAAGCAAAAGAACTACATGGACATATGTGGATCATGCTCTCCTTTGAGTTTACATGCAGATGTGCTTACCGAGAGGGAGAGAAATCGAACTAGGGTACGACTTTAACTGGTTGAGGTTCACAATCTTATGCATAGCATTAAAGAGTTACCCTAGTTGATGAAAATTTAGCCGATGGGTTAATCTCACTTGAATAAACAAACTTCCCCTCTAGGGAGATATGAAATTCAGTTCCAATTAAATCGCCCCTATGTGTTTCAATCAGCCACGTAGATGAACTGCGATGAATGGAATATTAAACAACAGGAGTTCCATGAAAGAGCAAACAAAGACTAGACAATATTAGAGGACAAAGACTGACTCTCAACCTCAGCATGCCCCTCATTTTGTTAGCCCTTTCCCACTGTTCGTGTTTCTGGCATAAACACTCCATCATCACATACACATGTTCCATTCTGGAACCTCATATCTGGTAAGGGGTGCCACCCCAGAGAACAAAGGAATGTATCTGAGGAAGCAGGTTATTGTCACATTATCCTATTAAAGTTTTGAGCTGGAACATGGCTGGTATCAAAGGTAAAGTAGCAGACCCAGATTGGGGGGAGTTTACTGAGAAGTTCTGGAAATTATGGGCTGCTAGTTTTAGTTATAGATCTGGCTATATTACCTATAGCATTGAGGTGCAGCGATCCAGAGCTAGTCGCATGTCAAGGGGGGGTCTATTGGTATGGGTAAGATTGTCACTCAATTTTTCCATACAACGGATTTACATTGATTCAGCCTATAGTTTAGGCTTATGGTTTAAAACACCTGGAGGGAACAGTTTCATGCTAATTATTATTTACAACAGGGGTAACTCCAGCAATCAGTTATCTCCAACTTCACACCTACTTAACAACTGCAGTGTGTCACAGTGTAATCATCGCAGGAGATTTTAAAGTAACATTTGAGCCTTTAGGCTTCGTGAATGAGTTAACTACGAACAAAGATGAATTCCGGGGTGTACCTAGTTTAACATCTCTCTTTCTAAAGAATTGAACAGCTACAGCCTTACAGCTTTCTGCTTTCATCCTAAGTCATGGTTTGTGTACATGTAAGTCCACTTGCCCTCCGATAGGGTTGCTTGTCCAACCTTTAAAGAGAGAATTATACAACCAACACATTATTAAATCTTTTTGCTTTGGCAAGTTATGCTTGAAATAGAAGTGCAATCTAAAATTCAAAGCAATCATTAGACATTCATTGTCCATAAAAGGTGACTTCCTTGATGATTAGGTAGAAACCTGGTCCACGAGTCGATCCTTTAGTTGTATCTATTAACAGAAGGAGAATGAAGTGGACTGATATCACTTTCTGTGCGGAAGCGCGGACTAAAATATTCGGGACCGTGCTTCTGGCTATAAACCTCATAGTTCATCATTCATCAGTAAATTAGCAATAATCGAAGTTCACAACACACTATTTGCATCTTTTTAAAAAAATGATATTTTACCCAAGAAATGGAACCAAGGGTAACTCCATCTAAATATGCACTCGGTTTAACAGTAACTGCAGGGCGGCTACAAAAACACACATTTCTAGAATAAAAAGCAAAGGAGGCTATATTGAAGGTCATATTGGGTTTCAAGAATATTCAACATAAGAAAACTAAACTAAACTTGGAAGAAGAAGCAATTTAGCATGACCTCTTGGAGCTTGAAAAATACAAAATCTTTCAGGCATATTCCATCCCATGGTAGCACCAGTGTTGTAAACCGGATGTTCATAATCCACCGCTATCTAGGTCCACCCTTTACAAATCTAAAGACCATTGGGCTGGATAATATTCCCCGAGAGATTTACTCCGCTCAGGACATTCAATTTTGGGGTCATTTATCAATAAGCTTTCGAATGCAATTGAAGCAGGAGCACCAATCTCTGAATCTTGGAAATGAGTTGAAATTATTCCAATCTATAAAAAAGTTGCTTTAACGCTCTGGGGAATTCACATCCTATCAGCGTAATTACACAAGGTGCAAAAGGTTATTAGCAAGCAGGTTCTTGACAAATTGTTGTTTGAAGTGAAATAAAAATATTGTCATGTTTTTACGCAGGCTTTAGGTCAAAGGAGAGCACTGTGGATCATCAGGTTTCCCACTTTTTACAGCTTCTTTGGAAACCGGTGCACATTAATCAGGACCATCTGTATGTAGCTTTTGTTGACTTCCGGGCAGCCTTTTACCTGGTCAAAATAACCATGGTCTGGAAGGATTGCAGGAACGGGGAGTCTGATAATCTATTATTTATATCAATACAGTTCTTGTTTTTTTAAATAACTGATTTTATTGATGTTTTTAGTAGTACAATTCGGCCTGGAGGGCCAGTCACATACATAAAATTATAGTACTTTACAGAATGGTACCCATACTTCAAACGTCAACAAAAGCATGAAAGAAAATGAATAAACCTACTCTGGCACAGGCTGTGCACCACTCTCCACGAATATGACTCATTAGATCGAATATTAATACAACGCATGCCATTACGACGCGGGTATTACTACGCGATGTCAATGACAACGACATACCATTACATCGCAAACTTTTACCACAACTATACCTTTACCACGCATGCCATCACAACGCAAAGGCATGCGTGGTAAAGGTATACTCATGGTAAAAGTTTGAAAGGTAAGTGATCCTGCCCTACCCTTAACCCTAATTTAGTACCCCTGCAGGACCCTCTCCCGGTCCCCAGTCCTTTCCCTACATTTACACTACCCTGCACGACCCCCGACACTACCCTAAACCCTAAACCACTACCCCCTGCCCGACCCTCCCCCTCCCCCTACCCCCAGTCCAGTCCCTACACTCAAACACTACTCTGCACGACCCCCGCCGACACTACACTAAACCCTAAAACACTACCCTACACAAACACCACAACACTACCCTAAACAACTATCCCCAGTACGACCCTCCCCTGCCCTCCAGTCCGCTCCCTACACTGAAACACTACACCCAGCACAACCCCCCTACCTGCACTACACAAACACCACCACACTACCCTAAACCACTACCCCCAGCACGACCCTCCACCGGCCCCAGTCCGCTCCCTACACTGAAACATTACACCCAGCACAACCCTCCCCTACCCCCAATCCTCCTTACCTCTCTCTCCTCGTGGTTCCTCTCTCCTGGTTCCAGCGTCCTCTGAGGGGCACTGCACGTCACAACGTAGTTGTGAGGAAACGGAAGAGCCTCAGTTTCCTCACAACGATGTTGATAGTCATTACATTGCATGTGATGTAAAATCGCATGGGATGTCATGGTATGCGTAGTAATGGTACGCGTTGTTACATCGCATGCAGTGTAACGCATGCGATATAATGACCAGCAGTGAAACAGCCGCGGTGTAATGGCTGTTCACCCTCCCCACACCACAAAGGATATCGTTTGAGCTCATTCAGGTGTTGGGGTCTGCTAGCCGTGGGTGTGACTGTGGCCATACGATCGTACTATTTGCTCAACAGGGGATTCTAGGGATTTTGCGAAAGGTAGATCTATACCTCTGTATTCAGACCAGCGCAACCAGATTTTATTAAGTTTCTGTGGGCAACCCCATGCCCTGAATACTGCTATTTCCATCCCCATGCATTTGTCCATGGCACGTTTCCAACCTCCCACCGATGGTGGAGAGGTCCCCTTCCAATGTTGGGCTATGTCCCGTTTGGCCAGTGTGAGCATCAGGAACAGTTAGTTTTGCTTGTATCGGTTTCCCCCCAATCACATCAGTGCTATGTAAGAGAAACAGCTTGGGATCTCGGGCAAGCCACCAGGACAGGACTTGTTCTAGACAGGAGGTTATGTTACGCCAATAGAGCTGAAGTGTCCTGCAGCTCCATACTATGTGTGAGAAAGTCCCTTCCGCTTCCTGACATCCGTGGCTACATACACTACAAGCTTCCAGTGGCCTTTACCTAGAAGTACCCGGCTGATAAGTGACAACTAGAACTTGGACTGAACTTTGATGGTGGACTCGGCCCGGACCCTGAGAGTCTCTAGCTGATCCAGACATCCCTCTCCCCAGAGACCTTGGGGCTAGAAGTGTACTGCTGTGATTGCTTGGGCACCAGGAAAAAAATTGAAAACCATTGAAAACATTTGCTCCGGAGCCAATGGAGCCTACTGCAAAAAGTACCTGACTGGCAGTTTGACAGCATCTGATTATATTTTAGTCCCTTTCTGCTTTGGGACTTGGAAAATCTTTCACGAAAAAATCAGGCTTTTCTTGAAAAAAATGACAGTCTTTTTCTTAATTAAGACTTTTAACCACACCTCAGAGGTAAGGGCGAGTCAAAGATTACTGTCCATCAACACATATGGTGGGGGGCATAGAGACAATCAAGATCCAGTCTGCAATCCATTTAATTTCAAAAGCACTTGGTCCATATTACATGTTTGGGCCTACTGGCTAGTAGTAAAACAGCAGTCTTCAAACGACTTGGCAAAGCCACCTCTCTTTCTGCATCTAGTACCATGAATTCAAAAACACTCTAAGTGTGCATTTGCTTAGTGAGAACATGGTCCAAAACCAGGTGCAGAGAAGCCTCCAGACTCGTATGACAGGGAATTTTCTAGCTACCCATAGGCAGCTTGCCCGCCCAATGCCAATTTTATCAGGAGCTATTTCAGGGAGTTGAAGAACGCTCAAGATGGAGTGATGGGTATACTGAGTAAGAAGTACAGTAGCCTAGGAAGTTCAGGCATTTTCATAACTGCAACGCAGATTGCGAATGAGATTGGTGAGTGTCATCCAGCAATCACCAGTCTGATAACTGATTCAACACTTACATCATTGTCCCTGATCATCTCTATAGCCACTCTTGCACCCTGATACACATATAGCACACAGTGTCTTTAGTCCATTGTAATGTAAACTCTAAAGTGCACTGCGATGTGCTCTCAGTCAATGGGAAAATCAACAATTTGCTCCAGTTTAACTTAACGCTAGAGAAGCCACCGAAGTACAGAATCTTGCATAGGATGAGAGAGAGATTGTACTCTGGGTCTCCAATATGCAACAGGACATGATGCTCCACCAATAAGATTCTTATACATTTCCCGGAAAAACTAATGCCTCCCATGTGAATAGTGTTCACATATTGCACACACGAGTAGTTCCATTGCCAGGGCACAAAATAGCAGGGATAACGGACATAACTGACATGTGCCATGCTTAATGTCAAGTGGGTTGGACAGTACCCCTCTGATTCTCATTTTAGCCGTAGGACACTCTTATCTTGGATAACAACAAACTCCATTTCCCATTCTACTGAGCACAGTCATCATGTAGTCCCATTTAAGTTAATCAAACACCTTTTCTCCATATTAAATAACAGCTGTGGCATTCACTTCTGGGTGCAGTTGATCCACAGACACCAAAAATAAGTGCCATTTATACATGTTTGACTAGGCAGGATTGAAACCAGCTTGGTCATGCATGAAAAGTTCCAGCATTAGTGAAAAGTGGTGGCTGGCTGTCATTTTAGCGAGCATTTTGGTGTTAGGTTGAGATGTAATAAGGAGTGCTATGACAATTGCTTCTGTAGGGGGCGGTGGAAAGTGGCCTAGACCACGTGTCTCATCAAACATTGCTAGAATATGCAATTCTAGGGCAACTATATATTATTTATAAAAAAAAATCTATAAGGAGCTTATTAGCTCCTGTTATATGGCCGTTGGGGTGATTCTCGACATTGCTAAGTTAGCATGAGCTCTGCTGTCATGATGCTGCTTTTGTGCACATTACCACATGACTTTGTTTTGCAAGACTCTGCTTGTGCCTTTCACATGACAACTGCCTGCTTTCTGCATTCTCTGCTTATTCCTGGTGTTTAGTCTGAACACGATGTGCAAGGTCGATAAACATGCCACTTGTTATTCTGTTCTGGTCAGTCCCTAGCACCTAGACAAAATATGCTAAACACAGCTGCACTGCTGGAGACTCGTGCTTTGATATTATGGGGATGCATGTTGTTCACCCACACTTGGAGAGAGATCTTTCGTTGGAGAAGAGCTATGCTGTTCCTATGATGTAAATCTACAATCTAGGCTCTAAGGTATGGGGTCTGCTGACAAAGCCTAGAGAGCTTCCTTTATATAATAAACTTTAACTTACCAAGGGGAGGGTGGTGAGGCCTTATAGTCCTTCTTCCACTGTCTGTATATGATGACATCCCCCTTTATATTCTATGGTATTGTAACAATGCTAACTGTTTTAGGTTTATGCATTTTGCTGCTGGTAGTGGCTCATATACTGCATTGTAGAGCAGAATACTTAAAATAAACATTTTGAACTATACAGTGACTCTGACAATCCTTATTGTGGACAAGTACGAGTGAGTGAGCGAAAGGGTATGTCTTGCCACCGAGATTCCTGAGAGAGTCAGGAGTGTTGTGTTCTGGGTTGTCTAATCATTTGTAGCTTTGTGATTATGTAGGAGAACGAATGAGACAATATAGCTAGTCGATTTGGGTATTCTGGGTACTGAGGTGGTAGGAAGGTACAACCCCTATACACCGAGGTACTGTTTTCCTGCGCATAGTTCGTGTATGTGCAGAATCCCCGCAACACTCCCAGAGCAGGCCCAGTCGGAGTATCCTTGATTGCGTTTTTTAATCTCACCCACTGTGTTCAGCTGCACTAAATGTTTCCTTTTAGAATCATGCAACCATGGCATAGTCAGTCTGTAAAGATATTCTCATTCCACAACCCAGAATCATATCTGTGAAGACTACAGTTCACAGTATTCTCTAAAACGAGCAGTGACTACCCGGGTATCAAGAATCACCCAATTGTCAGCTGTTTCTAAGGTAGTTATATTACCAAAAGCCCACACAGGTCTCACAATTTTAGGTAGCATTCTTCAGGGACATTGACTCTCTCTGTATGTCTTGAACACTGCATGTTTTCAGAAAATTATACCTTACATTCAGACTTGTACCCAACCTCACTCAACTTGGAGTGCATGTTGCTAAGCATCTTGCAATCCCTAGTCTACGCATAGAGCAAATCCAGACTTTAAATCTGTGCTTCTAACCACACCAGTCTTCCATGGATCAAATTAAGAACACCTAATTTTTTGGCAAAACAAACAACATAGAGATACGTTTTATAGGCATCCCATAAGATACCATAGACACCAAACCCTGCTTATTACAGAAGGGCTCTGATATATCTGCCTTTCATACAGCACCTGATATGCCCTATAAGGGGAAATGCCAATTGTGAACCCAGTTGGTCTGCACCAGCAAGTCCAATTGCTTAACAATTGGTTCATGGTCTCAGATTGTCTACGAATGAGTATATGCTTCCATTTGCTACATACAGACATCTTGTGTGACCAACCAATAATCGATGCAGGAGTGCATATCAAGGACCGATGACTAAAATATAATTCCAGAAGACATCAGATTCTTGAGTCTCCACATATCATTATATCATCAAGGCTCACTATGTGGAGGCTGTCTCCGGCGGTGGTGGACTGCCCCATGGACAAGCCTACAAATCTATCAACGTGGTTACAAAACAGAATTGAGGGGCCCACCCCATATTCAATTTTGATGGTCCATCCCCCTAGTCACGGATTGATATTCCCAGTACAACTGCAGACGTACAGGCCATATACATAGATAAATGTAATATAGAGACTCTCAAGTTCATCTTGACCCATTAGGAACCATCTACCTGGAGGTCGTGGATTGTACTGGTTATTCTGAACTGGAAACCCATCCATGCCTAGAGTTGTGAGCAGTGTGAGAGGCAAACAGGCGACAACTGCCCAATCTTCCCTTCTTGGCCTTTTTGCTATAAGGAGTTGTGTGTCTCCTGAACGGAAGCTTATTTTACAAAAACAGTGGTCCCTCACAACAAAATGAGATTAGATCTGTGTAAACATAGAAAGACAAGGATGTTTGTATGTCCAATTGGACAGTAATTATTTAATGTAAGCAATTGCCAAAGCAACATACAAGCGGACAACATCAAACAAAAGCAAGGAGAAACTCAGGCATGTGTAGAGGCAATGCCTAAAACAAAATTCAATAATTAGGCCAACGTAAATATATCGCAACACCGTAGCACATCACCAGAAACAATATAGTACTGTGTCAAGGTGAGCAACATCAACTCTGTGCCTAATAAATAAAAATAACCCTTTCTGACTTTGTGTTCTCGTGACTGGACCATGAGTCAAGGTTGTTTTTGGCTTCTATGACTACAGGTATTCTTTCCATCTAAAGGTGTTTTATTGCGAGCTGCCATATCGTCCTCAATACTGGATATGAATGGCTCAGTGAGGTCAGTTGTGGAAGCCTGCCTGCCTGACATGCATTTTCTGAATGATTTAGCTTGCCAATTTTCTTATCTGTTGTTAGGATGCTGTGCCTTATGTTCTGAAGGTACTTCTGGCTCTTGGTTCCTCAAGATACCCATTCCCCTAGGACACCACACTCCATTTGGCTAAAGTCCAGTGGAAGCCAGGATAAACAGGCAGCACACCCGCACCACCCTAGGGGCTATGCCACTCGGGGTTTGCCAGAGATCTGAGGGGAACAGGCTGCCTACACAGATCCTAGCCTAGGACAACCCATCTACCTATGTCAGAGGGAACCCTTTGTACCAGGCCGCTGGTTGCCAGAGACAGCCTTCAGATAAGTGCCATCCTCTTAGGTCAGCATGGATTCACAAATGACAGGCAGGGACCATGCCATCATTGTAAAGGCAGTCGCTAGACTGCTGCCATCTTCGAGCTCAGCCTACTTTGCTCCTAGGTAGACCATGGTTAACCAAGATGGAAGCCTACTAGAGAAGCAGATGAGCATATCGGAGGCTCTACACTGTATTCAACTGGTAGTTGGTTTCCCCGCTATTGGTTAAGGGGGAATGTCCTGGTCGTTTTTGATACAGTTCATACCAAGTCTCTTAATATCAGGATTTGCTTGAAGTTCCACCAGCTGTATAGAAGATGCTTTAAACCAGTCATAATGGGAGGCAGTGACACCTAAAAGGCTTCTTTCAATGTACTATAACAGTGTAAGACAATTTATAAAGACAGGGTGCCAGTAACCATATGTTCATTTGATGAGCAGCACCATTTAGAAGCCTATGAAAAGTAACTTTGTGTATTACTGAATACAGTCTATTGGACACCAAAAAAACAATTTCAAGCCAGCATTGCAGCATTTGAGGTGCACAAAAGGATGAAAGTGGACTATGTGAAGAAAACAATGCAGCCCGATAGGCCTATATTAACCCGTTGGCTGCTGCCGTCGGCCAACGGTCGTCGCGTGCACTTCCTTGGTAGTGCTGCGCACGACAGTTGGCCGACGCTGCCCCACCCGTTTTTCGAACGTTCAGCACTGGAGCTGAACGTTCGACGCAGCCAACGGGTTAAATGTTACGAAAACGTGTCCGGTCACATTTTCTCTAACCCATGGTGCACTGTACTGGCAGTCATCTCTCAGAGACAGTTCATTTTTTACAGTAATTGTATGTTGTACACGTTTCCAGTGCCACACCCTATCCACTTAGGGAGGTGGGCCGATTGTTTACTACTTCAATGAAGATTCATACGATTCAGAAAAAGGACTAGAAATAAGTAATACTTTTTTTTGCATTGTAATATTTTCATTGAAAGTCATAAATATCAGAATGAAAAGAGAGCTATTTAATCCCATGAAATTTAGCTGTCGGGCAGCAGGAAAGAAACAGAAGAATTCTACTGTACTGATAAGGACTTAACCTTGGTGGAAATATTCGGTCTCAGGCCCAGGGGCGGAGCATCCCATTTCGCTCCGGAGTACAGTGAAATAGACAGACCTCTCTTGAGCAGATAGGTGAAAATCTTTCATTGCTTCCTGGGCGGCGGGGGAGCGGGGAGTATGGCCATGCATTTTACCCCATGCAGAACATACCAACCAGACTGTACATTTAGTATTTTCTCCAACATAGTTCTCTCTTTGTTGAATGTATGTTTAATGATTATGCATTTGTTTTTTCGGGGGACATACCTCATTTACTTTGTCTTTACCTTGGCTGGACAGGACACAGCTTTGCAACATCAGCTGCAATGGGTAATCCCATGAAAGTCGTCACACTAAACGTCAAGGGCCTCAATACTCCCTTTAAAAGAAGAGCAGTTTTATCATATTTAGAAAGCACCAGTGCAGGTATATTCCTTCTGCAGGAGACTCATCTCCTGCCACTAGACTACCACAGGCTCAGATCATGCGCATTCCCAATTCAACACTTCTCCTCAACTGGCAATAAACCGGTGAGTGGCTTTTCTGGTCTCTCGCAACTTCAAAGGTTCCATTGGCGACAAGGTGGTCGAAATAAAAGAACGACTACCAGCGTTCCGGGTGACTGTCAGGGTTATAGCCTCTCTCTATGCACCGAACGAAGGGCAAGAGGAATTTCTGCACACAGCTTTAGCGGAGACATTAACAGCACAGGATAGGTGAACCCTTATAGGAGGGGACTTCAACCTAGTCATAAATAATGATCTTGACAGATCCACATCTAGATATGGGCAATCCGGGTCCCTTTCCCTAAAGGGACATAGGGCACTTAGAGATCTGGGATTTAACGATGTTTGGAGGACACTACACCCTCACCAGGTGTCATCCCAGGCGTCAGGGTTTGGGCCCATGATGAGTACTTCTGTCTTGTTGGTGTTTAGTTGTAGGCAGCTGTTTTTCATCAATTTGGCGACGGCTTCCATACCTTCTCGAAATATTTATCTGGCGATGTCGGATTCGTTGGACAGGGAGAGGATGAGTTTGGTGTTGTCTGCGTATGACACAATGTTGAGTCCGTAGGTTTTGACGATTGGGGCGAGCAGAGCCATGTAGACGTTGAAGAGCATCGGGTTGACGGAGGACCACTGAGGGACTCCACAGGAGGTTGGTGTAGGGTCAGAGAGGAAAGGGGGGAGTCTGACCCGCAGCGTTCTGCCAGAGAGGAAGGAGCTGATCCAGTCGAGGGCCTTGTCCTTGAGCCCTGTGTCGTGAAGTCTGCATTTTAGGGTGCGGTGGGAGACTGTGTCGAATTCGGCTCAGAGGTCGAGGAGGATGAGGACTACTATTTCTCTTTGACTTCGGCGTGTTTCCAGTCGTCGGGGAACTAGGCGGTCGCCATGGACCGGTTGATGGTGTGGCGGAGCATGGGTGTGATGGTGTCGACGGCTCTATTGAAGATGTGGTGGGCAGGGGTCCTTGGGGGCCCCGGAGTTGATTGACTTCATCGCCTTCAGTATGTCTTCGGTGGTGAGGGCTGTCCATCTGTCAAGCGTTGACTTTGAGGTGTCGGGGGTGGTTGGTGGGGGTTCCGTGTGTTGGTTGTCTATGTTGAAGTTGTCGTAGATGTTCTTGATATTGTGGTGAAAGAAGGTGCTGAGTTTGTCGCAGAGGTCTTGTGAGGGAGTGATGTCAGTCGACTCGCTGGTGGGTTGGGCGAACTCCTTGATGAGGTTGAAGAGTTCTTTGCTGTTGTGTGCGTGTGCGGAGATTCTGTCTTCGATCGCTTGTTTTCTCGTTTTCCTCATGAGTTGGTGGTGGCCGGTGGAAGCGGCTCTAAAGTTGTTGTGAGATTCTGTGGATTTGGTGTTCCTCCAGGTCTTTTCGAGGCGGCGGCAGGTGCGTCTGGACTCTCGAAGTTCAGTGGTGAACCATCTGGCTTTTTGGTGTGGGTGTTGTTTTTCTTGTGGGGGGCTATGGTGTTGGCGCTGTCGGAGATCCATCTGTGCAGGGTTCGGGCTGCTGCATTCACCAACAGACAGGAGCTCCACGGGTCTGGAGACAGCTGACTGCACGCAGCGGGTGCGCACCTAGCTAGCATTGATCTAGATAAAGCTGAATATGCTGCCCTGGGCCTCCGGTATAATTAGTACACAGGTGGCGATAAGATTGGTCATTTACTAGCAGCTCAAGCACGACAGCAACGCTCCATGATGCGCGATGCAACCGGCACTATCGCTACAGAGGACGTGTCCATTACAAACTCATTCCGAAACTTCTACGCGGACTTATACGCTAATCAACAACTAGACTTGGAGGCTAGCGCCGCATATTTAAAAGGGTCACATACTTCCTCTCTTACTTTGGATCAGTCAGAAACACTAGTGCAAGACATCCGAACAGAGGAGGTCTTTACAGCAATCTCCAGACAAAGTTCAGCCAAATCCCCGGGCACAGATGGCTTTCCCCCTTTTTTCTGCAAATTTTTCTGCACAAAACTGGCCCCTATCCTGATGTGGCTATTCAATAGCTTCTTAACCTGTATGCTAACTGCCACAATCTCGGTTATCCCAAAACCTGGCAAAGACAGGCAGCTCTGCAGCTCATACCATCCCATATTGCTCCTTAAAGTTGACCTTAAACTTTTCACCAACATTCTAGCCTCCAGACTAGGCCCCCAGCTCCACTACATCATAGACCTGGACCACACAGGCTTTATCCCCCAGTGCCAAACAAGTGATAATACTAAATGCGTGCTACATTTAATAGAGAAAGCCTCAAGCACATCCAACCATTACATGCTCCTAGCAGTTGACGTAGACAAAGCCTTTGACAGAGTGCATTGGCCCTTCCTAGAGCAGGTATTGACTCACTTCGTCTTCCCCGAAAGATTTCGCACATGAGTACTAAATTGTTATTGCCTCCCTTCAGCCTCAGTAAGAGTAAATGGACAACTACCTACACCATTCTCCATCTGCAGAGGGACTCACCAAGGTTGTCAATGACCCTGTTACTATTTGCCCCCTTTATGTAACCATTAGTGGGGTTAGTCTTCGGGGGGAAGAAGATAAAATTAATCTGTACGCAGACGATGTACTGGCATCACTAGACAACCCACTCATCTCTCTACCCGCCTTCTTGACTGAGATGGAGGCGTTTTGAGCAGTCTGGGGCTTCAAAATCAATCTCACTAAATCACACACTCTAAGCCGGTCACTACCACCTGATACAGTAGCCACACTAGCGAAGAAATTCCCAATAACCTGGGAGCGGGATTCTTTGCTTTATCTGGGAGTAGGACATGCACCCTCATAACAAAAAACCTCCTGCGTTAACTACCAGGCCTTACATAGACGAATTAAAGCGGAACTTGAGCGCTGGGCACAATACCCGATCTCTTGGCTCGGGAGAATCGCAGCCATCAAGAGGACTACTCTGCCCAAGATTTTTTAAGTTTACCAAACACTCCCTCTAGCTCCCCCAGCAGGGATGATTAACAAACTGCAATCCGAATTACACTGTTTTGTCTGGGCTAGGAGAAAGCCTAGGATAAGAAAAGAACAGAGCTACCTTCCCACAATTAAAGGGTGCCTCGGGCTCCCGAATCTCCATCTCTACTTCCAAGCCTCACAGATGCTATATTTGTCGGAGTGTAATAAGGCGGACTCAGTGAGTCGCTGGCTCTTCCAAGACAGGTCAGTCACAGGAACCTCACTCGGGAGGATTCCCTTCCTAAAGAAAGCACACAGGCCCCGGAATCTTTACCTATTCCTGGTCATGAAAACAACTATGAAAGCCTGGGACAGGTGCAGCGTCCGCTATGGACTTGCATCCTTCTCATCCCCAGTGACTCCATTGTTCGACAACCCGGAGTTTACGCCTGGGATGCCCCCGAGGCATTCCCTAAATGGCGCCAATCCAGCTGTCGCTCGATGGGTCATATGATCGATAAGGACGGAATAATACCATTTACGCAAATGCTGACTGATTTTGAACTACCAGAGTCAGAACACCTACAGTACATGTAACTCAGACACTGGCTCTCACATCTGGACAATAAAGATAATACGCAACAATACCTCACGGATTACGAGAGGTGGCTAGTCGCGAATACATCTAGTAAAAGTCTGATTTTTACCTTATACGCCGTTTTAGTACAGCCCTCAGTACGCTATATAAAACTTTATAAATAAATAAATACATACAAAACTAGCCAGACCAGACGGGAAAGAGAACTGGGAAGAATATTAACCCACAAAGAATGGGAAAACATTTATTTTAGATCTCGCCATACCGCCTGACACACAGCCCTTACAGAAACACCGACGAAAATTGTGACGCACTGGTACCTCAACCCAGAACGGATTCACAAGATGGACCCAACCAAGAGCCAGAACTGTTGGAGGGGCTGCCAAGAGACAGGGACACTAGTACACTTATTATGGGACTGTCCGCAGATCCACGACTACTGGACAAAAATCCTAGACGACGTAGACTGTCACTTAGACATGCAACTCCCCAGGTTCCCCTCCTACATTTTATTGGGGCTACTCAATCCTATAACTTATCCTTTGAAATCAATGAGAGGCTGGTAGATCGGCATCGCTCTAGGGGCCGCCTTGCAAAATGTTCTCTCACCTTGTGGCTCCACACACATTCCAACCCAACTAGGGCAGCTCTGTTCTGGGAATGGAAAATATCACATTCACACCTAACAAGGAAGGGACACCTTTCCAAGCTCTCTGGATACTCTACATATCTCTTTTATGCCAAGAATTCCGAGAGTTGACATGCCCCCGATATCTGCGGGTCTTGCGGCTCTCTAATGCCTCCATCAACACAGGTCATGGATTAGATGAACAAAGTACTTAGAATGCTGAAGAACACTGCACTACATAGAAGAGGTATGGGCAAGGTTGAGGTGGGGCTGGGTGTCTCTTCTTCAACTGTTTTGTTTTCTTCTGTTTATAATATTTTGTCTGGATACTACATATGCTAGATTTAAATTTGCATGAGAAGTGACATGTACCCCTGTTTAACATAAATGAATAAAAACCTCTAAACCTGAAAATTAATTTATCAGTTCCTTACATATTTTGTTGAGATACATATGCAATATTTTCTACTGCATGGTAGTGGCATTTCTTTTGTTGTTAATTAAATTGCCCCAGCAGCACTGGGCAGTCCACACAATAATCCTGCATGCAGCAACAACACATCTCACTTTGTTCTGTTGCATTAGCAACAGTCATCTAAAACAATGAATTTATCAGCAGTGGGCCACTTTTCTGAAATGGTTGAATTTGATTTCAACAGTGCAATACAAATTGATAAAATTAAGTATTTTAGTATAACAATTATACCGGTATTGCTCAATATTTGAATGAAGGATGGATATCGATTGCATTCCTTCCAATGGTACATTTCCCTAGCTGTAGCCAGCAACAACTGTGGTGCATGATATACTACTATTTGTACAAAAGGTGTACCCCTAATGTCGTTTCCTATATCAGAGTCTACATAGCATATGTGCAAAGTTATACAGGAAACACTATCAATAGTGGACTGTAATTCAGTAACTAGCCAAAAAATTAAGCAATGATTTTTATTGGTTTTTAACTTTATTAACCCCTTCCGTGCTTCTGTCGGCCCTCCCCAGCTACGAAGCCCCGCCCACCTTTTAGAACGCCCGCACCGCGGCAGAAAAAATGCAGCGGTTAAGGCATTAATCTTTTAGTAAAACAGTTATTTTCCTCTTGTTTTTATAGAAAACATTAATCACATAAATATTAAAACAATTCTGTGCATTTTCAACCTGCTGTTCCCACAGCATTAATCTGTCTAATGATACTTATTTCTTTACAATGATATAAATTGATGACAATGTATAATATCACCGTTGCCTTTAGGTCAAAAGAATGAGTGTAATATACTCAATCCTCTATATACATGGTATCACTTTAGTTAGACATCATATGTAAAATATGAGACCTTGATTAAGGATTATGCGTCCGCTAGCGTTTACGATGACTCTTAGGTATGGCTGGCTTATAGTACTGATCTTCAAAATGGGGTCTTCTAGGATTGCTGTAGCAATACCGGTTTTAGGAGACTTGAGGAAATGCTCACTTAGTAATTGATTGGGGAAGCTTCAATCCTTTGGCTCCCGGTCGCTCACCGGCTGACCGCACACCGTAATTACGGTTAGTAACTTTAGCGACAGGGTGAGGTGGAGAGTAGCCTGAAACTTGCACATGGAGTAATACGTTCAGCGGCACTAGCCCAGTGCTGGTCGCTATCGACAGAGTCTGCGTGTCTACACGCCATCTTTTGAACAGAGATTCCCCAGTCAATTACAAAGTGAGCATTTCCTCAAGTCTCCTAAAACCGGTTTTACTACAGCAATGCTAGAAGAGCACATTTTGAAGATCACTACTATAAGCCAGCAATACCTAAGAGTCATCGTAAACACTAGCGGACTCATGATCCTTAATCAAGGTCTCATATTTTACATGGCTACCTGATGAAAGTTGAAAGACGAAATGCGCGTAGTACTACATTGGATTATATTCTTAGCCATGAGATATATGAATGTCCATATTTGTGTTTATGCATTTTCAAAATTAACAAAAAAGAAGAATGTTGTCTAACTCAAGTGATATCATGTATAGAGAGGATTGAACATATTACACTCATTCTGTTGACCTAAAGGCAATGGGGGTATTATACATTGTCATCAATTTATATTATTGTGAAGAAATGAGATTCATAGGTAAGAATAATGCTATAGGAATAGCAGGGTGAAAATGCACAGAATTGTTTTAATATTTATGTGATTAATGTTTTCTATAAAATATATGAAAAAACAAGAGGAAAAACTATTTTTTACTAAAAGATGAATAAAGTTAAAAAACAATAAAAATCATTGCTTAATTTTTTGGCTAGATTATTTACTGAATTACAGTCCACTACTGATTGTGTTTCCTATACAACTTTTCACATAAGCATGATATACTACTAACAGGTACTTAACTACCACAACATATTAGTAGGACATCCTTTTCAACAAAACTTTTTTCTGAGGTCGGCCACAACTGCTTACAGTGTATACGAGAGAAAGCAATATCTATCATGTGTTCAACTACATTCCTCTGCCAGCTTTAATCATCTTTTGAGAGATTGTAAATACCTTTCACCAGACTTCATCTTGCGAACGTCGCACTACGACTTAGAATGGAAAGGAATCAATTCAGACAAACAAAAAAATAAGTGAAATTCTAAAACTCTGGGAATCTTGAAATTGTGAAGAGTGAAATCCAGCATGCAATAGGTACTGTCCATTTATAGAGGGTGCCAGTGCACTATCCTAGAGACTAAACTACTCATCTGTTTCTACACTTTATTGCTTATTAAATGGTACTAACCAGAAACTAATTAAGAACCAAAAGACAATTAGTCAAGTGTTTGTTTTGGTTTTGTGTAAATCCAACAATTACACAGATTGCAAGATGGAAACAATTGTGAAACATATTGTGTTTGATTTGAGAGAATGATGCTTAACATTACCTGTTTCTCCAAGAGTGATGCTAGCTTCTCAGAATGGAGACCACCAGGGGAAGCTGATGAAGCAGGAAGTTGAAGAGGTGCTATCGGAACTTGCTTTTCTTCACGTAGAGGAGTGGTCTCCACTTGGTGCCATCGCTGCTCAATTTCCACATGAACATTCTGTGGCTTCAGCTCAACAGATGCAGATGCCACTGGAATCCTGTCTACTTCCATCCTAGATATGTCCTCCATGCTTGACCCATCAATGGCATCAAATCGTTTCCTCCTCTCCTCTCGTCGCCGAGTTCGTTCCCTTTCCTGATCTACTTGGTCAGGGTCAGAGCCATTGGTGTCTTTTGAGGAGGTGACAATAGGACTAGAGGACTCGGTAGCTTTGGCCTTTTCTTGTGCCAAGGCTTGTTGAATTGGACGGAACTCTGCCCAGTCAAAGGTTTTTGACCGCCCTTCTCGCCTGCGTTCACGTGCTCGGCTTCTCTTTACTTCCACATCTACTGCAGCCTGCTCAGAGACCTGTTTATCGCCTAGTGTAGGACAAACTTCATAAGCAGATGTTGTTTTGCTCTTCTCTTCTGGCAAAGAACTGTTGAAAGAAGCACAGAAATCAAAATTTTATAGAAATCACCTACTCCTTCCCAGATAGTTTTATGCTGCCATGCAACTAGATTATTGTTAGCTTTACATGATGTAATGAAAGCCGATTTCTCAATTCATTGCGATTCCATCTATGGAGTCGTAAGTATCAGAAGATTTAATATTGAAAATCTAGACTCCCCAATTATCCATACGCTAATCATAACATGTTTGAAAAATAAGTCATAGAACTACAAATGAGTTGACGGTTTACTAAAACCGATCAGATTAGACAACTCCGGAAGTTGTGCATACTTATTGCAGATAGGGAGAAGTGCCTCACCCAAAAAATCTATTTATTATACCCATCTCTGCAGATGGTTCAAATACCTTGAAGAAAGTAGTCTGGACAAAAGCCACACAAATATTTCAGACCAACTGTGATAAAACACAAAACATAAATCATCAAATTCCGTAGTTAAATTGTCAGTACAATGACATTTCTGAACATAGGTAAGTAAACTTATACCTTATGTTCAACAGGCTTCAGTTTACCTTGCATGCTTCTACCTGCTTTTACATCTTTTCGTTGACATCTTATTTTAAGCTGCCATATTAAAAGCAAAGGGTGCTTTCCTCAGAAGAAAGTGCAATAACAGTTCTAGATAATGAACTAAAGGGCGAGCTTAAAAACAGGTCAGGAATGCACTAGCTACTCTAGGACATTTACCAAGGTTTCATTATGAATGGGCAATACTTTTAAGACAGCAGAAAACTTCTGTGGTGTAATGAATAAGTAAGTAGTAACTGACAAACAAATTTTAAGGGGAAATCCATCTGAAAATATTTCAGTGACATAGGGAATGTTGAATAAGGTTAGTATTATTTGATACCGGGAACGTCTCCAAGCTGGAGTCACTGGTGGTTTAGTGACTAAGTCAAACTTTAGTATATGATATAGTATTTCCAGCGGTCTTTTCATCTAGGATTTGGCAGTGGTTAACATTATTGTACATATTTATCAATAGATTTAAATCAACCGTGCCAGGCATAAACAATTTATTGCAGACGTTCTACTATATCTGCACCTTAAGGTCTAAATAATTCACAGCATCCTTTTACTTTAGTACTAGTAGAGGCCACAGACAAGCGAAAGAAGGAATCCATGTTTTTTTAATTTTCATTTTGAAAGAAGTACAAGGGAACTTTAAAAATTAACTAGGGCATTTTGTTGTTACTGTACATGACAGAAGGAAGCATTACGGTTTAGGCTTGAACTTGTGTATCGAGTCCTTTGTGCATTAATTGTATCATGGTGCCTTAACATCTATCACAGAAACACCACCAGTATATTAAATAAAACATTTGGTTCTGAATAGGGCGTAATGGACTCCCAGACCTCAATTTAAAGGTCAATAAATACATAATGATCACATAGATGGGATAAGGGTCAGAAAATACAGGTGTGCAGTCTGGAAGCCATGTGTGCTTTCTCAAAGAAAGAACTACAGAGCAATGGTAGGAACCAGATAGTGTTCTTTCAGATCTAGGTGGTCACAAAATGGTGAGCTATGTGTACAGTATTACACTCAAGCTCAATAAGGCACTGGCCAGCACATAACTTTGAGTTACACAAACTTAAGACAATTATGCATACGACTACTGTTCATAATATTTCATCCAAAAGAAATCCAGAAATGAGAAAGTGCCATCACTTAATTTAAGTTCTTGATCATGTGTTATTTTATTTAAATTGACGAACACTCGGATACCGCAGACTATGTCCCAGATCAGTATAGACATTTAGGAAAATCAATATAGACATTCTAGGAAAATAGCACACCTGAAGCAGAGTTCGAATGGCATATGAGAGCACCCCAGGGTACACCTGTCTACGAAAGAAATGCTGGTAATTACTGGAGTTCTGTATGCAATGGAAAGATAATGAAACCCTGTCTTACACTTCCAGTGTGATTAATCATAATGCTCTGTTTACCCACAGGATTTGGATTCTGGTCAATTATTTCTAGGATTACTGCTGAATGGGATGACAATTCATGTTAATTGTAATGCACACTCAAACTTGTTAAAAAATATAAGAAAGTATATGCTACTGATCTGTTTTAGACAAAAGCCTCACAGTTAAAGACATTTACATTCCCCCTGTAAAGCAGTCAGGACATTTCAGTCTGCAAAAAAGAACGGCAATGGCATAGTAACAATCACAACCACTGACTGGTATGAATTCTATTGGTTGTCACATGGATGTTTGTAAAAAGAGATTGCCAGTAAGCAACTTTATTTTCAATCATGGAATCTTCATTAAAGTCATATGCCGCAGGAAAAGCTCTCAACTAATGAAGGGAAAGACAAGAGTACCAGAAAACTACGAGTAAAGCAAAATGGATGCGATCCTAAAACAGATTACGCAGACAACACCTGACCTAGTTAAGTATCTGCACTGTTGTCAGAAGCTAGTAAGCAGTCCAGAAGATGGCTGCTGGCTAGAAAGCACCAAACATAAGTATGAAATTCATAAACTGCAATCATTGGAGGAATCCTTTTAATCTATATGACCTTATACTAGAGCAACATATGTATTGTAAGAACCTTCATGCCTCAAGAAACTTGCAGCCAGCTGGGTAGGTGGATTAGCAAAATTCTATATATCTTGAAGTTACCAGAGATCAGTCATCTACAGTCTACCGACCTGCACGACAATAAAAGCATAGACGCGAACAGTTCAGAAAGATGTGGGTAACAAAGTGGAGCTCCGAAGGGTGTAAAGAGATATGCACAGGAAAAATCAGTATTTTACTTACTCTACAAAAACTGGGTAACAGTACAGTGGTCTAAGACAAGCCCTAAATTTATTTACAAATAATAATAAAAAGAACCGATTCTCTTTGGCCTGGGAAAAAACCTAGGTAAATTAAAATTATGTGTATTGATAGTTCACAGCGTGACTGCTGGACCTGCAAATCCCACCTCTGTCAATTCAGAAGAAATTACTTACAGGAGATGAAGGTCAACAACAGAAGTAAGGGCAGAACAGCCAACACACAACTTTCCGCTCAAGAATGTGAACTAGCAGACAGTAGTCTCATGAAGCCCGCCTGTTATAGTGGCAGCAAAAAGATACCTGCTAATGCAGCAGCAGAAAGACTTGCAAATCTAGGTAACCGGAAGAGTTACTACCGGTTTATTCCAAAATCCTGGAGAAACACATCCACTCTCAACTCACTAATTTTGTTGAAACTAATAAACTCCTTCACCCATCACAATTTGGCTTCAGAGCTGCTTTCTCTACAGAAACAACGTTACATGGGGTAACGGAACGGCTACGGTAACATCTGGATGTGGGAGATACGGTCGTCCTCATTTTATTAGACCTGAGCGGGGCTTTTCACATGGTATCTCACACCATTCTGATAAAAACTCTAAGCATCGGTGGCTCAGCCTTGAACTGGCTGATCTTTTCTCGTCAACCGTACTTTTCAAATCTTTTCACCTACATCCTGCTCCAACATCCATCCCTCACCCTACTGGGTACCCCAGGGCTCCCTCCTTAGCCCTTTACTCTTTAACCTATATATGAGACCCTTAGCCAATGTCGCGGAAGAGGTGGGGTTGTCTCTGTTGTCCTAAGCGGACAGCTACCAAATCATCTTTTATCTCTCCATGGAGAGCATAGCCGGGCAATCCCTCCTTCAGCTAGGCCTAGGTAAAATTACATCATGGATGCGGGCCAACCACCTTGAGCTCAACGGAGAGAAGATGGAGGTCCTGATCCTTGGCAGAAATAAAGATCTCTGGGGCCCACAACATTGGCCCAGTGGAATGGGAACACTTCCTCGACCCTCCAGTCAAGTCCGCAACCTAGGTGTCATCATTGACGACTCACTCACTATGCACCATCAGGCAGTCAAAGTAACCTCAACTTGTTTCACCATCCTGAAGTAGCTGAAAAAGATAATCTGGATGTTGCCAGAGTCTACTCTAAAAACAGTAGTCCAGGCTCTAATCACCTCAAGACTGGATTACGGAAACGTTCTCTACCTCGGATCCAACAAGGAAGTGACTTGAGACTTCAGATGGTGCAGAACTCTGCAGCAAGACTACTCTGCACGGTCCCTAGAGCTACCTCTGTCTCAAGTCATCTGCGGGACCTTCATTGTCTCAGGGTGGAGAACAGAATCAAGTTCAAAGCCCTAAGCTACATGTTCAAAATCAAAAAAAAGAACTGCCCCTCAATATCTGCAAATTCTGGTCAGCCCCTATGTACCATCCGGGTGCCTTCGCTCTTCCACTCAAGAGAAATTTTATGTGCCGAGAATTACTATGGAATGCACTTCCCAAAGCCATCCGGAACGAAACAGTCTACATACTTTTCCGCAAATCCCTTAAGACTTGGCTTTTCAACCAGTAACCACACAAGCTGCTATACATCCTTCTGATCTGCTCCGACGCCGGGAAACCCTTCTTGGGTAGCTGTCGAGCCATAGAAATTTAAAATAAATAATAATAATATTAGTAACACTTGAACAGGATACCCTCCCCTGCTTTTTCTAATGACTGCAGATGGCAACATGCAAAGAAAGCCGTTCTTTGCATATCCATAGAAAGCCAGGGAAAAATGGAAGAAAAATTATGCTTAGAAAATGTGCAATGGAAGTAAAGAAAAACATCTCTGTCATACAAGTAAAGACTTAATTGAGACTTGTGGTGCCACTCAGGTCAGCATCCATTTGTTGGACACCAGAATAATCACGTGCATTACGCTCCTTGAAATACAGACGTTTCAGGAGCTGAAGCAACAAGGCCACCTTCCAGTGGAAAAGTTCAACTATTTTACTCAGAGTATTCTGTGTATCGATTTAATTTTTTTCTTTGCTTTTTAGGAGAAAAAGAAAACAAAAAATTCAAACAAACTTCTAAAACTGTTGATTTATATTTTTGGCTATTTTTTATTGAGCAGTCAAAAAAATGCATTTTGAGACAGGCCATACAAATAGTTTGAGATGCATATTTTACTTTAGAAAAATGGTCTGAAACCCCAGAAACATTTTCTAGTGGTTATGAATACTAATGGCAATCCCGTGGTGGAGATGTTTGAGATCCCAACTCAATTAAATGGCACAATTCTGTAATACATTGTGCAGTCAAAAAACCAAGCCTGAATTTCAATTTGGTTCATTAAATGGCAAGTCATGGAAAAGCTATTTAATTCTGGTAATGGCACATCGTAACATGGTGAACTTTGAGTTTGTCTTTCATGAACTGCACAGAGATTGTCAAAACAGATTTTTGTACTATTCTGCAATTAGTTTACAATGTTTTTGGCTGAAATGTGTCAATTTTCTTTATTAAAAAGGACATGTTTTTGTGGGGAAAAGCATATGAAATCACATTTCTACTATCAGCTAATTTGTTTTATAAGAATTGTAGTGCAACTTTGAAAAATAAGATTAGCATGACAACCTTTTAAACAAAAAAAACCTCTAAAAAGCTGCTGCTTTAACAAGTCATGTTTACTCATTCTTAGGGATCACAATCCTGATATATATATTTTTAGGAGCATTTGGCATTCTAGAGTAGAAGCCACAATTGTATGCCTAATTTTGTTTAACTGAGAAATGGAAAATTTAATAAAACCTATATTAAATTAGATTCAAATTAATATACATAATTACTATTTATCTGCCAGGGAACAAAAACTATTATTTTTGAGTTGAAAGGCACATTTTCAACATGGAGGAGGAAATAAAAATAATTAAAAAACATTTTCTGAAGGACTTTTAAGTAGGGAAACCACTGTTTGATTAAGCATTCTCTTTTAGATTACCAGTAAAATAATTAAATCACTCCACTGTGGGTTATTTCTTGCTTTAAATCACAAAACAGAACAAGCCCATTCTTCAACAAGTAGTTGAACCCAGCACTAAAACTTTACCCTCTTTCCCACTAAGCCTCAAATGTCCCATTTAATACACACTATTTCAGATACTATGCAATAAATGCAGTAAACCAACTGATGATCTCTCCTTGAGACTGCAGTTTACCTCTCTGGATTGGGAGCAGAGTAATGCAAGTACACTATTATCTTCATAACAACTGCAAAGCACTTGATTGGAATGCAAACAGAAACAGTTAACAGAGGAGTTCAAAATTTACCTTAAAAATCCTAAATATTGTGTGCGTGTATACGTAAGCCTAATAGATTGTGAATTTCAATGCTTTCATTGCATGCATGTTTCACTATCGCCAACCGGTCTGCAGTCCATCCGAACCACCATCTTGGTAACAAAAGCAGTTATTTAACAGGCTGCATGCAAAAGCACTTATTTCATTTCCGAAATACTCATCAGAAATACTATGAGCAGAAATGGACTAACAAAACATTACTTGGTTATAATAGTATTTCATGAGAAATGTTATTGAAGTCAAACACTCAATAGCCCCTGCCTGTGTGGGGGATCCCGCAGCAATTATATAACAAATATTCTTTGTATTTAAAGAAATTTTATTTTTATTGGTATCTTCATATTTACAGGCTTCAGTGACAGAATCAAGTTTATTTTTAAATTTCTAAAGGGGTGAAGTAGAATTGAAAAAACGAAAATCACTAGATTAAAAACAAGGCACCAACACCAATTTTTATATTAAGAATGAGGCAATACAAACATATCATGTGATTACACACAAATAATACTTGATTAATTTCATATCATTACACAAAGTGTATATGAAACCTTTTTTTGTTATAAAAACCTTACTAAGCTTTCAATACAATAACTTATAGTTTCCTAACGGCTATTTATACAGAATTGATTCATTAACTAGGCACCCAGTCTTTGAATTGAACCATCTTAGACAAAATGATTTGGTAAAAAAAAAATCAAACATAGTATATTTCCAGATTTATCATTCTCGTTTTTGCCACACACTGCAGGTAGGTAGAAATTTTCATAGACCTAAATCTCTGCACGATCAGACTTCTAACTAACACAGAACAGAAAGATAAACTTCTTCACATGACCTATCCTGAGGAGGGCCCATCATCTGTTCAGGAAAGCTGAGCAAGCGTTATAACTCATGGAGCACCTGCATCTCCCCTCCACCCACTGGTTCCAAAAGGGCTGAATTTTAGACCATGTCCACATCATAGGCTTCGAGCGCTCAAGAGCACAAGCACACATTGTGGTTAGCTCTGAAGCCTCTGGGATAATGTTATTTAATACCTCCATGATCAGACATAATCAGTATATAGAACAGTATTGTCTACAACACAGATAGGAGCTAATGAACTTATGTAATCTCTCCACGTTACATAGGAGAATTAATATTCCACTTCCCATGCCTTACTGTTCCTGACTTTATCACATCTTGGACCTTCTAACGTATTAATTTGTTTGCAAACAAGGCACAATATCTCTTGCTGTGCGGTCGCAAAAATTCATTAAACACTATTAATCCCCTTTCTGTAGAGTGAGGAAAGAACTTACAAAATCTCCGGTATTGTATCATACATTTCTGCTGTGTCCTGGGAAATGTGAATATCCTTTTCCTTATCAAATCTGATCCAGTTCTCAGACCACCTTAACTTCCCAATCTGAAATAGGTATAGTCAGCAGCTACCGATTGTGCCAAAAGGGGAGACAATCCTCTTGGTTGGTGCTGTGAGCTTTTAGAATTAACCCTTTTTAAAATGAGAAAATAGAAAGAAAATGAGGCATAATCAAGCTAGACTGAAGCAGAATAATGGACCTAAACTATGCAATGCATCTTTAAAGTAGCCTCAGCTTTAGCATCCCATCATGCGCTGAATTCATTTTGATGGTACCTGGGTAACTTGGTCTTATATGGGCAGAGAGGTGCATGGGTTGCTTAGGAATAAAAAAAAATTAAAAAATCAGGCTAGAGAACAAAGATTACAAGTAACTTTCTTCTGGAGAGATATTCAGTGATAGTCGAAAATGCTGAATAGAGTAGCAAGCCCAGGTGCGGGGATAAGGGGGCGATGATTCTGCACAAACAGATCCCATACTGTTTAATGTACTGTGCATTTGGTTCTGCAATAAAAAAAAGTTTCAGAAAAAAAATAGAGTAGCAAGCCCATCTCAGTGGACTAAAGAAGGGTCTAACATTGTGGTTTGTGAGAGCAACACCTGATGGCAATGAATGCCCTCCATGATATTCTTTACAAAAACAACCAGAAAAAGGGCTGTAGGATTATAAAAGTAGGAGTCAGTTTGTTGCAACGGTCTCGCGTTCAACTGAGCATCTAGCACAATGACACTTCAGATTCTAGCAGAACTGATATCTGAAGTGATTTTGGAAACTGTCTTTAAAAGTTTGACATTTCATTTCGACGGTATACATACTGTCTTCTGAAAAATATATTTCTCTTTCAAGTGCAGTGAGCTGCTCCAAGTTAATGGATAGCTTGAATTGAACACAAAGATGGCTTGTGGTGGTGACGCTTGAGTATTTAATTAGAGAGGCAGTCTTTTGGAAATCTTGCTGAAATTTTAGTTGATGTGTGCTGTTTCAGCCAATGATCCGGGTATGGAAAGAAAAAACACTTTCATATAGGGCGTGCTGCTACTACTGCCATGAGGAGGTGGCTTTAGGGTGATCATTCACTTCCATTACAGAAATCCTCTATTCCTTACCTATACTGGTGTATTTGAATGTGTCTCTTGTTAAGTCTCCATCTGGTTCACCAATCATATTATGAAGGAAGCTTTTTCTCAACTGCAGATATAATTTGGTACACCCCAACAAAAATTATTTCAGTAGTCTTTGACCTCCTGGTCACATGAGCCACTACCCCCGGTGCTGGAACCAGCTCCTCCTGACTGCCGAGTTTCTGCCCTCAAGGCAGGTTGGTTGGTCACACTGCCAGGCGACCGCCAACTGTCTAGGCATTTAATTGTATTGGATTACTGGTAACTTGTTTGTAATTAGTTTTAATTTCAAGGTAGTCTTATTTGATTTGGGTTGTCTTCTTTACTCAGTTTTTGGTAGGTTTCACTGCTCCCGCCGTTTTGCCCACTCCTGCCATTTTCCCGCTCCAGCTGTTTTTCCACTCCCTGCCCTCCTGCCTCCTTGCCAACCCCTCCCAAGGCCACTTTAGAGGGAGGTTTGCGACCATGCTGCTGGAGCGGCAAAGGCAGCCCATCTGGGACACTGTCGCCACCCCCTCCCTTATTTTTTTTGTAAACTAATTTTATTAGATTTCCAAGAATCTCATTGACATATATTTCGTTACTAAGCTGTATAAATTTTTCAATCGCAAAAGTCATCTCGCAAATATGCTTCATTCTTATTCTAGTTCTGAATTACTTTACACATCCCTACTGTTACTACACAATTATTTATTAACTTCAACAAACAAACTCCTTGCCTCCCACACCCCCAAGCAGATCCCAACAGTCATTCCATGTTTATAGTAATCCCAGGTTGTAAAGAAGTTGGTTTCCTCTTCTAACCCTTATCACCTCTCCTCCTCCCTCATCAATACCCTTCTCCGTCCTTTTTTGCAGTATGGGGGTATGTTAGCTATCCTTCTCTATAGCCCTACGTTTTCCTTACCCTCTGCCCGTGGTTCTGGGGTAGCTCATGGGGATCTCTCTGACAAGGTTGTCTCTCCTGAATTTAGCTCAGGCTCCATTAGGCTATTGGCCAGGGCCTCCCAGGTGCGGGCTCTCTCTAGTGCCCCAATCCCTTTCTTGGCATTCCGGAGCAGCACCCTTCCCTCAGAGTCTGTCCATTTTTCTAATTCAGCCCTTCAAGCAAGGCTTCTCAGTCTCTGAAGATTTCCAGTGCCTCGTTATCTCCTGTTTCACCAGAGCCAGTGCTAGGTTCTGAAATCTACTGGTAACCCAATTCTTAGCATTGTGTGGAAACAGTCCCAAGAGGCAATGAGCAGGAGTAGGCAATATCGGTCGATCTATTTCCTCCCCAAATATTGGTTGTTACTTCAACCCAAAAGCCTTGCCATTCAGGGCATGTCCATACCATGTGGAGTAGTTCCGCACCCACCTCTCCACATCTCGGGCTCTTACCATCGTCTTTTCTTAAAAAACATGTTTATCTTCCCGGGAGTGAGGTAGGCTCTGTGGAGTATGAAGAAGTTAATTAGACAAAATGCAGGCATTTCTTAAGGACTTGGGGCTCCCCCCTAATATATTTTTCCAGGACTTGTCTATAGGGATATTCAGGCCTACCGTCCAGCTATTCCGCAATTTAGTTAGTGGTTGTGTCGAGTCTCTACTCAGTGCCCCATAAAAGCAAGTAATGGCTTTGATCCTACCACCCCCAGTGCCCACGTCCACTGGTGGCGTATGTAGGAGGTTCAGCAGGTCTCAGTCTCCAGTGTGCTCAAATTGCCGCTACTAATCCCGCATGTAACCGAAAATGCCCCTAGGGCAGGACTTAACGCTCTCCAAGGACTTCAAATGGCTTGAATTCTCCCCTGCAGTATAGGTCATCTATTCCATTTACCCCTGCTGTTTCCCAGTCCTCTAGTCCCACCCAGTCTGCTCCATGAGGAAGCACCCACAATGTTGCTATGGGAAGATCAGGTGAGTATGGGAATTCGGTCTTTGTTTTACGGAACACTTATCTCCAGGACCGCCTGGCTTTCATGAAACACCCCCCCCCCCCCCAGTGTCATCAGGTGCATCTCCGCCCTTACCCAGTAACAACTTCCACAACATGGCCAACTCTGGAGCTAAAGGATCTATGTCTCAGGTCTGAGATGGCAGTCGCCTAGCCATCTCGCCACCCATTGTAGCTGGGCCGCCAAGAAATATTGTTCAAAATCTGGGACCTCTAGTCCTCCCTCCCTTGTCAACCTGCCTTCGACCTGCGACCCATAGGAACAATATAATTATTAAGTGTAAATCTGCATGCCATTTCGGAGGTATCCATATTGGAAGTGTCGTAAAGAGGTACAATAATCTTGGCAATGCCAATATTATCAGGAGAGCCACTCTCCCAGCTAGTGAAAGTGAGTGTCCTCTCCAAATTACCATCCTAGTCTTTAAGGATCTTAGGGCCTTACCCAAGTTACCCTTGAATACATCAGCTTGGGTATGTTACAGTTTCACTCACAAATATTCTAGACAGTGGGGTTCCCACTTAAGAGTTCCCAGTTCCGCAGCAGGTACCCTGGCTGCAGTCAGTGGAAACAACTTGGACTTACGCCAATTCATTTTCAGACCTTCCATTTTTCCGAATTCACGATCAGTGACTTGCACCCGTCAAATCTTCCATGGGCATTACCCAGTAAGAGTAACAGGTCGTCCGCTTAGAGGGGAATATAATACATTTTTTTCCCTTAATTGTATCCCGGGTATCGCTCCCCCACGCAGCCCAGAGAGGCCAGGGACTCAATGGTGAGCGCGAAGAGGAGCGGCGACAGGGGGGCATCCCTGCTCAGTCCCTCCCTGCATCTCTCCGATATTGTTCTCTCAGAACTAATTCTAGCTGTTGGTCCCGAAACCACCCTCTCCCCTTATGTTGCCGTCACCGAAACATGGGTTACCCCTCCTCAAACCTAGACATTGCCACGGCAACACCCGACGTCTACAAGATAATATAACGAGAACTCACCAACAAACACGGAGGGGGCATCACCATCATCCTCAACAAATCTATCGGATGCACAGCCAACAACGATGACCCCACACCACTCATTGAACACCTCAACTTCAAACTACAGAGGGACGCCAAGACCACAATGAGAGGCACCCTCGTATACAGACCCCCGGGTGGCCTGCGGCAATGCCATCTACAATCTCATTGCCCACCTAGCCATTGACTCCTACCACTAAGTACTACTTGGTAACCTCAATTTCCACGTTGACGACCCCAACGACGCAAACTCCACCACCCTACTGGAGAACCTCAACAACATCGGCCTCACTCAACTCGTCACCGAACCCACGCACAAAGCCGGACATACATTCTACTCCATTTTCACCTCCAGCAATAGAATCAAATTCAGCCACGTCACTGAACTGATCTGGACCGATCACGCCATTGTTCACTTTCCCATCTCCAAAGCGCAGCACACCATCACCAAGCATCACAGTTCCTCCCACCGTAGCTAGGTCAAGGTAACTGAAATACAATTACAGGATGCTCACAGAGAATCCAGCTGCCACCTTTCACCTCTGAACCCAAGATCATCATATGTGGCGTACCCCAAGGAACATCCCTCAGCCCCATCTTGTTCAACACCTACATGACCCCTGTAGTAGACATCATCAGATCCCAAGGCCTCAACAATCTCCTACGAAGACACTCAACTAATCTTCTCACTCAACGAAGACCCCTTCAATGCCAAAATCAACTTCTTCGATGCTATGAACAACGTAGCCACCTAGATGAGAGACAATGCCCTAAACTCAACCCCTACAATTGCCTCACCCCACCCGACCCGTCAAACAATGATTTTTGCCTGTGAATGGCTTGCCTCTGAGAAGGGTGGTGAGTTTGCAACTGGAACCCTATGGGTGCTTATGGTATATCCTTTCTTGAGATCTATGAGGTCACTGAAGAATAAATTCATACATTTGGTAACGCCGTACCTGGAAGAGATAGGATCTAGCCACAGATTCCTTACCTTGGAATTCCCCCCAGGTGCCATACTGGATCTGGAAATGTTTTCCCGCAGTACCTCTGTGTGTCGGTAGAAGGCATTGAGCGACTTCGTAGAGACGACATTAACTGCACGTGATGTCGACTGAGTTAATATATGGCCCTCCCCAACGCACTTAAATCAGTTTCTTCAGTGACTACATTTCATGCCAAAACTGCAGAGCCACTTACATAAACTTATTATGGAAACAGTGTGCCACTAAGCAAATACATGTCTCAATCACTCACTCTCTGGCACTACAGACACATCTGAAAGTAGAAGATCCTAATATCAGTCAGGAGGAATAGCCCGATAACAAGCAGAATATAAAAGGTAAGTATAAATCAATTTGCAGAGCGGGAAGGAAGGGAGGGTCAGTAAGTAATCTGCGGCTAGATCCTGCTTCTACCACATAAGGCATTACCAAAGGTAGTAACTTATCCAAACCCCTGAATAGAACTAGCTAGTGTCTAGCCGGCACACGAGAAGGCACACGAATCAGACCTTTTTAAGGCAAGAAGGCTAGGAAAAAAACCTGCAGTCCAAGAACCTTGGTTGGACCCACAAGGAAGTAAAGCAGAGAACTGACAAAGCATGTAGCTTGTACTCCCGGCATAGGAAGGGCAAAAAAGTGTTCACAGACAACATGCAATATTAACCTAAAAACAATATCACTAACATGGCAGAACCTAACAGGGTCGCCATCAGGGGGAATTTAAAGGTAATGCTAGGGAGGAAAAAGCACTATTGAGCTGAACTGTCTCGTAGAAACAGAAAGAAGGAAAACAAAGAACCCATGCACAAGAAGGAGCATTGAGCAGCAGCCAAATAAGAAGACGGCAAAAGCAATTAAAGACAATAGTTGTCATGAGGAAAAAACTGCCAGATATAGAACTAGCACCCCTGGAATCCCCCAGAAAGATACTCATTTAGAAAAAGGAAACACTGGTAGATGCAACAAAAGAAGAAAGGATATATAGGAGAATATATATAAGGTTTTGGGCGGTAAATATGCAATCAAAATGAAAAAGAAAATGAAGTGTGTGAAAGCATCACACACAGAAGAAAAATAATCGCTGCTTACACCACAAAACAAGGCCAACCAACCGATTGAACTAGAACCAGACCCAGAAGGTTATAACATGAAAGAAGACAGCCAGGATAAAACCCAGCTAGATAGAATTTAAGACCTGAATTTGAACTCGGGAGAAAAAGAAGCAGACACAAGAGTTAAAAAATCGGAAGGCTAGAACGGAAATGCCTCCATAAAATCTGAGAGGAAGGAACGTAACCAGGGTATCGGACAAGAGGAGGTACATCATCACCAGAGACAAGGTACCCACGGAAACGGATGTCCAAAGAAATAAGAAATAGAAAGTATGTAAAGTTGAGCCCAAGAAGGCATGCAGTACATAGACCACCCCATGTATGGAGTCGGGAAAGAACATCTCTACAAGAGTCAGGAAAAGAAAAATAACAGAAAAACAAAGTCAATTGGAAGAAAAAAACCTGCATTATACAGCATGCATGGATGGCGAAATCATTCATGACACCACCACATATGAAGGAAAACGACTAACAAGTTCTAAAAGGAATGAAGGCACAATGAAAGGAAAGAACTTCCAAAGAAAAGGGAACCATCACAATGAAAAGTGCAATCAAAAGAGGAGCAAAGTTTCTCACAAATCACTCAAAGACAGAAAAGGTCCAAGGGCAAAGATCCCCTTTGAAAGCCCAACAAACAATCACTACATAGAACACAAGTAATGGTGAGCCCTGAAGAATAAGGGTATAGGCAGGTAGATGCCATGGGCGAAAACCGAACCTTAAAGATCGTTGCCCGTGACAAGAAAAGGACCAAGTAGGTCCTCAAAATGAAAAGACGTTCATCGCCCTGCAAGAGAAAAGTTTTGAAAAAAGAGAAAGCGTGACTGTACAAGAGAGCAGGATGAGGTGGAGCAACTGCCACAACTCGAAAAGACCAACAGAAGGTGGGAAAAAGAAAAAACGTCATCCCCTCTATAAATATGAAGACTTCAAATACATATTGTTATAGGAATAGTGTTCGTAGGACGCCCCTCCCCCCCCCCTTTTTAATTTAAATAAACAAGCACCCCTCTAGGAATGAGCAGTAAAAAATCCATCTCTCCTGGAATATTGACAGTAGTCCAGGGAAGCAGTAGAAGAATGGACTGATAGAGGCAGCAGATACTACAGGAAGAGGACTATACCACACGTCTCAAACTACTTTAAGAAAAACAGTGTGTCAAAAAATACTAAGTAATGCTATAAGAAACAGAAGGTGGGCGTCATACAGCTAATGGAGTGGGACGAAATGGCATATATGCAAGGTGGACAGCCACCTGCACTATCTTTCCAGGTTTACCGTAGAAAATTACCCATAAGGGATACTAAAACAGCATAATCATACCCAGGAACGCCTATGATGCATACAGAGGATATTCAATGAGGAATAAGTAATGAGGCAATAGTGTATCTGCACAAGTGAACAAAATATCACAAAAATCATTACTTGCATAACGTATGCAAAGGATAAACCCTTATTAATTGGGATTGAACCCCCACTCTGGACTGTAAAACACAATCATTCGGAGAACAGAAACTGCAATCCGTGCTTAAAGAGTAAGGCCTGCCGAAGGCAGGACCCTCATCAGATTCCAACAGAAGGTGGAATTCTACAATGAAGCACGATATTAAGAAGTTATAGAAAAACTAAATCAGAAAGGTTAGACACATGAGTATGTTCGGAGTAGGAATGGAAGCCAGAAGCCTGCTAATGATTAAAATTAATAGAAGAGGAGCATCCCCCGTAAGGACAAAAACTATGAGGAGCTAGGAAAGCAAGTTCGCTGGGCGGACACACAGAGTAAACAGCACTAAAAAGCCTTAAGGGATCTCATTGAAGAACTGGTGAAGGAGAATATTCTGCCTCTCTGTCTGGAGGGACATTATGAAAAAAAGAAGATATTTTGGACGGCCAAAGCAGCCTGTATCACAAATCATTGATGAGTACGATGTCTGAGAAGATAGGCTCGATCTCTAGGGACTGGACGGTGTCAGTGAGCAATGGAGCGATCCACAGGAGTCCCTATATCGGGTTTTGCCCAAGCCCCCAACAAAATGTTAAATAGAGCCTCACTATAAGGAAGATCCAGCTCTACCCCTCTCTGGCCTTGATAGAAGATGCCAAGTAATGGCATAAAAGTGGATAAAAGAGAGATTAGTGTTCTGAGTCCTGAGGAGAACCCAAAAAAACATACAGAAGGGTTCGAAACGCATCAACTGTTTTTCATCCAACAAACAAGTGTATTGTAAATGTGATACTACTGAAGCTCAAAACGAACCAAATCTTGAATTAATGTGATTTTTCTTTGAGCTCAGTATGGACACTGTTTTGATTTTGGCCCTTTTAGTAGGGAGCTAAAAAATATTGGACAATAATGTAAGCTCCAAGGGCATTTTTTCAAAAAACGGAACCTAGACTTTAGAATTATTTGTATATAATGCTGTCATTGGTTTGTGTATGTGTTGTACAAAATGTGTGATTTGTCTTCTATTGTAAATATTGTGTTATTGATGACCCAGTGAGTTGAAAAATTCATAAAAGTTTGTCTTTCAAAATATAGGAATATTATACCTAAAAAGGTCTTTTTTGGAGAAAAAAAATAATAATTGATGATCATGCCAATTGAGGTGTGTGATCGTGGTTTTGAATTATGTGGAGTGACATCAGTACTGGAACTTGTGTTGTTTTTCAAGTTTAAATTGGGGCTATCCTCACTGATTATGGCACCCAACCCTATGATATTTTAAAACTTTTAGAACGTTGCCATTTTCTTGCCCTAACCGTTGGTGACAGAATCATGATCCCGGTTCAAATGACTTGGTGTAGCTGGCAGTTGGTATTTGTGTATTGCTCCCAGAAAATGTCTGTTTGCTGACCAGTCAAAAATGAAATCATGAATAGACAAGGCGATCAGGATAAGCAAAGGAGAACTCAGCTGTCAAGAAAGCTTTCTGTTGAGAAGAGTTGTCAGTTTATGCAGGGGCAGGTAAGAGTGGTTAGAGAGCAAAACAAATTCAAAAAAACAAAATCAGGAAAACTGACTGAAAAGAGAAACGGTCTAAAGTAGAATGAGTAAAAGCCCTTAAAGATCAGAAGCCTTTACGTCAAAAGTGTCGGGCGGAGGCTAGGAACTGGAAATTGTGAGATGGCATGGGTGTGATCCTGTCACTCTTCCCCTTTGCTACTTGACATGAACAAAAGGCCGGTGACCCTGGTTCCAGCAGAAGTGATTATTGACAAAACAACTAAGCTCTTCTTGCAATGTCTCCATGAACTGTATACTATTGTTACTTTATACATAAATGTACCTTCATCTATATGCTCAATATCGATACACGAAAAAGCTAACTTATTCCATCAAGAATAAGTCAATCCAGATATTTGAATGTAAATGTTAAAAAGCAATTTACTAGAAGATATTTTCACGTAGCAGTGTCTTTTTCGAGCTAAAGAAAAATCTAAAATTGTTCTTTTCTTATATTTATGTACACTCTTTGCTTCCAAAATTATATATAGTGAGTTTTCTAAATGGTATTACCTCAAGAGTTTTGCAATGGTTTGAAATGTGTTTCTCTCTATAGAGTTGAAACCACTCTTTAGAAGAGTCTGAATTTTGACACCAATACTGAAATTTTTTTTTTATGTGGGCCTATCAACCAGGATCCCATGCGGCCACTACCTTTTAAAGTAATTTTCGTTATGACCTTTACTTCAGCACGGTAGAAAGGCTAAAAACATGGATCTACTACACATTGTTACACCACGACAAGGTAATTCCTATAACATACTCTCTCATTTTGCCAAAGTTGTCTCCAGCAAGTTTTTGACTTCCCAGTACATTTCCGGCCTTTCACTGGTGAGAGAATGATGCACTACACAAACTATCAGATACCTCTGTAATTTATATGAAGAGAAACAAATCTCTAAGTAAATACAGGGGGTAGTTTAAGACCGATATACTGGAAGTAGTGAATTAATGTAGTAATTTGCACAACGGCAGGGGAACTGCTTTGTTTGCTGCAATGATTTCATTGGATGGCTGTTTCATAAGGAAGGAAAGTCCCTTCTAAAATATTCAATGGTGTCTTCCACTACTTTTAATGTGGCTAGCAATATTTTCAAAGTCTATAAAGTCTATAAGGCTTATACTTGGGAATATGTGCATACTCATAAAACGTCTCACTAATGCTCACAGTATGATTTATTGATTTGACAAAGGAATCACTCAGAAGGCTTACTGCTAATTTGACCTCACCCCCTGGCATGCTATGTTTTTGTCAAGTAAAAAGAGAAATCCTGTACCTTCTTTATTTTACTCATTTATAGAGCGCAATGAATCATCCCCAGGGGGATCTATCAGCGCTTATGTTCCAAAGGATGAGTATCATATTTTGCAACTAAAGAATCCAAAGATAAGGGAGGTCTTTATTTTTATCCATGATTTTTTAGTTTCAGGTTACTTCTGTTTGACTGCAGTTTGACAATTTAAGTGAGGGAAGTAGCCACAATTAGTTTGGGGATTTGATGGGAGACTGAATTAAAAGGGGCTATTAATATTTGACTGCAAAACATAATATTGTAGTATCAAGCTTGTACCGAAATGTAGATCTTCAGTTACAGGGAAGTTATGTATTTCTCTATTAAGCAGGTATGAACAAACTAATGAACTGGCCCCAGTGTAAAATGCCTCCACGGAAAGAGTACTTAAAACCTACCAATCATTCATTTCATAAATTATACACATCTTAGTTAATGCAAAGCCTACATGCTACTGCCTTTTATTCAACTTGCAACAGAAGATAAGTGAATGCTTCCAAGCAAAAGAACATAAAAATTATCAATTTGAAAATTAAAGGCAAACAAAGCATCATTACTTCAATGTGAAGGGAAAGTATAACATGCAACAATTCACAAAGGATACAAACCACAACACGTTTATACAGGAGAGCACACAGTTTTCCAACCTGGGCTTCAGCACCGAGAGTTTCAGAGAGAAGCTTTTCCTGGGATGGCATAGAAATCAAACAAATTGCAGGAGTAATGAGACAGGGAAAGGTAGAGCATGTGAGAAACTCCAGGCGTGACAACTGAGGCACAAGTAGGAAAGCTCCTGTTCATTAGTGGTTTGAGTTAACAACAAATTATATCACCTTCAAATATGTCAGCCGTTTTTAATCCACTTAATCCAAATCTTGGTGCATTTTGTATTTTTAATTACTTACAATTGCTAATTAATATAATATTTTACATAATTTTAAAACCAGGATCGGTAAACCCACTTGTATTTCTTTTAGATATCTACACACTGGATGTCATGAATTATAATAGTCATAATGTTCATGTTTATTTATTGGTGACTTATTACCACCAGTGTGGTGCCAGTTCAGAGTGCCAAGTGAGAAAGAAGACCAAGACAGGAGGTCGGGAGAGGTTCTTCAACAATGTACAAAAATGTAGTCAGGCAGGTATTTTCAAATGTGCTTTTGACACTTCTGCTCCCGCTGAGGGAGGGGCATGATTGGCAAAGGAGTGTTCTTTTACTATTGTACACGCATGATCAGTGAGAGCAGAGAGTCTTGACAGCCAGATACTCATCATAATATTCCGCTCATTCTTTATATGGCCAGAAAGGCCTGTTGGAAGAAAATGGTATTTAGATCTCTCTACAATCACTGCTGGTCAGGTCTGAAAGCGGAGCTCAGCTTGCTTTACATTTCTGGGCCTTGTATCACCCAGGGATTTGACTCTGAGTGCTTACTACATCAAAAGAGCCAAAGTGAGCACTGTAAGGGACCCTGCTGTTGTAAATCTAGGTGGCAGTTTAAGAATCAACAAGTTTGTGGTGCCAGATTTGCCTTGGGAGCAGCTAAAGAATTTTGGTATAAAGTGGTAGGGTTGCAAAATGTAATGTTAATATGCTACCAAAAATCTTAGCACCTTCCATTTTCAGAAATGAGTCCGCATGATACACCTTGATCAGATGCTTGGTGGACGAGCCCAGTATGTTTTATTGTTCAGGATGAACATTTTGAAGGTTGCCTTTTCCATTGGCAGCCTGTAGCATGCCGTGCAGCTCTGTGCTTTAACCTTCTCAGGCCTAGAACTAGAACTGCAGCACAGTTTTGTTAAAGCTGTAATTGCTTCAATATCTTTTGTGGGAAGCCTATGTACACACTATTAAATTAATGGAAAGGACAAGGGAAAGGCAGGAACATGGGACTAGGGCTCACTGGCTGAATGAGAGAGTAGGGTTAAAACAGGGAATGCCAACCTTTTTATAATAAAAGCTACTTATGTTCAATAAAAAATCATCCTTCGCTGCCAACATGAAATTATCAATGTTACAGCAGTGACCACTTCAGACAAGATTCCATTAGTGGACAAAGCATGCAGGATTATTAGCAGTGGCTACCACAGTTCATCAGGTAAGGTCATAAGCAATGATATTAAAAAAATAAAAAAAGCTTTATCAACTTTAATTGTGAATGTCTCTACATTTCACAGCAGTGATATTATATATCCAGTGATATACACAATACTCCTTGACACCTAAGAAAGAACAACAGCAATAGAACTTACAATTTAAATATCATCCTTAAATATTTTTTTCTTTAAACATCAGCTTGTCAGTTAAACAAATTGCGGATACACACACGCACACACACATACATTTTGCTTTTAAATACATACTTTTCAATTATATACACATACCTAATTCAACCAAACAGATTTTCAGTTACTTGATTGGGCTACACATAGAGGAACTACTCATACGTAGCTGCAGAGCCAACAGATGACATGAATGATGACATTATATAATTATTGTGACACTATTCTATAGTATTGAAGGACCTGTAGCAATTACTCGAGCGTGTACACCCACTATGCGAAGTATGACTATGGTGTTATCACTGGTGTCATCAGTGAAACTGTGCCAAGTTATTAGCAATAAAAAACGCTCTTCCTATGGAAACTGTGACCAAAGTAGAACATAACATTGGCAACCGTCACTGTGAAATATATATAGAGTTTTCTGCAGGCCTTTTTCTTCAATTGGTCACATTTTTCTTCCACCCACTGTATCATAAAGCTTGAGGCAATGGACCAAGCACACTTCAGCCATTGCCTAAACTTACTGTTAACGACATCATTATACTCGTCCACAAGGAATAATCTGCACACAAAGAAGTTCCCTTTAGTGGCAGGACTACTATTGCTATGTGTGCTTTTTGAAAGCAAGAATAGACTTTTACACTTAGCGAGAAATTGTTTTATACTGTCGAAGGACCAGAAGTTCTCAAAAAGAAAGTTTTCTTAAAACCCCGACAAAACAAAATAAGCATACATAAAGTCAAAAGGCTAGCATCCAACATTAGACAAATTGGCTCTGCCAGAGCTTGTTTCCATTGCAAATAGGTTATTCAGCAAACAAAGAAGGTACTTGGAACAGCAACAGTTACATCTGAATGCAAAAAACAACAACAATTGTTGATAAGATCTAATGGATTAAAGCAGGTCTACCTTCCTGGGAATCATATACATAATTATTGTAAAAGTGAAATCTTTGGCAGGGGTGACATTTGTTTTTATCCAGCATTTACTAATCAATAGTTTATGGCAAAACTGCCACACATTGGCAAGATGAGAACCTTAGCACTGTGTGCAACACCCTTTAGGAACTCGAAATGGAACTCAAAATATACGTCCCATCCAAGAGTAGTCCCTCTTTTCAAATTTCAAGGGCATCTCACTAGCATGTTCTTATTTTTCTCCACGCAGACTGGTAAAGATTGCATTTGTCAGACTTCCATTTTATGGCTTGTGTTAGCATGGGAAGAAAAAAAGCATAGCGAAGTCTCTACTGCTGAATATTACTAGTAGGGCAGATATATTTTCATTTTCTGTTACCCCAGGAGTTTCATAAAGCGCTGTGTTCATACCGACTTGGTTTCTTGCTGATTGTGGTGCAGGCACAGTTCTAAAGCTGTGCCTCTACCAAGGTAAAATGTCCCTGGGGATGATGGCATTTGACCATCCTCTGTTTCTAATATCTGTAGGTGATGTGGTTCGAAGGGATACAATATATAATCAAAGAGATACTTAGTTAGGAGAACGGGTAGTCACAGCTTATGACCTTCCAACCTAATCTGTGTGTTTGTAGTAGCTCATGTGTTGCCAAGTGGTTTACAGTGGGGGTTCTGGTCTGCCAGTCCGCCACCTGATTATGAGAGTGTTGTCGATCGATGCATTAGGATCCTGGTGGATGGATACATAAGTGGAAGGAGAAACCTCTTGCCGTCTGGGTGAAGTCCACCATCTGCTTATGGGAGTGTTGTTGGTTGATGTTTTAGGATCCTGGTGGATGGATACATAAGTTAAAGGAGAGGCCTCTTTTCACTTGGGTGGAGTCCACCAGATGGTTATGGGAGTGTTGTTGGTCAATGTTTTAGGATCCTGGTGGATGGATACATAAGTGGAAGGAGAAACCTCTTGCCGCCTGGGTGAAGTCCACCATCTGCTTATGGGAGTGTTGTTGGTCGATGTTTTAGGATCCTAGTGGATGGATACATAAGTGGAAGTAGAAACCTCTTTCCGTCTGGGTGAAGTCCACCATCTGGTTATGGGAGTGTTGTTGGTCGATGTTTTAGGATCCTGGTGGATGGATACACAAGTGGAAGGGAACACCTCTTTCCGTCTGGGTAAAGTCCACCATCTGCTTATGGGAGTGTTGTTGGTCGATGTTTTAGGATCCTGGTGGATGGATACATAAGTGGAAGGAGACACCTCTTTCCGTCTGGGTAAAGTCCACCATCTGGTTATGGGAGTGTTGTTGGTCGATGTTTTAGGATCCTGGTGGATGGATACATAAGTGGAAGGAGAGGCCTCTTTTCACTTGGGTGAAGTCCACCAGATGGTTATGGGAGTGTTGTCGGTCATTGTGTTAGGATCCTGGTGGATGGATACACAAGTGAGAGGAGACACCTCTTTCTGTCTGGGTGACCGGACCAGTTGTCTTGTTTTGTGTTTGGAGCACTTGTATTCTGTTAGTGGTGTTTCATAACTGACCTTAAACCTACAGACTTAGGTCATGCTAGTCTTGGGTACACCATCTTCTGACTCTGTATTTGATAAAAACACTCCTTAGTATGCATTGCATAGTCAGTGCCTTCTCCAATGCTGCATCTATAAAAATATAAGTGCCAGGGCCCAAGGGATTCCACTGGAGCCGGCACCACCCACAGCTCCTGCCACTGTTGGTGTGGCAGTATTATCAACTATTAATCACATTAAAACAAGTATTACATTTTCGACTACAGATAGCATTTCAAAGTGCCAGCAAACTCTTTAAAGTAACACTGGTGGAAATGTCAGTGCAGCAGTGCGCATGATATTTAATGGATAAACTTGTGACTTCGGTTTTTGGTCAGTGGACTACAAAGGTCAAGAAGAAAAACAACAGAAATGCGGCTTGTTAAAAATAAATTGACAGAGTATATATGAATCATCAGTTCCAAAATACAAATGGAACAAACTGGAATTTTACCCAAATATAGCTCTCGAAGTCTAGAAAATACCTCTCACATTGCCTTCCAAATTAAGAGAAAGCGTGCACCTCTGTAAATGTCCCACACACTTAGTGCTCCGTTTACACTTAGCAGGGTGAAAGGGGCTCCTTCCTATGACTGTGTGACTAAGTCCTGGGGAAAAACTGAGGCACTCATTCCGAGTACCGTAGAAATTAGTCGATATTTATTATAGCCAAGTAAATACCCACTCTGCAGTATGTGATATTTAATGGATGTGGAAACAGACACATAAACAGAGGACTACAGGTGACAAAAGACAAACCATGCACCGTTGGTTTTCACCATCACCAATTACCTCACATTTTCACCTTTTCTGCCTATTTTGCTCATACAATTTCACTCGTTTTTCCTGCGAACTATGCTTAGGTAAAAACAGAGGTGTGCTTTACTTATCGCTCAAGTGGGAACCCTGAAGCAGGCACAAACCACCATTTATACATGAATCATGAGTTACTCAGAATGTGCATTGAAATAGCTTGATTCTCCATCATGCAAACACCTTAACAGAAATTACAAACTTGAGGGTTGAGGTAAATCAATTTGCAGAACTTAATCCAAAATACAAACAAGAATTATTACTTTTGCTATTTTGTAATTTTAGGACTATAGCAGTCAGAAGCATATCGATTTGTTCGTATTAAATTAGAGTCAGGTCAGTCTCTTTTCAATGGTGTCAATATGTTCAAACCTCCCACATGGGCAATCCTCACCTGAAATAATGCCAAGGAAACCATTACGTAGCGCCTGTTCTCCATCGCAGGACAGCACTTTACACTGCTGCCAGGCCTTGGAGGCTAGTGAGGCTGGCAAGTGAAAATCCACATGGTAAAAACTGATTTAGGCGAAAACATCCTCATGTAATTTACATCTCAAGAAAACAGCTGCCTTCTTAAAAGAGGTGGTGTGCATGAAATAAGTATGATTTCTTCAAGGGGTTGGAGAAAATAAACGTCTTGTAGATCTATTTTTTCTCCAGTGTTCGACTATCACCCAATAATTAGTGAATACCAAAAATGATAGGATAGCAGATTCTGCCTCCTACTCTCGTATTTTGAATACCTCTTAAGATGTTCCTGCAGCTATAAAATCTAAGCCCTACCAATATAAAATCAAATTATTTTAAAATGAGATACGTTTTTGCCTAATATATATGTATATGTAGGTTCCTGGGGTAATAATTCCCATAGTCCGAAATGAGTTATAACATTCAGTGTTTATTTCATGCCAGAAATAGAGACAACCAAAGAACATCTGACACGTGTTTCACCCGATATTTTGATCATGGACCAATGTCCTGTGCGTCTTTCCCATCATCTCCAGCGATATCACTTCTGGAATCCCTGGGTTTTGTCATCAAGAAGAAATCCTTCTTGACTCCTGCCCAATCTAACCAAATTTTGGGATTTGTGGTGGACTCCGTGACAGGCACCCTCAGCCTCCCGTCACGCAAACTGTCCAAGATCAAACACCCGATATGGAGGGTGCTTTCCAAAACCTTCATCTCCCTCCGTCAATTAGCATGGATTATGGGCCTCCTTTCTTCATCAATCCAGGCGATTTTTCTGGGGCCATTACACTACAGTGCTTCGCAGCAATTGAAGCTATCCAATCTGTGACAAGGCCTCAGTTACTCCCAGTCAGTTCTCCTCACAGAAGAGACTATGGAGGAATTGCAGTGTTGAATTGCACACTGGAGGCTTGGAATGGCTGTGCAATCCTCAAGTCCGAACACGATTTGGTCATAAAATCGGATGCCGGTGGTACAGGCTGGGGAGCCCACTATGGGGAATTCACCACAGGAGGAAAATGTTCAGCCGTGGGGCAACGTCTTCATATCAACTGTCCAGAGCTAATGGCGGGATCATTCGCAGTGAAATGCTGGACCAAGAGGAAGGCCCAGTGCTGTGTGCTCCTGAAAATGGACAACGTGTCGGCGGTACGATATCTCAATCATCTGGTGGGCACCAGATCGAAGGCCCTCTCAGACCTAGCTCGCTCCCTCCCTCCGGGCATATTCCCTGGGCAACCAGATTGCCCTCTCAACAGAATACCTTCCAGGCATATCCAAACAGGTGGCAGACTAGCATTCCAGTCATTGGCACGATGCCAGCCTCTGGAAGCTTCAGCCGGGAGTGCTGGGGCACATTGTCAATCGACCTCTTTGTCTCTCGAATGGACCATCAGTTGGAGAGTTATTTCAGTTGGATACCGGACCCCAATGCAGCCGCAACCAATGCATTCCTCCAGGAGTGGAGCAAGAAGCAAGCATATGTGTTTTGCCCATTCGCAAGGATTATGCGACTCTCCACTCAGGTTCGGAGGCAGGCAGCGGACTTAGTGCTGATCACCCTGACATGGCGATCTCAAGGCTGGCTTCCAGTTCTGATGGAACTTTCTTGGGATTATCCAATCCCTCTACTCCAGTTTCAGGATATGCTCAGGGACCCCATGGGGAACAGTTACAACATGGTGCTCTTAGAGTCCCTCCACCTCATGGCATGACGGATTACCGGGAATGTTGGAAAGTCCTGGGCATTTGTAGAACCGCTGCAGCGTTACTCGCCAGAGTATGGGCAGACAGGACTAATAAGAGATACCGGTCTGCTTTGTCAAGATGGCTGGGTTGGTGTCATCAATGGCAGCTGGATCCCGTAGGGGCAGATGTTGTATGTATCTTGAATTTTCTGTCAGATTTAGCTTCCACAGGGTCGTAATACAGATCCATCAATACATTTAGGTATGCAATCTCTACAGGTAATCTATCTGTGAATGGTCGCCAAGTTGGGGAGCATCCTCTGGTTTGCAAGCTCCAGCGTCGAGTGAGAGTGTTGGTTCCTCCGGAACTAAGATATTCCTTGGCCATCAAATAAATACCTATTCCGGAAACAGTTGCCAACGAAACTTGCTATTCTGCTGTACTTGATTTCCTGCAAAAAGAACAATTGATGGACAGAATGGGAACAGTCAAGCCGAACTGCCAGGCCAGGTCCTCCCTGGACTGGAAACAAGCATCCTAGGACCGATTTTGGGCTTTCAGCCCTCATCAGCCAGGATAGCTTAACTCCAGTGGCATGGAGAGTAAGAACAAATGTAAAAAGAGCAATTGATGGACAGAATGCAGAACAATGTCATTAATTCACCCCAGTACAGAGATCTGGGCCTAAATCCATCGTTTTTTGCTCACCATGCCATTCCAGTTTGGAATCAGCCCTATACAAATCAGTCTTGACCCTGCGCCCAATGGGAACAGTCAAGCCCGAACTGCCAGGCCAGGTCCTCCCTGTCACAGAGTCTTTGATGTCAGAGTACTAGACTTAACAGGTAGAGTGGTTTCCCCGGACGTGGTCAACTTTACCATCTCTAGAAGGACCTAATGTAATCCTGGATCAGTGGTGTACCCTTCTTTCCCACAGATTCCTAAACTTTGTGTGGTCCGTACATTGAAGGCATAGGAGTCTGTGACAGAGGAAATTCACCCTCATGGTGAGAATCAGTTGCTTATTGCCCTTAACAGACCACATAGGGTGGTGCCTTCCCCTATCTTTGCCAAATGGGTTTGGTGGACCATGCAAGTAGAGGTAATCAACGTTCCCCCAAATTCGGGGCACACTTTTGTGAGAGGGGCTATGGCTTCTAAAACGTTCTCCCTTGGTACCCGTTTAGAGGACATCCTTAAAGCTGCAAATTGGTCCTCAGACTCTACTTTTAAGAAGTTCTACTTCAAACCGGTCATGCATCTGGCATCCCTGGTAGCGGAGAAGCTTTGAACTACGCAATAATCAAAATAGAATGGACACTGGTATCTATAAAACCATTGGTTTATATTCGAAAACCCTCATAGGCTTCCTGATTTTAACATTGCGGTATATCTTATTTCCGCCCCATCAGGAGTCGTGGCGTATTCATAGGGTAGTCGATTAACGTGCTGGGTGCCTGCCTCACCCGAGGCTACCTCCGGTACAAATAGAAGTGTCCAGAAATAATGAAAAAGGAGGTAAAAGAAGTGTCTCACCCTAGAGTTTATTTATTAGAAAAAGGGGGTCTAGGCACTATCAATAAAAATGAATTACGATATGATGGTAATCGTGTTACTGGATTACCGCATGTCTTGAAGAATGTGTCAACATGTTTCAGCTCACTCAGCCCAGCCGGGTCTATGGAGCTTTCGTCAGGACAAAAGGAAAAAACACATATAGAAAAAGGTAGAATATCTCACACAACTTGTGTAGTATTGGGTGATAAGTCTGGTCAACTTATACTCAAAATTCCGATGCTGTGGAAACAAAAGCCAACAGGAACCATTATATAAGTGGCTACAAACATGAGGTGAGCAAGCAGACATGTGAAAATTACACGTGGAGCACGAAAATACTCCTCATTAGGAGCGTACGCCACGCCAGTGGCATTATTACCGTATCGAGGAAGGCAAGGATTAAAAAACAAGGATTAAAACAGGGTCTAAGTGAGGAAGTACTGTCAAGATTAAAACGTGTGCGTAGTCGCTTTTATAAGGGACCTGCTATAGTGAAAAGTCCACGTTCTAGTAGATATTGAAGCACTCAAAGTGAACGAAGTTATAAGCCCTTAATCTAATGGTAGGTTGGATAGTAACCTGTATACATAACACTTCAGAAGTTGCAATATAATTACCTATTTTTAGCTCGATGATAGCTTCAACAGGGGTCGGAGAGTCGCTTGTGGTCTTTGCTGTTATGATACAAACGGGCCCGCTGTGTTAGTAAAAAAGTTGTGCAACTTACCAATTAGTAGAGATCAGGTCTTGCTGCCATTCTTACCCACGAGGTTCGGCGCTGTGTCCCCTGTGCTGACTCTGCCCCTGGATATGGGCGTGTCTCTTCTAACCCGTCTTTTAAACGGGGCCTAGACACCAAAAACGGACTACTTACAAGCAAGGGACTCCATGTAAGATGGTTGCCCCCCGATACATGGACGAGTGTTATTTAATAAGTAGAGAATAAATACAAGATAAGCTCGTAGTTAACATGTATGGTGCCCATAGCATTTAAGGAACTTAAAATAAAGATTACAAGTGTAATGTTATTGGTTCAACAGCCTAGGTAACTGGATGGCAGAGGTGTTATATCCACAACGTTAGAAGTGTATGTACCAAGGGCAATTACGTCAAAAATGAGGCGAGTGCGATTATACAGGTCCCCCTCCAAGCATAGCTGGTTAGCAGGAGACATTGGAATGACCGGAAAGGAACATTATGTGTCATAATGACAGGGACTCATAGTTAGTGTACACTTGACTCAATAGAACTGGTGCCACGGGATGTTATCGTTCATCCCCAATGTGTCTGTTCTAAGGCGGTCCACCCACCTTTGTTCCTTTTCAAATAGGACCTGCTCAGCATTGTTGTTTTTGTCTTGTAGCATTTCAAGAACCGTCCATCTCAAGTCGTCACATGTGTGTCCTGCTTCCACGAAATGTGTACACAGTTTGGTGGTATTTTTCTTGAGTCTTACATTGCTCCTGTGTTCTCCTATGCGATTTTGATTTTACGACAAGTCATTCCTACGTATTGTCGTTGACAGGGGCAGGTCACCAAGTAAATTACATGGGTAGAGTTGCAGTTTGTATGTTGTTTCTGGGTCCACACTAAGGTGTCTGTCAATTGTAAGGTCTTAGTGGTGTTGGTGAATTTGCATACTCCACAGGTGCCACATGGATAATGGCCTGTAATTGGGGCCATAGTCACATCTCTAACTGTTGACTTCACTGGTTTCCTTTTCGGCCTGGTATGTACAAGGACATCTTTGATGTTTTTGGTTCTTCTGTTAGCAAATCTTGGCTTGGGCCAGTTGAATTTGCCTGACGTGACTATCTGCCAATTCTTTCTTATCAGCTTTTGGACATCATAGGTCGCAGGACAGTAGGTAGTGACACATGTGACTAGATCCTTAATAGGTTCTTTATAATTATTTTGTAGGAGACATTCGCGGGGCTGGTGTTTTGCCCGTTTTTTACACCTAGAGATTACGGCTGAAGTGTAATCTCTAGATTGTAGCTTTTGACTGAGCTCCTGTGCCTGTTTTCTGTAGTCACTCTCTTTACTGCAGTTACGTTTGTGTCTCAAAAACTGACTGTAAGGGAGATTATCCCGCAGGGGTCGTGGGTGGAAACTATGATAAGAGAGTAGACTGTTCTTGGCTGTGGGTTTGGTGAAAGTTTTGGTCTCCAATTTCCCATTTTCACAAAAAATCGTTAGATCCAAGAAGTCTATGTGATGGTTGCTCGAAGTGTAGGTGAATTTCAACCACCTATCTCTCCCATTTAGCCATTCCGTGAAGGTGGTGAGATCTAGTTTGATATCCCAGATTAGTAAAATGTCATCAATGTAACGTTTCCAGTGTGTTATACTAGAAACGTAGGGATTGGTATTGTTGAGGACAAATTCTTGTTCAAACTGGCTCACGTAGAGTCCCGCTACTGAAGGCGCAAAGGCACTGCCCATGGAAGTACCATGGCATTGCAAGAAGAGTTGGCCGTTGTATTCAAAGTAGTTCTCTTTTAGGGCTAATCGGCAACACTCAAGAATAAAATGTCGTGGAGTCTTGTGTGTCCAGTCTTGCATGTAGAGAAGGTCTTCCAACATCTTTAAAGTGTCTTCTTGGGGTAGGCTGGTGTAGAGGGACTCAACGTCCAGTCCCACCAATAGCATCGTATTGGGATTGAATTCACGATCCGCAATCTGGATCAGGAGATCTCTAGTGTCTTTCAAATAGGTTGGAGTGCTCTGTACTAATGGTTTCAGATACTCATCAGCAAATTTGGATAGTGGCTCTAATAATGATCCAATGCCCGAAACTATCGGGCGACCCGGAGGGTGGGACTTGTTTTTATGAGTTTTTGGCAATGAGTAGAAAAAAGGTACCTTAGGTCCTTTTGGTGTCAAAAAATCGGCCTCTTTCTTGGAGATCCAACCATTGACCTCCGCTTCGTGTGTCATGATTGCGATGGTGTTGGTTAACCTTTCGGTGGGGTCATTGTCCAGTTTTTTATAGAAGGTTAACTACCCCACCGCCCGAATGTACCCCCCCTTTTAAAGTTTCAAGAGGCATCCGCCAGGGATGTGTACTGGCTCCCCTTTTATTTTCCCTTTTCATCAACCAAATTGACTCTATTTTGTGCCAGACCCCTGCAGATGCACCATTGATAGGAGGGAAGTCGTCCCTTTATTATTGTATGCGGACGACGCGGTGCTACTATCCCGCACACAGATTGGTCTGCAGCGCCTTATTGAAACTACTTGTAAATAAAACCAAAACCTTTGTTATGTCCTGTGGGATGAAAACCAAGAAAGCAAATTCTTGTTTCTTTATGGAAAAGGTTAAAGTGTCACAGGTTAAATCCTTTTGCTATTTAGGAATTACTTATGCAAACAATGGTACATGGCAATCCGAGTTTGATAATATCAGTCTTAAAATGATGAGGTGCACCAACAGTATCTTTAGATTCTCATCCAAACTAGGGGTGAGAAGTATTAGAGATATGTTGAATATTTACAATGTAAAATGTGTGACCTCAGCGCTGTATGGTGCGGGGGTGTGGGGTCACTGCGTTGGCCCATCTGTGCAAAGAGACGAAAACAAGTTCATTAGAAAACTGCTATGTGTCCCACCCTCAGCATCAGTAGAACTGATCCACAAAGAAGTTGGTATCGAACTCATATCGGACTTAGCAGCCTTACGCCCTCTGATGTTATGGCGTTCGATCTGGGCCAAGACTGAAACACTATTTACCCAGGAGATCATCCTTGACTGCCTTAGGCTGAACCATTCCTCATGTATCACATGGCTTAAATATATACAATGCTGGTTCCATCTTCTTTTTCAGCTCGATATATTTCTTGACCCCAAATCTGTTGTTTCTATCCCCAAAAATGTCATAAAACAAAGGTTTTTAAATTATAAAAAGGAGTACCGTGAAAGGGTGTCTGGAACGACACAATCTGTGATGCTTTATCGGGATTGCAACCTAATTACGGGTTTCCAACCCTACCCTCTGGTGTTACCCGTAATTCTCACCGGTTTGTTTTAACACGCTTAAGGTTGGGAATCGTACACCACCTTGTTGCATTTCCCGTCATGAAAGCCAGATCTGATACCGTATGCCCCTGTGATAACATCTCACGTCAGAGCTGTTGTCACTTTTTACTGTTTTGTAATTTTTACCATTTCCTCAGGGTACCATATTTAAAGCCCATCTTTTTAAAAAATAATGTTCGCTCTACGAAGACTGCCCTACAGCTACTATATTCTTTGAAGGATCTGGACATTTGCTTTTTTGTAGCATCATATATACTAAAATGTACAGCTGCCAGGAAGGCCATAATTATCTGATACATCTAATTGAGCCATGATCTAACTTCGGATCCCTGTCTGTATATTTGCATATTTGTATATTTGTATATTTGTCCATACAGCTGTATGATTTCCAAATGAATTCAGTTTTCATCGAGCGACAAATAGTTTTGTATTATCATTAAAATGTACAGCTGCCAGGAAGGCCATAGTCATATGATATATCTGATTGAGCCATGTCTCAATTTTGGACTCCTGTCTGTATATTTGTATATTTGTTTATATAGTAGTATGTTTTAAATGAATCTAGCTTTTATCGAGCAACTTGACCTTATTGTATTTTTAGGAAATGTTTGTTATATATAAATCTGCTGCTTGTATGATTTGTCTCACAAATCGAATAAAAGCTTATGAACTGAACTGAGTGGTGGAATCATTGAAAAATGCTTTGAGTTTCAGAGTCCTGCAAAATTCGGAAACTTCACATTTCAATTTGAAACGATCTAAGGGTGGAGTGGGTACAAAGCCGAGACCTTTATTAAGGACGATCAACTGGTCATCCGACAGAATGGTTTTCGTCAGGTTCACTACTAGTGAGTCTTTTTGCAGGACTCTGAAACTCAAAGCATTTTTCAATGATTCCACCACTCAACTTGCAGAGGGTGACACTACCCTGAGAAGGAAATCTAAGTTCTGTCCACCTACCACTGCAGTACCTATCGAAATTCAAACTTTTGAACAGGCAGTTATGAAAGGGATTGACAAACTAGACAATAGGAAGAAGACCTATCAAAATCTGAGCAATAAAGAAAAACAAGCTCTGGCTGAACTGAGGGACAATGACAATATAGTCATTAAACCAGCGGACAAGGGCGGTGGGGTAGTTATCCTTACCAAAGAAGGATACAATCAACAATGTCTGGCCCTATTGTCAAATGAGACCTTCTATAAAAAACTGGACAATGACCCCACCGAAAGGTTAACCAACACCATCGCAATCATGACACACGAAGCGGAGGTCAATTGTTGGATCTCCAAGAAAGAGGTCGATTTTTTGACACCAAAAGGACCTAAGGTACCTTTTTTCTACTCATTGCCAAAAACTCATAAAAACAAGTCCCCCCCTCCGGGACGCCCGATAGTTTCGGGCATTGGATCATTATTAGAGCCACTATCCAAATTTGCTGATGAGTATCTGAAACCATTAGTACAGAGCACTCCAACCTATTTGAAAGACACTAGAGATCTCCTGATCCAGATTGCGGATCGTGAATTCAATCCCAATACGATGCTATTGGTGGGACTGGACGTTGAGTCCCTCTACACCAGCCTACCTCAAGAAGACACTTTAAAGATGTTGGAAGACCTTCTCTACATGCAAGACTGGACACACAAGACTCCACGACATTTTATTCTTGAGTGTTGCCGATTAGCCCTAAAAGAGAACTACTTTGAATACAACGGCCAACTCTTCTTGCAATGCCATGGTACTTCCATGGGCAGTGCCTTTGCGCCTTCAGTAGCGGGACTCTACGTGAGCCAGTTTGAACAAGAATTTGTCCTCAACAATACCAATCCCTACGTTTCTAGTATAACACACTGGAAACGTTACATTGATGACATTTTACTAATCTGGGATATCAAACTAGATCTCACCACCTTCATGGAATGGCTAAATGGGAGAGATAGGTGGTTGAAATTCACCTACACTTCGAGCAACCATCACATAGACTTCTTGGATCTAACGATTTTTTGTGAAAATGGGAAATTGGAGACCAAAACCTTCACCAAACCCACAGCCAAGAACAGTCTACTCTCTTATCATAGTTTCCACCCACGACCCCTGCGGGATAATCTCCCTTACAGTCAGTTTTTGAGACACAAACGTAACTGCAGTAAAGAGAGTGACTACAGAAAACAGGCACAGGAGCTCAGTCAAAAGCTACAATCTAGAGATTACACTTCAGCCGTAATCTCTAGGTGTAAAAAACGGGCAAAACACCAGCCCCGCGAATGTCTCCTACAAAATAGTTATAAAGAACCTATTAAGGATCTAGTCACATGTGTCACTACCTACTGTCCTGCGACCTATGATGTCCAAAAGCTGATAAGAAAGAATTGGCAGATAGTCACGTCAGGCATATTCAACTGGCCCAAGCCAAGATTTGCTAACAGAAGAACCAAAAACATCAAAGATGTCCTTGTACATACCAGGCCGAAAAGGAAACCAGTGAAGTCAACAGTTAGAGATGTGACTATGGCCCCAATTACAGGCCATTATCCATGTGGCACCTGTGGAGTATGCAAATTCACCAACACCACTAAGACCTTACAATTGACAGACACCTTAGTGTGGACCCAGAAACAACATACAAACTGCAACTCTACCCATGTAATTTACTTGGTGACCTGCCCCTGTCAACGACAATATGTAGGAATGACTTGTCGTAAAATCAAAATCCGCATAGGAGAACACAGGAGCAATGTAAGACTCAAGAAAAATTACCACCAAACTGTGTACACATTTCGTGGAAGCAGGACACACATGTGACGACTTGAGATGGACGGTTCTTGAAATGCTACAAGACAAAAACAACAATGCTGAGCAGGTCCTATTTGAAAAGGAACAAAGGTGGGTGGACCGCCTTAGAACAGACACATTGGGGATGAACGATAACATCCCGTGGCACCAGTTCTATTGAGTCAAGTGTACACTAACTATGAGTCCCTGTCATTATGACACATAATGTTCCTTTCCGGTCATACCAATGTCTCCTGCTAACCAGCTATGCTTGGAAGGGGACCTGTATAATCGCACTCACCTCATTTTTGACGTAATTGCCATTGGTACATACACTCCTAACGTTGTGGATATAACACCTCTGCCATCCAGTTACCTAGGCTGTTAAGACCAATAACATTACACTTGTAATCTTTATTTTAAGTTCCTTAAATGCTATGGGCACCATACATGTTAACTACGACCTTATCTTGTATTTATTCTCTACTTATTAAATAACACTCGTCCATGTATCGGGAGGCAACCATCTTACATGGAGTCCCTTGCCTGTAAGTAGTCCGTTTTTGATGTCTAGGCCCCGTTTAAAAGACGGGTTAGAAGAGACACGCCCATAGCCAGGGGCAGAGTCAGCACAGGGGACACAGCGCCGAACCTCGTGGGTAAGAATGGCAGCAAGACCTGATCTCTACTAATTGGTAAGCTACACAACTTTTTTACTAACACAGCGGGCCCGTTTGTATCATAACAGCAAAGACCACAAGCGACTCTCCGACCCCTGTTGAAGCTATCATCGAGCTAAAAATAGGTAATTATATTGCAACTTCTGAAGTGTTATGTATACAGGTTACTATCCAACCTACCATTAGATTAAGGGCTTATAACTTCGTTCACTTTGAGTGCTTCAATATCTACTAGAACGTGGACTTTTCACTATAGCAGGTCCCTTATAAAAGCGACTACGCACACGTTTTAATCTTGACAGTACTTCCTCACTTAGACCCTGTTTTTAATCCTTGTTTTTTAATCCTTGCCTTCCTCGATACGGTAATAATGCCACTGGCGTGGCGTACGCTCCTAATGAGGAGTATTTTCGTGCTCCACATGTAATTTTCACATGTCTGCTTGCTCACCTCATGTTTGTAGCCACTTATATAATGGTTACTGTTGGCTTTTGTTTCCAATGCATCGGAATTTTGAGTATAAGTTGACCAGACTTATCACCCAATACTACACAAGTTGTGTGAGATATTCTACCTTTTTCTATATGTGTTTTTTCCTTTTGTCCTGACGAAAGCTCCATAGACCCGGCTGGGCTGAGTGAGCTGAAACATGTTGACACATTCTTCAAGACATGCGGTAATCCAGTAACACGATTACCATCATATCGTAATTCATTTTTATTGATAGTGCCTAGACCCCCTTTTTCTAATAAATAAACTCTAGGGTGAGACACTTCTTTTACCTCCTTTTTCATTATTTCTGGACACTTCTATTTGTACCGGAGGTAGCCTCGGGTGAGGCAGGCACCCAGCACGTTAATCGACTACCCTATGAATACGCCACGACTCCTGATGGGGCAGAAATAAGATATACCGCAACGATAAAATCAGGAAGCCTATGAGGGTTTTCGAATATAAACCAATGGTTTTATAGATACCAGTGTCCATTCTATTTTGATTGTTGCGTATCTGTCCAGGGGAACTGAATGGACCTCCAATCCTCTTCCCTCCACCTTGATATAAAGAAGCTTTGAACTAGCCTAATTCTCGCCTCCATTCCTGACATAGAATGAAAAATGTCCTAGCTAACATAACAGAAAGTTTCAATTCTATTAGGACTCGGAGGCCAGGATTAGCCCGCCCTTTGGTGTATGCCGCAGATTCCCACCCAGTACAGGTGGTATTTTACTTTGATATTATGGATGTGTGGCTATATGGTGATTCTTTGATACATATTCTTTGCCATTGGTTGCCTTTCCTTGATATACATGTATCTCTGGGTCTTGACACTGTATTACATTAGTTTTACGTTTATGGGTCTGTCAAAAGTGGTTCTGATGTCAATGTTTAAATTCTTCTTAGGATCCAACAACACCAAAGAAAACTAATCTGAAGAGCAATATGAGATGTTCGCAGAAAGAAAGAGAAATACAGAGAGTCTACAGGAACAATTAAAGGAGAGACGCGATTCTGGTTGGACAGTTACTGTTTGTTCCTTTCCCAATGTCTGATGGGAATGTAGTTTGTAAATGTTGCATATATTTCTAAAGGATGCTGTGAGAAATAAAGCGAAAAAGATAAAGCCTAATCCTCCACGCAGAGTCCTTAATAGAATTGAAAAACCTTCCGTTATGATAGCTAGTGCATTTTTCATTCCAGATAACAATGTTTCCTCTCACCATGAACCACACACTATTCCACAAAAGAAATTCGGCCTAAGATCGGAATTCTTCGGAATCTCATAGTTCGAAATATGGTCAACCAGCTGGGGAACTCTTCTTCATGGCCAGTGACATCAGCCTTAAGTTTTCTCAAACATTGTATTTCTTGTCCACAATCCTCGCATGCATTTAAACTGTAGAGACATCCAAGGGTAAGCATTCCAGAGAAAGTCCTCAATCACGTAATCAGTGCAGATGCTGTATTTTGTGGCTTTTTTAGAATCTTGTTTTTTCCCGACGAGATACGTAGAGCAAGCATGTTTGCAATTCCCACTTGCTTTCCTCGGTCTACACTCTGAACTCCAATAGCATACCACAGACATCGTATTCACCACTTTTAACACCATTCATGCATCCTTTTTGAGGTCTAGCCTAGAGCAGCGCATGCGCTGCTTGCTCGACTTTTAGTAAAGGGTAAAAAAAAAGTGCTACCTAACAGAGTTTTGCTGAACTGAAGCTTGAGTGCACGTGCGCGTGCGCAGCCGCCATCTGTCTCCTCCGTCCCGGGTCATTAAAGTTGCTTTCCCCTCCGTCCGATCACTTTAACTTTCACGGCTTGGCTTATTTTTTTTCCTCATCCGTCACGGGTCATTAAGTTGCTTTCCCCTCTGCCTCCGTCCGATCACTTTGACTTTCGTGGCTTGGCTTGTTTTTTAGGTCTGCCTATCTTTGGAACCACGCTGAACCTGTGCAGGGCGTGCAGCAGGTTGGCAGTGCAAACACAATGCCCATGATGAATAATCAATCGACAATGCCACCGTCTCTCATCTAGCAGTGAGCACCCCCCACGCATTGCGCCCGTTCTCCTGTTTGCGGACGCACCATCATACGTAGGCTCCGGATCAGTTTTTGCTCACTCGCCATCACTGTGTCATATGTGAACAAATAGTGAAAGGGCGATTGAGAATAGGGAGGCCACACATGTGTATACTGCCTTGTTTTTTCCCCCATCTGTCTGTTGCTCCACCCTAGTCTTTGTTCTTCTTGCTGTAAGAACTCTTATTTCTATCAGTTTTACTCTTCTACAGTGATTTTTTTGAAGACACAAACGGAAATATACAGCCCGATGCCAACGCACCAAAGCACCCAATTAAAGTAACCTGTTAAAGCTCTCAAAAGGAGTACTGTTAACGTGCAATTAACACGAGAGGATAGTCAACACGGTTATACTTAAGATTTACAAAAATAAATGCTTAGCGTTTATATAAAAGATCAAACCCTTTGGGTTTTCCAGTGCGTTGTCGCTTTCGATACAGTACATTGTTATCCTCTAGCGAATTGACCCTCCTGTATGGGAGGGTTGAATGTAGAAGACACCTGAATGTATGGTGTTATTGTTGTTTTCTCCCAACCATTTTTTTTAAAAACCTTTAGCTGCTGATGTACGTGGACCCCACCTCATCCCGCCCCAGAGGCTTCATAGACAAAGTTTGCATGATTGATTGTTTGTTAAAGTGCTTTCTCTGGAAGCAGTTGTAGTGCAGATGTAGCTGTCCCGCTACTTCCTGCCCGGCGAGGGGTGGTATTTTTTTTTTAGCTCTCCACGGTGCGAACAACTGGCTTTAGGAGGGGAAGGGGCTCGGGGCGTTCACGCGGACCCTTTAATATGGAAATTGTGATTACACTTTCCTGTGGTGAGTGGTGCAAGATAAAGTGATCAATGTGGACATGATGATCAGCAACCAAACAAGGCAGCCTGGTGTTTACTTATTTCTTTGATCATCCTTATTAAATATAAAAGGGTGTCCGAGATGCCCTCACCCGTTGTTCTTACCTCGCTTCTTTGAAACAGCCCTGTGTTGAGGCATGTTTTTTGTTGATGTGGGGTGGAGAGGAATTGGGACGGAGAGGCGGGAATAATGCACACAGCCCCTTGTCTTCTAGTCTGGAGAAGTTGTAAATAAGGGGTTATTTCCCCCCATTAATGTGCGGTATGTATATTGTAAGTTAATAGGTGCAGGGCTGAACTAGGACAGAAAATTGGCCCACCGTACCAAAATAAAGTAGCCCCAATTAGCGAATTAGTTAGATTAAAAAAAGTGCCACCAATTTGCAAATAAGGCAGTTTTGAACTTGTAACAACACTTTATATAAGCATATGCATATATGGGAGACTGCTTGCATTTGTGCTTGCTACAGGTAATGTGGTAATTTGATGGAAACCAACAGTTAAAACCGGCATCCCACCATACCATAAAACAGGCCACAAACCTCCCAACAAGCATTGGCATAGCCAATAGGTCTCGCTTTTGGGACCTTATAAGTGTTTAGCCATGCAACAGTTGGTGTTGTTGCACTAAGGATATTGTGCTGCATACCTAAATACTTATAAGGTCCCAAAAGCGAGACCTATTAGCTATGCCAATGCTTGTCATTGGCATGGCACAGAATCAACATGTATATGGTGTTTACTACTGCGAATACACTAACTGAAGATTTAGTGTTAGTTAAGGGGCTCAGACTCGAGTTCCAAAGAGAGCAGGCCTCAACACCTAGTACTGTTGTTACTTTAAATTGGGAAAGTTGCTTTCCTGAGCACGTAGTGGCTAATGTGATACGGATAACTTTGGCAAAGGAAAGTGGGAATTTCAACCAAGTGCTGCACTCTGGTGGCTGTACACATGCATAATGCAAGTTGCCATGCCCACCCCTATCCATACGACAAGCAATTGCATTGCTTCAAGAATCAAGCAATCTCTTTATATTGTTGGCACTTTTATTAAAAACAAGCACATTGTGACTGGTTTGGGCCCGGAAAATATATTTTGTACAAGCTTATTTTCAGACAAGAACAACAGTGATCTGACCACTGAAATGGGAGGACTGACAAACAAACTAGATTAGCTTCTATGAATTTTCTGGTCATCGTCCAACTAAGCACAAAATAGTTAGCAATGATTATCTGGAAACGTTTCCTCTCTCTTTGAGACCTGAAATAAAGTTACTAAAATTGGCAAGAGGTCGGACAACACATGTTATCTTCTCAGCATACGGCCTGGATTCCTCCAGATAAGCTCTGCAACTGGTGTGCCTGACAGCCAATTCTCACCTTCAGCCTGTAAATCTCACACATCTCATACATCGAAATAAGACAGGGATGCATCGTTTAGGCTTCAACTTATAAAGTCTTTCAACTATGACATCAGGCACCACAACAACTGCAAAAATAAATACAATTTATACTACATTAGCAACCCCAAATTTTCTATGTAATATAAAGAAGCCATATCCATACGTCCTTGTTTCATGATGCGATAATCAATACTAACTTGAAACTAGCAGACTCGTATCTTTAACCTTTATCTTTAAATGTTAACTAAGTTGCAGGGTCAATACAGAACGCAAATCCTGTTTTACTTTCAAACAGAGTTAAAGATTTGAGGGTGCTATTTTGAACTTTTCCTTTGATTCACAAACCATTATGTTGAAATGAATATCCTACAACCAAAGGTAGTGACGCATCATGTTGAGCCATGGCACAAAGTGAACAGAAAATATGTCTCCTGGAACAATGTGTTAATTCACTTTTTCACTTCAGTCAGGTCGTGCTCAATGTACTTAGACAACCTAATAGCATTTTTTATATTCAGTGGTAATAAGTAAAAACGTAAAATTCGTCCCAAATGTGCCTTTTGATTTTCACATGAACCAGGTGGTCTCTCTTTTGACCTTCACTCACGACCCTTCACTGCAAGACACTCCTTATACCAAAGATGCTGAAGAGGTGCTTCCCTACTATTCAAGACCGAATCAAATAAAAAAGGAAAATAAGTAAACTACCTATTGCCTTAGAGGCCTGCCTTGGTGCCAAGGAATATAAAGATGTATTACAGCGTGCATGGAATTCTGTCATAATAAAGCCATCAGACGTTTGCAAGAAAGACAAAATATATACTTCGACTAACACTAATCGGTGAGGCAGCTACAGGTGGAATTCCTGAAGCTGTATTGCCACCTCGGAACAGGATAGATGAAATTCCAACTTGAACGATAACAGAATTTCTGTGCAACAGTGAAGGGAAGGTCATCCTTATGGAACAGGAAGCCTCACACACATACCTGTGTCATGCTTCATTATCTGCAACCTCTACCCACCCTGGTTGGACAGTGCCACTAGGGCAGACTCGACCTCCAGTTGGACTCTGAGCAGGAGGGAGTTCTTGGATAAAAAAAACTACTGGATAAGAATGTGATCCAGATTCTTGAATTAAAAATACCTTACAGTTCCCCGGCAGATAGCCTTTATTAAATGGGGACCGCATGTAAGGTTAAAAACAAGTGGGATGGTTAGTGACACACGATCACCTGTACCATCTCAATGGCTGGGCCAACATATTTCTATACTCATTAGATAGCCGTAACGGGTCTGGGGCATTCCTCAGGGCCAAGGATCCCTAAATATCTCCTAACGGCCACTTTGCCTAAGTATTGCGAACTGAAGGAAAAAAACCCTGCCTGGAAAGAGCCAGTCTTCAACAGCCAGTGGTAAATTGGGATCCCTGATCTCTGCAGATGAGTTGCAACCATCGCAATCACCTTTATGACCACTCAAGGGGCACTGGTGAGCCCAAAAGGAAGCGCGTCAAACTGAAAGTGCTTGTGACCCAGTTTGAACCGCAGGTAACATGGCAGGCATGACAGGAATTTGGAAGTATGCGTCCTGCTACCATCCAGTTTCCCGGGTCCAGGGCAGAAAAGACTTTAGCGAGTTTGAACATTTTGAACTTCTCCTTCCTAAGTAACAAATTGAGAGGGTGCAGGTCTAGGTTACGATGAAGGCTTCTATCCTACCTGGGCACAAAAAAGTTGCAGGAATAACAACCACAACTTACTTCTGGCATAGTCACTCTCTCGGGCTCCCTGAGCCAAGAGAATTATTACTTCCTGGCAGAGCAAGAAGAGATGGTCCTTCGTCATCCTGTCGCATGAGGGTGGCATGGGTAGAGTAGTCACGTAGGGGAGAGAGTAGCCCCTTAGGACATTCTGAAGAACCCAGTGGTCCGTTATAGATCTCCAGTGGGGCAGGTCATGGGGTATCTTGCCTGCCACTGGGAGCCTGTGACGGGAAGGGAGCAAACTAAAGGGGTTTGAAGGCTGCGTCTGGTGGTGGACTGACCTGACCTCTGGTTGCCCTACCCATGGGGTTTGTGGGTACCGTGTCCATGGCCACTGAAAGCGATCGCTTTTGCGATCACTATTGTAAACAAACATTTGCAATGCAATAGGTTTCGCATTTGCGAGAGTTTGAGCTATTGGCATTGTAAATGACAATGTTTTTTTAATGTTTTGGTTTTAAAAACAAATATAAGGCATTGTCACTTACAATGCCAATAGCTTAAACTCCCAAAAATGCGAGACCTATTGCATTGCAAATGCTTGTTTTGTATGTAGTTGTTTTGGTCTTAATTATGCACTCAGAAACTGAGCTGAAATGTTCCTATGTCCTGGGGCCAGCAAAGAAATAACAAAGGCACAGAAAGATACATTGTGAATTTTCTTCAACCTGTAGGAGGTCAGGGGTGCATTAAAACTTCTTAGGATCAGACTCTGCAGGCCAATCAAAAGTCACGGTTTAAGTGGCAGCTTAATTAAATTAGGATGCTGTATAAAAAATGTTTTTTAAAGCAAACCCCAGTCCTTGACTAACTAGATGGGGTGAAAATCAAATTCATTTCAACAATGGAATAACTTTAATAAGTTATGAACGCAGTTAAAAACAAGCATTTGCAATGCAATAGGTCTCGCATTTATGCGAGTTTGAGCTATTGACATTGCAAATGACTTTGCCTTTTATTTATGTTTTAAAAACGAAAACAAAAATAAAAGGCATAGTCAGTTGCTTACCACTACTTCATCACTACCCCTACATGGCTCCAATCACTCCCCGAATGGTACCTTGTTTACTAATGAAACAATCACCCACCCTACTGCTGCCCCTATACTGCTGCTACTGCTTCCACTGCTGCTATTTCTGCTGCTGCCCGTATAGCTTCACCGACGACTGACTCTACTGTGACCACTATAGCTTCCTCTACTGTGCCCCTACAGCGTTTCCACCTACTGCCTCACGACTGCCTCTACTGCTGCACCTTCTGCTTCCTCTACTTCTACCCCTACACCTGCCCCACCACTGCCTCTACTGCGCCCCCCTACACCTGCCCTACTGCTTCTTCTACTACTGCCCCTACAGTTGCCTCTAGTGCTGTCCCTACAGCTTCCCCTACTACTGCCGCCTCTGTCATGGATTAAGTGATGCGAAGTCTGCGATCAAGTGGCAGTGAGCGACCCTTGTTCTTGCCAAACGTAGCACCCTGCAGTGACGGGGGGGGGGAGGGGAGGGGGCACAATGCCCAAATGAAGGAAGACAAGAGAACGGATAAAAAAATAAAGAACCAATCTGCTAACATATGTGCGAAAGGGCGAGTGACAACTGGAGTAAAAATCCATGAATGCACGAACGAAGGGAAAACGTTAGACTCAATGAAAGAAAAAACGGAAAAATAAGAGCACGAGCGAAAGAAAGAAAACTGTAGATTAAATAAATAAATAAAGAGGAGAACAAACCAACGCTCAAAAGATTACCTAAATAGCTAACACACATAAAATACATTCTGGACAAACAAAATACACAATCAATGAATGGACGACGGAAATGCAAAGGAATAAAACTATTGAACAAACAAATTACAAAGCCAACTGCTTATAAAGAAATGAACTAACTGAAAAATAATGGATGACTGAGCAAAGTAGCATCTTCTGAACGAATATATGAAAACGAATGGCTTGTTAATCTATAACATATTACAAGTATTAAGACGTTCACTGGACCTGCAAGGCGAAAACAAATAAAAAAAAGCCTGAATGACTTCACACAGAAACAAATAATGGAGTGAACGAACAAAAGAATGCGATTAAAAAAATAAACCAACACACAAAGCTGACCGGGGCGCCTCTGGGCGTTGCTAAAAATGTCTTACAGAGCAGGTGCAGTTTGTTGGAGTTCTTCTACTTTCCAAGACATTGACTTTATTCCAAGAGGTCCATCTGTCAGTCATCGGCCTCAACCTGGAAACAGATTACACTGGGAAAAAAAACCTTGGGTGGCAGTAGGCACAAAACCAACCAATAGTAAGCCTGGTGCCACATTAGCGGCAGGGTACCCATATCCGCCACTGTCGAGAGAGCCTGGCCTGTCTGATATCATCTAGCGCTCCTCTCGTACCCGGCGTCGTTTTGGCGCTATACAACCAAGTGACCGGGGGAACATGCGATTGTTCTTTTTCAAGCTTGCGCGAACTGACCCTGTGGCAGCCATTTCACGCTTGTCTAATGCCCCGGCCAGCCCGAGCTCACAAATATAATGCCAAAGTGGCAGTTTGGCAATATCGAAAATCCGAATCAAGAGGACACCCAGGGCAGCTCTAGGGCAGTCTTAATGATAAATAGCGCCACGGCGCACCCCATTGAATGAATTGTCTCTTTGCAATTAAAAAATCGGCGATAAAGCGATTTTTTACGGTCGGGTTAAAGGAGGGGTCTGTCCTGTAGGACTTCAAACCCATTATTAGTTACACAGCCGCATTGCAGCAGCTGGCGCGTTAGCCTTTTGAGATGTATTTCTGCATTGGAACCAATGACCCGCATCCCCACACACATCGCAGCAGCAGGCATATTGACCTTTAAGCTATCTTTAAATGTCAAGGCACCTGTGGCCTTAAGGAGGCGGGATAACCCATGTGCCTTGTTAGGCTCCAGGCACTACAGGTAGTGAGCGTTTACCATCCACCTGAAGGGTGCATGCTTTTAGCCGGAATGGCATACGTATTCTCAGCAGTACACAAATATTTACCGTCCTGAAGAAGTAAACTTAAACATGCTACCCCCACATACACACGGATTGAAATGTAAGCCATGTGACGGTGAGCTATGGCCAACCGCCCCCACACAGAACCTAACATAGTCCATGCAGAACCATGGCCGAGCCGGCTTCTCGCTGACCAATATGTGTGCACATAAACAGGGTGAGGCTGACCACTAGCCTTGTGACCGCAACCAGCCAGGCCGAACAGAAAGCTCAACGAGAAGGGGGCCGGATTCGAGTTGTGGGTGAGCCGGTCGAGGGTTGCGGATGCGTAGATGGCGAGGCGCGGGAGCACAGGGTGTGGCCTGGCAGATCCAAGAGAGGGGTGGGGGGGCTCCCCTGGGTGATACAGGCCGGGGGCTGGAAGAGATGGGCGGCTGCTGCGCAGCATTTCTAGCTATAGGACGACCTGGCCGATGAGAGGGTCAGCAGGGGGGATTCCACGGACGCCCAGCTCGTTGAGAGGGCTGGCGTGTTAGATGTTGCACGTTACTCTACTAGATGCGCGGCAATTGTTTATTTATTTATGCGTGTTTGTGTGTCGCAGACTTTGCCCAAAGGCGGCAGAGCGCTTCGCAATAGGAGCAGTAAGGATACAAGTGAACAAATTATAAAAGGACAACGCTGAGTTACACAAAGAACCAGCCTGCTTATCAGCGCCGCGCGCTTCTCTGCAGACTCCCCCTGCATTCCAGAGAGGCACGCGGCGCGATCCGGTCCTTTCTGACAAGCTGTGGAGAAAAGACCTGGCCGCGCGCACAACATTATCCTATGGGGAAACGCTGCGCGCGGCCAGGTCTTGTCTCACTTCGGCGTTCTCAGACTGCTGAGACGCCGACTATAGTTCTCGGCGAGAACGCGCTTTCAGCGCGTTACTAGCCGAGACCTAATGACTACTCCGTCTGTTTTTCAACCTTCCAATGGCTTCATGGACTGTGGTTTAATTCGAACATATATATTCTTCACACTCCCGACTTTGTCACTGTGGGCGAAGCTACAAAATGCTGTTCTTGTTTCATCTCGAGAAAATGCACACTGTTTATAGCATTTCCGAACAAAAAGGGAATTTTTTTTGACCGAAGATTGTCCCATGCACAGCAAATATGTGTCAAATGTTTCAAAGGTGTGATTCGGCCCGAGAAAGGGGACAGTGACATCGTAAAATCAAGAAACTGAAAGTATTGGCTCTGTAAACATTCAACTCCAGTGTCCCTGAAGAGACGGCTTCGCACGCCTTTCGTCGCAGGTGTTCGGTTCCTTCGCGCGCCTTTCGACGCTGGAGCCTCGGTGCGCGAGACCGATGCCTCGCTCTAAATCAAACCGGAGTTCGCCCATGAACTCTAAACAGAGAAAGAGGGCGAGCACTCGGGAGATAAGGTTCACCCGCTTTATTTCGTAATTTAACGCAAACATCCATGAAATAAGCTACATAAGCTTTTTCTGGTTTTTTTTTCTTTAAAAAAATCAGTACCTAATAACAGTGTCTAACGCTTGAGACAGTCACCATAAATACATTCATTATTGCTTCCCAAGCGAGAGGCACTCATTTGAACCGATTTCGCGCTGACGAAGGCTGCGACTGCTTGCGGGGATTCCTCTCTCTGCAGTTCACAGGTTTGCGGACAGGTCGCTTTAGCAGGCACAACAGTCTCGAGAAATCTCACAGGAGGTGGCATGGTGGCTTTACACAGGGATGTCTGCAGCGGGGCACCAACCTACCGAGGGGTCTTAATAGGCTTATCGCTTTTATATGCCGGGAAAAGGACCTGGTGTACTAGGAAATAATGCGATGTCACTGTTGGCCTAGTGGAGAAGTCGGGGTTAGAACCCAGTATTTTGTGCCAAAGCTTGGCAGTATGCCCACGTGTAGACCCTGCCCCTCGGCGTGCTCCACTGGGAACAGAACAGCCTGGTTCAAATGGCACACACAGTTATGGAGAGAGCGTGGACCAGGGACACAGGGTAAAAGCGATCTGCCTGAGATCACAAGAAACGGCAGCTCTTCAGTTATACACGCGGGACTACAAGTACCAGAATACCTTAGGTGGCACAACGTTGAATCTGTAGAGACGCAAAGTACTCTGCGATGACAGTGCCAGCTCTGATTATTATTGCAGAACTACACGTATCAGAATATAAACAAACTGCGGAACGGCTCAAGCCTCCAGTTCAAAAAGAGATGTCCCAGGGAGCTCGGGAGATGCAATTACTGAATAAACATAGTAAACTGCAGGTCCGGGGTTTGACTTCCAGTGTGGCAGCTAAGTAGGTTAAAGCGCCTCTTGCAGAGCTATCTCTGTCTGTAACCTGCAGAGGAAGCTCAAGGTGCCAGGCGGGTAGCTAAGCGGGTTAATGCGCCCTCTGCTGAGGCTTGTAAGAATAGCCAGCACACCTTTCAAACCGAGAGCCACATCTTGAGTAGGTTAATGTTCCCGCTCCGAGTTATGTGTGCTTTACCTGCAGGACAAAACATCAGATCGCAGTGTAACACCTAAACGGGTTATACACCAACTGCAGCTCTCTGTGTGTGCCCCCCCCCTCCCACCACCACCACCACAGTCCACATCTACTTTCCTAGTAAGACAACCAGGTACCGCTGAGTACACCCAGGGGTCCAAGTTCCAAATCCAGAAAGACACCTCTGGTGGTCAACGCGCTTGCTGCAAGGATTTGTGCAAAATCTGAAAGCGGAAAGTTGAGCATTGTTCGACCAACAGAGACTTTTGTGCCTCTGATGGCAATGTCTCTGAATTAGTAAATTACACCTGCTGCTCAAGACAATGGCGTGAAAAATGAGGCGCCTTGAGCAGATTCTGTCGACAGAGTTGTTCTATTCCCATCTATTCATCTAGTCACCCATCCATCCATTCACAAGAAAACCTGGAGGCGCTTTAAGGCAATTGGATAGCGTCATTCTTTACAAGCCTATTCATCCATTCAGAAGAGGGGCGCCCTGAGTCCTTCACTAAACAAAGTTATTCTATAAAGTTTATTATTCGACCTACTCACAAGACGACCAGGTACCACCTTGAGACGATTCAGTTCACAGAATAGTGTTCTACATTCCTATTCATCCACCCATTCATCCATCTATTCACAAGAGCTCTCAGGCGACTTGAGGTGACTCAGTCAACAGTCATTCACTACTTGGCTATTCATCCATTCACAAGATAACCAGAAGGCAGCCTGACGCCATTCGTATGACAGGGTCCTTGTCTACAACACTGTTCACTTAGCCCCACACCTACAAATGCACCAGTGGGCGCCTTGAAGCCATTCCTTTGGTACAGTCAATCTCTGGAACCCAATGCATTCATCAAGCTACTTGTGAATTTACACGAGACACAAACTGAACAGCATTCTTGTCGCACCCACCCCTGAACCTCCCTCTGTAGCCAGATTCCTCCTCCGCTCTCTTCCGTACTTTGAGCATCTAGTGGTGTTATCACCTGCTGTGAGATCATAAGTCGTGGCTGTCTCACAACTGAGCAAACTGTGTGATCTTGGGAAAACTAATGCACAGCTATCACCATTGAGTGGCACCTTTACTCCGGTCCTTGAACTACAACATTTGAGAGTGTTTAGAAACGAGTTAAATGCCGGTGTAAGGCGCTACATAAAGAACAGGCGCTACATAAAGAACACCTGACATTTTCTTTACTACATCAGGGTATTACAAATGCTTGCTATCAGCACAGTTACCGAATAAAACCCAGAAGTACATATATATGCACTTATAAGGATTGAGCAAGGACTGGAGACCAGATTTCGAATCCCAACTTCCCCGTTTGAAGCCCTGTTTAATCCTGGGCAAATCACATTTTCTTTCTCTCGGACTCAGCTCCATATTGGCTGGACCAAGGTATGGAGCGCTACTTTCAAACCCCGGACGATTTGACGAAACGGGGTAAAACAGACGTATTTGTCAGCTGTGGCCACGCACGCTAGTCCCTCTGAAGTCTTTGGTACGATTTACCTAGAGTACGTGCCCCCTTCATGACCACTCTGTCGATAACGCACTCAAAGTTTCGGGCATGAATAGTTTTTTCTCCCCGAGTCAACAGGACGGGTCTGTCTTTCTACAGAGGCAAGCACCCTGATGCGAGGACAAAGACAGACAGACAGACAGACATGGCACACTGACAGAGAGTGGACGTTGATGGAGAGAGGAAGGAAAGACACCAAGAGACAGATCGGTGAAACAATAGAGAGGTGGGAAGAAAGGGATGTGCAAATGGGGAGACAGAGCGAAAGTTGAAGAGATGTGGAGAAACAGATAGGTAGACAGACAGAGATAGATAGATAGATATGTTAGAGCATACAGAGGAGATGCAAGAGGCAGAAAAGAGCAGCCAGAGACAGACCGAAAGAGAGGCGAGTGCTGAAGAACTACAGAATTACAGGCGGAATGACAGAGACTGGATGCATGGGGGTGGCAGGCAGACAGAGACTGGGAAAGGTAAGTGAGGGAGACATTATAAGAAATACAGACCGAGAAAGACACGTTGAAATGACCAGCATCTGGGGACCACGGCTCCCAACTCAGTGGTACTCATTTTATCGGCCACAGAAGGGTGAAAACGGACTCTGCAGGAGTCCAGAACCAGCTCTTTGAAGTAGCCTACATGCACTGTAGAGTCGACAGTAGACGAGAACTCACTTCATATAAGGCGCACTAACCCACTGAGCTGCCTTTGTAGTAATAGCATAGCTGCGATTAATAAGGAGGCGCATTTTTCCAAGCGTAAAAAGGTGTCCTTGTGTAATGTTGCTGGTGCGCACGTAAAGCGCTTCAATACCTTCGGGAGAATTCACGCTATATAAAATTGCACACAAAAAATCTCCAGCATTACAAGACGGAAATCAACACAAACTGTGCATAACCCTACAAACATAGGCTAGGAAGCACACACAGTATGTGCGTCAGCACTTTTAGGAACAACGTGTGCGTTGTAGAAGCAGTTTTAGTCTTGCAAGCGAGACCTAAAAAAACGCCTGCGAGTGGTGCGCGCGCGCGCCACTGCAAGCATATGTTTTCAATTATCGCGCCGTGTCTGGACACCATAATTGAAAACATGTGGGCTTTGGTGCACGTAACAGACACCAATAGGCCCTGGGCGGAGCTACGCGACCGTCCATGGCCTATTGTGTGTTCTATTAAAAAATAAAACGCACGCAAAGCCCAATCAAAATGGACCATAGGAAATGAACACGCACGAGCGTGTGGAATTTCCAGGTCCATTTTGAAAACCCCGCGAAAAGGACTCTGGCTGCGCGAACACTGCTGCGCATTATACGCTAGGCCGAGACCTAAAAAGGACTACCTTGAGGGCTTCTTTAAATGGGAAAAGTAGTTCTGAGGGGATCACTCTCGGCTGAAGCCCCTCTGTCAAGACATTAGTCTTGACTGCCTTAGGGGGAAGGCTAAGGTCTAGGACCTCAGCTGTTCTTCTTACCACCATGGCAATACCGCTCGCGCCTCCGTAGTAATGGTACGGGGAGAAAGCATGCCAGTATCTGGGGAAGTTTCAAGTCCACTGCCTTCCACGTCCTCACACCACTCTAAGGTGGGAGCTAGGGGCTGTAATTCTTCGGGGTCTAGAGACTCCTCCAATCCTCCAAAACCCTTAGGCCATATGAATAGGGCTCAGGCTCTGGCCTGGAAGGCATGGCACCAGTTGGAACAGTGTTGAGGATTAGAATGGGGATGGCGCTCCAAGGGGCTTTGGAATGGGGACCGGTGCCGGGGAAGGTAGAGAAATTATGACCGGCATCAGTCTGGATCCATCTGTGGATCTAAGAGGTCCGACAGCACCAGGGGTGGACCCTCTGGTAGAGGGCCTGAAGGGGCGCCGGTGGGAACGGGCTGCCCAAATATGAGGTGCATGGCCTCATAAAACTCTCGAAGTTGAGCAGAGGTCGCAATAGCTCCCGGATACTGCGGGAGTATGAACCCGGCCAGGGGCAGCCTAGAATTATGCTGCTCCCTCGTTTCGTCTGAAGACCGCGACGGACGGGGTGAAATCGAAGACCTCTTCAACTTCTTAGTCTTCTTTTCTTGCGGGATTTACCCAAACTCCCAAACTCCTTCGAGTGATGAAATGTTTGGGCTCAGTGGCTGAACCCGGCACCTTACTCTCGACCAGGATTGAGACTGTTGCGGCGTCGCACATCAAGCAGCAAGGAGCTTCAGGGACCGCTCCCTCAAGGCCTAGGGGTGAATGGATGGCAATCGGTGCAGGTCTTCGCATTGTGGTTGCACTCCAGGCACCAGATGCAAACAAGATGCGGGTCTGTCACTGAAATCTGTCAATGACAAGCACCACAGGGCTTGAAGACCGCTTTCAAAATGGATATCCCTGCCACACCAAGAGAAGATCTCTCAAAAAAGACTAGGTCGTTCTCTCCGGATCTGCACTGACTGGTGCATAAAGAAGAGAACAGATGTCAGCGCTCTGGGGTGGGGCCTGTATAAGCACCCTGCATGTCATCTCCGGCGTGGGTGAGGCCAAGCGGAAGTGAACGACATCACCTACCGGTGCATACTGGTACTGCTCAGAAAAAAATTCCAAACCAGTATGACGCCTGGGTATAATTAAAAGGTAAAGAATCTGCGGCTAGAAGTCTCTTTCAGACAAAATTACTTCAAATTTGTTTTCTAGGTGCACCAAAATGCAACCCAGAGGTTTGGGGGAATTCAAGTACTCAAATATGTAAATGTTGAGTGGATCCATAATAGAAGGAAATGTTCCTTTATAATGTTAATATTGTTTTCACAAGTTATTTAGTATCAGGGATAAACACGATCATAACACATCAATTAAATAGGATAATACAATAGTACAGAAGAAAAAAAGTAACAGGCCAATTAAAAAACAACTGAGAGGGAAGATTTAACAATAGTGAAGGAAATGCCACTTTAAGCAACCAAATTAGTGGAATCAGTGACACAATTTATTAGTTTGTGCTGGTGGCTTACCTAGTCACATCAGGAGCAGGAGTGGGTCGTACATGTTTCATTATGGTCTGGATCCAGTTTCTTCTTATCCCTGATGTCATAGCCGATAGAGTGAATTCACCCTCTTTTGTCTGTAGTAACAACAAAAATAATCACATATTTGTTTATTATGCAGAGTTAATATATACTTTCCCTATGAAAAAAAGTGTTCATCACACACTTTGTAACTGCAGTTGTTTACAGGTTTTTTTTTTTAAAGCTGGCTCTCTATCTTTAGGAGCATTAACTTTCCAACTCTGTGACTACCTAGTTTAGTTTAGTACTACCTAAATTACTGATGTCAGATCGTGAAAACATGAAACAAAAGCAGCTCGAGGCAGCCTGAACAGAGATTTGAGGAGGGGTCAATGGCATCTACAGCAGTAAGTGTAGCTAAGGTTCAAGGTTTGCACACCAGCACTAACACCATAAACCAGTTTCTGATTGTTAGTTTCGTGCTGTGGGTCACTCTAACACAATATTTGTAAATCTCAGTAAAGGTGCATTAAAAGTTACTAGAACATTAGAACGTTGGGAACTCACGTGAGGACAATGAAGTGGCTTAGGGCTTAATATAACCTTCTGCACCAATATTCCATTCTTTGTCTTCTGTTTCTCCCTTATTAATTTAGAACATTCGACCATCAGTGGGTGGAATTTTCTAACAGCCTTATGTAGCCCTTCTCCCTCAGGCTATCCCGGTTGTCAAAGGCCTTGTTACAGCCACTCACTTGAGGTTCAGGCCTGTAACTCAGGCAAAGGGCCCTTAACAACCGATACAGCTCCCTGCAGCAGGCTATAAGGCTACAGAAATGCAGGTTTGTGATGGAAAGTTCACTTCCTCTGATATTATCTTCCAGGAGGTTGATGAGTTTGTTAGCAGATTGCCGCAGCCTGTCAGTACAGGCCAGGCTAGTTGTACAGTCAGAACAAAGGTACCTTTTCATGCGCATTTGAATCAACGAGAAGCTAAATAATGAAAAATATTTAGGCTAAATATAATAAGGAAAAGCCTTCTGAAATTCACCAGCAAGAAGCTTTCAGTCTCATATTCTGTTGGACTTCTTTCTTCAGAGATGCCCTGTACACCTGACAATGGCCGCAGTGTGTGCCATTTTATCACTAGCTACTTTGTCTCTAGTCTTAAAATGCACCCTAAATGCTCCTTGTGAAATTCACATAAACCAAACCAGATGTAAATGTACAGGAATTTATATAGCGCAAATCACCAAGCGGTTTCTAAGCGCTTGCTTAGGGAACCCGTCCTGGTATTCCCCTGTGAGATAACCCTGACAGGGTATCCGCAAGGTGAAAGCCAGGCATCCAGCCGCGAGGGGCCGTTGTGGAGATTAAGCAAGCTATTGCTCAGAGTCACAGAGTGTGAACCCGTGAATCGAGTAGGCACCGGAGCGAGAATTGTCGAGTCCATGGACATTTTAGGACTCAAGACCCCGCCGAGCCGGGAATTGAACCCTGGTCCCGGGCTGACCTCTGCTTCCAGGTCTGCCTCCTCTAACCAGTGAGCCACACTTCTCTTCTGACCTCTTCCAAGATCCTTCAATCAAGTGTATGGTCATGCCATACATCTTAGACGTTGAAGAGATGCTTCTCTACTATCCAAGAAAAAATAAAATTATCTTTAAAAAAAGTTTTAAAAAACCAACTACTTGTTGCCTTGTCATCTTGGCTTAGGGCCAATGACTATAAAAAAAGACTATAAAGATGTAATAGAGCAGGCATGGAACTCTCATCATGATAACGCCAACAGACATTTGCAAAGAAGAATAAATATATGCTCCATTAGCAGTAACACCATTCCTTCATGCAGGGTGACCATTAAAACCTGTGCATGGCAGCAATGTGGCAGATACCATATAGGGTTACCAGGCACTATGGCTTTTCGAGCAAGCTCAGAAAGAAACCAGGGTAGGGAAAGGCAGCCAAATAGCAGTCACCCCAGTCCTTAATGCACGGGTGCCTTTTATAACATATGTGCATGGCAGCAATGTAGCACACAGTACATAGGTTTATCATGCGCTAATGCCTACAAAGCTAGCCCAGAAAGAAAGCAAGGTCGGTAGAGGCAGCAGGCAAACTCTACTTCAGTTAAGCGGAGTCTTCAGCAGTATACTGAAATAAAACATATTTAGGGGCTATATGTATGGCCAAGTCTCACAGTGCAGCGCAGTAGGTCACCTGGCTGCACTGCACTACATGACAGGGAAAGGGCAGGATTATGCCTTATTTAAGTCAATGCGGAGACATTCCTGCCTTTTCCCCTGTGCTGGTGCCCTTTTTGCTGAGTGCCTGCATTGTAAGGAGGATTGATTTTGTGCCGGAAGGGGCACCTTCCTCCATAAAAACTTTCCTATGAGGCTTTCTGCAGAAAGAGGAAAATGAGGAGAAATACAGATATTTCTCCTCGTTATGACTCACCTGGAGAGGGCTTTTGGCGTATTCCCAGGTCTACAACTTCTGGTAAATCTGGGAATGTGTCAAAATTCATGGATATTGCGTGGGAACACCCACACAAAGCCCATGGAACGCCTGCCTGGCACAGAGTAATGCAACGCTGCGATTTGCGCTGGGTTGCATCACTCAAGATTTATGACGCCACTAAGGGCCAAACAAGGTGGCCTTGCGTGACTTCATAAATCACATTTTTAATTTGCTGAGCTCTGGCACCACATTGCATGGTACAAGAGTGAAGCAAAGAGGCTCATACATATGCCCCTAGGACTCAAACCTTGGTATAGTTCATAAATTCACGTGACCCTCTTCCTCAATAATCCCCCTCTCTAGTCACCTCCTCCAAATACTTCCCTATCTAAAACCTTCTCCCACACCACAGCACCTGATTGAAATGGCTAGATTACTGTTTAAGATGTGATTCCAAGCCTGACAATAAAAAAGTAATTCTGTGCACATTGATCCATGACAGATATGAAATCCAGGAAGCCATAATTATAAGTATCTTTTTTTCTTAAGAGATCTGAACTCTCCTAAGGGATTGCTGGCTTTGAAAAAAGAACAACACTGCCTGTGGAAGAGGAGGCAAAACTGGCATTATGCAGTGTAAAGAGCTTTAGGAGTAGACTCAAGCTGACTGGAGTCCTTGTTTTTGGACTTGTTATATTAGGAATTTTAGGGTGTTGGGCATCGCGCTGCTGGGGGTTTGAGGATATTTCTGATGGATCTAATGTTAGTGTGAGCATGGGAATAGGTGCCGCAGTGTTTAAGGCTTTAAAGTGTTCACGCAAAAATAACTTTGGCGTTCACTTTAACCTCTTTAGGCCACTGCAAAGTGCACTATCCCGCTGGGAAGTAGTTGCACAATGTAGGCATGTTAGTACAACAGCAACTTAACTGTAGATGCATAAAAATGCTTTAGAAAAAAGCCAAAAGCATTTTCCCTAGAGTGACAAGTCTACGATTTGGCTGTCCACAGTGATGGATCAGCATATCAATTTTTAATCATACTTTCTTAGAAGCAATAGGACCTTCCTAGTTAAAAATGTAAACTCTAAAACATTTGGTTACAGAGCTTCAAGTGGCACAATACACTAGATGCTCTGGGACAGCCCCTCATAAGTATAGTTGTCGCATGAAAGAAAAAATTTGGGCGAGAGGGCAGCCTTCACTTCATCCCACAGAATGATCTTATTAAGTGTAAGGGTGATACAAGTTTATCACACGTGCTTAGGTGCCCCACAATGTAGCCTCGGGCAGAAGGCTGAGAACTTCAAGTACCCTTTTCCTACACATTCTATGTTTGCTGTACAGTAATGAGCCCAAAATCAGCGTTTAAACCCATTAAAAATGTAAGCATTACTTAGAAGAAGATTGGGCTACAAACATTCCAACCAATCAAAAGTAGCGTCAGTGAGTACTAAAAAAATACCACTCAAATTAAAATTTGGAAATTGAGTGGCACTATGTCAGTCAGAATGAAAGTCCTATAGAAACCTGCAGTGTTTTCAGAGAAGTTTTAGGATTATTTGGATGCCCAAAAGTTCAGGCACTAAAATGTTCCTTGGGATCAACTTTTACTTGAAGATTTCATTCTTAAGAGTTTTCCATTTAGGCAGGAGACATCAAAATGGTAGTGCACGCATGTTGGCATGCTGACACTGTTGATATATTTTACTCTCACTTTGTAAAGCTAATGCACTTCAATTTGTAATTTAAGATGATTGACAAAACTATGCCTGATTCCTCGTCAAATTCTCACAAAGTTCAAGTTCATCACAAAGACTCTCAAATATGTCTAATCATTCTTACGTGAATCTGGAAGCCATAGTTTCTTTGCACAGGAATCTCAGTGACATCGTAGCATGTTGATAAATCAATTTCTCCATCTATGTCAGAAGCCTGAAGAAACAGAACGCCAAACACACATACACAGAAATATATCCTTAAAACACGATATTCAACATTGTTCACATTTTAATTTCCACCATATAGAAACTTTTAAGAAGAAATTTGCACACTAAACAAAAAATAAACACATTTTGGAAATCTTATAGTAAACATGCACGGCATATCAATAAACGTAATATCTTAAAATTGCATTTTAGAACTATAGTGGCTATAAAAATTAGGCCTGGTGTTGCTGCTTATAAAACGAAAATGCACTTCCCCAGTAAACATCTGCTCGTGGCATGTGGTGCTTTATATTCACATGCTATGCATACTCCTGCATATCTAGTGTTGGGCTCAGATTTGTGCAAGTTTTTTCTCTCATAGAAATGTTCTCAAGTCCAAGGTATAGTGACTCCTACTACTGCTGGTAATGGGCATTTCATTGGGTCCATTGTTAGATTACTTTCTGAAAAATGGAGGGTAGTGATACAGTAAAGACCGAAGACCATGCATAAAAAAAGTAAAGCTTAAAGGACATCTGCATCAATGACAGGCTTCTTACTATGAGGGTGGGTGCATGCGTATCTACTGCACTTCGTGCCACAGCTGATTATAACAACATATTCTGTTCGAGGTATGTGTGGCTGTGGATACACATGCTGTGCATAGACTGTGAAGCAGCCATCCCCTAAGTGATGACTAGCCTTAAGATGTTGCAGAGGATTGGAAAAGTGTACAGAGTACAGCCTGGCTAACACTAGTTGGCCAGTATACCCACACAATAGCGTTTAGTCAAAGTGTGTGGTGTGGACCAGGTAGTTGCTTGCCAGATCTCCTCTATAGGAATGTCCCCTAGTAAGGCCATATAGGCCCCTTTTTTTGTTTATAGATAGAATGGTCTCCGGGAGGGGTAAGCAATTGTCTCTTGGCTTTTGCATAGCATGTTTGAATGCATTTAACTATCCATCTGGCTATGACTGATTTAAAAACAGCCTGTCCCTTGTGCGGCTTGGAGAAGGCAACAAAGAGCTGGTGAGTCGTGCAATAGGGTTTAGTTCTATCCACATAGTACATTAGGGCTCGCTTAACATCTAGAGTATGGGAGCCTGTTCTGCAACCGAATCAGACTTGGTAAAGGTAACAGACAATGTCTTGGACAGTTGCTGCCAAATGATCAATGTGTTGTGATAGGCAGTAGTAAACAAATCATTTCACTTAGCCGCATAGCAGTTGTGGGTAGAGGGCCTGTCTGCTTCCTTAAGAATGTCCATAGATTCCAGAGGAAGGCTTAGAAAAACTCTAAGACCCCCCAATGAACCAAATCACAAGGATAAGCATCTTGGAGTCGGGTGTGGGATTTCTCCATGGCTCCGCGTGAGAAGGTGTGCCCTGCTGGGGATCCTCTTGTGCAGCAGGACCGAGAGTTTGAGGAGGGTGGCGAACAAGGGCTGTCTAGCCCACGTCGTAGCCTCCAGAATCAGGGTGTGGGATGTCTGCTAAAGACTCAAAACACTGAATGTAAGAAGTGGGAGAGCTGGAAAGCGTAGTTAAATCTCCCTGACCAGTTCATCCATAGTGCATTGCGTGTTGGTACCTGGAGGCAAACCTTGAGCATTTTGTGTTTTTGGTGGAGGCTAAAAGGTCTGTCAGGAAATCTACACCCCAAAAGTTCTGAAGAAGGACTTGCAGGAGGAGTTTCCAAATTATTATAATTATTTTTTTTACAGAGTTTGGTATAGCGCGAACTTGACCAGTAATCGGGTATCAGAGCGCTTTACATAGCACCAGTTGCATTACATGAGGACACATTCATTTTTTTTAGGCACCGGGAGATTAAGTGATTTGCCCAGAATCACAGGATGTTCAGCGTCATTGCCGAGACTCGAAGCCAGTTCCCCTGATTCGAGGTCGACCGCCCTGGCCATTAGGCCAACTTCTAACTTGTTGCTGCATCCTGCTTAGGAGGTCTGCAAAGTTGTTGTCCACTCCTTGAAGGGACATAGCCAGCAGATGGACTCTGTGGAGGAGAGTCCCCCCAACAAATTCTCTCGGTTAACGATGACAGGTGAGGAGAGTGAGAGCTACTTTGTGTCTGTAGATAGTACATGGTGAAACCAAAGGTGGTGATGGACGGAGCGTTGACAATACAAGCACTCACCCCCAGTCAACTGATCTGGGTTTAATCCATCACCGTTCTTTAGCCCACTCTGCCACCCCAGTTCAGACATGGCCATATGCAAATCAGTCTGACCCTGTGCCTCATGGGAACAGTCCAGCCCGAACTGCCAAGTCATGCCTTCCCTGGACCGGAAACAAGCTTCCGAGAACCGGTTTCTGGCTTTACAGCCGTCTTCAGCCCGGCTTGCTTGAATCCAGTGGCACATGGTGGTCACGTTGTCTGTACGAATGAGGACCACCTTGTCAACAATGTGACAATGGAAGGCTTTCAGTGCTAGCTGAACAGCCAACAGCTCAAAGTAATTGATGTGGTGACCCTAATGCAGGGGACCCCACTGACCCGGGACTGTGAGGTCCAGTAAATGCACCATCCACCCTGCAAAGGAAGCGTCCATTGTGATCTGCAGAATAGGGTTGAGAAAGGGCCGCCCCTGCAACAGGTTGTTGGTGTTCCACTGCAAAGAGCCATAACTGCGGCTCCCAATCAACACTAGATCTTCTCAGTGACCCTCTGCTTGAGACCATTGTTGCACTAAGCCCTCTAGCAACGGATGCATGTGTAACCTGGCATGGGAGACCATGGCATTGCAGGAGGCCATCATCCCAAGGAGGTGCATGACTGATCTGACTGTAACCTGGTGATCTGGTAGAAAAGGAGGGACAATCCCTGGAATGCCTGCACCCTTGCAGTACTAGAATAGGCCCTGCCTACCACAGATCTGAGGACCATCCTTAAATAAGGGTGAATAAGGAGGGGCCAAAGGTGGGACTTGGTGTCGTTGATGGTGAACCTCAGGTTATGTAAGAGGTTTATGTTTGCTTGTGTGTGTGTGCGCACGAGACACTGCTGGTGAGTTGCGCTCTTGGTCAGCCAGTCATCCAGGGAAGGAAACAAATGGATGCCCATGTGCCGGAGGTGCACAACCATCACTGTTAAACATTTTGTAAACAGTCTGGGACAGTGGTGACCCTGAATGGGAACACCTTGAACTGATGTTTGCTACTTATCACAACCCGGAGATAGAGCTGGTGAGCTTGGTGAATTGGGATGTGGAAGCAGGCAGGCATCTTCGAGAATGAGGGCAGTCATAAAGTCGCATTTTTGTAGTAGAGGTAGAACGTCCTGTTGAGTGACCATGTGGAAATGTTATGAAAGGATGTATTCATTGAGGGGCATGAGGTTTATGATATGCTTGATGGACCTCGTCCATCTTGGGATTGAGAAAGCAGAGGAAGTATACCCAAAACCGAAAGGTGTCGTATGGTCGGGGAAAGTGCCTGCTTGGCAGGGACAGCTTCTTTGGGGAAACAAACCTTACCTCTACCTACGGAGCTTTTGTCTCTGTAGGAACCACAAAAAGAACCCCTTGTGGAGGGTTGCTGGGGCTGCTGGCAATGAAAATAGGTCGAAGAGGAAATGGCCTTGGAGCTACCTCAGTAGGCATGAGACCAAAAGGGCCCAAAAGTGCAGGGCATTTAGAGTGTGCCCATGACCATGGCAGTCTTAGTGTCCTTGATCTTCTTCAGCATCTGATCAACCTAAGACACAAAGAGGTGCTCCCAGTCGAAGGGCACATTCGGCAAATGATGTTGAACATCTGGCTTGAAGCCAGAAACACAGAACCAGGCGTACCAATGGATGAGGATGCTGGAATAAATGCAGTGAGTCGCAGTGGCGGTAGCATTTAGAATACAGTGTATGGTGGTATTAGAGATGAGATTGCCTTCAGAGACGGACTCTTGGCCCCTTTTGCACTAGTCATCCCAGAAATAATGGAGGAGTACCTTCATTTCATCCCAGTCAGCCTGGTCATACCTTGAAAGCAATTTGATTGAATTAGCAATGCGCCAGTGACGAACAAGTTACTTACCTTTGGTAAAAATGTATCTGTAAGAGACATATGTCAGTTATGGATTCCTTGCCTTCCCACTGCAGAGCCCGCATATGCCACCTGGCATGATCCACCCGCAGGATGCAGGAGGCCATGAGGCCCAGCAGCCTCAGGGTGATTCTCACCGAAATCCGGGATAGAGGCTGAAACATTGGTACCATAGCCCGAATATCCCAGACTCGCTGCTCGGGAGGAAAAACCCGAAACTGTGCGGTATTCAGAACTGCTCAGATGAAAAGGAGCTTCAGAGAGGGAGTCAGGTGTGACTTCGGCACGTTGATAGTGAACCCTAGCGAATGCATGAGGTCTGCCGTAGTCTGGAGGTGGGAGACAACAGCCTGGGGCGAGTTTGCCTTCAACAGCCGTTGAGATAGGGGAAGACTGGAACCCCTGATCGGCGCAGATGAGCCGCGACCACTGTCATCACTTTCGCGAACACCTATGGTAAGGCCAAAAGGGAGCACGGAGAACTGAAAATGATTGTGGTCCACTATGACCCGTAGGGAACACCTGTGGGCCGGCAGGACAGGGTTATGGAAATATATTACCTGCAAGTCCAACGCTACCATCCAGCCTCCAGGGTCACGGGCAGACAGGACCTGAGCCAACGTGAGCATCTTGAACTTCTCCTTTCCGGAGGCAGCCGTTGAGGGCCCTGAGGTCTAAGATAGGATGCAGGACTTTGTCCTTCTTGGATATTAGAAAGTAGTGTGAGCAGCAAACACGACCTACTTCTGGCACAGGGGCCCTTTCAACAGCTCCCTTGGCCAAGAGAGCTGCAACTTCCTGGCGGAGAAGAGCCAAATGATACTCCGACATTCGATGGAAGGATGGTGGCAGGGAGGGAGGGGTAGTCTGAAAGGGGAGGGAGTAGCCCCTGTGGCCTATCGGCAAAACCCACATGTCTGATATGATGGTGTGCCAGTGGGGGAGGTGATGGTAAATCGTGTCGCCCACTAGCCTCGGTGGCCCTGAAAGGTCAGACTAGGAGGGTTTGGAGGCTGCTGCAGGGGAGTTAAGGGTGGACAGACCCATGTCGCTGGGTCCCACGTCTGCGGCCACGCAAGGCTGGGTAGCTTGCGTGAACCGGTGGCTAGACTGAGCCGAACATGATGGGGAACCCCTTCCGTAGCCACGAAAGCGGCAAAAAGCAGACTGAATGGGGCGAGCGATCGCTGCAATGCCCAAGGATCTGGTCGAAACCCTAGAATCCTTAAAGCGCCCGATCGTGGAGTCTGCCTTATCACCGAAAAGACGATGGCCATCAAAAGGCATATCCAGTAAGGTGGACTGGAAATCTCCAGAAAAAACAGACGTCTTCAATCAGGCATAGCGCCTCAGGGCTTCTGACATGGAAACCGTTCAGCCCAGTGAGTAGGCGGTATCCAGCCCAATCAGATTGTAAATTTGGCTGGGTATCTACCCACTTCCACTGTGCGGGTGAGAACTGCTGGGGCCTCCTCCGATCACTGTGGCAGCACTTGCGCAACTGTATTGGTATAAGGGCCCAAGAGGCATGCTGTATTCACAGACCGCAGGACTAAGCTGTTTGAAGAAAGTATCTTCTTCCCAAGATGGCCAAGCAGTAGGGAATGTGCCCTTAGAGGATGAGGCTTGGACCACCAAGCTCTCTGGGGACGGGTGTTGGGAGAGGAAAAGTGGGTCACCCGGGGCCGAACGATGGCATCGGGCAATCACCCTGTCCACAGGAGCCCCTGTGCTGGGCTTAGACCAAGTGCCCAGAAGGATGTCCGTGAGGGCTTCATTGAAGCGCAAAGGGGTTCCGAAGAAGCCGCCACCGGTTGAAGCACCTCTGTCAGGAGGTTAGTCCTGACTGCCACTGTAGGAAAGCTCCAGGCCCAAGGCCTCAGCTGCCCTACACAACACTACTGCATATGACACTCCCTCCTCCGTAGCCAGGGTAGGGGAGAAAGCATGCCAAAGTCAGGGGAGGTAACCAGACCACTGGTGTCACCCAGGTCCTCTTGCCAGTCCAGCTCATCAAGTTGATCAGCTAAAGAGTCCACAGACCCCTCCCAGGCCTCCTCATCCTCCTCTGGTTGCCAGTCAGGCCTAAAAGGAACACCAGGGATGAACAGTGGCAAAAAAGTGCCCTCCGGTGCCGACATTGGTCTGGAGCCGTGTCCAAGTCGGGGGTGAAGCTGGGGTTCATCGTCGTCAGGATCGGAGCCGGGGAAGGTACTGTGTGGTCAACAGGTGTCAATCCGGATCCAGGCCTGGATCCTCAAGAGCCCTCCATGGCCGGAGCCGCCGGCATCTAAATCCCAGGACTTTAAACCGAGTCTGTGGGGCACGAAGGCGCACCGGCGGAACCGGGCTGCCCAAAGATGCTGTGAAGCGCTGCGTAGAAAGTTCGAAGCTGGGCAGGGGACATTAAGGCCCGGGAAAAGGAGAGAAGCGTGGAGCCATCCCAGGAGCAGGCTCTGAAGATGGAGCTGGAGAGCAATGACCCTCCGGGTCCCGTGTCGCATCGGCCGACAGACGGGGAGAAGGTGAAGAGCGATGCTGCTTCTTCGCCTTCTTCTTGTGCTTCGACTTACCCGAAGACCTCGAAGACTTCGAAGACTTGGAAGACGAATGATGGTGGTGGCTCCGCGACAAGTCCCGAGACCTTCATCTCGACCGGGACCTCGAATGACACAGAGCCGACAGCCAGGCCTCCAACAGCTTTCGGGACCACTCCGACAAAGACTTCAGTTTCATGGCCCGGCAATCGGACCACGACTTCGGATCGTGGTCGCGCTCCAGGCACCAGAGGCACACTAGGTGGGGGTCCCTAACTGACATCAGGCAGTTACAGGCCTCGCACAGTTTGAACCAGGTCCGTTGTTGGGACATTCCTCGTACACCAGGAGTCGGAAGACTCAAACAAATTCGACAAAGTCGAGAAAAAAAGTAGTAAAAAATGACTAAAGGGGTAGCACACTCCGGATCTGCGCAAGGCTGGCGCGAAAAAGAAAGAACTAACGTCAGCGTGCAGGGGCGGCGTCTATGTAGACACAGTGACATCATTTCGGTGACCACAACGTCAACGAAGGCCGCAGAGTTGACCGACGCCACCTACCGATGTGCAGGGGTACTGCTAAAGAAAAATCTCCGGATCCAGTCTGACGCCTGGGGGTAATACTAATGTAAGGAATCCACAACTAACAGTCTCTTTCAGATTGGTGGACTGTGCAGCCAACACCACCAATCTTGTTACTTTCCTTAATAGGCAAATCTACGTCACTGGAGCCTTGTGCATTGGCCCATTTGAGTGCAGTATTGACTGCCAAACTGTCGGTGGAGGGGCAGTTGGCCTTTAATGTAGACCGGGACTGACAGGGAGGGCTTACATTTCTTGTCCACTGTAAGGGTAACCACCTAGGCTTTATCTGGCTCTTTGAAAATATCAAAAATTGGTTTGAGGATCACCTTCAACACTCGTAGGCATTACATGGAACGCTGGGAGGGAGAATGAGTTTCCAACACAAAATCCTCTTCAATGGCATCCTAATGCATTTCCAATTAATGCAACCAGGCTGCCCTGGCCAGGCCCTTATAATAGAAGGTGGTATCATAAGGTGGGGATAGACGGGCGGGATAAAGTTCAAGGTCTGTGTGTCCCAGATGATTCACATCATAAAGATCCCAAGATCATCCTGCGGATGCAGTTTGTACAGGACCCTGAGCCACACCCCCTGAATCCTGAGTGTGGTGACCTCTAAGGAGTGAAGGTATGGAGGTAAGCAGGTGGACGGGGTGTTAGAAGAAGAGGAGAGAAGGAGATGGAGTAGGAGGGTGAGGCTATGGCGGAGGGCTGATTGCCTGCTGTGTTAGGTCTCTTGGTGCTCTTAGGCAGTGATGGAAGGTCAAGTGCTTCCTCGAAGCTGAGCCATCCTAGGTCAGGGCCTGGGGTTGGGGGAGGTTGAGTCCAGTGTGAGGATGTGATGCTGACAGGCATAGAGTTGTTCCTGAAGCTGGTGGAGTACAGGTTCGGCAGAGCCGCTGGAGCAAGCAGGTCTTGATGCAGAGTGGTTCAGTGCCTGCGTGTGGGTCGTCAACAAAGTGAGGCTTTGATGTAGAAGGTTTCAGTTTTGAAAGGTGCCTCGAAGCAGCGGTCGGCCCAGAGTATGTCGTCTTCTGATCTTCTTTGATACAGAGGTGAGGCAGGGCATTGTGACTGAAAAGTGCACTCTGGACTGACCATGGTCAGGAGGTAGGGATGGACCGGAGGGCAGTTGGTGGGCTTCGAAGCAGTATGACTGGACCCTTGAACGAGAGTGCTCAGAGTGTGAGCCGGGGAGGGTGATTCATACTCACGACCTGCTTGGCGGGAGGCAAGTCCTAAATTTCCAAGTCAGAACTGGAGCTAGGTTCCGACGAGAAGGTCTCTTTCGGAAGCTGATGGTTCAAGATGGGACTTGCCCTCGAGGTCCTGGGCGGCAAAGATGTCCAGGATTTCACTGCCACTTCTCCGCAATATTTTGAGACATCGAGCCACAAGGTACCAAAGAGTTTTCTTTAATCGAAAGGAGCAGAGGCATTACAGTAGGCTTCACCGTGCCTGGGAGAGGTAGGGGTTGCAAACCTGGTGGAGATCAGCATCTGGGGAATTTGGCATGACACGGAGAGCAGTAGCCTTAACAGTGTCTATTCCATCATAGGCAAGACATGCTAGGTGTGAGAAAACAACGAGAAGGCACCTACTAGGGCATTGTAGTTATTCTGATCCGTATGAGTAGCTGGGGTCAGTCGCAACAATATTGACAGAAAGGGAGTATCATCATATGTTTCCTGTTGACTAGCACTCGCCCCTTGTGGGATACTGGACCAAGACAACTTTGTGGTCATGCTACTGCCTTTTGGGGTTCTAAGTGGATATATGCTGAACGGACATGTGTTTGATGCTCTTTTATTCACATGGTATCCGAAAAAAAGATAATATAACGATTATCAAAAACAAGAAATTCACATCCCTTGGGTGCTCCAAAGCGTATTTCAATGGTGTTCGTCTCCCCGAGCCAGCTGTCTATGCACTCCACAGGTTGTCATTTACATGAAGCCTGAATAAACACATCCATAATGGAAGAGGCACTCTACTGTTTTATCACTCAAATGTCTCACAAACAAAGCGTCAACTGGATGGCGAATCACTCTAAAGTCTACTCCGTGCAGGTACTTCAAGACTAGGCCTATATTTGAAAATTCTAGAACAAAAACACCATATACACTGAATAAGCCAATACGTTTCATTCCCATTTCAAAATTTCTTCAAGGCTGTAAAACTGCATAAATTATTTGTCGAAACCAACCATGATGCCAAGATTTATACAATGCAACAATTTAACATTAGTTTTATTATGATTAAAAAATATATATTTTTATTCCACTAAGATTTTCAAATACTATTAAGCAGTGGGCGGGGTGAGGTGAATGGTGCAGAAATGATTTAATCACAAAGCGGATGCATAAGCCTGACAAGATACTTAATGCATGGGGACAGGCTTCTAGCTGCTGGAGTTGGTGCCAGTGCATTTCCCTACCTAACAGTTAACCCTGGGGGGGTGGGGTGGGGGTTCTCTCTCTCTATTTTTTGGGGCGAAAGCTACTCTGCTAGTTGGGGATGTGGGTCATTCTAAACCTACGTGGCAGGGTAGCAGGGTGGGAGGGGAGGTAGACAGCTTCAATGTTATTTACTAATGGTTTGTAATGCCGGGGGGGGGCAAGGGTTTGAGTTGGGCATGCAGGAAATATAATTGTACACAGGTACGGTGTTGCAAGCTTTATGGATCGCGCGAAAGAAATGCCTCCAGCGATGACTACGAGGTGGGATAAAAGTTCAAAGATCCTTAGCTGGAACATCAACGGCTAGGGGACAAGCTCAAGAGGGGTATAGTTCTCCAATTTGTTAAACGAAACCTCCCAGATGTTGTCTTATTGCAGGAAACGCACCTTATCGGTAATAACTGTCATGCACTTAATAGATGGAGCTACACACGTGGCTTCACTACGGGGTCCCGAGGGGTGGGCATTCTGTTGCGCCGTAATTTTCCATTTGTCATTGAACATACAGAGACAGACCCATTAGGACGCTTTGCAGTGCTCTCGGGGAGATGGGAGGGACGCACACTCAACTTAGTGACGGTGTATATCCCACCAGGTCTCCAAACCCAATCATACCTGGATCTCGGCAAACTTCTCCACTCCCTTCCTGAGGGGCCGCTTCTCCTGGGCAGGGACTTCAACACATTAATATTGGGGGGAATGGATCGGCACCCACCAAGAGACATTGCCACAGGGCACATGTGGCTCTCCAACCTCCTGGAGGCTTTCGGCCTAGTAGACCTCTGGCGCATGCGTCACCCAAACCTCCAACAGTACACATTCTTTTCGGGTCGCACCGCACTCTCTCTAGGATAGATTATATCCTTATGCCTCTACAGCACGACACTAGTATCCAAGAGATCAAGCACCTGGCACGGGGTATATCAGACCATTCCCCCATATGGGCTCACCTCACATTGGGGAACAGAAGGTAGGCTGTATTGCGCCCATAAATCCCTGGATCCTCCACAGCCCAGAGACCAAAAAGAAGATAACCCGTTCGATTGGCCAGTACTTCAAAGAAAATGAAGGGATGGTGGAGTCCTCTACCGTCCTTTGGGAGGCATTTAAAACTGTAATAAGGGGTGAAGCCCTCTCCACAACTGCGGGGCGACGCAAGGAAAAGGAGAAGCAAATGCTTATAGTCGAGCGCAACCTTCTTGTTATGGAAGGGGCAGCTCAAGCGGATGGAGATCCGGGGACTCTGCATCAGATGCAGCTTAAGGCTGCCGAGTACAAGGCACTGGCCACTGATGCCGCTAGGAGCCTAGCGAGAGACAGGGAAGGCCGTATATATGACCAGGTTGACAAAGCGGGAAAATGACTAGCCTGGTTGGACAAGAAACAGAAAGTGCAGAGGGTGGTGGCGGAGCTCAGGGGCGGTTCGGGCACGCTCCTAACTGAACCTCAGGAGATCAATCAATCAATCAATCAGAGCATTTGTATAGCGCACTACTCACCCGGAGGGTCACAAGGCGCTGGGGGGGGGGGGGGTCCGCTACTGCTCGAACAGCCAGGTCTTGAGCTGCTTCCTGAAGGCGATGTGGTCCTGGGTCAGGCGGAGGTGGGTCGAAAGGGAGTTCCAAGTCTTGGCGGCCAGGTAGGAGAAGGCCCTTCCTCCTGTGGTGGCTCTTCGGATGCGGGGGATGGCGGCGAGGGCGTGGCTGGTCGATCGAAGCTGGCGCGTGGGAGCGTAGAAGTTGAGGCGGCTGTTGAGGTATCCAGGTCCTTGGTTGTGTAGGGCTTTGTGTGCGTGGGTGAGGAGCCGGAAGGTGATTCTCTTGTTGACCGGGAGCCAGTGCAGGTCTCTCAGGTGTCCGGAGATGTGGCTGCGGCGGGGGATGTCCAGGATGAGTCGTGCTGAGGTGTTCTGGATCCGCTGGAGTCTCTTCTGGAGTTTGGCGGTGGTTCCGGCGTAGAGGGAGTTGCCGTAGTCCAGACGGCTGGTGACGAGGGCCTGGGTAACCGTCTTCCTGGTCTCGGTGGGGATCCATCGGAAGATCTTGCATAGCATTCGCAGGATGTTGAAGCACGACGATGAGACGGCGTTGACTTGTCTGGTCATGGAGAGGGAGGAGTCCAGGATGAAGCCCAGGTTGCGTGCGTGGTCAGTTGGTTTGGGTGCGCTGCCCAGGGCGGGGGGCCACCAGGAGTCGTCCCAGGCGGAGGGTGAGGATCCCAGGATGAGGACTTCCGTCTTGTCCGAGTTCAGTTTCAGGCGGCTGTTCGACATCCATTTGGCTATGTCTGTCATCCCTTCGTGCAGGTTGGCTCTGGCGGTGGTGGGGTCGTTGGTGAGGGAGAGGATCAGCTGGGTGTCGTCGGCGTAGGAGATGATGTTCAGGTTGTGCTGGCGTGCAATGGCTGCGAGGGGGCTCATGTAGACGTTGAAGAGAGTTGGGCTGAGCGAGGAGCCTTGAGGAACGCCGCAGATGACTTCGGTGGCCTCCGATCTGAACGGGGGGAGGCGGACTCTCTGTGTCCTTCCGGCGAGGAAGGAGGTGATCCACTCCAGGGCCTTCTACTGGATTCCGACGTTGCTGAGGCGCCGTACTAGGGTGCGGTGGCAGACAGTGTCGAAGGCCGCGGAGAGGTCCAGGAGGATGAGGGCCGCTGTTTCTCCGTTGTCGAGCAGGGCTCGGATGTCATCTGTAGCTGCGATCAGGGCCGTCTCGGTGCTGTGGTTGGCCCGGAAGCCAGACTGCGAGAGGTCGAGGGAGCCGTTCGTCTCGAGGAAGGCGGCCAGTTGCTTGTTGACGGTCTTCTCGATGACTTTGGCCGGAAACGGGAGCAGCGAGATGGGGCGGTAGTTCTTGAGGTCGGTAGGGTCTGCTGATGGTTTCTTGAGTAGAGCGCTGAGTTCGGCGTGCTTCCAGCTCTCCGGAAAAGGTGGCGATGTCGAAGGAGGTGTTGATGATGTCCCGCAGGTGGGGTGCGATGACAGCGTCGGCCTTGTTGAAGACGTAGTGAGGGCAGGGGTCTGTCGGAGATCCGGAGTGGATGGAGTTCATCGTGCGGATGGTGTCTTCGGTGCTGATCGGGGTCCAGGCGCGGAGGGTGGTGGTGGTGGGGGGCGGTGGTTCGGTCGTGGCGTGCGTTGGTTGAGTGCTGAAGCTGTTGTGTATGTCCGCGATCTTGTTGTGGAAGTAGGAGGCGAGGGAGTTGCAGAGGTCTTGCGAAGGGGTGATGTCGTTGTTTCCGGCGTTGGGGTTGGAGAGCTCTTTCACGATGTTGAAGAGTTCCTTGCTGTTGTGTGCGTTGTTGTCCAGTCGTTCCTTGAATGCGGTTTTCTTGGTGGCGTGGATCAGCTGGTGGTGTTTTCGGGTGGCGAGCTTGAGGGCAGTCATGTTGTCCGGTGTTGGGTCTCTGCGCCAGGTTTTCTCGAGTGCTCTGCAGTTCTTCTTGGAGCTCTTGAGTTCGTCGTTAAACCATGGGGCTTTCTTGCTGCCGGGTCTGCTCGGCGGGGTCTTCAGCGGGGCGAGGTCGTCTGCGCAGTCGCTGATCCATTTCGTGAGGTTGGTGGCTGCTTGGCTGGGGTTCGTTGTGCTGGTGGGAGGGTTCTTGCTCAGGGAAGTAGTGAGCTGGTCTGCAGTGATCTTGTTCCAGCTTCTGCGGGGAGCCTGTTGCTGGTGATGGTGGAGCGTGGTCCTTCTGTAGCTGAAGTGGACGCAGCTGTGGTCCGTCCATTGGAGTCCCGTGGCGTGGCTGATGGCGATGTCCTTGCTGAAAGTGAAGATCGGGTCGAGTGTGTGTCCGGCGTAGTGGGTGGGGGTGGTCACCAGTTGCTTGAGTCCGAGGTTGGCGAGGTTGTCCAGCAGGGTGGTGGTGTTGCGGTCGTTGTTGTTCTCCAGGTGGAAGTTGAGGTCTCCGAGGAGGATGTAGTCGGCTGAGGGGAGGGCGAGCGGGCTGACGAAGTCGGCGATGTCCTCGCTGAATTGTGTGCGTGGTCCCGGGTGTCTGTAGATGAGGGTGCCTCTGAGGGTGGTCTTGGGGTTGACGTGGATCTGGAAGTGCAGGTGTTCGGCGGGTGCGAGGTTGTCGTCGTGATGCGGATGGTGTTCCTGTGGATGATGGCGATGCCTCCTCCTGTCTGGTTGACGCGGTCCCTCCGGATGATCTTGTAGCCGTCCGGGATGGCGATGGCGATGTTGGGCGCTGAGGAGGCGTTCATCCAGGTTTCCGTGAGGAAGGCGACGTCTGGGTCTGTGGTGTCGAGCAGGTTCCAAAGCTCGACGGAGTGTCTGTGGACGGAGCGGGTGTTGAGCAGGATGCACTTCAGGTGGGTGCTGCTGGAGTTCGGCTTGGTGGGTGCTGGTGTAGCAGGGTCCGGTCGCAGGTGAACTTGCAGGAGTGGCAGCTGAAGGGTCCGTGGGTGCGTCTCGGTGTGGCTCGGTAGCAGCCCGGGGTTCGGCCGGTGTTGAGAGCGTTGAGTTCGGTGGAGTCGTAGGTTCGTCTGGTCGGCTTCCGGCGGTGGGGGCCAGGGGTCCAGGCACTGGGCGCGGTCCAGGCGCGGACGGGCGCAGACGGGCTTACCTTTGGCGCACCTTCGGCGCTCAATCGGGGCTCCCGCTGCGCGCGTCCGCTGCGCGGTCGCTCTGGGGGCGTCATAAGAAGGGGGACGGGAGGGCGGGTCTGCTGGGCTGGGCGAGCGTCTGGGCCAATGGGCCGGTGGTGGGCGGGGCCGCAGGGGGCCAGCGGCGGGAAAAGTGGCGAGCGGGCGGCTCAGCTGTGGCTGGGCCGCTCGGGGGTGCTGGGGGGGCGGCGGCAGGCAGGCGGCAGGCAGGCAGGCAAGGAGGCTGGCTAGCAGGAACAGCAGGCGAGTGAGCAAGGGGGTGACCCGGCCTCGAGTTCAAGAGTAGTTCAAGAGTTCGCAGAACACTTCAAAAAGGTGTACCAAAGGGGATCGGAACTCCCGGAGGACTCCTCCGCGCTCTTGGCAGACATTAGGCTACCTACCCTCTCCGACGCAGACCGAGAGGCCCTGGAGGTGCACTCACTGCAGAAGTGCTGGCCAAGGCGATCACTGAACTCCGGCCTGGAAAAGCCCTAGGACCTAACAGTCTTCCGATTGAGCTGTACAAGCTCAAAACTGACAGCCTGGGCCCACACCTTAAGCGTATGTTTGAGGTTAGTAAAGTGCTGGGTAAACTGCCGAGAGACCAGCGCATCGCCACATTAGTAGCCATCCCAAAAGAGGGGAAACCCAAAGAGATGTGCGCCTCTTACAGGCCGATCTCACTACTTAACGCTGAACCCAAAATCCTCGCGAAATTGCTCGCAAATAGGATCAAGCCAATAATCACCAAATTGAGTCACCCGGACCAAACGGGCTTTATGCCACAGCGCAATACGGCACTTAACTTAAGACGACTCCATGGGGTACTGGGACGCTGTCATACGATCCAGGAGGATGCGGTTGTGGTCTAGTTGGATGCGGCAAAGGCATTCGACACGCTTGAATGGCCATACATGATGGTGGTCCTCAAAAAGCTGGGCTTTGGCCCTAACTTTATTGGGTGGATACGTCTCCTCTATGCTGAGCCGTTGGCGCAGGTGGTGGTCAACAATAAGTTCTCCGAGGTGTTCACCTTGGAGAGGGGGACGCGACAAGGCTGCCCCCTCTCGTCCCTGCTTTTCGCCCTCTCATTAGAGCCGCTCAGGGCTTGGATACGTCAAGATCTCTCACTACGGGGGCTCAGGTGGGCTGAGGGGTGGGAGGCCCGGATTTCGCTCTATGCAGACAGCATCCTCTCATACCTTGCCTCCCCTTCCAAATCACTTAGAATTGCCTTGAACATCTTCACTAGCTTCGGTAGGAACTCCGAATATACTATCAACTGGGGGAAATCATTGCTCTACGTTCTGCATGCCTCCCCCCTCTCAATGCCGCGAGGCTGCCCGATCAAGACAGTCACAAAGGGGTTCACATACCTTGGTATCTTCATCACTGCTGATTTGACGGCCTGGTATGAGAGCAACCTTTTACCAACTCTACAGAGGTTCAAAAGGGACACCACCACCTGGAAGAAGCTCCTGCTGTCCCTACTGCGACGGGCAGCTCTTTTCAAGATGATGGCGCTGCCACGGTTCCTATATATCCTCCAAAACTACCCGGATCTAGTCCTGCAAAAGTACTTTAAAGAAATCGAGGCCACCAGAGGGACTTATTATGGGCCGGAACGCCACGTATCTCACTCTATAAACTCACACTTGGGTGGTACAATGGGGGAATAGAACTTCCAGACATTAGGAAATACTACTGGGCAGCTCACCTCTCGGCTATTAACCAGGGCACGTACTGAGGTGGGTACGATCCCGGCTACGGGATGGATAGGTGGCTCCTCTCGGGTGGGAACTTCGAGACGGCGCTCTACTCTAAACCTAACAAATACCCCCTTACCGGGCCCACAAGACATTCGGTCTAACTTTGGCACATTGTGAGCCAAAACCTGGGATGGGTTGATAGACTTACGTTGGCTACCTCACTCTGGATTTGTGAAAGGCTGGGTACACTGGGTCGCACTAAAGGGTTCAGTAACTGGGACTTGATAGGGATCTCCCGTATAAAAGACCAATGGGGACCCAATGGCATGGTGTTGTTTGCCTCACTGCAGCAGACATATGAATTAGCACAAACAGAATGCTTTAGATATGCGCAGGTCAGGCACTCACTCCTGGCAAATATTCCATTTGGAACACCCCTCCCGGAGTCCACCCCCTTGAGGACAGACTGCTGGATGGTCACTTGCCGGAAAAGGCCATCTCCCTCACATACAAAAAACTCATACACCACACCCCTGATCCTCTACTCGAACTTAGGAGAAAATGGGAGAATGACTGTCTTGAGATCGACGATGAAAAGTGGAGGGAGGCGCTTTCCTCCCCTAAGGAAGTGGCAATATCAGCAAAATTGAGGCTGATACAACTGAAAATACTACACCGAATCCGAGTGGGGAAGGGCTCTGTAGGAGACAGTGCGGGCAGTGGGGACGTTCATGCATATAATATGGGAGTGCACCCTGATACAAACCTACTGGAAACAGGTGCATAACTGTATGCTTAATGTTTGGGGGTGGAATTACGGCTTGAAATCAAAAGGTGCCTCTTAAACATCTGGGACCCCTCAGATCTGACAGCAACAGGTAGAATTTGAGCGACGCTCGGTCTGGCTATAGCAAAACGCAACATAGCGCGCCTATGGGGGGCAGTAACACGTCCACCTCTTGGTGCATGGAAAAAGGACATGGACTGGTGCATGCTGCAAGAGAAGACAGTCTATGTGGCCCGGTGGTGCCCCCGGAAATGGATAGCAATCAGGTCAAAGTGGAATGAATACCGTGGCAACATGTGTGAGACCCGCCCTGATCCCATCCCTTGACGAACCGCTAACTCCTTAATGTGATATGTAATATTACCATCTTGTACTCAACTACATTGAAATTTGTGATCTTTGTATGCGTTCCTGACTATATAACACTGTAAAAGTAATAAACTCATGTGGGTAATGACCATCGGGGTTAATTGTACCAATAAACAGTTAAAAAAAAAGATTTTCAAATAAAGACCTATTCTTGAAGTATATGCTTGGAGTGACAGTGGCTGTGCATTCAATCTGACACATTCCCTGTCAAACATTTGAATGATAAAACAATAATAGAGTGCCTCTACAATATACTGTATTAATGTGATATACCTACTAAAAAATTACATTTTGAAAATTGTAATTTAAAAAAATATTTAAATCTTAAAACAAAATTTAAATAAAATGTCAAAGTTTATTTAAAATGTAATGTAAGGTATTTCATATGCTTCCCTACGTGTTAGAAATATTGCATGTCCTCGCTGATTTCCATGAGTGTGATGCAACACCAAAGGTTGGCCATATGCTGTGCTTGACTTACGTTCAGTCTAAAGTGGAGTACGATTAAGCCTGTTTTGTCAGTAGTAATACTGTAGTAGATTTAAATGTGTATTTGTGAATTGTAATGGTCTCACTTGAATGTGGATGATTGGTTTGTACTAGTGGCTTTCTCTCCAAACTCCTCGTTCAATTTCATTTAATGCCACCCATTTTGCAGTAATTATTGCCCATTTTCCCAACATGCCCCTCCAACATTACCAACTAAATCCAATAATTATATGTGCATAGTTTGCCGTGCAGAAAAGACAGGAGAGGTGGAAATCTCAGGCAAGTGGTTGTGAACTGCATTAGAGTAAGTAAAGTAGTACTACTTTACATACTTCAAAACATATTTTTTAAATATACCCCAATGACTGCTTTTTTAACAACATTTGTTGAATAAACCATTTTGAACCAGCATTAAAGGATGGAATTTTTCTAGCTGCTTTACAAGCACAGTCATGTTCAAAACTGAGAACATGAAAGAGTAGCTGCAAAGGTTTAACTGGATTAGGTTTAAGGTTACAAGGAACAGTGAGTACTTGGTCAACTTCAAAAGGCTTACTAAATGTGATATTTAAGAGCCGTGGAAAAAATACTTCAACAAGCCCTCACAATCAAAAAACTCTATCCCCTCATTCAGAACAAAACAAATTCAAAGATTATATCGCCGGTTTCTGTTCTTCAAATCTGTTAAAGACTTTTATAGAGTAGGAATTGTGTTTATTGATGGCCTCATTGATAAAACTGCATTTGTGTCACCCTTACCTTTAATCGCTAAGTCAGAAACAGAAAGCGATTTCAGTCATCCATTTTATTAAAGTTAACATCTTTTTCAATTTGCTCTTTATTTTCTTTAGTAGACTTTATTCAGCAAACTTTCAATTCGAGGAGTTCCACCTCCATCTAGCTTTGCCTTTGCTGGAGATGTGGTGGAAAGATATCACACGGTTTTCTTTTAGTTGTAGAGGCTGTAGGCCCCGGTTTATTTGCCAAGTGGTTTACAATTTTAGGAAATCATCCAACAACATTAAAAACCCTACATTTGATACAGATTTTTGAGTGGGAAATAACTATAAATATATCCAGTAAACCAATTCTAAGTCAGGATCAGAGGCTCGGATTATGCTTTTGTCTTCCTTAGCTTTATTGACAAAGTTCCAACAGCAGCCATCAACAAAAAAACACAGAAGAAAAACACACCCATGAACCATAGTGAGAACCATAACAGTCCATAGTCCTTTCACAGTGTCCATGGCGTTAGGCCACATAGTTCCTCTTCACTGGCTGGACCGCCTCTTTCTTCGCTGCTTTGCAGCCAGTTAAGTGTGATTTTCGTTTTGCTCCTCGTTGTGTGGAATATTGTATTGTTCGGTTTAGTGATATTGCGCGGTTGAGCAGCGGCTTTTTCATTGTATTGAACTTTCATACTTGCCTTTTATTTCAGAGCCCCAGCGCACAATAATCTTCCTGGGGAATGCAAACTGTGCGCTCTCAACGAGTGTCGCATCTCCTTACTCATCAAGCTGGACCCCAAGCTTGGCGACTTGCCATCCGCAGTGGCGCAAGGTGGCCTTTTTGGGGACCCTTTCATCAAGGAACTGGGAAGGTTTGTGGCAACTTTTACCTCTTTGGTTAAGGCGTAGTCCAATAAAGAGAATATTTAGCCCGCAGGTTTTCCATGGGACTGGCTGAGGCAGGGGCTGCTTGGCCAGCCGGGGATCCTACCAGAATTTTCCCAAGAGGCAAGGCTCTGGACCTGGTCTATACCAGACTAGCACAAACTACCCCAACTTCTACCACACAAGAGGCCAGCGCTTCAGAAGTTGTGGAGGCAACAAAGGCCATGCCGGAGGCGGCAATGAGAACGGTGAGTGTGTTACTTTCCACTCAGATCCACATTGGGGGTCGTTTGGAGGAGTTTACGAAAGTCTGGGCTTTCCTCAGCTCGGATACGTGGGTCCTGCAGATGGTGCAGGGCTTCCACATAGAATCTTACGACTGCCCTCGTCAGGCATCATAACCTCGGCCCATTTGCTTTTCAGTCTGCGATGCAGAGCTTATCGACGAGGAGGTCTCCACGCTTCTGTGAAAAGGGGCCATCTGTCAATCGGCGCTGCATCACAACGGTTTCCTCAGCAATACTTTTCTCATCGACAAATCAGACTGTGGCCGGCGCCTGGTTATCAATCTCCGGGAGTTGAACGGGTTGGTATACCGCCACTTCAAGATGGAGGGGATTCACCTCCTTCGGGACGTCTTGCTCCCATTGGACTGGATGGTGCGGTTGAACCTGGAGGACACCCATCTGGTAGTCCCGATATTTCCTTCCCATCATCTGTTCCTGCAGTTTTGTTGGAGGGGGCATATTTACGAGTCCACCACGCTCCCCTTCGGCCTGTCCTCCGCACCGTGGAGCTTCACCAAGGTACTCCATCCGGCGGTGGAATTCCTCAGAGCCCAGGCCTTCCGTATGATCGTGTACCTGGATGATATCCTGCTCATGGCACAGTGCCCCCAGGAGACTGGTCAAGCCGCTCCAGCTAGCGGTAGATCTCTTGCAGGGACTAGGGTTCATGATCAATGAAAACAAGTCGGTCCTCTCCCCAACTCAGAGGGTGACCTTCAAGTTTGTTGTGGACTCGATACAATCCTCCTTAAGCCTCCCATCAAGGAAGATGGGCAAGATCCGCCACAAACTACGCCAGACAATACCTTTAACAACACAAAGAACGAAGTCCCGCCCCTCGGTGACGACATGTACGCAGGATTGGGTAAAACCCAGGAAGGAGACCCCTGGAGACTTCGGAGCAGGCGTGTGGAGTGAAGGAGACACGGACGGAGTGCTGGTGATCAGGACGAGACGAGAGGACGAGGGGGGAAAGCCAGGAGGCCAACGGACCCGTGAAGCGCTGTGCCACACTCCCGAGGGAGGAGTGTGGCTGCAGCAGGTACGGCAGCGGTTTGCGGGGTGGGTAGGGAGACGAGGGACCTCGGGTTCCTCGACCCAGTAATATCGGGTGTTGGTGCATTTCTATCGCACTTGAAGAATCCTATTAGCGTAAAAACCCACCTAGTGTAAATAAACCTTCCCTAACACCGACCTTCACTCAGAGACACTTCTGTTATAAATAGCACAACTTCACTGGTGTCCCTCACCCCCCGGTTTCTCTTTGGGGTATCAGACATAGGACCGCGTTCCTGACAGTCTGTTTTTCCTCTCTTTGCACGTGGCGAGAACGGGCAGTAAGAAAGACCTGAAGAACTCCCGAAGCCAGAGGGACCTAGGAAAAGGAGAAGACTGCTCCAGTAATCGTACCACTAAGAAGCATATATCACTCCTTAGCCACCACGGATCCCGCTGAATTTCAGAGAGACAGACTCACCACCCGTTATAAAAAAAACCTTTTTCAAAATAAAACCTTACCTACCCCGATCTAGTCTCCAGCCCCTTTCTGGTACCACGCCACACACTGCTAACTACGGTGGCCAGAGTCCGCCCGTAAGCTGACTAATTAATTCATGGTATCCATACGAGGCAGCTGAGCTCTCTGTTAGGGCTTCTCACATCCTGTAATAGAGTCCTATAGTTCTGTAGTCTAAACGCAAGTCTCTATTTCGTGTTAGCAGAGCCATGTGACCTGCTTTCTAGATATAGGCTTTTTATTTTTTTCTACTGGTGACATCTGAGGCTGATAGTAGTAACTTCAGAAGTCTTACTTTCCTGCTAACAGCACTCGCTTATGAATAAGGTGGCCCCTGCAGTAGCAGCTTTTCTAACTCAGTACATCCCACTCCAAGTGATAAACATGTTTCCATCGCATTCATTTTTGTATGACCACGTCTTGGACAACAAACACCATCTGGTAAAAGTGATTTGTGTTATTCTCCTTGTGTCACCATGCTCCTTACCTTTTATTTTTTCCCAATTAGCCTAGTTTCTGCCTTTTTATTCATATTAGTCAATACATATGCCATCCAAAATTCACAAGTTTATTATATTAACAGCATTGTACAAGAGAAGCAATGGAATAAAACACATACTTCCTATCACTTTTATGAAATATGTAAGTAAAGAAAACTCGGTGTGAACAACAGAAGTATGGGCATGGTCTTCAATGCTATGTCATGTAAAGTGATGTCCGCCCTCTTTCACAGCTGCCAAGCTTTCAGATTGCTATGTGTGATATTTTGATTTGATATAATTATGAGTCAGCCAACTCAGGCATTTGCAGCAGTTTTAAGATCTTATAGTTTCTTGTTGCTCAAATGAGTCAAATTTCTGATATTTATATGTTTCTCTCGTCTTCATTGCTTGATTTTCTGCTTGCAAGAAAGAGCCACTAATAGTCATTGAAATCTCACTCATAATTACAATGAAATTATGAAAATGTCACACATAGCAATTTGAAACCTTGGCAGCTATGGTTTCTCCAGGACAGGAGGCAAGAGAGCGGTTACGCCTTCCCTCCGTTCTCAATGATCAAGAGATCTGCAGCCCAAGTCCACCAGCTGGCAGTGGAGGTGGTAATGGTGACTCCGCTGTGGAGATCGCAAGATTGGTTTCCGGTTCTTCTGGAACTTTCTTGGGATTCTCCAATCCGACTCCCCCTGCTTCCACACCTTCTGCTGAGTCCGGATCAAGTTCCACATCACCTCCCTGCTCAGGGCTCCCTGCAGCTGATGGCGTGGTGACTTTCAGGCAGCGCTGGCTGCTTCCAGGCCTTTTGCGACCAGCTGAGCGTTTCTTGTCAAAGGTGTGGGCGGACAGCACTGCCAAATATTGTTACGCCTGGACAAAATGGGTTCGTTGGTGTCTGCGAAGGAACTTGGATCCGTGGTCGCGGACATCATACAGATTTTGAATTTTCTGTCTGACCTGGCCACAGAACGCTTGGCCTACAGCTCCATCAATGCAATCACGTCTGATATCTCGGCAGGGCACGGCCAGATAGGGGGGGCCCGGTGGGGGAGCACCCCTTCGTTTGCAGGCTGCTGCATGGGATTTGTCTCACCTTACCCCCAGAACCACGCTATTCAGCCTTGTGGAATGTCAATTTGGTCCTGAACCTGTTCTTATTCTGGCAACCCAATAAATCGCTCTCTCTAAATGAGCTCTCGGCCACACTGGAGATGGTGTTATGCTTGATCTTCTGTAGGAGTGTTTTCGATGTGAGGGCCCTGGACATTACTGCAAGGGTTTTCTCCCCGGACGGGTGGTCGCACCAAGTTGCTCACCCGCATGGTCTCATACCCGGAATTCCTAGACTCCCCTAAATTATGCATTGTACACTGTCTGAAGGCTTACTAGAAACTGACTCAAGAATTCCGCCCTCCGGGTGAGCGTCAATGGCTTATTGCTCTGAAAAAGACCCACAAAGCAGTCTCATCCCCCCACCATAGCCAGGTGGGTGTGGTGGGTAATGCAAGAGGGGGGGCATTGACACCAAGTAATTTGAGGCCCAATTGGCCAGGGGAGCCATGGCATCTAAGGCTTTCGGCTTGGGGGCGCGCGTTTGGAAGACCTTATGCAAGCAGCAGACTGGTCCTCAGACTCGACCTTCAAGAGGATCTACTTCAAGCCAGTGATAGAAGTTGCTCAATTAGTGGTAAATAAGCTTTAAACTAGATTAACCAGAGCCTCTCGTCCCGACATAGAATTAAAATTTGCCTAACAATGTGAAAGTAAGTTTCAATTCTATTAAGGAACCGGAGGTGAGGATTATCCTGACCGGAACACATTCTGATGCGAACCCTCCCTGTATGGTGGTAAGCAAGCAGTTTGTGATGTTCAAATGTACTGGAAATTGATTTTTAAGTGTCATGTTCAAGCCTCTCTGCTTTTGTTGACAGAACGCTTTTCAGTGTTCGCTGTTCAAACAGTATTTGTCCGGTCCCTTATGCTACCTCTCTTTTCAGGGACTGACTGTTTAAAACAGGACCAGTGAGGTGAATCCTTTGGGGTGACTCGCACGGAGAAAGAGGAGGTCCAGCCAGTGAATAATGACTATGTGGCCTGACGTCATTGACACTGAAAGGACTGTGGACTGTTATGGTTCCTCTCTATGGTTCATGGCAGTGTTTTTCTTCTGAGTTTTTTTTGTTGATAGCTGCTGTTGGAACTTTATAGTCAATAAAGTGAAGGAAGACAAAAGCATAATCCTCGCCTCCATGTCCTTAATAGAATTGGAACCTACCTTCACGTTGTAAGACAAATTTTCATTCATATCACTCAGTGCACTTAATATCACACTTTTGTTAACATGAGTTGCAGTAATGACAACAGAATATATAATAGTGGGACAATATAAGCATTCCAAATGGAATTTTAGTCATGACTTTGATCCTTCATATGCAGATGAAAAAACATATTAAGTACATATAGATGGAACTACATAAATTCTTCTAGAGGCTACCAATTAAGTACACGCTTCAAAGTTTTTGGGGATATTGTATGCACTTCAATCATTAATTAACGTTTTGTGTTTATGACTGATGAAAAAATGTTTTACTAATTAAGGAAACACTCCTTTCACACTACATATTTCATTTAGTAACAGTATGGACTTTCCTTATGAGTGTTGTGAATATCTAGAAAAACACCAATGAGTGTTTAAGCTTTTTTCTGTGGCTAGGAATAATATGAACCAGTCCTTTGCAAATTAATACCACAGCAGGAAATCATGAATGTAAGACGAACAAGCTATGAGAAAATATCCCGACGTCAACAGGCATCACAAGCACATCTCACGTATAACACCAATGTAGGGATTTGCAACAGGGAAATGCCACAAAGCTTCCCTCAATGCTCGATCTGTGTGCCCTCTTCATGAAACAATACAGTAAAGGGGGTGGTGAAGGGGGTGGTGATGGACAGAGTATTCCGAATTAATGCAGAACACTCCTACCCAGTCAAGAGATCAGGGCTTGATCCATCACCGTTTTTTAGCTCACTGCACCATCCCAGTTCAGAACCTGGCTATATGCAAATTAGTCTGTCCCTGGCCCAGTGCATCATGGGAACAGGGCAGACCAAACTACCAAGCCAATTCTTTCACTGGAAAGGAAACAAGCTTCCGGGGACCGGTTTCTGGCATTACAGCCGTCTTCGGCCCGGCTTGCTTGAATCCTGATGGTGCAGTGAGCAAGGGACTCGCATCAGAGTATACCCTTCCACGCTTATGGTGGCCAAAACGATACAGTAAAGGGGGTGGTGATGGACAGAGTATTCCGAATTAATGCAGAACACTCCTACCCAGTCAAGAGATCAGGGCTCTTCATGAAACAGGCAACACTCCAGAAGCATAAAATAAAACACTCACACAAGTAAATCTGATTCAAATTGTGCACAAGTACCATAATTATGTAGTACATAGCTCTCTTGAAAAAGGCCAATAAGGTGCTATTTTGGGCATGACCCACAGTCAGAAATACTGAATTCATAAAATGCCACAGTTTGTACAACTTCAATAGTAAAAATAGCCAAAGCAGAGCATCTAAAAAAGTTATTTGTGCTCATAAAATTACTTTTCAAGGCACAACGTTGAAATATAGAGCACTTATGCAGTGTCATCTTGAAAATGCACACAATGTCTCATTAAACATTTATCAAGTGATACATTCCTTCACTGTAAATCTTAATAATCATGCACAGTGATGTAACAAATATAATCACCAAAACTATAAAGAACAAAGAAGCAAATAAAAACAAACCACATACTATTTAAATCAGAGGTCTCTGTAGTCAGTTTTAGGCCTGGGCGTAGGACTAAGCTACACTCGCGTAGTTTGTGCAACTACGCTCTACGCGAATACCACGTAGCACAGTGCAAAAACGCGTAGCGGGCATTTTTTGCTTGCTCGAGGTCCTCAACGTCAAGTTGGCGACCGCGAGCGAGCAAAATAACATCCGGGTAAGACTTTTTCCTCGTTCGCGATCAGCAACATCAAGTTGGCGATCGCGAGCGTGGAAAATAAACCTCCCGGCGAGATTCTCAACGCGAGGTGGTCAGGTTTCTCATTGCGAGTGGTCGCGTATGCTCGCGACCGCTTGCAATTAGAAACTACCAGTCCGCGATGAGAAAGCTGCCACTCGAGTACAAATCTATTGAGCGGAAGAAAACGACCGCTTGCACTGTGCAAGATGCGGTTTGCACTGATTGCACCGTGCGGATAAGCATCCGGCACTGTGCAATCAGTGCGAACAGCATTTTGCACAGTGCACTTCGCGTAGCTTGCGTAGTGCTCTTCGCATAGCGCTACTACGCCCAGGGTTAGTCAGTTTACACCTAAAGAGCAGGCAAATAGAGCTCCCTTAACTATTACAATATGGCTTTCAATGTCTCAACCCATGTCTGAGTAGTTACATAGGTTTCCTCTGTGGTTTCTTTAATGGAAACTTGAACTGGGGTTAAAGTATTGGCATATACTGCTTCTTAAAGCAGAGATAAAATAATGAAACAAATGCCCCAGTGAGGCACAGTGCCATTGGTTTTTAGCACTGAGCAAAAGGCAATTCTCCTCTAGTAGAAAACATCAGGGGAAAATGACAGATTCCGAATGATTATCGCATGGTGATACTGGATGTGACATCTTTTAACCGTGGGTAACCTTATAAATGTAAACTGAAAGTTGGTCAGGGCAGGAAAAAAGCAAATTTTCCACCAGGACAGGTTGCCTCGAAGGCTATTTTGCCCTAATGACTATTTAAGGGGAAAAAAAAATCTTCAATTTTTCCAAATTCTAGAGATGTAGTTAATAAGAATTTTAATTAATTCAACCTCATACCGTGAAAGAAAATGCTGGTGACAATGGGAGCTCCAAGCGGGTTACTAGATTTAAAATTACCCTAATATCCCCTTTGCATGGGATCCAGTTATAATTTCTGGGTCTTAGAAAAATCACATTGCAACATCCAATGGTGCAAAGGGAATCCTACTCACACCTGCAAATTACTTCAGAAAGCACCATCCAATAGGGGTTTATCGTACAATTAGGGGTGTGTCAGACCAAGAAAAGAGTGTTCAATGCTCAGAAATTTGGAGGGCCAGTGGTAGCGCTTTAATGCTCACTTCTCAAAGCCAAGCTCACATAATGAAGCTTGTAGCCACGTCTTCGCATCACGATTGCTGACCAGGATGGGTGCTGACTGCATCATCCGCCGAGCCTTAACCGGTGAAGGCCATCCATGACTGCGGGGTTATATCCACAAGGAAAAGGCTGCAAGCTTTTCCAGAAGCATAATCCACAATTAACAAAGCTACAATACACTAACGCTGGTACTTAATTTTTCATCGCAATATAACAATCGTCACGAAAAGCACTTTTCTGGCTGCTGAGCCGTGAAGAAAAAGTGCTGTTTCTTGAGGATTGTTATGATGAAGCAGTTATAACATGATCGAATGTATGGCGTATGATTTTGCTACAAACTCATCGGATATATAGTCCATTATGTTGATATGTTGAAGTTTTGTTGACAGGTGACAGAATAAATGTAGAAATAAATGCATAAATGGTTCATGCTTTTTTATAGTCCTATGTCTGGATCGCTGAAGAAAATGACTTCCCTGGAAAATGTTAAGGACTGAACTTAATTTTTAACAAATGTTTTCCCTGATCTTTCACTACTGTGCAGACATTCTCACAACCAAATAAAGCTACAAGAAACATTCAAATTCAAGACCCTCATCTCAGGACACAAACTCTGAAAGATTCAAGGCACTTCTATGGAATTATGCGCTATTGAAACATAAATTTGACACACAAAAGGTAGTTCATTGATATTTGGATGAAATCCGAGAACAGGAAGGGAAGAATTAAAGAGGAAAAAAGGGAAAGTAAAAGAAAGGTAAAAACATAAAAATATAATATCAAATTTAAAGGTAAAATGTACCCTTTGTTTAAAGTCATTTGTGGTTAATGCTACTGACAAATAAAATTAATTTTAGATAAGAAAAAAGGACAGACAGACTCAGGATCACAAACACAGACTTAAGGAGCACTCAACACACACACCATATTTTAAGGGGTGCACATCTCGACAGCTAACCTACCTCTTCCGCCACTGAATCCCTGTAGTATCGAAGGCTCTTATCGGTCAGCACAAACCAGTGTTTCTTCCACTGGAAAGGAAAAGCAATGGATTATTAGTATTGCATTGTGTTCTCAAAATAAAACATCTGTGTTACTTGCCCAGGCTGAATTTTTTTTTACCCAGATATATACCCAGCTTCAGAGCTTTTGCATTTCTGTAAACAGATGTTATCTGCCCTCTTTTCTTATCAGCACAATGTGGGCACTAAAAAAGGTGTTCCCCAGTAAAAAAATGTATAATTGGACTCAGCAAAATAAAAATCCTGTGTGGACTATACTTGTCTTTTTAACAGCACAATTAGTTTAGAGTAAAAATCCGAAAATATCTCCCTTTATATTTCTCCCATTCTCTGGGATTTCCCGGCTCGCAGTAACCTAGCACCTTATGTCAGCTGAGAGAGCCCATCCCATTCCACTTTCACTTAACTACATAATACTAGCACATACAAAGTTGGGAGGTTGTGGATGTATATCTTCCACTGCTTTTGCAATTACCTGTTATTAAACCAAATTGTCCCTTCCGGGATCCTTAGTAGGTTTGAATAATCTAGAAATTCGACTATGTCAAGAAGAATATTTCACATTTATAACTGTTAGAGATTATGTCAAATCATCAAGACAATTTGAAGCACACTGAGGCCTAAGTAGTAGAACAGAACTGCAATAACAAAGGTGTGGAGTAAAATATCTTCCGTCCATACATTATGACCTTGTTTAATATATACAATTACCTCTTTTGCGTGTAGTGTTAACCGAAAACTTAAATGAAGTGCTGATTCCTATAACTTCCTCAAGAGGAAAAGAAAAAGGCAATGCTTGGATGTGAACGATGCAAAGCACAGAATCTACTTAAGTTCACTTACACCTGCTGCCCTTGACAAGTTAGAAGGCTCATAAAGCACCAGGACTAGAACAAATAGTGCACATTTTGGGCATGTTCAAAAGTTTGGTGATTTGATTCTAGGTTTCCGCTACAGGATTCTAGGTTTTCACTACAGGATTTCTAAGCCACTTTTTTATTTCAAAACACCTAGGATTCGCAATAACACGTGGCAATTAATTCAGGAAACCCTTTAATAACCTTTTGAGATAAGAGTCCTATTTTCATACATATATGTTTTTGTCTATAATGGGTCAGCTAATGCAGTGATTTTAGCTATAAATAATCCTGTCATTAGATAGGAACTGTTGCTTTGTAATAGTGGGAATTGACTACATTTCAACACAAACTTTTTTTTATTCTGTGGAGGTCCATTCATTTTTTTTGCTCTATTAATAAAAAGATTATTGTTTCCACTTCTTTAGAACTTCCACAGCAGAGCCAAACATAATTCAAGGACATTTTTCTAAGTCATAAACTTTCCCTCACGCCATCTTACCCTTAAGGAGAATGTCTGAAGCACACACTGCTCCACGACGCTCAGGTTAATATTTTATGTAAAGGTACGCTTCACTGAGGAAGTGCAAGACAACACCAACAAGGAGCATAGTCTGAAGGCCAAATACATTGAAATGTCTTCGCAAATGTCAGATTGCTAGGGGCACCAAGACAGATAAACCAGCAGAGACATTTGAAAACAGCTTTCATGTAAAAAAAAAAAATGTAAATGTTTTAATACAGCAAAAAACAAAACACTTAAAGCATATAACCGAAGGGCAGAAGGAAAAATAAACTAAATTTGCAAATTCACCTTGGTAAGGTAAATACAATTCAGCGCCCAGAACAAAAATAAGTGCACTTCGGATATGCTGCAGATGTAAAGAGAGATTGTATCTGTTGGCACTAACCTGTCCATCCTCATAGAGCTTGGTGAGCCATCCTTTCTTAAAGTTCAACAGGTCAGGCTGCAGGGTAAGAAAGGAAAAAGTTAAGTATGATTTGAGCGACACAACCAGAAATCCCACGTTCTAGAACAATTAAAGTTGTCATCAATGTATATATCTACTTTTCCAAAGTCACAATCTGCTTTTCTGGTTTTATTCTTGTGTAGGGAAGGTCTGCTTTCTGTAAGATGATGTAAACAGCTGTTCTTTGAGCTTCATGTACACAAAAGATACAATTACGGCTTTAGCCCGAAATAGAACTCTTGCAATTTCAGGTTTAAAGACTGCATAACACCTTATAAAGAAATTCATTTGACCCTATACTTATTTTGTTTTTTAAGGACGCGCCTGTTTGTTTTCTAACAACTGTTTTTACGTAGAAGTTGGAGTTGCCAAGCAGTGACTGTAGGGTGCTGCTGTTCTGAATTTAACTGCTGTAGGGGAACTTCCAAACATGATACGAAAACACAACCATAAACCTTGGGTGGCATGTGTACGGTAGGTTGCAACAACCATATGAAAACAAAAGAGTAAGAAATCCAACTTAATAATCAATATTTCAGTAGATACAGGGAGGATTAGAGACCACAGAAACTTTTCATGCTGTTGTGGCTTGAATGAACGTGCAATAATTGTTAATCCCCACATCCAGTAACAAGAGAGAGTGAGAAGGGGTGAGTGAAGAGGAGAGAGAGAGAGAGAGAGACAGAGAAGAGAAAAGGAGGGAGAGGAGAGAGAGAGAGAGAGAGAGAAGAGAAAGGGAGAGAGACACACACCCACAAGAAGAGGAAAGAGGAGAAAGACGGGGAGGGAAGAGGAGAGAGAGATGGGGAGGGAAGAGGAGAAAGAGAAGGTGGAGAGAAGAAGAGCGAGCGCAAGAGAAAGACCAGCCAAACTCTTTGTGATTCTCTCAGCAGCCCCATCGGCGTCCTAAGAAGTACCCAAGCCCCGTTCCAGTGACCTCTCTCAGAAGCAAAGAGCACTCTTTGAAGGGTGCTGGTGAGACTTGCTCTCCTTCCTCAGTCCATCTCCCACCCATCTCATAGGAATGTAGCAATCCACAAATCTGTCTGGGAGAATGCCTCTATTTACAGACAGCCCTGGGTTGGCCAAAATGGAACCCAGACTCTTCTGTGTATTGTACCAAAGGCACACATACATTCAGTGCATTCATACAGCATCCACACAGCACTGTATCCTTGCTGTACAGTACAACTCACAGCCACACATACACCCATACAATACATTTAACATGCACACACTGTGCAGCACTGTATCTGTCATGTACTGTACTACTCATAGGCACACATACATCCATTTAACATGCATGCACTGCTCAACACTACATCCTTAATGTGTTATACCACTCATAGGCACACTTCACATTCGCAAATCTGTCTGAGGGGAGACCTCTACTTGCTCATGCTCCTCCAGTCAGCCTTGGGTCTCACAAAATGGAACACAGAGGCTTTCATTTATTTGACTCCTCATAGGCACACATACACAGCACACATGCAACCACACGGGTGCTGCACAGTGCTACATGCTAACTTGATTTAGACCATGGGTAAGTTACGCACACAGCAGCAAAACTTTACATGTGTGAGAGTGCTGGCTCTACTCCAGTGACACAGATAAAAAGGGTCTGTCCCCTCCTACTGATCACACCACAGCAAGCTGCCACCAACGCGCTGGTGCTACTTAACTCCTGGTAAACACAGCAGCCTTTCACCACCATGAGGGCTGCACTTTGTAAACTTGTTGGACCAGGAGGGGTTCCCAATCTGTGAAACAAGCCTATGTGCACATGAATGATCCGTGTTCGTCCAGGACTACAAAAATCAGCACCATTGATCCAAGAATCGTTGTAGCTGGGACACTCTGGGTAGGGGGCAAGTCCACTACCGTGCAAGAGAGGGACTTTCCCATCCCACCTACCGCTTTATGTAATGTACCCAAGTAAAAGACAGTTAGGCTATAGCAAAATATGAGGGCACACAGTGCGTACCTCTGGGATAACAGACAGATGCTGAACCTTGCAATACCAGACACAGGCCAGATTAGTGTGATACCATAGACAAAATAAAAGTTAGTATACCTGTATCCCTTGCGGTCTGACTCAAAGGAAGTATATGCCTGTTTATCATGCAGGCGACATTACCGTCACAATACCTCGATAATCAGACTGTGGTCAGTGCTTCTGAATCACTTTTACCCACGAGGGATACAGTAGCAGTTTGTACACATATCAGGAATTGTACAAAGCCACTTCAGTACACATCCTATCCTGAAAATTAGGATCACCTCTAGCACTTGCCCGTAAATGAATACATGTTTTTGGCATTCCAACTACATTTACGTGATGTCCTGCCTCTTTTCTGGAGTCTTGCCACTCAATGTCCCCAGATGTCAGTGGAAATACAACCTATAAATGTCACAAAATGTGACTATATTTAACAGGCCCTGACTTTGAAACATTGCTTTTATCTGAGGGGAGAAAAGTGAGAAACAAGAGTCATTGACCACTGTTTGCAGAATACAGGATCCACATACATAATTCAAATTCTATGGTGAAAGCATTAAGTAGCAGCAACCCCAAGGCGCCATCAGGCACATCTAATTCAGAGTTTCTATATGGTGAAAGTGGATCAATCAAACTGGTTCTTATCATTTCCATCACTACTATTGATATGGAACTTACTTCTTGTGTAATCGCTTTTTTACATCCTGTATCCTACACACTCAAAATCACACATCAGTTGATTCAGGACGTCGCATAGACAAGTAGCTGCTAGAAAAATGCTTCATGGCTTAACAGTACACCCAGGTAATGTCACAGGGTAGCAATTTAGGGTGGTGCCATGGGTTTTATTTCCCTTTGAATTAGTAACAAAAAGCCTGAGAAAGGAAAAGAAGCATTTAGGAAAGAGGTGGTGGTTACCAATCGTGACAACATTAAAGTACCTCTCAGGAGAACCACCTGCTCTTCTTAAAGGACTAAACTTGCAGAAACATGAGAGCTTGGTAAAATAAGGCAGCATTCAGGATGGTGTAGTGAAAGTGAAGACATACTAACCAGTCTGAAAACTGTTGGGTTAGGATATGCTGGGCCATTACAGTCCTAGACGCAAGAGAATCTTTAGGGTAGGTTACCATCAGTATCTTTAAAGATGTTAGGGTCGATGTTGGTATGGATGCGATTTGCCAGTCAAGTACTTCTGTCAATGCCTAAATTCCTTCAGGAGCTCCGCACAGAATTTCTGGATGACCAGGGACTCCAAGGTGGTATATAGGAATGTATCAGGTAGTGTGAAACACTTGAGACATACTGTAGATGATTCACACCCCACCCCATTCTGAAGAGTTAAGCCCACGTATAATATACTCTATGGAAAAATATAAACTAACAAGCTGATTTTGCTTCGGGGAGTCTTAAGTCTGATATCATAAATACAGTCATAAATATGTCTCTGAGCCACAAACCATCGGAGTTTAGCCTTGTCTGTCAATGAAATCTGGAATACCTACAAAGCAGATAGTGCTTTGAGCTTATGCCTCTATTGTGTCGATGAAAGGTCCCAGATCATTTAAGGTGTGAACCAGGACAGAGCTTGACTCGTGGTTGACTTGCGGGCCTAATCTCTATAGGAGATTGCACGTCCAATTGTAATGAAGCTGAGCTTCATGACATGTGGGCGCCTTGATTAGTCAATCGTCTAGGTATGGGTATACAAATATTTTGTGTCTTCTGACATGGGCAGCAACTACCGCAATGCACTAGGAGAATATCTTGGGTGCTGACTTGGCCAAATGGAAGTACTTGGTACTGCTTATGGTCCTGCCCCAATACGAACCTCAAGAACTTTCGATGCTTTCAGGTGATTGGTATATGTATGGGTCTTGAAGGTCGATGAAACAGAGCCAATTCCCCTGGTGTAGTTGGGGATAAATTTAGTATAATGCCAGCTTCCGGAACATTTCTCACTGAATCCACTTGTTGGCTGTTTTGAGGTCGAGAAGGGTCTGAATTTGTTCTCGCCTTTCTTCTTGACCAGAAAGTACCTGGAATAAATAACTGTACCTTCGTGTTGGTGAGGAACAGGTTCCATCGTATGCTTTTTTGTATGAGGATGTTGACCTTCGATCGCAACAGTGGTAGTTGAAAACTGGGATGGTTTTGGAGGCATGGACAGTGGAGGACTTATGAACCTCAGAAAATTTCCATTGCGAACAATATTTAGAACCCAGCGGTCTTGTCTTATTGGTGACCACTCTTCCAGGCCTTTTGCAACCAGCTGAGCGTTTCTTGTCAAAGGTGTGGGCGGACAGCACTGCCAAACATTGTTACGCCTGGACAAAATGGGTTCGTTGGTGTCTGCGAAGGAACTTGGATCCGTGGTCGCGGACATCATACAGATTTTGAATTTTCTGTCTGACCTGGCCACAGAACGCTTGGCCTACAGCTCCATCAATGCAATCACGTCTGATATCTCGGCAGGGCACGGCCAGATAGGGGGGTCCGGTGGGGGAGCACCCCTTCGTTTGCAGGCTGCTGCATGGGATTTGTCTCACCTTACCCCCAGAACCACGCTATTCAGCCTTGTGGAATGTCAATTTGGTCCTGAACCTGTTCTTATTCTGGCAACCCAATAAATCGCTCTCTCTAAATGAGCTCTCGGCCACACTGGAGATGGTGTTATGCTTGATCTTCTGTAGGAGTGTTTTCGATGTGAGGGCCCTGGACATTACTGCAAGGGTTTTCTCCCCGGACGGGTGGTCGCACCAAGTTGCTCACCCGCATGGTCTCATACCCGGAATTCCTAGACTCCCCTAAATTATGCATTGTACACTGTCTGAAGGCTTACTAGAAACTGACTCAAGAATTCCGCCCTCCGGGTGAGCGTCAGTGGCTTATTGCTCTGAAAAAGACCCACAAAGCAGTCTCATCCCCCCACCATAGCCAGGTGGGTGTGGTGGGTAATGCAAGAGGGGGGGCATTGACACCAAGTAATTTGAGGCCCAATTGGCCAGGGGAGCCATGGCATCTAAGGCTTTCGGCTTGGGGGCGCGCGTTTGGAAGACCTTCTGCAAGCAGCAGACTGGTCCTCAGACTCGACCTTCAAGAGGATCTACTTCAAGCCAGTGATAGAAGTTGCTCAATTAGTGGTAAATAAGCTTTAAACTAGATTAACCAGAGCCTCTCGTCCCGACATAGAATTAAAATTTGCCTAACAATGTGAAAGTAAGTTTCAATTCTATTAAGGAACCGGAGGTGAGGATTATCCTGACCGGAACACATTCTGATGCGAACCCTCCCTGTATGGTGGTAAGCAAGCAGTTTGTGATGTTCAAATGTACTGGAAATTGATTTTTAAGTGTCATGTTCAAGCCTCTCTGCTTTTGTTGACAGAACGCTTTTCAGTGTTCGCTGTTCAAACAGTATTTGTCCGGTCCCTTATGCTACCTCTCTTTTCAGGGACTGACTGTTTAAAACAGGACCAGTGAGGTGAATCCTTTGGGGTGACTCGCACGGAGAAAGAGGAGGTCCAGCCAGTGAATAATGACTATGTGGCCTGACGTCATTGACACTGAAAGGACTGTGGACTGTTATGGTTTCTCTCTATGGTTCATGGCAGTGTTTTTCTTCTGAGTTTTTTTTGTTGATAGCTGCTGTTGGAACTTTATAGTCAATAAAGTGAAGGAAGACAAAAGCATAATCCTCACCTCCATGTCCTTAATAGAATTGGAACCTACCTTCACGTTGTAAGACAAATTTTCATTCATATCACTCAGTGCACTTAATATCACACTTTTGTTAACATGAGTTGCAGTAATGACAACAGAATATATAATAGTGGGACAATATAAGCATTCCAAATGGAATTTTAGTCATGACTTTGATCCTTCATATGCAGATGAAAAAACATATTAAGTACATATAGATGGAACTACATAAATTCTTCTAGAGGCTACCAATTAAGTACACGCTTCAAAGTTTTTGGGGATATTGTATGCACTTCAATCATTAATTAACGTTTTGTGTTTATGACTGATGAAAAAATGTTTTACTAATTAAGGAAACACTCCTTTCACACTACATATTTCATTTAGTAACAGTATGGACTATCTTTGGTATGATTGATAGGGACGTTGGTGCTGTTGTTGTGCATCACTTTACTGGCGCCCCTGACACTAGCAAGGGGTTTGAACCCTCTGGGAATAGAAGCAGGGTTGTAGGGTCTCTCCCTTTCTGCCTTCATATATGCCATGTCATCGTCCGTATGGCTTCCAAATAGAGAGGTACCAGAGAATGAAAGATTTAATATCCTCTGCTGTGAATCTGGCTTGTGGGATGTAAATCAGAGCCAAGAATGCCTTCTATGAGCAACACGGAGGCAGTACTCATGAGCCGCTTATAGGAAACAGTCTGCTGTAGCATTAATGACTTGACTAGATACCATTAATCCTTCATTTAGGATTTCCATGAAGTGTTACATCATATTTATAGGGAGATGTTCTGCAAACTGGTTCATGGATTACCACAGTGTCCGGTAGTATATGCCTAGAAGAGCAGTGGCAGTGGCTGCTTTATTGGTGGTTGCTGCTGTAGTGCACACTTTACGACCCACAGAGTATAACATCCAACTCTTCTTCTAGGGAGGCACTGTAGAAGTGGGAGTAGTGGCATGTTGCTTCTTTGCTGCAACTATAATCACCAAATATGGTGTAGGATCTGTTCGGATGGAGCTGGCTTAAATGAGGCTGGTGTCAGGAAGAGGTCCATAGTAGGTTCTAGGAGACCTGGCACTAGAGGCAGCAAAGGCTCCGGTGCTGACCTGTGATGTAGAGTAAAAAAAATGACTGATGTTCTTGGTGTTGGAGTCGACATAGGTATGTTAAGTTTCGCCGTTCCCCTCACGGGGATCTCTTGAAATGTCGTGACATCATCCACTGGTGATATGCGTGGAGGTGAAGAGTCTGAAAGCATTAGGGAGTATATTCCAGTAGAAGTGAAAGACGTGTCCGTATGATATCTTGACTGAGATCTGCATGGTGAATGATAATGATGGCAGGAGTGCCTAGAAGAAGAAGAAAAAGTGCTCCTTGGGCTGTGTCGATCACGCTTAGAATGATGGTGCGATCTGGAGCAAAATCTGTGTCCTAGAGTGACCAGTGCAAGTAGAGTTGGAGGCGGTGGTGGAGGAGGTGGAGTCGGAGGCCGAGGTGGAGTCGGAGGCCATGGTGGAGAAGGCCATGGAGGAGGAGACTTTGCTGGTGAACATGTTAGGACACATGGGGAATATGCTCTAGAGCAGCGTTTCCCAAACTGTGGTCCGCGGACCCCCAGGGGTCCGTGTCACATTCCCAGGGGGTCCGCAGGACTTGATTGCCTACTGTTGTTGTAAAAAAACGAAACGCCCATGCACCCTCACAGCACTTAAGAGGTGTGAAAGTAGCTGGCGCCAGGGCGGCAAGTCTACAATAGAATTGCAGCAACACCACACTGGCCAATCACCATTCCGCTTTAGTGCAAGCTGAAGGGTGATTGAAGTCACACTCGGACAGCAGTGCGTGCGTTTTCTCTACTCTTATGATAATATACTGATGTCTTCAGGTTTAATATTGGCAGCTGCAGCGTGGCCTAGCAGGTCACGTTATCATTCAATCACCCAGCTCTCTGTACTGCGGTATTCCAGCCTCCTAATTGGCCTGATTGCAATCTGGTTACTTTAAAGACGAGCGACAGCATGAAGATGAGCAGAGCTGCAGTCACTACAAATAGCATCATGGGAGGACATCTGTTTACATTTATGCAGGGGAGTTAGTCTATGTGAGGGTAATAACTAGAGGGAATAATAGCTGTTTAAGTCTATGAGGAATACTTGCAAAAAATAGCGAGATGTGTTATGCTGCTACTGGGCAAATCACTTAATCTCCCCGTGCCTGAATTTGTAATGTAAATACGGTGCTCATGTAAAGAGCTCCGATACCTTCGGGTCGAGTTCGGGCTATACAAAATATGCAAAAAATAAAAAGGGTCTGAACCTGGAGGAACCAGTCGCTAGGGTCTTCAGGGAGCTACAAGCTGCCCCTGTGTAAAATTTATTTATTTATTTATTTACTGGCATTTTTAGAGCGCAACCAAATACCCGTGGGCGTCTCGGCGCTAGACTGCAGTAATGTCTATCCTAAGAAGTCGGTACGGAGGGCTGAGAATGTGAATTACTGGTCAAACAACCAAGTTTTTAGTTGTTTCCTGAACTGTAGGAGTGATGAGCTGGCTTTAACATAGTAAGGTAGGGAATTCCAGATCTTGGAAGCTGCAGCAGGGAAGCGACGGTCGCCCCAAGTAGCTGTTCTGCTGCGTGGAGTGATTAGTTGATTGAGTGTGGAGGAGCGGAGTGTTCTAGCTGGAATGTAGGGTTTTAATTGATCTTTGAGGAAGCGAGGCCCCTGGTCCTGCATTACCTTATACACTATACACATAGCTTTAAATTTTATCCTGTTTTGGATAGACAGCCAGTGATAGGTTCTCAGCGTATCTGAGATGGGAGTAAATTTGGGTTTTTTGGATAGCAGGCGTGCAGCCGCGTTTTGTACAATCTGTAATTTTTTGGTGACTCTTTTTTGTGCATTTAAAAGGAGGCCATTACAGTAATCAAGGGAGGTAAGTACCAGTGATGTGACCAGGGTCTTAGCGGCCGTGTCAGGTAAAAAAGGCAGGATTTTTCTTATCATCCTGAGTTTATAATGTGCCGTAGAGGCTACCTTGTTGGCATGTGCCATAAAGTTGAGTTGGTCGTCAAACAAGACTCCCAGATTTCTGATCTTGGAGGCGGGACAAGGTGGAGTGCCAAAAGTTGATGGCCACCAAGCTGTGGGCCAAGATGGTAAAAGCTTGCCAAAGATGACCACCTCCGTTTTGTCGGAGTTTAACTTTAGGCAGTTACCTGCCATCCATTCACCTGTCGCCGTCATACCAGCTTGGAACCGTTCGGCCACCTCCAGACCATCACCCTTGATGGCCAGAACCAGCTGCGTGTCGTCGGCGTATGAGGTTAGACTCATCCCATGTGCTTTGATGACACTAGCAAGGTCCGACACATAGATATTAAAAAGTGTCGGACTTAGGGATGAGCCTTGAGGAACCCCACACGGCAACGACGGACTGGCAGATTGGAATGGGCCGAGAGTGACCGCCTGGGTTCTATTAGCCAGGAAAGAAGTCAGTAGATCTTTCGCGGTGGACTGGATGCCCATCCTTTCGACACGGTTGACCAAGATCTTGTGGTCAACCGTGTCGAATGCTGCAGAAAGATCCAGAAGCACCAGCAAGGCTGTCCCTCCCTGGTCCCGGATGGTTCTAATATCATCTGCTGCCTTAATGAGAGCGGTTTCCGTCCCATGGTATTTGCGGAACCCAAACTGGGTGTCATCAAGCAGGTTATTTCTCTCTATGTGGTCCGATAGCTGTTGGTTCATAGCTTTCTCCGTGATTTTGGCTAGAAAAGGGAGACTGGCTATAGGCCGATAATTTTTCAGCTCTTGTTTGTCCAGATTAACCTTTTTTAGTAGAGGCTTGATTAAAGTGTTTTTCAGGGCGACCGGGTAGAGCCCGGAGCTCAGTATTGAGTTGCAGACATGGGTGATGACAGGAATAATGGTGTCTGCAACCGAGGTTAACACCGAGGTGGGGCAAGGGTCTAAGGCTGAACCTGATTTAACTGAGTTCAGTATGATCCTAGTTTGGTCAGTGGTTAAGGGAGTAAAGCTCGTTAGAGGATTGCTCAGAGTGATCGAAGGAGGGGGGGTACTAGTGGTGCTTGATTCTGAAGTGAAAGTTTGGTAGATGTTATTTACCTTCTCAAAGAAAAACTCAGATAGAGCATCGCATAAGAATTGCGAGGGTGGTGGAGTTAGGTCTGGTGTGTTACCGGATAATGTTTTAGCTATATTGTATAGCTGTTTGCTGGAATTTTTGGCTAGTTCTATATGTTTAGAGAAAAAGAGCTTTTTTGCTGCTGTTATCATGGATTTATAGGTGGCTAGAGCCTGTTTGTATACATCCTTACTTTCGCTATCATAATCTCGTCGCCAGTGTCTTTCCTTGTTCCTTGTTAATTGTTTTTGTGTTTTTAAATCTTTGGTGTACCATTGGGCTGTTGGAGTATTCCTATTCTTAGAGTGGGATTTAGTTGGTACTAGTTCTGAGGTGGCAACCCTCAGCCATTCATGGAATTGATGTGTGGCAACACTGGGATCGTTGGACAGATCTGGTTTAAGTTTAGTTAGTAGTGTGTTTAAGTTATCGTAATTTAAGTCCTTCCAGGCTTTGAAAGGACCAGGCTTGAGGTGAGGGGTCTTTTTGCTCAACGAGTCTTTGATGGTCATGCTAAAGAATATGGCCGCGTGGTCTGTCCATGCCATTGGGAGAATATCGGTCACATGTAGCTTTTCGATATTAGTAAAGATACCATCTAGCGTGTGTCCTGCTTGATGGGTCGGGGCGTTGACCAATTGCCTGAGACCTATTAATTCTAGGTCTGACGTGAGAGAGATAGTATCATTGTCACAGTGTTTCTCGAGATAGAAATTAAAATCGCCCATGACCGTGGTGGACTCATCTGTGGCTATAGATTCAGTTATCGTCCCCAGGTTGGTCAGGAACGCAGCTCTGGACCCCGGGGGACGGTATAAGAGTATTCCCTTGAAACTGAAGGACGGAGTGAATTTTATTATAAAATGTAGGGCTTCACATGACAAGGCCAGAATGGGGGAGGTACGAATTTCAAAATGATCTTTGATTATGATGGCCAGACCTCCACCTCTGTTTTTCACCCTGTCCTGCCTATGGACAGTGTAACCAGGTGGAACTGCCGTAGCCAGGTCTGGGGCCGATGCTTCGTCAGTCCATGTTTCGGTTACGTACAATGCATCGAGATTGTTAAAACACCTATTTGTGTATGCCTGAACGGTTGTGGAATATGCTCCCTTATCAGGACCACTTAATAGACACTGACATTGAAGAAAAGGTGCCGTAAAACATTTAAAGTGGGCCCCCAAACGTCATCAAGAGGAAGCTAGAAGAACTAAGCATTGTCATAGTCAGTAGGCCCGGCACTGCCTGCGAGTCTTGACTTTGTCATTGCTTATTTTGTTCTCTGTAAAACTTTGTTAGGGAGCTACCGGGGGACAAGGCAATATTAAAAAACATCTTTGGTTGGAAGCTTTTGTGTCACGAAATACACATTTATTACAGTCTGGAAATAAGTACTATGTGCAAATTACTGAGTGAGATTAGCTAAAGTGGGCTGGCACACTGACTTGTGAATGGGGCAACCGTCCAACAAAGCATTACTACAACCAAAATCTTTGCAAACGCAAGACCTAGAAGGCATGAAAGACTGCAAGAAAGGGGGGGGGGAAGTGTGAGGTAAGTAGGTATTATGAAAGAAGGTCGACTTTGTCAAGAGACAGAAAGGTGGGCAAGTAGTGTCTGGGGAGAAGGGAAACGAGGGAAGAAAGGAACAAAGGGTGAACAGAAGATAATGACGAACAAGCGCGGCCGAATTTCAGTGTAATTTTAAGTGACATTCAAATACTATGAGTTACACTTCAAGCATTCATAGGTTATCACAAGCACTTACCTACTTTAAACTGCAATAGTGTGAGTTCCTGGCACTGGGCTCCAGCCTCAGGCCATACCTTCTGCAGTGCACACCAGGCACGCAACGCCCATTGGGCTCAAAGGGCTTCAGCCCCCCTCCTCCCCTGTCGTGTGTGGCAGCCCGGGCTGAGACAGCTTCCTGGGCTGACATACAGTCGCACCAGAGTACATCACAGGTCTTTAAAAGACCACTTGCTTGTTAATGAGGCCAAGATGCAGCACCATCCTTCCCATTAAAATGTTTTGATTTTTACAAATTTTCAATATAAAATAAAACCTTTAGTAATGCAAGTATTTATTTGCTGTGTACTTGTTTGTGTATTTTTTGCGAATGACTGTTTTCATTTTTTGAAATTTCATTTGTACAAATTGCTCGGGGGTCCCCGGCTTCCAGTAGTGATTCAGTGGGGGTCCTCAGGAGTTAAAAGTTTGGGAACCACTGCTCTAGAGTACTCCGAATCAGAGGGGAGGGTTATATACGCCTTCTTATCTTTCTTGCCTCCTGTAGCCTAGACGACGTCAGAAGAGTTCTTGACCTCAAACGACCTCCACCTGCTTGTCGACTGTGATCAACAATGGCACCTCAACGTCAGTGTGCCTCGACGTCAATCTTCGACGGTGCTAGGCGTCATTTCGTTCCCTTAGCTACCCAAGAGCTGATCAAACTTAAACGCCAATATAAATCCCTTGTGCAGACGAAAAAGGTAGCTTTTTATTATAGGAAGTAGGAGGAGATGCAGGAGATTATACTATTAAATGATCAGCATAAATTCTGGACAAAGGTCAAAGAGTCTAATGTCCAAAGTAGGGGACTCTGACCTGCATGATACCGGAAGCACAGTGGGCCACTTATCTGACGGAGCTATACAGGGGACCTTTAGGTTCACATGGCCCTCAGCATATCTATGGGCAAACCCTCCCAGCCAACTGGTTCTCAGTGAAGGAAGTTAAGGCAGTTATTGAGAGAACAAAACTCTCTCGTGCCGCTGGTCCTGACAATGTCCCGGCAGTAATAATTAAAACAAATAGTGTCTGGTGAGCAACAATTTATTCTACCTTGTTTCGTTGGGTTGCAGGGTTTGGCATTTACCCCTTTACCTGGAAGGGGTCTATAGTGAAACCGATTTTAAAAAAAGGGAGTGGGACAGACCCAACACATTATAGGCTTATAAGCTTCTTGGTTATTTCATTAAAGATATTCTCCAAGATTATACTAGCCAAACTTGAAGAATGGGCCACTGAAACCAAGAGAATCCCTCTAGAACAAGGGGGCTTTCGGGAGGGTCATTCCACCATAGACCACTGCTTTGCTTTGTGGGCTATTAATCGTAAGGCTCTGGAGGAAAATCATAGATTGTGCAGTTGTTTTGTAGATTTCCGGACAGCCTTTGATTCTGTTGACAGGGATATTTTGTGGGGAAAACTTGCTGCTTGGAAATTACCACCATAACTTCTTGGGGCTCTTCAATCCTTGCACTCTGGCAACTGGGCTCAGGTGGAGTTAGACAAGTCAGGACGGTTGTCCCAAAGAATCTCAATCGACAATGGCCTGCATCAAGGGTGTGTTTTAGCACCCCTACTTTTTAGTTTATTTTTGGCTGACCTCCCAACGGTTATTTCCCAATCAAAGTCTTTCGCGCCTAAAATTGGGGACCAGCATATCGCTTGTCTGCTTTATGCAGATGATTTGGTATTACTGGACTATACTCCAATTGGTGTGCAGAAGAAACTTAACGCATTGGCCTCTAACAGTAAGCAGAACTAGCTTTGCATAAATCTGGAAAAAAATAAAATTAGGATTTTCGGGAAAAAAGTGCAGAGTTTTTCCGGGTATCTAGATTCTCAGGTGGCGGAACAAGTGTATCAGTATACATACCATACAGGGGACACTGAAACGCCGAGGGCTTACCGGCGTCTTCCCACGTGTGCTGTAGAGTTTTGCTGTAGCCGCCTCCTGTCTTCATCTACAGCTAGCCGCACCCGCTGCGCGGGTGCCGCGTCGCAGTTTGGGAGAGTAAGGCTGTTGGGAGCACGTTTGCTCACAGCCCCCAGGAAGGACATCAGGGAGCAGGGTCGCGCTCTGCACACCAGCGCTGCCGGTGATGCCGCGGGGACTCAACTAACCAGGAGTCCCTGCGCCACGGCACACCTGCAGACCGATTGCCCCTCCCACCACTCGCTTCACGCCCCCATAAAGGAACGCCCAGCCCCCGCTGTGCGGGAGCACGCGGGAGTATCGCGGGAGAAGCCCGGGACAAGGGCGGGACCATCTTAGGCCATCAGGGGCCAGAAGAGGCCGGGCCGGGCCACATCTCTTGGCTCCGTAAAGTGGACACGCAATTAACGGGAGAATGGCTTCAGGTACCCGTTCCAGTAAAATAAAGAAATCCGCGGGAGACGTTGTCATAGGTACTATGGACCAATTTATAACCCGAGCAGTCTCAATAGTGGAAAAGGAGATAATCCTAGCTGAACGAAGATTATCCTGGGACTCCATGGGCACGTCCAACAAGCGTTCATCTTTAGGCGCCATTGCCCTAGCCCCTAGCCCTGCGCATGTTTCCCCAACTCCATTGGTGATAATTGATTCCCCAAACATTGATGAGAGATTGAGTCGGATTAGGGCAAGTTTAGAAAGGGTGACTACCACTGCACCAAGCATAGTTCTTGACCCAACACACTGTAATTCACCCGCCCTAACTGACCTCTCGTTGGGGGAGCAAATTCTGGATTCCAACTTTGCAACCCACAAAGCTCCTAGTCCCCCCACGTTGTCTAGCGAGGCTTCAAATTCATCACCCTCAGTTGTACACACTGAAGTTAGCACTCCTAGAGCCGTGGCTCAGCAAAATACCCCTGTAGGGAATCCAGCCTTAGGATCAGTCCAACAAAAGAAGAGAAAGCGTCTTGCTAGCCCCCGCAGGGGGGACTCTCAAAAACCACATAGGAAAGTAAAGAGGAACACTGTGACTAAAGGGGGTACTGGCACTAATCAAGTCCCATACCAAAAATCCCTTACGACCCATAATAGAGCTACCGCGTTGGAGGGCACACTTGGTCCGTCGGCTTCTTTAGATACCAGCATTTTCCCCCAGGTTGAGAGCTTAATTAAGTCTGTGGTGCTGCCCCTCGTAGACAAGATCGACAGCCTCACACGCAAACTAGCTACAGTTGAACAGTCAATGCTGGATAACTTTTATGCTGTGAAATCATTAGTCAAATTTCACGCCAAGGCTCAGGTTGAAGAAAATGGAGGGCTATCGAGTGGTGCTGTCTCCATAGCTCCCTCTGCCACTATAGCTCATCCTGAGTTTGTGTCTTGCCAAAAGACGCCTGTTCCGGGAAAGGTTTCCCAATTGCAGCATTCCAATAGTGGAACCATACATGCACCACAAACTCTTAACCCTGTGCCTAGTTTGGCCCGCTCAAGGAATAAATCTAGTTCCCAAGCTCCCAAGGCTCTTAAGGTCAACTCTGTCACAAACACCAAGCCCTTAGTGACAACTACCAAGGCAGCAGGAAACACATCGACTACAACGAAGGGCGATACAACCCCATCCCTTTCCATTCCTGCCAAACAGGTTGTATCCAACCCCCCAGCAAAAATTGTAGCTAAAACCCCGGCTAAAGATAGGGCAAGAAGGCACACCCCAAATGCTAGTCTCCCCCCTGGTTGTAAGCCTTATGTGGTAATTTTAACGGGGGTTCCTGAGCTTGAAGAGGGTTCTTGCGAGTTGTATTCTGACCTTAAACACAAAACGCTCTCCTGGCTCAAAGCAAATAGACCCCTCCCAGGGCACATTGATGGTAGAATAGCCTTTGTCCGACGTGTGGGATGGATTGGAAATAGACGTAAGGATCTAACGGGGGACTGCGTGCTGATCAATTTTAACGATCCCAGAGCAGCAGGTATGATTTGCAGTCAGCAGTCGCATTATAACTTCTGCGACATCCAAACTAGGGACCTGGGGTACTTCTATCACCCCCCTCCTCTAATGGGGCACAAGAAATTTTCGCAAGACGGGGGTAGAGGCGCATGGTTCCCGCATAACCCAACCCTGGATGTTAGAGCAAGGGCATGGACACCTACCCAAGCAGCCCCATCCCAGGGCTGGGGTTGGTGACTTGGTGATATAGTAGTAACTAATGCCCCCCCTCTTAGGGTTAATACACCACACATAGTTGGGCGGGCATCCTTGTTTAACGTTTCTGCACCCCAACCCTCGCTCAATCCAATTACGCCTCCCTTCTCAGGCGATTGGTCTGAGATTATCGAGTTAGTGGATGGAGCACAAACTCTGGGTACACAGGGTAGGGAAGTAGGTTGCGCTGAGCCTTTGCATCATGCAACCCTGAAAGCTATCAGCTGGAACGTGGCAGGCCTAAATAATAAGTTGGATGCCCCGGACTGGGTGGCGCTCATTGAACCCCACTCAGTCTGTGCATTTCAAGAGACGTGGTGTGTGGAACCAAGGCACAGAGTGGGTTATGCCACCTTCTTTGTCCCGGCAGGCATCCCAGCATCGGGTAGAGGTCGCCCTTATGGAGGTCTCTTAGTTTGGGTAGATATTTCTTTAGGATGGAGAGTACATCATCATCCCCAAAAATCCCCAGATTTGATGCGCATAACTATAACATGCCCAAGGAAAGCTGAAAAACTGGAGATTATTAATATCTACACACGTGGGGCTTCTGGGAGAGCCTTGTCACCAACTCTTTCTGCTTTGGAGGTAGCCCTAGGTGAGTGCAGCGGAGACTCGTTAATTATGGTCATGGGAGACTTTAATTGTACATTCGAGCCTCTATTGCCAGATGAATCTCTGGATCTGTATGACGAAGACTCAAGGAGAGGTGTCCCGTTACTTGATCTTCCAATCATAAATAGATGGACGCCCAGAATTATTCAGCTAAATTCCCTTACACTTGAGCATGGCTTGAGAGCAGCCAACGGGAGAACACGCTCAGACCTAGCGGGGGAACATACATATAATAGGGTTGGTCACTCATCCAGGATAGATTATATCCTTCTAAACTTTTCCCTGTGGGCCCACATGAAGGATATGATAGTTCTACCTTCCCTGGACAGTGACCACAATGCACTTTCACTATCCCTAACACGCTGGTGGTGGGAGAGTCACTTAGCTTGTGGAGACCTTGATGCACCTGAGCTAATGTCTTCGGGAGGGGTGGTTCCCTCAAATTGCCTAAGACGATTAAAGTGGGATAAAGTGGCAATTGATGAAGAAAAACTTTCTTGCATTCGAGCTGTTACCACTGCGGCCTGTGCCATTTTGGAAAATGAGCCTGTCAGCCCAAATCATATTTCAGTAATGTTTAGCGAGGTCTCGACGTCGATTGGGGACCTATTCAAGGCTAAAATAAAAAAGGGAAACAACAACCCTGATAAGCGTCAGGGCAAATTTGGCTGGTACTCGAAAGAGTGTCGTGCTGGAAAGAGAGCACTAATATTGGCAGTAAAAAGTGGAGATGCTACCCTAACAGCCATTAAACGCAAGAGTTACAAAGCAGAGTTAAAGTTAGCAAGGAGAGATTGGGAAGACGCATTTTGGCAGGAACTCCGTGTCGCCAGTGGTGAAAAAAATGCAAAAGGCTTTTGGGACTTATTACGCAAGAAAAACAGACCCATAGACACTGTCATCACATGTAACATAACTGAGGATCTATGGTATTCACATTTTTCAAAATTGTACACAGCACCTGTAGCAGAAGTGATGGACTTCGCTCTACCACAGATCTCTCGAGGCGATGGGAGCTACGAGGAAAGCCTGTTTACTAGGAAAGAAGCGGAAGGTGCCATAAAATCTCTTGTTCCGCGCAAAGCGGCTGGTCCCGATGGCCTTCCTGGTGACCTGCTTCGTGCAGACTTGGGTAACTGGAGTATGCTAATCGCATCAGTTTTAAACGCTGCAATGGCGGGTGCTCCCCTGCCCGCCTCATGGATGGCCGCGGAGGTGGTCCCTCTGCACAAGAAAGGCTCAAGAGAAGACCCAGCGAATTACAGGCCGATTATCCTGATCGATTGTTCGCAGAAAGTAGCAGGCAAGGTCCTTTTAGCCAGAGTTCAGCAGTGGGCAGATGAAAACAAGATACTTTCAGATTTCCAGGCTGGGTTCCGAGCTGGTACAGGAACAATTGAACAAACGTTAAGGCTACTTATGATCTATTGGAAGGTCATCGTGATTGGGAAGGGTACCTTATATCTGGCCTTCATCGACCTCCGCACGGCCTTCGATTTGGTCCCCAGAAATAATTTATGGAAGGTTTTGTGTGACCTCGGCATGCCACCCTACTTGCTTCACCTGATCATGAGGTTCCACGAAAAAAACTATGCCCAAATTCGCTGGGGGCCGAATGGTCAAAAGACCTCAAGAATAGATGTGAATAGAGGTGTGAGACAAGGGTGCGTACTTGCACCAACACTCTTCTCGCTCTATGTAAATGGGGTGGTGGACTACTTGACCGGGATACCAGCAGATGCACCCCGTTTGGCAGGCCGTTTAATTCCTACCCTGCTTTTTGCGGACGATACTTTACTTCTGTCAAAATCCCCGATGGGACTTCAGCAGCTTCTCTCTGGTTTTGACGCCTTTTGTAAGCAAAGAGGACTCTGTATTAACACAGATAAAACAAAGTATCTTATCCTGAATCCTCCGCAAAAACTCGGCCCTCCCCCAACATTGGGGTCTGTTGCACTGGAAAGGACCAAGACGTTTGATTACCTGGGTATCCGGCTGGTGGACTCCATGAAATGGGACCACCACTTGACCAAAATGTTGCTAAGTTTGAAAAGAGTAACTGGGGCCCTGTTGAAAGAGCAGAGAGCAGCCTCCACAAAACCTATAGCAGCAGTAATGGACATTTACTCGGCCAGAGGAGTAAGTGCCGCTCTTTACGGGGCGGAACTCTGGGGGACGTCAAGCATGAAAGAGCTTACTCGAGCTGAGAACATCTTCTTGAGAAGTTTGATGTCCCTCGGTCCCTCTGTCCCTATCCTGCCGTTGCAATTGGACATGGGCTGTCGGGCGATTGAAGACCAAGCTAAGTTACGCCCTTTGCTTCTGTGGGCCCGCATCTGGAGAGTTCCTGAGCTCTCAAGTTATGCGGATGGCCTGCGGGAGATAATCAAATCTACAGGCTGGGCAAAAATAAAGTGGCTAAAGGACATCAAAGCATTACTTGTCAATCTGGGCCTAGAAGAAGCATGGCATCAACAGACAGCCCCCCCCCCCCCAAATTAATGTTAAAACAACTCTACTGGAAATGGGTGGCAAATAAAAGATACTCTTCTGTGACGATTTGTAAATCGACTAGAAATTTTATGGAGTCTAAAGATGTCCCCATTAGAGAACTGTATTTGGACATTATCTCAGCCCCATGGGAAAGATCCCTGTATTTTAAATTTAGAATAGGTCTTCTCCCCTTAATGGAACTCACAAGCCACTGGAAAATTCCCCACCAGACTGCTCCGTGGTGCCCTTTCTGCCCACAGCGTCATGAATCTGTCCCTCATTTTTTATTCGAGTGTTCTGCTTATAAAGTTCCACGGATGAAATGGCTAAAACCCATGTGTCTTACACTGGGAACAAGACATTGTAATGTGGCACTAAGGATATTACTTTCAGACACTCGCTCATTTTATGCATGCGCCACCTCGAAGTATCTTGGGTGGGCATGGCGGATTCGGTCAAAAAGACTTAGACAAATTGTTTAATCATGTTTTTATTTCTTGGGTCTGTTTCATAAACATAACTTTTTTAGGTAATTTATACAATTTTTCCCCCAAAAAATAATAGTAAGAATTGCTGATTTCTTCATGCAAGGGGTCTTTTTACACGTTTTATCCTTAATGCTTCAAAATGAATTTTATATGTATGTATGCTTTTTAAGATATTTTTATGTCGAAATAAAGCCTTTTTGACTTGACTTGACTTGAGTATACATACCTGGGTTTAACTTTTAGGAGAAATCTGACTTGGGGCGCAGATTGGGATGCCACTAGGCAGAAGGCCCTCTTGCAGGCAAGCTGTTTATCGGGATTCAATGGCAGATTCGGGGGGCTATCCCATATCCCATTATTAAAGGCCTATGAAGGGAAGATCTCACCAATAGGGAGAAGTGTTTTCTCTTGATCCAACCTATGAATGGGACAGACTGGAAGGGGTAGTGCTTAAAAGACTTCTATCACTCCCACAAGGTACCATGGTCCAGGCTATAAGGAGAGAGTTCAGTCTGGTCTCTTGGAACATGGCGGCCGCCACTCGGGCTCTAAGATACTTTGACACCCTGCTGGAGAATGATGAGGTGGTTAAAGTTTCCAAATTGTGTTAGGAAGAGAGCTAAAGCAGTGAAAGGATGTGGGCAAAGGCAGTTAGAACCAGAATGACTGCAATGAAGAACCACCATTTAAACAGTGGTACAGTCACATCCTGGCTCACTTTCCCTGGCAAAGGCGTATTGAGAGAATCTGCTGCTATGGTGTCACAACAATGGGATTTATTATATTTAAAGAAGAAATCATCTATTAGCTTCTCGTTTGCATCATTTGGCCAGGATTGTGTTTTCCCTTATTTATCACAGTTACCAGATCCAGGTTTGAGAAAAGAAATCCTAAGGGTTCGGGTGGGATGTAATCCAATCTATTCATCCCACCCATATAGGACTGAGGTGCAAAATAATAGTGGTCTTTGTCCCTGCCCTTTGAAAGCCAAATGCACTATTACGCATATTCTTATGGACTGCGCTTTTTATCTTGCAAATCGGATCAAGTTTTTAAGACCTTTGTTTTTTAAATATGATGCTCTTCATAGGAACAAAGCGGTGGAGTTACTGTCTGAGGTGCGATATTTAGATGTGGCAGTTGGGATTGCTCGGTTCTTACGATCTGTTAAATAGAATTTAAAAAAATGAAATGTAATGGTGATAGGGTGGTGAGGAGGGGGGTTCATTTAAAGGTTTTAATTAATGTGTACTTTTTAGAAGGTTTTATGGACAATTGTCTAAATAAACTTGTTTTTGAACTTCGACAGTGCCTCAACATCGATCTAGATCTTGACGGCGGCCGTCTTGATGGCCTCGTAGTCGATGGAAGTCAAACGAGTCAACAATGTTATCAACATCGATACTAATTGCCTCGACGCTGATCTGTGGTGCTTCCTCGACCTCGAACCATCTATAGATGGCGAATAGGTGGGCACCATACTTCTCCTCGACGTCCACACTCTAAATGGCATTTTTCTGAAGTTGTCTTCCTGGCACACCCTCCAGAGACAGATGACAGAGGCCTGGTAGAGGACTGACCAACTCCTCCCTCTGAAGTCCCACCATCAGACTGCGTCTGCTGTAGCACTCTTCGGTAGCATGGAGGTGAAACTTTGCTCTGTAGCTCATGGTGCACTTTGAAAATAATACACACCTCATGGGATCTGTTTGAGACTTTTTTCTTCCACAAGCTGGGCACTCCTCAAAGAGAGAAGGCATTTCTCAGTGAAAATATCTATATCTAAATTTTTCTGTCAGAAAATAACAGAAAGAAACAGGGAGAGACAAAAAATCATTGAATGAAATAGTTGTCACAAGTTTTAGTTGTAAATGTTTGAGGAAAAAAGACAAAATTGGCTGAGCTCAATGCTCTGGGGTCCTGTCAGCAGGAGCCGGAAAAAAGAACTGAAGCAACTGCCACCTGCTCAGCATAATGAGATATTGGTGGTCCCTGAGTTCTTAAAGGCACAGTCTCTATTTTTAGCTCATATAATGACAGCTTACGGGGCTACTCCGTCCTGTTTTCCTTCATCTCTATGCTCTATCAAAAAAGGGTTTGTGAAAGAGATTTATGCTGTTATATTAAAACATCATGAAATTATACACATATATAATTCTCCTGGACCCTTTTCTAAGTACAAGATGAAGAATTGGGCCATTGTAGCCTAGTCCTATAGGCTGCATAATATTTTTCTTTCTTAAGTGTCTCTGCAAGCCTTCCTGAAGAAATTTTAACATCTACACTTAAGAAAATATATTGTAAAAAAGTGCTCTGGTGTCCCCGTACGTGGACTGGTCTATTCAGTGCTTATGATTAGAAATGGAAATCCCCTACAAGAGAACTTGAAGTATCTTTCACCCATTTTTATGTGTGTGTACCCTGGGTTTGGTACCCAGGCTGCAATAAGAAAGATCCCACTCATCCATTAACTCCAACATGGTGAAGACACAACAGAAACCAAGCACAAAGCAACCAAGTATTAGGGAGAACATGAACCTGAGGAAATGCAACAACCGCTTTCTCAGAGCAAATTGTCCAGGTGCAGTGAAAATATATTTATTAAGAAGCCCTGTACAAGCCAGCAGGTGTAGGAGTTAGTGACAATATTGATGAGCCAATAAAAGGCGAACTCACAGGTACAGCACCTGCCGCTAAAGTTCCCGTCAAGATTAGATGTGGATTTGATTATTCTAACATCACAGCGTTATCTGGGTGGGATCCTCTCCCAGCATCTTGAGATGACAGAAAATTACAAGTTTTGACTACAGGATGGTAAGGTAAGAAAACACTACTGTCTTTAGGCAGACTACAAAGTTCAAGTTTGGAACTCCTACTGCAATGAGAGAAGAGACCCAGGCTCATTCCGATAGATCCCTATGTGACAAGTGTTCCCCATGGAGCCATACACCTACGACTAAGGTTAGTGGCATCATAGGCCCATGCTGTGGATTATATTCTTATTGCCTTTTGAAAGAAAAAAAGTCTGGGGTCTTGCTAGTGGATGGTACATAATCTACAAATGTGGTCCCTCCTATTTGAACTATTACAACATGGATCACTTGTTACTGGAAGAACTAAACATAGGTAACTAATGCTTTTTAAGATTGGGATTTTAGTTTGTTTTTTTATAGCTCACCTACATTACTATTTGAGTGGTGGGTCGTTTTAGTCAATGTGTCCTTTCATTTAATTTAATTGCTGCTCACGCATCCCTCAATACTTTAATCACAATTTTAAGTGCAATGTCAATCAAAGAAGGAATTTGCATGGCAGGCTAACATTCAAATGCAGGCCAACCTAAAGCACAGATTCTAGAGCTCACCGTCATGGAAGACTCAGTAGACCTTCTATCCAGCGACTTCGCTCGACGGTACGGTGTTAAAGGTGAGGCGGGCACATCTGGGATAGCACCTTCTACTGACGTGCCAACAGCAAAGTCCTGCAAGGTTAGTTACATCAAAGCTGAAATTTCATTTGTACCACAAAATGCGTAACACCGCAAAGAAATACAGAGCTAAAAAAAAAATATATATATATATATATATATATATATTTACACACACACGCACACGTGTGTGTGTGTGTAAAATATTAATTACTGTGTTGATGTGTAACCATTTGTTTACAGCGTGCAGTGCTTAAAATTGGCTTGCTATGCACAATAGTGTGCTGGACCTAGTTGTTTATTTATTTTGAAGAAGTTAAAGTCACAAGACATGTTGCCGCTTCACCCTTAGTCTATAATGAGCCAGCACACTAGCTACATCTCATATTGTTTTCTGCTCAAGGGGTGAGTAGTGTAAGTGGAGTGCATTGTCGAAGAATGTGATGCGCATAATAAATGGAGTAAAGGGCATAGAAAATAGCATCTGTGATCAAAGCTGGCTTCCAAAGAGAAGGGTGGGCACATGTGAATCTACAGCACTATACACTCTGAGTAGATTGCTACAGTATAATTAAAATTTTCCAGTATTTTCCGTTTGTAGGCATGTATTGCTGTAGATGCACATGCTCTGCATAGACTATAATGCAGTCCTCCACAAAGCAGTAAGTAGCGAGCAGATAATACAGATGTCTGTAGATGTCTACACAATTATGCTTGGTGAAGATGTGTGGTCTTGACCAAGTAGAAGCCTTGAAGATGCCCATTAAATGGTTACTGCCCAAAAAGTGGGCTCTAAAGGGAACTGGGAGCGCACGCTTGGCTACAGCATAACAAGTCTGCATGCACTTAACTGTCCATCTTGCAATATAGGTTTTAGAGACAACATGACTCTTGTGGGGTTTAAAAAAAGGCTACAAAAGTTCATTAGTCTTCCTAAAAGGCTTAGTTCTATGAACTGAATTCATAAACACCCTCTTTAGATCCAGAGTGTCAAGGGCTCTTTTTGCCAGTGACTGAGATTTGGGGGGGGGGAGAAATCGGACAGCTAGATGGTCTGGTTCATGGGAAAAGGCGACAACTTTGGGAAGAAATTTCGGTTTCCTACAAAGAACTACCTTATCCTTGTGAACGCATCTGAGAGAGGTGGGTGCGATGAGGAAGGCCACCTTCTAAGATAAGAACAGTAGGCCACATTGTAATGTAGCAGTTATAAAGATAGCCCATGGGTCGAGTGAGGGCCACATTCAAGTCGCAGACAGGTGCAGGGTGAGTCTTTGGAACTACTACTCTTCTAAGACCATCCATGAAGGACTTGATGACTTTAACCCTAAATAGAGATCAATGTTTTCTGTTTTGGACATACGCTGCAACTGCGGTCAAGAGCAAGCATATGGAGGTGTACGCAAAGCCTGCCATTAACAAGTGCACGAGGCAGCAGACAATCGTCTGCACAGGAATCTTGAAAGCGTCTAATTGTTTTTAGAGAGAGTAGTGAATGAACATTTTCTACTTGGCTGCACAACAAGTGAGAGTGGTGGAACTATGCACCTCTGGTAGGATAAGCAGGCCTTTTTCTGAAGTTTCAGTTGGCTGAATGCTAAAAACTCAGGTGCTAGATAACTAGGTTCAGCCATTTTAGCTTGGGTGTCTGAGCTGGCCGAATATGAAACTTCTCGTGGGAACTAGCGGACATCTCTAGAAACATTGAATACCAAGGCAATTTTGCTTAGGTTGGTCCATTAGGATGAGAATCATGGACTCACTTTGCATGTAAGGGGAGGGGGAGGAGGAGCATAAGCCGGATAAGCATAGGCAAACATCCCTAAGCAGGTCATCCACAGTGCATTCCCCATGAACTGTGGGCGTGGATACCTGCAGGAGACGTTTTGGCACTTTGCATATGTGGGGGCGGGCACATAGGTCTATGTGAGGGGTCAACATGTATAGAAGTACCAGTGAAGGATGTGGGGGTGACGTTTCCCCTCGTGGCTTTGTTGATGGGTACAGATGAGCAGGTCCACAAAGTCATTTCTAGTCCCTGCAAATGCTCTGCCCCAAGGTGAATGTTGTCCAGTACCAAATGAACAAGCTACTTACCGTTGATAATTCTTGATCTGGTAGAGACTATCTAGTATTAGATTCCTTACCTTAGAATTCTCCCCAGGCATCGAGTAGATCTGGAAATATTTCTTCATCAGTACCCCTGCAAGCAGGTAGGTGGCTTCAATATTGTTGGAAGTGACGTGTCACCCCAGCACGCTAACATCAGTTACTTTTTGTGATTTTCCATGCAAGAAGCACGGAGCCATGAACTACACGGACTACAGGTGTGGAATACCAGGGCCATGAAAGGGCAAAGTCCTATCCCTGGAAATCTGTTCGCAAAGTGGGGAGGATGGGTGGTTTGGTAAGGAATCTGTGGCTAGATAAGAGTCTCAACTAGATAAGGCGTTACCGAAGGTAAGTAACCTGTTCATCTGATAGAGACTTCAAGCAGCAGATTCTTTACCTTAGAATAGATATCCAAGCAATACCTCCCCAGAGGTAGGTCTGGGGGTCATTTTCACAAGAAAAATTCCTGCAAGACTTAAAGGGTAAAATGCCCATCCCTACAGATCTGAATGTCCAGACAGTACTGCTTTGTAGACGTGGGCAAGGAAGCCAACCTTGCTGCATGGCAGATATCCAGGACCGAAACTCTGTATTCCAACGCAGTGGTTGCAACCTTAGCTCTGGTGGAATAAGTACACAAAACCTCAGGGGTTTGCTTCTTAGCCAATGCATAGGAAATTGTGATACAGAGCACTTCTGTACGGCCTGTTCATTCTTCGTTCCAAAATACCACACGAAGAGTTGGTCATCCACCCAAAACTTTTTTGTGCGGTCAAGGTACAATGACAACTCTCTTTTTGGGTCCAGGCGGTGAAGTCTCCCCTCTTCTTTGGACGGATACGGTGAAGCGTAAAAAGTATGCAGTGATGAATTGCCTACATGAAAAGGAGTGACTACTTTCGGGAGAAAGGAAGCCCTCATACGAAGTATCAGTTTGCCTGGGTAGAAGGTCAGATAAAGAGGCTTGGATGACAAGGCTTTAAGCTCACTGACCCTCTGGGCAGATGTTAGAGCCGCGAGAAAGGCTGTCTTGATAGTAAGGAGCCTGAGTGAACAATTGTGCAGGGGCTCAAAAGGAGCGCACATAAGGAAAGTGAAGACATGGTTGAGGTCCTATTGGGGCATAGGTGGGAACAAATGATGTAAACCTTTCATAAACCGATTTACAATAGGAAATGTGAAGAGTGATGACTGGTTAGGCAACCACAGAAAAGCTGAAATAGCAGAGAGCTAGCCCTTTAGAGTGCAGAGAGCAGAGCCCTGCTGGGTAAGGGAAAGGATGAAAAAGAGAACCTGAGAAAGTGGCGCAGAAAGGGTATCGACCTGTCTTTCTGCACATCAAGCCACACATTTTGCCCAACAGCTGGAGTAGACCATCTTAGTGGAGAGATGTCCATCTGAAAAATAACATTACAGAATTTGGGAGGAAGGTCGAGATCTAACAACTGTTGCAGCTCAATCTCCATGCAAGAAGGCAGAACGTTGACAGGTTCGGGTGGGGAACCTGCTGCTACGACAGAAGATCCTCCCAAAGGGGCAGCCTGATTGGAGGACCAATGGTCATGCTCAACAGCTTGGTTACCACACTCTCTGTGCCCAGTCCGGTGCCACAAGGATGACTTGTGTACAGTCATTCTTGATCTTCTTGAGAACTCTGGGCAAGAGTGCTATGGGAGAATGGCGTACAGAAGGACTGAGCTCCACTCAAGATGAAGTGTTGCCTAGCAGGAGCCCCTTTGAAAACTCCAGCACGCAGAACTGCTGAAACTGCACGTTCTCGGCGGTGGCAAGCAGATCTAACCAAGGCTCTTCCCACTGCTGAAAGAGACTTTGCACCACCTTGAATGGAGATGCAATTCGGGATACGCTAAACATTTTCGACTGAGTTTGTCCACTTTGGCATTCAGAGAACCTGCCAAATGTTGAACCACCAAAGAAATGCCCGACGTTCCAGCCACGTCCAGAGACGCAGGGTCTCTTGACAAAAGGTACATGACCCAACCCCGCCCTGCTTGTTGCAGTACCAAATGGCGGTGGTGTTGTCTGTGGACACCTGCAATAGCCTTCCCTTGATGGAGGGTAGGAAGGATCTCAATGCAGCCAGATCACCCGGATTTTCAACAGGTTCATGTGGAGTCCGGATTCAGCCAGAGACCAGAGGCCTCTGATCTCCAGCTCTTCTAGATGGCTGCCCCATCCCAGTTATGACACATCTGTCACTACTGTCAGATCTAGTTGGGAAAGTGAGAGAGATCTACCGCAGACCCAATCACGGTTCGCTAACCACCACTGCATATCGTTTGCAGTTCCCTTCGACATCTGTATCATGTTGAAGAGTTTTGCCTAATGCTGTGTCCACTGGAATTTCAGGTCCCACTGCAGAGCCCGCAAATGCCAACGGGCATGCGTCACAGCAGGAGGCCATGAGGCCCACCAGACTCAGAGTCAGTCTCACTGAAATCCAGGATAGATCGGTATAATACCCTGAATATTATGAAGTCGCCGTTCAGGAGGATAGACCCAAAACGGCACTGCTCTGATGAAAGGGAGTATCTGAGAGGGAGCAGAACGTCTGTGGAGAAAACCAAAACGCTGGAAAATCGTAAAAAATACAAATTGGCACACTAACTACTTAAAAAATATTAAAGTAACAAAAACACTGTATCTCACTCAAAGAATAAATAAAGCGGCCCACTCTAGCAAAGAGCTTTATAAAATACTGAAGGAATTTACAACCCCTCAGGTGGAACAATCAGTATTTAACCCCACTGTGGAGTGGGTCAATTCGCTGTCATCCTATTTTGACAACAAAATCAAATTGATTTATTCCACATTTACAGACACCAGTCAAGACTCATCCCAACATGGTGACGATCCCTTTCCCAAGCCTATCACCAGGGAACCCATAGATAAACTCTATCTTAAAGAATTTGAGCCCACCACCACTTCAGAAGTGCTAGAGGGTCTCAGGAAAATCAAATCTGGATCCTCTACCGACCTGCTGTGTCCCCGAAAATGCACGGAGATACTTCCGCTACTGGCTCGTTCTCTTACTAATATCTTTAATACCTCTTTCGAGCAAGCATCTATACCTAGCAGTTGGACGCAAGCTCAGGTTAAACCGATTCTAAAAAAGCCCACCAGCGACCCCACCATCCCGTCCAACTACCGACCTATCTCTTTACTGCCCTATTTCGGGAAGGTACTGGAATATTTGGTGGATAAAACGCATCACCACATATATTGAAACGCATGCGCTCCTGGACCCCTCACAGTCGGGGTTCCGCGACGCCCATGGAACCGAGACAGCTGTTATTGAGATCGTGGACAACATCAGACTTAGTCTAGCTAAAGGCGATTCCGCAATTCTCATCCTATTAGACCCATCGGCTGCCTTTGATACCATATCCCACAGCATCCTGAAACATCGGCTGTGGGAGATAGGTGTCAGAGGCAAGGCCCTATCTGGGTTTGAGAATTATCTTGCGGATCGCCTAACCTATATTAAGGTTGACACTCTTGTATCTAGCAGTCTGCCCCTCTCTGTAGGTGTCCCGCAGGGGTCAATTCTCAGCCCCATGTTATTTAACCTATACCTAACTCCGTTGACCAACATAATAAAATCTCATGGTTTCACAACAGTGTCGTACGCTGACGACACTCAGGTGCTCATCACCTGTAACTCTGATTTTCTTGAAACCAGCGTTAGATTCAAAAAGTGTATGATTGACATCAGCAAATGGATGTGTGAAAACAAACTCCAACTTAATTACAGCAAAACGGAAATGATTCGGCAAGGCCAATGAAGTCTGGTCACAGGATTGGTGGCCCCTAGAACTTGGACCTTGCCCCGTTCCTAAGGAGGTGGTTCGTGACCTGGGAATCATGATTGATTGTTCTCTTTCCATGAAAACCCACATTAACCACGTATCCGGTGTGTGCTACGGGATACTGCAAAAATTGCGCAAAATCTTTAAATCGCTACCTCTTGAAACCAGAAAGCCTTTGGTCCAAGGCTAAATCATAAGTCGCTTGGACTATGGAAACGCCCTGTTTGCCACCATTAATGAGTGTTTACTCTCTAAATTACAAACGAAACAGAACGTCGCTGCTAGACTGGTGTTAGGACTACCCCCTAGGTCTGCCTCTATTCCCAGCCTCAAACAACTGCACTGGTTGCCAATCGTCAGAGAAGCCAGTTTAAAATATTAAGTCTAATCCATAAACTCCTTCACAGCACTGGGCCTACTTATCTTGCGAAAAAATTGTTCTGGTATCGCCCTTCCAAATCATTAAGATCCAGTGCAAAATCCCTTTTAGTTAAGCCATGAGCTCGGACATCGCGAAATGGATGTCGATCATTTTCCTATGTAGCTCCTCCACTCTGGAATAAACTCCCCCTCCCCCCCATCTTTTGTCTATTTCTAACCACCTGGTGTTTCGGAAAAACCTAAAAACCTGGCTCTTCCCCAAATAGCCGATGCTACCTCAGTCCAAAGCTTCGTCAAGGTTGCTGTTTTTCACTGCAAAGTGCCCTGAGACCTTCTGGTGAATTGTGCGCTATATAAAAGCATCTGACTTATGACTTAGTCAGGTGAGAATTTGGCATGTTAATAGTGAACTCCAGCGAATGCAGGAAGTCCCCCATAGTCTGGAAGTGAGAGATGACAGACTGGGGAGTGCCCGCGCTCAACAGCCATGCATCAAGATAGGGGAAAACTGGCACCCCTGTTCCACAGATGAGCTGCAAGCATTGTCTTCACCTTGGTGAATACCCGAGGGACACTGGTATGGCCAAAGGAGAGCACGGCGAACTGAAAGAGCTCATGGTCAACAGTAAACCGCAGGTAACGTCTGTGGGCAGGCAGGACAGGAATGTTTAAGTATGTGTCCTGCAAGTCCAACACTACCATCCAGTCTCCTGGGTCCAGGGCAAATAGGATCTGAGCATGAGTGAGCAGCTTGAACTTTTTCTTGTAGAAGAAATTGAGAGAGAGCAGGTGGACAAAGGCCTGCGTGCATTTTGGGCAATTTAATATCTGTGGGCTCTAGGCCCACATGCTGAAGAAATGAACAGACACCAACACCGTGATCGTAGTTACTGGTAATGGCCGCGAGTACGGGCACTCGTGCTCCTTTATTAGTAGGGCTCCTAATTGGTTCCACCTGTGTTGGATGAGTGTAGGTGAGTGTGTGGGCCAGCCCTCAAGGGAGCGGCTAGCAAAGCATTCAACTGTGTCCAATAGGACACAACAGGCAAGAGACAGTAGTGGGAATAGCAACCACAAACTAACTTCTGGTGTCGGCACTCTCTTTGTGGCTCCCTTGGCCAAGAGAGCTCTTCCACTTCCTGGCGGAGAAGGGACAGGTGGTCCTCCCCCAGACTGACGTAAGTCAGTGCATGGAGGGAAGGGTAGTCTTGAAAAGGAGGAAGAAACCTCTTCGGGCAATCTTCAAACATCACTGGTCTGATGTTATAGACTGCTCGTGGGGGAGCTGATAGCGGATCCTATCCCCCACTGGGTGCCCGTGTTGGTAAGAGGGCAGACTAGAAGCGGGAGTGGTGGACTGGCCGACCTCTGGCTGCCCGACCTACGGTGTCTGTGGGTGGTACATCCTCGGCTAAGCAGGGGCTGGAAAGCTTGTGGGGTGTGGTGGCTAGGGAGGTAAAGACATGGCTGAAGCCCCTTCCGTAGCCACGAAAGGAGCAAAAGGTGGATTGGGGTTGACGAAGGGACATGGAAACACCCAAGGACCTGGCCGTAGCCCTGCTGCCCTTAAAGCACTGAAGCGCATAACTCTCCTTGACTCCGAAGAGACGAAGCCATCGAAGGGCATGTACATAAGAGATGCTTGGACATCCCTAGAAAAGGCAGTAGTCCTAAACCAGGCTGGCCACTGTCGACGAAACTGCTTTGTCCAGTGAATCGGTGATGTCCAGTCCACATCGAATGATTAACTTTGAAACATCTCTCCTATCGGCAACAGACAGGGAAAGCAAGCCCGGGCCTCCTCCAGAACTTTTGGCAGCACCTGTGCAACTGTATCCCACAGAGCATGGGAATAGCAGTCCAAAAGGCATGCATTGTACACAGACCACAATGCCAGGTTGGTGGAAGAAAGGTTTTCTTGCCTAAGTTGTCAAGCCTCTTGGAATACAGATCCCGTGGTGCGGTTGGGAACTCGGCAGGTTTTATGTGGGAAGAGGAGGCTTGCACAACAAAGCTCTCCAGGGTTGAGTGTTCTGTGAGGAATTTGGGGTCCCCTGGAGCGGGGAGGTGGGCAATTGTCCTGTTCATAGGAGCCTCTGTTGGGCCTGGACCAGGTCCCAAGCTTGACATCAGTAGGTGCTTTGTTAAATAGGAGAAATGGTACTGAAGGGGACACTACTGGTTGAAGCACTTCTGTCAAAACATTTTGACAACCACTGAGGCCATGCTAAGGTCCACGGCCTCTGCCGCCCTACTCACCACCACTGCTAAAGAAGCTCCCTTCTCCGTAGCAATGTTGGAAAGAGAGCATGCCAGAATCTAGAGAAGTATCCAGTCAGCAGGCGTCAGCAGGCGTCAGCCAAATCCTCACATGAGTCCATGTTAGTATCACATTGCTGGTTTTCTTCAGGGTCCAGCAAATCCTGCCATTCGTCCATGAGTTCTAACCCAGAAGAATAGGGCTCAGGCTCCAATATGTTAGGCATGGTTCCAGTTGGCACTGGGCGATGCCCCACCAGCTCAGTGTCCAACTCAGGGATGTAAATGGGGAGGGCGCCAGTAGCGTCAGCCTCAGGACCAGCACCGGGGAAGGTCAAAATGGTATGACCAGCGCCAATCCGGATCCATCTGTGGATCCCTGGGGCCCAACAGGCAGCAGAGTGGATCCATTAGGGGCCCCTCCTGAATAATACGGGTCCCAAAGGGGAGCCAAAGGGAACGGGCCGACTAAATATGAGGTGTATAGCCTCACAAAATTCTGTTAATTGGGAGGGGGCTTCTCCGGCTCCCGGAAACTTAAGGAAGTGCGTAGTCGGGCCAGACACTGGCTAATCGTGGAGCCAGGCCTCCAGTGAAGCTACCTCGTCTCGTCGGACAACAGACAAAGCAAAGTTGAAGCACGCTTCGAATACTTCTTGTGGCAGGACTTACCCATATGACCCGACAACTTTGAGTGGGACAAGCTTCTCGCACTCCGCCACCGCTCCTGGGACCGTCCCCTCAACCGGGATCTGGACCGTTGTGGCATCGCATGGTGAGTCACCAGAGATTGCTCCCTCAAGGAGTTGGCTTAACGGCTAGGGCGCTCGGCCTCAGACCTCGGAAACTGGGTTTGAGTCACGGTAATGATGCTAAAACATTCTGTGATTCTGGGCAAATCACTTAATCCCCCCCGTGCCTAACAAAAATGAATGTGTGTCCTCATGTAAAGTAACTGGTGCTATGTAAAGCGCTCTGATACCCGATTCGGATCCGGGTCAAGTTTGCGCTATATAAAACTCTGCAAAAAAATTAATAAATAAAAAGGACGACGGGTGCATGGTGCGGCAATTGGAGCATGCCTTCGGCTTGTGGTCACCCTTGAAGCACCAGAGGCACACATGGGGCGGATCTGTCACGGACATAGAGAGGTGACGGTCACCACAGGGCTTTAAGCCGGCCTTCTTAGATGACATTCCAGCCACACCAGGAAGAAAAAACCTCAAAACATTTTGACAAAACATAGAAAAAAGTTAGTAAAAAATTAACTACGGGGTAGCTCTTCTTGGATCCGTGCTGACTCCTGCGAAAAGAAAAGAACTTACTTCAGTGAGATGGGGTGGCACCTATGTAGGAACTGCGGATGTCAGTTCCGGAGTGGACGGTGTCATGTGGAGCCGAACGACACCACCAACCGGAACGCCGGGGTACTGCTAAAGAAAAAATTCCAGATCCAGTCTTAAGCCTGGAGATAATTCTATAGTAAAGAATCGGCGCTTAGAAGCATATATCAGATTTCCTGAATCTACGAGGAGAGCTGAATGGAGGGGATGCCCCCGACATCCATCGCTTCAGGATATATGACATGGCTGACATGTTATCCATCTTTATTGGTACTGTTCTTCCCTTCCACCCTCCAAATAAGCTTCAGGGATTCTTTCAGGGCTACTCTGATGGCTAACAGCTCCAGATAGTTTATGTGGTACCCCTAGTGGTTGGGGGTCAGGTGACTTGGACAGTCATCTCATGGAAGTGAGTTACTCACCTCAAAGATTCATCAATGGTGATAGTCACCTGAAGAAATGGACCTAGAAAGAGCCTACCAAGCAAAAGTTTGTTGCTGTTCAACCAAAGCAGAGAGCTGAGCCTTGGAAATTACCAACACTAGATACTGGTGAGGATGTGAAAGTGTTTAGGGAGGATGAGCCTGTTTGTTCAATGGACGAAGGTCAAAAAGTGATCAGAACATACCATCCTCTTTGGGGATCAGGAAGTACAGAGAAAACACCCCTAGCCCACATTGTTGTGCGAGTACAAGTTCAAGCGGACCCATTTTGAGGAGCACTTGCACTTCTCCCTCCAGAAGGTGAAGATGGTTTTACTTAGTATGTGGCAGCAGGTGGCATGTTTTCAGCGATTCTGTGGAATTATAGGTAGTATCTTTCCCATGCAATAAAGGAGCCTCACTGATCTGAGGTTATTTGTTTCCACTTACCGAAGAAGTGAATTACCATACAGATGTGATTTGATCAGGGGGAACTGACGGGGATTCACTGCTTGTTGGGGAAGGCACCCCTTGTAAAGCTACCTCAGTCCTTCCAACATCTATTTCCACTGTCTTTTTCCCTACTGACCCCACACGTTGGTATGTCCTTGGTTGCTGGGGGTCCTGAAAGGACTGTTGGTGCTTTTGGGGTCTCTGGCATGAGGCCATGGGTTTTTCACCTTCCTTGGTTTGCTGCCTATAAAAAGCAGATCTGGGACTGGGAGACTCTAGGACTTTACGATGTCAGTATCCATTTTGATTTCTTTAAGCATCTGGTCAACTGGGGGCCGAAAAGATGCTCTCCATCAAAAGGAAGAGTTCAATAGGTTCTGTTGCACCTCAGGACTAAACTGCGACACCTCAAGCCAAGCATCCCTGCGGAAATATCTGGTGCCTCAAGGACACATCTAATGTTGACACAGTGATGGTTTTCCCCTTGACAACCAACTACTGTCTGCATTTAAGTTGGTCTTCTGGGAGTTGCTTTACCAGCTTCTACATCTCGTCCCAGTGATGCTCGTCGCACCTGGATAGGTAACCCACAGGGTTTGTAATGAGTCAGTGAGAGGCTGCACCATGTGCTACTAGCTTTCTAAATGCATCAATAAGGTTAGATTCCTTATAAGGTGGAGGTGTGTCCCTTGTGGCAAGTCCCTTTTAAAGGCAGTGTGGACAATGATCTGCCCATGAATATAAGCTCAAGGAATGACCACTCTGTCTTTTACCGGATCCTTGACGTTTTTGATGGCTGACCTAATTATTTCCTTCAACATGGGAAGGTAATGCACAGTTTTTTCTATCGTGGACATGGGTTCATCAAGAAGTCGTTGGGTGAGGATGGGTGAGGATGGGTTTGAAGGGTAGAGTTTGCGTCTGGGTCGTCTTGGGTGTCTACCACATAGTCCCCCCATAGATTATCTTTCTGTCGAGGACCCAAGGGCTCATCATAGGGGGATCTGTGCAGAGTATGGACTTCCAGGATCTGAGTAAGTGTCCTTTAGATCTGAAGGAGGGAAGTGTGAGGGAAGTGGTGTTGGAGTAGTTAGTGACAAGGGAGAGAACGGTGGAAGGTGCAGAGTCTATAACCCTCTTAAGAGAAGGTGGCCTCTAGTGGACGAGGTCTAGTTCCTGTTCAAATGTCATTCTGCATTTCTTCAGGATCCAGAGGAGTCCTGGAGCCGGGGATTGGCAAGAATCGTGCCCTTGTCCAAGTGAATGAAAAGTTTATTTTGCTTTGCATTAAGGCCCTCAGATAGTTTCTCAAATATCCACCACACTACCGTATCTGGCCTTGGCGATGAGGGGAGCTTTGGTTTCAGCTTTGTTGACGATTGCGGAGGACCTTTATGCATCAATTTTGGCTCCGACCATGGCTTTTCAGAGATTCAGAGACCGAGGCGGCATCCAAGCATGATGCAGATCAGTGCATTCCAAGTCCTGGAATCACAGGCAGATGCTTTGGGGGAAACAATAGCACTGTTTTCGTTGCAGGGCTAGAAGGGTGAGTAGCTAGAACCAAGAAAACCAGTGTGGACCACGTCAATCTCTGAGCCCTATTCCTAAACATCTGAGGCCAGAAGTGGAAGAAAACAATCTGGTGTGGAACCAGTATGCTGGTGGATTGTGTACCAAGGGTGGATTTACAACAGGCCTCATGACTTTAATTTCTTCAAAGAAAAACAAGTTGCAACGGTCTGAGCACAACACTAGATAGCAGGAGTATGCAGAAAATGTGCATCAACAGACACACATGTTACAAACACACACACACACACACACATATATATAGAGAGCGAGTGAGAGCAATAATCTCGTGGCAGGAAGTTGACAGATTAAACTCAGGAAGTCATTACAAACAACAGGACTATTACAATCTTATCAAGTATACAGACTGAATTTAATTTTGCTTTTTAAACATGAATCCACACAGCAGACAAATTACATTGAATGTTATTTTTGGTTAGCAGTACATTGACAGAATTTGTGGAAATGTGACAACTTACAAAGCACGCAGAAACATATTTACAAAAACACAATGTAGAGCTACGGCTTTGTTTAAACATTTATTGAACAATAAGAGACAGATCAACCTGCAAGTAAAGGAATTTTTTATAGGGCTGCTACTACTACAAGCAAACACAGCATTTTTTTATTTCCTTCTTTGTTCTGTCCCTGTCCCACACCACTGCACAGTTCACTCTTTTCTTTCCTAACTTTGCTATTAACACTTCAATTATGTTTTCGTCTTCTACTTTACTACTCCTCTGTTCTCCATTATGTCCCACTCCTCTCTTCTGCTTTCTTTATTTGTATGTCTAGCTACCAATTTAAATGTTTTCCTCGCTCCAGATATTTCCCCTCTGTCTTTACAAATAGAGGACCCCTTTCCTTGTATGTGATTTATTTCCCACGACGTTCCTCTGCTATCCTGTTCCCCTACATCCTGCTCCTTTTCCTCAACTGTTTTCACCCTCCAGTTTTCTGCTACTACTTTTGGCCTCTGCTTTCAGGATACGGATGAAAATTTAAATAAAAAACAAGTTTGTATTATTTCTCAGACCTGCAATTTTTCTCCTAGTTGGGCATTCTCATAAATGGTGTTTTCCAATGTTTTAGTTTAGTCACTTTTTGTAATCACTGCATTGGCTTACTTGATCTTTAACACAAATGATAAGAGGTAGTGATACTACAGGCTTAAACGTTCAGCTATCTCATTATAACTTACCCTTTTCCTGGGAAAAACTCTCTTCTCGCTTCTCCCTTGTCGAGTCTCACTACACCGGACAGAGGCAGCAGAGCAACTTGTTTCCATTTGATCTGTTGTTTCAGTGTCTGGTGCTTCAAACTTTTCAATCACCAGGGAGCGCCTAGATGATAGACAGGAGACACGTTCCACTTATATCAACAGAAGCCAAAGCACTACGTCAATTAAGCACGGCAGGACACAATTATAAAAGAGTAAAGGTTCATTAAAACTGCACATCGTGGATTAATTGGAAACATTGTATTACAATTCAAAAAAAGCTTACAGCGTCATCAGAGAAAAAGGACATGAATTAATAAAATAAATATATAGCCAGGTATCCTTAGTAATAATGTAAAGTACTCTAACATTGATTTTAACAGCACTTCCCTTTATGAAGGACATTTTTACCTGCCACCTCTCCAAATCCATCAGAATTCAAAAAGACAAATTAATTCCCTCACCTTTCCAAAAATGTCTGTGTCAGAGAAAACACTCAAATAGAACTTTGGTCAATCCACAGCACTGATGCTAATAAAGATCAAAATTACAGAAGTCTAGACCCAAACAGAGTTAGTGATATACTGGCTGTTACTGCATGGCATTGTTCATCCTAGAATACACTACCCCTTGACAAGCATCAGGGTAGGAGATGAGGTATAAGGTCTCTAAGAATGTTTTAAATCATAGTAATTAAAATAGGCATGTCTTTTGGGGATAGCATTATAATCTTGCAATGTCTAAGGCTCTACATAACCACTAATGCTCAATACAATTTACTTTGCTTTTTATCCACCAACACTAAAGAAACTCAGAAAACTCCTCACTTTCCATAGACCTGCGAGGCATAATTTCACACTCAACTGTTTTTTTCTTCTTTTTTTACCATGACACTTTCTTTGATTATTGTTTCATGTTCACTGGAACTGAAATTTTTGTGAAGGTGTGCACCAACAAATTGCTCTCTTTTCGGTTTCTCATGAAAGCACCTTAACTTGATTAATTTATTCTAATCTTACTTACAGTAGGAGATTTGAGTTGGAGGACGAACATAGCGGTTTCATGGGAGACAAGCGTTTCCATCCTTTAAGGGGGTGAGCACAAGAGGGATGCGTAGAGCCAACTCCTTCACATTCCCACTAGAAATATTGTTAGGACAGATGTTAACTGGGAAGCTGGAGCTACACAGACTGGTACTTGATGGCTTAAAGATATGGCTATTGCCATGAAGCTTGCTAAGATATGTGTGTTATTGTGGGCTGACAATGTAGAGACCCTTATAAGTGGTGTCGTTTTGGTAGTGATCAGATAAATATTAATGCAAAAAACCTGTGAAGGAGAGGTGGGTGATTTTATAACAGTTCTGTTTGTTTAACCTGCATTGGATTTTGCAGAGGTGGGCTGTGTTGTTTCTGCTGTTTTGATAAAAATGTATTTCTTAACAATATAGCTGACGTTAAGCAAGACCTCAAGCTTGAGTCACAGGCAAGCTGATCATCTCACCATCTGAGTCACTTACATATGCATACATGGCATTGGAAATATATTTATTAAGACAATTGGTGGCTGCAAAACTGTTGTAAATAAAAGGCTGCAGAATCAAAACCCAACACACAACGCAGACTGGAAAAAGTGGCGTAAGAAAGTAGGTTTTCTTTCAAAGTAGCATGTTCCTCTTTTGAAACACACTTTAATGATCTTTACAAACTGTTCATTGTAGGGGGCGTTCAAAGGAATTAGTGAAAGTATAAATGTACCTTCTTCAAATTTTACAGTCTTACGTGGTGTTGTCACGGACACAGACACTTTGGTAAAGCACAAAAAACTACAACTTTTCCCACACCATTCACAAGAGCATCCTTTTCAATGGAGCCCTATCAAGCATTGAATAAAATTCCATTTTATATAGTAGTATTATTAGTTGCAAAGCCTGAATTGTCAGTCTTAATGCCCATGGGCTATCATAGGGTTTATAAGAATATCAAGAAAAGTGGGAACAGAAGTATTCAATCTTTTTACCAAACCAGACAGCTTTCTAAAATAATGATTTAAGGAACTCTTTTTGGCCTTGCAATGACTTTCACTCAAGCTACAACACATGTTAACATTTCTACTTGCGAGGAAAAATCGATATCATTGAGCATTTTGTGAAGACTGTGTGCAAAGGAGAAAGGGATGCATGGATGCAAGCTATCTGAAAGTTCTACAATCCACAATGGTGTAACAACGTTTGATATTCCCAAGACAGAACAGATACAGACTATAGATGGGCAACAGAAGAAAGGAGCTCACAGTTTGAAAACTGACTTGAACAATGGTAAGGCCCTGATATACAGTTACGAATTACTACAATAACTTCCCTTTGTTAATCAAAGCCTTTTTGATACAAGTGTCTCAGGATTGCCAAGCCTACAAGTTTTTTTAAAGGTCTGTGCCCTATCTGGTAAAATGTTAATCCTGAAGATATGGAGTTCCCAAACACCTAGCTGAGAACCAGGTCTGCCTTTGTTTTTACACATGATAATATGCAGACTAGATTACATTTTTTGCAACTAGTTCCACTTGTTTGCAATGAGCTGAAATCATATCACAAGAAAGACAGTTTAGGCCATCATGAGATTTACTGCATGCAACAAAGCACCCAAAACCACCCAATTGAAAAAAACATTCCAAATTTCCAAGTTAAATCATCAGAAAACCATTTGCAAATGTGCATGGCATGGTCATATGCAACTATTCAGAAGAAAACAGCAAAAAGAAATTAGCATTCACAAGCAACAGTGAGTAATGTAAAAAGCAGGCTGATTTCATATGAAAGGGGGATGCATCATCTGGTATCGGGCACTGTTGGAGACTGAGATGGGATGGTAGCGAAGCAGGCGGAGAAAAGGCGGATGCGCCAAACGGCAACACAGCAGGAGAAGGTGGAGAACAACCAGACCTGGAACAAAAGAAGGCTGGAAGATGAGTGAACAGGAAAAATAATCATATATTAAATGAGTAGAAGAGAAATTAAATAGAATAGTAATATTATCATTCAAAAGGGAGAATTACACGGATTCAGCTTCACTTAGTTAACAGGGTGTTCTCATTGGCTAATCACAACTGTGGATTGTGATGTTATTCGTGGAGAGTGAAAATCTTCAGATGATAAAAATATAGTTGTAGAAAAGTGGTAAGAAGAGGCGGGACTGAAAGAAATGAGAGTGTAATTGGAAATTGTTACATATAACAAATGATCCACAGCATTTTTTTTATTCAACCTCTAAGTTAGCCTAAATTTACGTTTGATGCTATATAGCAGGAACCCAAACTGCACAAAAAAAACAGCAGGTAGGTACTACAAGGCTCACCCCAGATGTCTAACTCTATCCCCAACCCATTTGCTCAGATCTTCAGGTATTTTTTTAAAATTAGATGAATAATCCCATGCATGGCCCGGCATAAAGACAGGCCCATCTTAGTGTCCCCTTCCTGGTTTTGCACTGAGCAGTGAGCTCAGGGCCAGCTTTGAAACCACAGTGTTTATCCATCTTTAGGACAAGTATCTCAGCCTCTGGTCTCCTTCAGTTAGGCCTCCGTGATCTGCATACAGGTCATCTATATCTATTTTATTTTTTATTCTCCTCCATCCTTTTATACCTTGAAGATGTGCGTATTAATGTCACCGGTAATTGAGCTTTCTATTTTTATGAAAATGAATGGCACGCAGCCTGATTTATCAGTCTTTGCATAAAAACTGTAAAAATTCTACATTTCCACTGCCTTAGATCTAAAAGAACCCAACTCTCTTTCCATTGTGTATAGTTCAAGGAGAAATCACTGTCTTTGCAGGATGCCTCAGAGCAAACTTAGGTTAGAAAGACGAGGGGCAGCTTCGTAGTCCCCATTGGTTTTAAGATCACACACACACACACACACACACACACACACACACACAGTTGCTGAGATCTCCAGCAGCTCTTTCGTAAACCAATCTTCTCTCATTCCCCTTTCTCGGATGAGTAATCCTAATTAGGTCAAGGTACCTTGGCCAAAATCACTTAATTCCCTTAAGAAGAAGTGCCCTGTTCACTGGAAAGTAAGGTTTTTTTATTAAACAAAAGCCACTCAAAAGCAGTTAAGGTCATTCAGAGGTTGAATATGGTTTGGATAAATACCAAAAACACCACCCCCCAAAAAAGGATGGTTAGGCCAGAGCCAATCTGCTCTGCACACACACCCATTCATCTTTTGGGTGAAAAGATGTCAAGTCAAACCCTGCACTGGAATCCAGACTGTCTTGTTGTAACTGATCCTATAGTAAAGCAGACCATAGACAAAATCTTCTTTGGCTAAAGCAAATAGAAAACGAAGAATGGGCGGCTGTTTGCAAGACCTCCCACTGCATTGGTTCTCCTCTCACCCTCTACACAAAACATACCAGACTAAGGGGGGGGGGGGGGGACAGCCTCTGCAGAATCCCTGCTCCCTGAATACTCAGTGTGGTCTTGTGCAATATGCTTCCGTCAACAGACAAGAAATGTCAGTATAAGAGTTAAGCACCATTTTCTTTATTGGTGTTTCCTGCATTCCAGATATTTCAACTGATCAAATGCAGTCCAGGAGAAGGGTGTTGGTTCATTCTTTCTGTGAATGTCTTGGAATATGGACTTAAAATTCTCACATGCAGAGATTTTCTAACTCAGCAAGCCTTATGCTCTAATGAACTAGTTGCTTACAATCTGTAAAAATCCTGGCCATAGATAATCTTCCTACCTCTAGATCTCGAACCTTCTGAATAACCCCAGGCAACAGACTGGATCTGTAAACTTTGCAATAGCACTCTTGTACCAGCAGGTGGTATCTGGCTCAGTCTGTGTGTCTGATATGAATATGACATCACCAGAACCAAAGAGCTTCATACCAGCACTCTGACATCTGTTCCTCATTAATTCTTTTCGCGCCTTAGAGGCAGAGATGAAGACAGTCAAATTGCAACGTGTATCTAGGCAGAGCACCAAAATAAACTGGAGCCTTAATAATGTGATTGTTATGGCTGTTTCTCAGAAAGGGGAGATTGTCAAGATCAGTGAGGAATCTGCAGAAAGATCAAAAAGACGGTTGCAGAAGGTAAGTAACTTGAGCGTCTCACAGATGCTTCCACCTGCATATTCCTGTCCTTTTGAACAGCTATCACAACAAAACTCCTCCTGGGTGATGGATTGGAGGAAAAGTCACACCAGAAAGTCCTTGAGTGTCGAGTGTGCAAAATGGAAATGCCTTTTGACTTTTGAGTCCAAGCAGTAAGGCTTAGCGAACATGTCAATCGATGCCCAGTAGCTATGCAATACATGTCTGTGATAAGTACACCATGGTACAATAAAGTAAGGCCAAAGAAGTTGAGTTCGCCCTGGTACAATGACTCTGATACCTACTGACAGTTCCTTTTGAGCAACGATAATGCAGATCTTAAAGCAACGCACGCTCAATCTCTTATGGACAGACTTGCCCATTGTATTGCTGGCATAGTCAAATAACTGACAATCAGATTTCATGTCTATGTAGTAACAGACTGCTCTACAAGGGTCAAACTGATGCAGCCTCGCCTTCTCCTTTGAATGATGAGGCAGAGGATAGAACGTGGGAGTGGTGATGAACAGACAGTACCACTTTCTGAAGAAAGGATATCTTATCTCTCAAAACTAGCTAGTCTGGGAAGAAAGATGTGAACTGGGGTCAGACTTGCAGTGCTTGCAGTTCAATGACTTGCTATGAGGGCCACCAAAAATATTGTTTTCATTATCAAAGCCGCGAATGACAGCTAGGCATAGGCTCAAACCGAGACCCCCACCAACATTGTGAGAACCAAGTTAAGGTTTGAGAAGTGGGAAACGTGTATGATAGCCCATTTAAAAGATTCATAACAACTGGGGACATAAATGGAAAAGATTGGTCCAGTAAACAGATGAAGGCAGACAAAACTGAAATTGACAACCCTGCTAGGCTAACTAAAGTCCAACACATCAGAAAGATGTACCACTAGAACATCAAAGAAGTACCAGCCCTTTCTAAATGGGCTGAACACACAGGTACCGAGGCTTTGCAGATCAAACCCTCTTCAGCTGGACAAGAACAATCAGAATCACATGTGCCCGACCTGGCACAGCTTGCTCAGCCCCTGGGAAATTGAAGGTGTGGTTGAGAATCGTGCAGCAGGAAATACCAGGTTAGGCAGAATCTGTGGCATCTGGAGAAATCTTGTTTTGTCCTTCAGATTGCTCCCATACTGGAAACACCACAGGAGTGACCTCATGTGCCAGGGTGAGTGACCAGTAGAATGCAAGAAGCCAGCAGATCTAGCAGGCGAAATACCAACTGGGCTGGAATCTGCGTTCCCTCCCAAAACAGCATAATCCTACACTAAATGTCCCAATTTCTCTGAGGAGGTAAAGGATCTGCCAGCACTGCCCATATGAACAGAAGCCACAGATAGGGCTCCAAGTGTGACTTGATCAGGTGGATGGGAAAGCCCAAGCTGAACAGTAACGATGCTGTGGCATCCAGATGGTCAGAGTAGCTGTGGTGAGTTCACCTTGAGTACCAATGTACCCAGGTGCTGGAATACAGAGATCTTCATCTTCTGCAGATGTGCCGCAACCACTGCCATCCCCTGAGGTGATGACCTAGGGTGCTGATGTAATGCCAAACGGGGGACCTTGAATTGGTAGTGAACGAAACCTATTACAAAACTCAGATATGTCCTGTGCAACTCCCGGATCATGACATTAGAGTACATGTCCTGCAAATCAAGGGACAACATTTGGTCTCCTATTTCCAGAGCAAGAAAACCCTTGACATCTTGATTTTTTTTCTGCAGAGAAAAGTATTAAAAACCTGAGGCCTAAATTGAGATGCAACCTACTGTCCTTCGTGGGCCCCAAGTAACAGGAGTAATATCCCTGACCAGTCTCCTGTTACTGGACTACCTCCACTGGCCCTTTCTGTAAGAAGTTCATAGTCGCTCGCTGGAGAATGCAAGTGTTCCCCACTGACTGGAAGGAGAAATTGGGGTAATTGAGAGTGGGAATGTAGAAAAGATGTGGCATAAACCATTTAAATAATCGGTATAACCCACTCTTCAGTACTGATGGCCTACCAGGCCTTTAAATGATCCCCCGCACTGGCTGCATGCAATCCCCTTAGGAAAATTTAAAGCACTGGAAACCCCATGGACGTAGCAGCACAACCCACCCTATCAAGTTTCGATCTCAGGATCTGTTTCGAAGCATCATGGCTGTATAGGACCACTCTTACAAGACTAAGATCAAATGGAAGGCTGTGCATTACAGTCTGTGCCATCTCCCACAGCTCGTGAGAGCACCAGGCCAACAGGCATGTGGTACTTGTAGATCTTAGCACCAGACACACAGAGGAGAAAAACCTTCCACCCCACAACCTCAATGTTTTTCGACTTCTGACCTGGAGTTGCACTTGGGAAAGAACCTGTGTTTTGCTTTGTGCAGGAAGGTGACTGCACCGCCATGCTTTGCGACATATGGATGCGCGGAATTGGATCCCCTAGGGCTTGTCAATGGAGACCATCTGTCTGCTCACAGCCTATTTAAAACAGAGTATGGCCCATGCCGCCTTGATAGGCTCTAAGAGGGCTTGTTAATTGGAAACTGGAGCTCCGAAGCATTGCTAGCTGGCTGGAGAATGTCAGTAAGGAGGTTGGCTTTATTCTCCTCCATTGATAGAGGCAGTTCTAGTACCTCCATGGCACTTTTCAGCACTGTCATAAAAGATGCCACTACCACAAAGGGTGGCCCAGAATGGAACTCCAAGTCTACGTCCAGATTGTTAGTATTCATCCCTTGGCAAGGGCATGGCACTGGGACTCTTTCCTGTACTAGATCACCTCTTTCAATCTCTGCACCTTTTCAGAGCATCAAAATCAATTTAGTCTATGGCATGGTTTCTGAAGGCAGCGTCAGTGCTAGTCGGTGGCTACAGTTGTGACTTTGGGCACCAGGCTGGAGGAGTGCACTGATGACAACTGGGGATGATTGGGTTCAGGAGAGAGGAAAAAACAACACAATCGAAGGCCACCGGTTCCACAAGGCAGAAGCCGCAACTGAGAGAACTGAAGCGCCATGGAAGAAATCTGACATAAGCAACATGATCAGTGCTAGGTTTGTGCTGGCAACTCCAGTTTTATTAGTAGAAGAGTCATTGCCACAATGTGGGACGATGCAGCTGGGATGACCTCAATCAACTCTGGTTCAGTGGAACACTCAGTTGCTCAAGGGGGTATCCATGTGAAGACCAACCCCTGGAGCACAAACAGCGTCTAAGTGTAATCTCGCCTGCATTGCTTCCTATGCTTCCTCCTAGTCTCTCTTTCAAGTACTTGGAAAGAGACGACCTAGACTTTTACCACAACCGATATATGTCCATGGCAGGAACATCAAACTGGACTTTTTAGTGGCAATATCTTTCTTAGCACTGCAATTTCTAATTTTAAACAGGTTTCCTTAGGAGCCACTTGGGTTCCGTGTCAAATGGTTCAGTAAAAAAAGGAACTGCTGGCTGTAGTGATGTGATGTACGAGGAGGTACGAAATGCCAAGAAGGAGCTGAATGTCACCTACTGGTGCAAGAGAACTACTGCACAGTTTAGGGATACATTCTGGTATCTGGAGATATTCAAAAGTTGTGGAATTTGCACGTAGAAATATCCGTCAGAATGGGAACAAGTGCAGTTGCTATTGCCAATGGTTATCAATGTTTCACAAATTCCCACACAATGAGCTCAAGCTACCAAACACTGCTATCTTCTTTAACCAAACCAGATAGGACCATAATATTCAGGCCCACATTCAAGTTGGGCCAAAATCTCAAGTCTGAGCTTTACTGAATTCACAGTCTTGTGCAATCGAGCAGTTGCCAAAACTGTAGAGGTGCACTCTAGATTCCACCAACCTTCCTAATGTGTGTCTGCCCTCAACCACCTCTCAAGGCTTAGGCCATCAATTACTCTGAGAAGGAGCAGACAGCAATAATTGTAGACAAGAGATCCTACCTCAACCTTCCACTGGGTGACTATATGGTTGTGCAACAATCAATGAGAAGCACATGAAGCCTATTCAGATTTTATTTTGCTCACCGATTTTTTTCTAGGTAATCACACAAAATGGGAAAGAACAGACACTTATGGTGCACTACATGTTTTTTCCCTGTAAGATGCAAAAAAAAGTGAAGAAAAGGCTGATTACTCATTTTGTTGAAAGGTTAGTGCCTTTTTAGGTTTCGCTGGAGCACGGAGCTTAGCTCCGCCTCCAGAGAAATCTGTAGTCTTCAGTATAAGGGACACTTGAATCCGCCCTCTCCGCCCTCTGTTTCATTGGCTAGCTCCATAAATGGAGGCTAGCCATTGGAACAGAGATCTGTCCGTCATTCACGGACCAGATTCGGGGGCGTTCCCGCGATTTTTTCCCTGGGCGTTCCCTCTGTGTAGTCATGCGGCGGTGGGCGGAGTTTCGTTTTTTTTTTGGGTGTTTGTGTCCGTCATTATGCCGACCACGGCCGCCGGAAGAAGTCCAGGTGAGTGCGTTCCTTTCCCGCCCCCCCCTCCCGCAGTCCATGCGCCGTTCCCCCCCACCCCTCCCGCTGTCCATGCGCCGTTCCCGCCTGCCCCCCTCCCGCTGTCCGTACCCGCCCCCCCTCCCCGTGTGCCCGTAGGTGCTTGTTTTCTTATCTTGCTGGTTCATGTCTCGCCTCCCTCCCCTTGCACTCGGTAGCCCCCTCCGCCCGGCGCAGGAGCTGATGCCTGTCTCGCAGCCCTACCTGTTGGCTGACAGCACTCTCCCTCCTGGGTGAGGGGAGGTAGGGTTTCTTTAAAAGGCTCCGGGAGGTGCAGTGAGGCAGTGACTGTAGGAAGGAGGGCGCTTTGAGGTCACTCAGCAGATGGAGCCAGGACCCTGGAGGCCCCCCTACCCCTGGCACCCTGCCCCACTCCAGGAGAGGTGCCGGCCCCCTGCAGCGCTGTCCAAGCTCACCATCCAGGTCCGAATACCCTTTAAGGGCAAAAGTTGATCCCTGGAGAACTGTCGCCCCGAGAGACCCCGGACGAGCTCGGGGACGCGGGAATTTCCCAGAAGGGACATTAAAAGAGGGGCAGGAGAGACATACACAGGGGGCCGGAGGGACTGCCTACGAGAGACGTTCAAAGAAGTTGCGCCTCCTACCTGCCGAATCTTACCTCTGCCACTATCTGATACTTTGGACGGTGTATGCGCCTAGAGTCGAAGCCCGACGAAGTCGAGGAGCATCAACAGCGCACTCAGAGGACAAGTAAGCAGACGAGGTATAATAATCGTAAATAAGTCCAGTAGCCGAGGTGTAGATAGATGATGAAGGCTTAGTGATGATGTTCTGATACCACATTGGGTGTGTGTGTATGGGGGGGGGGGGGGGGGGGAGAGAATTGTAGGTGAGCCTAGGGGTAGGTTTATTGTGGGGGCAAACCTACTTCCAGGGTTCGTCGTCTTCGCTCGCTTAACTGTAAATCTTGTAATTGTTTTTTTTAGCAACTCTAGCGCTCGCATGCTTTCCAGATTGCCTCTCAGCGCTAGGGACATACCAATCACTGCCAAGGGACAACTGAAGAAGCGTTTTTGCCAATTTAGGTTGAATTTATAAAATTCACACCCCCTCCCGCTCTAAATTTTAGAGCGTGAGGACCACAGGGATGGTGCGGCTGTCTTGCAACAAATTATACGGCATGGAAAAACAAATTAAGTAGCATGCAATGCGATTAAAGGCAAATTATACAACATTGCCTGGGACGGTGTTCTCAAGCTATTTACAGTTTTTTTCACACACAGCTACAAAAGAGATCTCCGTGCCCCCCAATAAACCTGCCGATTTCTTTAGAAAGAAAGGTACACATTATTCAAAATATCACTCACACCTACATTTAACTTTGTCGTGCATGGAAGGGAAGGGCAAAATTCCATTAACAGCCCCGCAGCACAGTACTGTACGTCAAATATTTGTTCTGTATGGGCCTGATTTTGAGTTCGACGGATGCGTCACTTCGTCACAAATGTGACGGCTATCCCGTCCGTCGTGCATTGTGTTCTGTGGTACTTGTAAATACGAGGGACAGAATAAACATCACGTTTGTGCCCCGGGCCCGGAGTAACGCATGCGCTGAATCATGCACCGGTGTGTTTTACTAGAAGGCACTTTAGGATTCAAGACATTGAACTTTAAAAGAGATTAATCACATACTTTCTGAAATGCCTTCTGCTTTGAGAACTTCGTTTATTATGTAAAAATGAATTTGCGTGAATACTGAAACTAGGCATTTTCATGACAAAAATGAATTCATATTTTGCCCCTGTTTGAATGACATTTAAGCATTTGATATTTGGTTTCCTGCTCAATCAAAAAAAGTTCCATCTGATCACCGCATGAGGGCTTTACACTATGTGTGACTTCTTTAAATGACAGAATACTGAGTCTGCAGCTGTGGGAACCTGTTTGGTAGTCCTAGGGCAGAGAGGGGACACAGGGCTCAAATGTGTGATCCAGAGCCTTTTACCACTGGTGTCCCGAGGCTTAACCTTAGAATTGAACGCAAACTGAGTGCTTTAAGTGAGCCGGGGCGGGTCCTGCTGGATCCAAGACCAAACAGTAATTAAAACAGACTTTTGAAACGGGTCCCTTTCGGGCTCTACATTACTGTCCTTAACTTTTCCGACCAAAGACTACGGTTTCTCAAAAATGACTGTAAATACCCTTAATTACCCCAAAGTGACTGTAAATACCTTCTTAACACCATTTCACTGATGCAATCCCTGTTTATATTTCACATTTTATTTCATCCTGCATTGCCTGTTTTTGAAGATTCGGTGTTTCTGCATTTGTTTTTTGCAACTTATGAACCTTGCATAGTGCATATTTTGAAATGAGCAGCTGCCAGGCGTGAGTGACTCCAGATTGAGGGCTTCAGCTTATGAAGGCGAACAATTGAGAGCTTTGAAGTTGAGGCTAAAGGCAATGCGAGTTTCTCCCAGTGCCTGTCAGTGTGTCATAAAGGAGTGCACATCCAATCCTGGGCCTCTCTGTAGAGCGCACAGTGTGATAGTTGCATATATGCCAATGGCAGTTGTGGGAAAGAGTGGGATAGGCAGATGGAGGTTTTCAGAAAGATATAGAGTGAAAAAGGACCTAAGTGTCTAACAGAGAGACTGTAGAGGAAAGTGGTATGAAAGGAGAGTGCGAGTGTCTGCAACCCTCTGAAGGCCACTACCCCTTCCACGGACCTTAGTAATGTATACGTTTTTATTAATTTATCCCACACAGCTAACAAGCAGTGGCAAAGCCAATAGGGCTGGCTTGTTTTAGGGATATATATTTATTGTTGTGTGACATGTCTGCGTCTAATAACAGAAAACTCACAGAGAGGCACTATAATATTGTGCAGCCTGCACACTGTAAAGCACAGAATGTCGTATACCGCGCCCCTCAATACATTGGCCTTGCCTGTGGGAAAGGATTCCTAGTTTCACTTTTTTGGCCACACCCCTTTTAGAGAACCCCCTTCTCCCCACAGTTTTTTCATCCTACTTAAAGTACTGGCAAACCTAAGCAGTAAATGCGCCCCTTGAGCACTTGATTCTCAGAGTAGCAAAGTCAAGCAGTCCAAAGCTTACTCAGGCAGGTGGTGCGGGGCTAGAGACTCCGAAGTTAACAAGTCAACTAACGCAAGTTAATGACTGAAAGCCCAGCCAGAGTTTAGTCTTTTGAAAGGAAAACACAATTTACCTTAAGTTTACACACAATGTAATACTGTGCATAAATATTTCAGGAACAATAAATTACAGGAGGCTTACTCAGGCTTTCATACTACCATCCAGTGTTCACGTGGGTGGTCGCCTAGGCTACTCCTGTGATTCAACCTCATAGGGCGCGATTTGACCTACAATTTCCCCCCTTGTAATCTTAGGGCTTATACAAAATCAAGGGGGTAGCAATGCCAGAGCTCAGCATCGGCTTAATCCTCTCCAGCGATAAAAATGAAAAGTGGTCCTAGACGTATACTTTACACTGGTGCAGCTGGTGGGGGTGCTGCCTGGGGCTCCTGCAGGGTGCAATGGCTGGTGCACTAGTGCACAGACGGGGTGTCGTGCATATGAAGAACACTGGTGCAGCTGTTGGGGGTGCTGGGGCTCCTGCAGGGTGGGATGGCTGGTGCACTAGTGCACAGACGGGGTGCCGTGCAGTGGAAGAACACTGGTGCATAGCTGGGGGGTGCTGACTGGGGCTCCTTCAGGGTGCCATGGCTGGTGCAGTTGTCTATGGTGCTTTGTAACACTTTAATGGTGACAAAGCTGCACGTGTGTTGTAGTGCTGGATAGATGTGTAGTGGGGTCTGATGCAGCTGCAATAGGTCTCGCATTTGTGAGATTAAGCTATTGGCATTGTAAATGACAATGCCATTTATTTATCTGCTTTCAAAAGCAACACAAATACAAAATTTGTCATTTACAATGCCAATAGCTCTAACTTCTCCAAAGGCGAAACCGTTGCATTGTAAATGCTTGTTTAATAATGGTCTTACTGTTTTTTCACACTATGGAGACATTTTCTTCAAGTACAAGTTGGAAGGATTTAGGAAAGAGGTAGACCACCAGGAGTTCCACAGGACTGCAATTGATTTTGAATTACACCCATCTCAATTGTATGGTTGATCGATACGATTGAAAGCATCACCCGTAGTTACACAATTGATTTTAAATGCCAGTGGTCTCCTTGCATATTCTACCTTTTCACTTACTTGAATCTTAGGTGAAGTAATGACTTCAGGAGAGAAGCCTCATTTTAAGTTATGCAAGAATTAACTGCCACTGGAGCATAAGACAATGGAGCTAATGAGGCACAGAAAATACTAATTTGACCTTTAATGTGAACAACAGCATGTATCTGGAAGGTTATGTGCAAACCGGCCCACCAATTAGATCTTGGACAATTTAGGAGATGAATGTGTTAATCTAAAATAATGTCTTTGTAATGACCATTAATCTGCTAAACGGTACGGTTTATTTTAATCACTTATGTATTCACCCCTAATCTACAGCTCGCAAAGAACAATGGTCTAGGCAAAGACGCCACTTTATCCTTAAAGTCTTTCATATTTCAATGCAAATCGAAGAATATGTTGTCCCTACTGTTTTCCAAAAGCTCTATTCAAATGCTGCAGAAGAGACAAATGACAATGTTATTGTAAAATGAATGCTTAAGTTCTACTTTGGCAAAGAACACATTAAGGACACAAGACTTTCTTCAAGTCTGGTCATCACTTTCTGTGGAAATATCTCATGCAGAAAAACTACAGAACCACTCATTACCTGATGGCAAACATCATCCATAACTGGCACTATGTGATAAACATAGTCTACTACCCCACAATGCATCCATGCTGATCCCACTTGAACAATTGCAAAGCTGTCGATTTCCAGAGCACACTTCTAATCAAGATAAAACATATGGAGGCATGTGGGCTGGTCCACATGTGTTTTATAACAAGTGGTTCACTTAATATATCTAATCATAAACGCCAGGAATATCAGAGAGTTGTGGGGAGTTGAGATTAGACAAACAACGTGATGGCAACTCCAGAAGCCAAGTTACCAAATGGGTCATGGGCTAGGTTTGAGCTTGTACAAGGTCAGAGTGTGTCTGTGTCGGGCACAGAATGGAGATATGCACCTATTAAAGTAAACAACACACATTCCCTCCAGTATGTATGCTAACTCTCAGAAATAGAGCATATATAGTGAAGAGGGCTAAGCAGGAAGCATGCACAAATGATGTTACCGAGACATTCTTTCTCAGTAGACTGTCCCCCAATCCTTCAAAAGGTCCCTGAAATAAGCCAGTAGTGCATGTATTCTCAAACTGCACTTATTGTCAGGCGCCCTTAAGAGCTCTCTAAATAATCCAAGGTGCAGGGTGTCTCTGCAAAAAGACTGATAGTACAGACTCTTTCATGCTGTCAGTGCCTTCAGGCGCATCTGTGGAATGCCTTTGGAGTGTGGGGTATGGAGCTCCAACCAGAAAGTGGCAGACTATGTGTAGCTGTATATAGCACAAACTTGCCCCAAAGATATCAGAGCAAGTCACATGCGCACCATATTTCATTACAAGCAGGATGTTGAGCAGACTCGAAACTGGTTCATAGGTTTCAAAGTCGGCAGCACATGCCTTTAGATCACATTTCCTTTCAGACATTTTGAATGTTCCCCCTTTTGTGGGTTTCCTAAAGGTCCACTGGGGTTATTTTTTGCCCATCTCATAGGATAATCATTAAGGGAAATCTGGAAGATATCCTACAGTAGGTGTGTCCTTTTTGCTGTGTACCTACCTCTGCAATGCAGCACCGAGATAAGGTAATTTCCTAATTTGCAATAAGCTGTGCTCCCATGCAAAGGGGCACTCTACATTTACAGGTGCAAAATATCTGCACGAACAATGTTGGTACAAAGAGGCTGGACATGCTTGTGTGGGCTCTAGAGTAATATTAAATTGCTCAGTAAGTGCTAAAAGCAAGTGAATAAACGCATTCTGCCTATGTCGTAAACAGCCCCAGTACACTTGGTAAAAAGAGTCTCTGCTATTACTGACACACATTTGCATCAAATCACAGCACACAACTAGGTAGGTTTGCTCACCGCTGCTCACTTTTAGGAACCGAGTTAAATGTCGAGTAGGTGCACGTTACCCAGTAAGACTCAAATTGTATTTAAAGGACAGAGTTTCTAAAAAAGCAATTTGCAACACCATTAAAAGGAGACAATTTTATAAAACAAGAGCGTGACTTTTTAATCCTAAATGGATTTTTTTAAACCCATATCCACCTGTTACAAATTTTTATTTCCCTCTTTCTCTCAACTTGAAGGCTGTTCTAGTATCCAACACAGATTTTGAAAAATTGCCATATGTAGTTACGCCCAATATCTCCCGACTAATTTCAAGTTGTAAATCAACGCTCTAGAACTTGGGTACTCACAAACTTTCTCTCGGGGGCCAAATATACAGTGTGTTTTGTGTCCGAGGGCCGCACCAGTGGGGGCGGGGTCAGTGGGGAAGGGGCTGGGGCTAGAGCAACCAAAACAAGCATTTACAATGCAATGGTTTCGCCTTTGGAAAAGTTAGAGCTATTGGCATTGTAAATGACAAAATTTGTATTTATGTGTTGGTTTTGAAAACAGATAAATAAATGGCATTGTCATTTACATTGCCATTAGGTTAATCTCGGCAGCCACTCTGCACTCCCTAGCATTCTGCAGTCACTCTGCACTCCCTAGCACTCCCTAGCAGTCTCTCTGCAGTCCCTAGCACTCCCTAGCACTCACTAGTCACTCTGCATTCTCTAGCACTCCCTAGCACTCCCTAGTCACTCTGCACTCTCTAGCACTCCCTAGTCACTCTGCACTCTCTAGCACTCCCTAGCACTCACTAGTCACTCTGCACTCTCTAGCACTCCCTAGTCACTCTGCACTCTCTAGCACTCCCTAGGCACTCTGCACTCTCTAGCACTCCCTAGGCACTCTCTAGCACTCCATAGCACTGCAGCCAGCCTTCCCGCCCCAGACTGATAGCCACTGAAGCGACGAGGAGGTCCGGGCACTCCCTGGGACGCTCCGTGCCAGGGGCTGAGGGTGGCGATTAGCGAACGTGCATTCCACCGGAAATCTTTGAAATAAATCCAGTTTAAAGAAAACGGAGGGTCGGTGGCAGTCAGAATAGAAATTCTATTAAAAAAATATATAACCTGCAACCCACGGGCTGGTCCAAGCTACGAGGGGAGATACGCAGCAGCGCGCGTCACCCGAAATAAACCCACGCAGAGAATAAAGTATCTAAGAGAAGAACTGGGCAAAAGCAAGACAAGCTGGTTAAATACAGTAAGACTTGTGGCAATCGGAGGTTTGAAGCCTGGCAACAATGTGATGCAGCCTAGATGAACAAGGCTTTGAGGCGCCTTCGGACCCGGGAGAGCAGGTGGGAAGCCGGGCACAGCGCTCGAGCCACATCCGGGGAGCCCGACTGGCAGGTCGGTGCCGGGGCTAAGGGGCGTGTGCACTGCCGCGGAGCCGGTGGGGCGGGCCAGAAGTCACCTTGAGGGTCCGCTCCGATAGAAGACAAGCGAAAGGACACCATGAAAACTTTCAGGGAGCCGAGCCTTCCAGCTGGCAAGACAAGCAATTCATTCCAACCTCCCCTGTCTGTCTCCCTCTCGTGGCCTCCTCCTCTCCCCTTCTTTCTGCCCTCCTCCTTCCTTCTTTCCCTCCCCTGCACTGCCCTGCCGCCCCCTTTCTGCCCTTTCTGAGCTATTGGCATTGTTAATGACAACATTTTTATTTGAGTTGGTTTTGAAAACAGATAAATAAATGGCATTTTGTCATTTACAATGCCAATAGCTTACTCTCGCAGCCTACACAATGGATACGCTCTACGTACATCCTCCAGATGTGTCTGCAATGCATGCCTTCACACCACCCAGTACCACCTTAATACCCAAATCAAATCAACAGGTGAGCAACACGCCATCCAGAACTCTCTGCAAAGCCTCCTCACACCATCTAAAGCCATGTGCACACCCTCCCCATCACCAGAGGAGGAGTACAGCCCCCCAGAAGCTTGTGTACAGCCCCTCACATCTTCCAGTACCCTGTGCACACCCTCTTACATACCCAACAAGGGATACAGCCTTCAAAACCCCATACGTGCCCAGTTCACAATAGCCAGTGCACTTTGCGCGCACACTAGACCTGGGGTACAGCCCTCATAACCCTTTCATTGACCTACTCCATCTAGTGACCTGCGCACACACACACCAGGCGAGGGGCAAAGCCTCAAAAACTCACCATAGGGCACCCTGTGCACACCCTCTCACGCGCCAGATGAGGGATAGACGGTGCTAAATTTGTTAAATAAGTAAGTGCCAGGGCCTTCATCAGGAGGCCACTGCAGCTTGCACCTCCCATTGCCCCTGCCTGCTCTTTCAGTGACAGTACCAACGCAATTACTAACCACCACGCTCTTACAAGTGAGACAATTAGGACTATTCCGGGTCTCCACAACTGTAAGAGTGGCTTGGGTGGCAGGTATTAGTTATTTCTAAGGTCTGCTCTATTGAAATAAGAAACAACGTGTGCTCATCTCTAAATTAGACAATGAGCGCTGCCATGTTGCAGACTGTCAGATGTGCCGGTGTTGATAAATTAAGTGCCCATGTCAAGCACTGGAAACCACTGGATCAAATTAAGCACTGGGTATAGAGCCTCCAGAACCAGCTGCATGTCCTACTCACTCCAACCAGTGCTGTGTGAAACATCCTCTAATACATCAAATAAGTGATACAACCCCAACAACACTTTGCACGCTTCCTCACACCGTCTAGTGCCATGTGCACACCCTCTCACATAGCACACAACAGATGCAACCCTCATAACCCTTTGCACGTCCTACTCACACAGTCAGGTGCCATGTGCGCACCCTCACATATACACACACTAAACAAGGGACAATGCCACAAGTATCCATGCCATCCAATACCTTGTGCATAGCCTTCTCACACACGGGGTCACACACACACACACACAAGTGCATCTACCAGACGTCCCTAAAGTAAACATTAAACGTGCCTACTCTGAATGGAGAACATATGACACCTTCCTGCAATGCACCAGCATGTTACACAAGGCGGGCAATGCACTAGTATTGCATTAAATTTGTTTGGGAAAGTAATAGCCAGAGCCATAAGAATACAGCGTGTGAAAACTAACACTGATGTGGGCCGTGAGAGGCGGTGAAAAAAGTTAGAATACAGGATCGATTCCATCTTAAATGGATTGTGTTTGTGGTAATTTTGTGTGAGGGACATAAGACTTAAACCTGAACCAAACAGCAGATTCCCATACATGCAAGTACAGCGATGCAAATGTTTCACAGTGCAGAGGATGCACAGACAGCAGTGACTTGCGAACTGAGACTGGTAACACCACCGCCACCCACACGCTCATCCTACAGCAACAACAGTGAATTGTAAATCTGTAGACTTAGTATACCCAAAAAAAGTGACTTAGTAAAGCGGCCGGAGCTACTAACAAAGAAATGGGTTGTGGACAAAAGGCAAGTATATCCACGAATCAATCTTCTGTTCCATGTTTGAGCAACAGCCTATGTTGTGCAAAATGAAATTGAGAAACCGTGTACTCCAGGAACACAAGCAAGTAACAAATATGGCCAGACCCCACTATTCAATGAACTTTATCAAGCAAACTGATACTTTGCAAATAACAATGTAGAAACATACAGAATGTTGAGATCTTAGTCTCCAGCTCTGCTGTGTCCTGTCACAGAGGCGCATATGGAAGGGGTTAGGTCCAAAGTGGGGAAAGAGAGCTGGTACTAGATGCCCCGGCACCTGACATTCCAGGGATTCCCAGGTATAATTTACACCGCAGCCTCCAGTCTCCAGACTGCAGACTGCAGGAGCTGCACGGAAAGAGAGTACCAGTACCTCAGTGCAATTGAGAGCTGAACCCACTCACCTTACTCTTCACCTCCACGGTGCTGTTACTCTCCAGGAAGCGCAGGTTCTGCGACCTGCTGAAGCTGCGGTTTATGGCCACTGCTGCTTCGGACGCCTTGGCTGCGCTGGCTGGGGATGCAGGTGCCCCTACCGGGCGCGGAAGGCTATATGCAACTGCTTGTATCCGGGGGCTGTGCGCACTCCGGTGGGTAAATTCACTACCTCTCCCTGGATGCTAAGGATACTCTCCCACACCTTGTTCCCGCAGTTGCTCCAGACTCCTGGGATTGCTCACTCCTATAGGTAGGGGAGGGGCCGCTTGCTGCTCTGGGGCAGTTGCCACTTCCTGACTGGGTGCAGCTTGGGCACGGACCTGGAGCGGCCTGCACCCAGGGAGTAGGCCGGACTGAGGTCTCCGATCTGCATGTACCTTTAATGCAGCGCAGCTGGCTTCTAGCGTTCCTCCTTGCAGGCCGCATGCAGGACGCCACACCTGTGCCGGCGACACCGGTGGGGGAATATCAGCAGTGTTTTTTTCTGGGTTTTTTTATTTCCTTTTTTTATGCGTTTTTATATAGCGCGGACTTTACCCGAAGGTGTCCGAGCGCTTCACAATAGCAACAGTAGTGATACATGAGGAGAAAATTACAAGTGAACAAATTACAAAAGCAAACGTTGACTCCATCTCCTATCCCATCAGTGATCGCCGTGCAAAAGAGATGCAAAGTTTCACGTGTAAAGGCAACACCGCTCTGTTTCAGACCCTGTCGTGGCCTGCCACCTCGCCTCCTCCCACCCAAAAGACACAGGAAGCGGGGAGGCAATATCAAAGACCCGAACTGCCTCGGAGAACCAGGACTGACCGCTGGACCCTCATGGGGCCTCTTCTAGGGAGCCCGCCCGAGCCTGGCACCCACACAATAAGGGAAGCACGAAATCTTGAAAACTGGCACAACATGCCCCTTTCTCGAGTTCCATTGGTCCGAGTGACCCCCCGCCACCAAACGGATCTAACGCACAGAGACGATCATTCTGGGCACACACTGAAGTCTCCTGGAAGTGGAACATCACTCCCTCCATCAAACAACTTAACAGCAGAAATGCTGCATTTTAGGAACATTCTGACCTCCCCAATCCATATATACCCCCCTAAGCCCGGATACAATTCCTCCAACAACAGATCTGTAAATAAGTGACTTGGGTGTCAGACACGTTGCTGCTCCTACCCCCTCCTCTAGGCTCTAAACACACTCTCAGCGCACTGAAGGCGGCCCCAAGCGATGTGCGCCCAGACATCGGTGTGAACTTCTGTGGCTGTCTCAGCTCGTATCTAACACCGAGCACATGATGCGGGGCACTTCTAGTGGAAACACAGGAACTCAGAGACCACAGGCTCTCTCCCCACACTCCATACCCCCCCCCTTTACCGGGGGCACCCACTGCCTTTTCTACCCCCAGCCGGGCAGCGGGGACGTCGCCCAGACTCGAGCACAAAGCACAGCCCCGCACAAAAGATGGCAGAAGTTCGGGTCCTACCTTGAGACAGAGTGTCCGAGAGAGTCAAAATCCAGAAGAGCAAGATCAGCATGCTCCCTACTGCGGCCCCCAGGCGGCGGCTGAGTGTCGGGGGGCTTGACAAGGGGGGTGTCCGTTCCTTGGCGTCGCCGTCCTTTCTTCCTCCTCAATGTTCCTCCAGATAAATCATCCCCCACTGAAACGAGCTGCCAGACCGTCCGCCCCCTTGCCTCTCACACACTCTCGCGCACACAAAAAAGTCTTGTGTTAAGAGTCATGAAGTGAACACAGGCAGTGACGGCAGGTGGCTACACTGCTTCAGTCCCACTTGCAGTGCGAATTCGCTGCTCTCACCCTGCCTTGGCGCTTCAAGCCAATGTGCACCGGAACCAGCCAGGACTCTGAGCTGTACTGGGGGGGCGGAAAGGCACAGGGAGGGGGCGGGAGAGGACACGGACGGCCGGAAACGGCCGGAAACATTGCCAGGACAGCGAGGGGGGGCGGAAAGGCACAGGGAGGAGGCGGGAGAGGACACGGACGGCCGGAAACGGCCGGAAACATTGCCAGGACAGCGAGGGGGGGCGGAAAGGCACAGGGAGGGGGCGGGAGAGGACACGGACGGCCGGAAACGGCCGGAAACATTGCCAGGACAGCGAGGGGGGGCGGAAAGGCACAGGGAGGGAGCGGGACGGACGGCGGGAGGGGGCGGGAGAGGACAGCGCTTCTGAATTCACTTTCAGTGAAAGGGGAGGGAACGGGAAAAAACGTAACTCCGCCCTGGGAAAAAATCTCCGGAACGCCCCCGAATCTGGTCCAGCCTTGATGGACAGATCCGGCACTCAATGGCTAGCCTCCATTTATGGAGCTAGCCAATGAGAGCCGGGGGACGTTCCAGGAGTCCTTATTGACGACATAGGATTTCACCTGCGCTGAAGAGCTGCGCAGAGCGCAGCCTTCGGCAGGCGAAACCCAAAAACTGTGACCATGAGGTTGAACACAGGTCCCTGCAGCGGACGCCTTCGTCCACTGAGACACCAGACCCGGCATACACACATCTCTATTTCTCTTTCTTTCTCTCTCTGTCTCCCTCCCTCTCTCCCTCCCTCCCTCCCTCTCTCTCACTCGCTCTGACTGTCTCACTCACTCCCTCTCCTTCTGTCTCCCTTCACTAGGTCTCCCTTCACTAGGTCTCCCTTCACTAGGTCTCCCTTCACTAGGTCTCCCTTCACTCGGTCTCCCTTCACTCGGTCTCCCTTCACTCGGTCTCCCTTCACTCGGTCTCCCTCTGTCGGTCTCCCTCTGTCTGTCTATCTCCCTCCCTCTGTCTCCCACCGTCGCCCTCTTCCCTCTGTCGGTCTCCCTCCCTCTCTCTCCCTCCCTCCCTCTGTCTCTCTCCCTCCCTCGGTCTCCCTTCCTCTGTCTCTCTCCCTCCCTCGGTCTCCCTCCCTCTGTCTCCCTCCCTCTGTCTCCCTCCCTCTGTCTCCCTCCCTCTGTCTCCCTCCCTCTGTCTCCCTCCCTCTGTCTCCCTCCCTCTGTCTCCCTCCCTCTGTCTCCCTCCCTCTGTCTCCCTCCCTCCCTCTGTCTCCCTCCCTCCCTCTGTCTCCCTCCCTCCCTCTGTCTCCCTCCCTCCCTCTGTCTCCCTCCCTCTGTCTCCCTCCCTCCCTCTGTCTCCCTCCCTCTGTCTCCCTCCCTCTGTCTCCCTCCCTCTGTCTCCCTCCCTCTGTCTCCCTCCCTCTGTCTCCCTCCCTCTGTCGCCCTCCTCCCTGTCTGTCGCCCTCCTCCCTGTCTGTCGCCCTCCTCCCTGTCTGTCGCCCTCCTCCCTGTCTGTCGCCCTCCTCCCTGTCTGTCGCCCTCCTCCCTGTCTGTCGCCCTCCTCCCTGTCTGTCGCCCTCCTCCCTGTCTGTCGCCCTCCTCCCTGTCTGTCGCCCTCCTCTCTGTCTGTCGCCCTCCCTCTGTCTGTCGCCCTCCCTCTGTCTGTCGCCCTCCCTCTGTCTGTCGCCCTCCCTCTGTCTGTCTCCCTCCCTCTGTCTGTCTGTCGCCCTCCCTCTGTCTGTCTGTCGCCCTCCCTCTGTCTGTCTGTCGCCCTCCCTCTGTCTGTCTGTCGCCCTCCCTCTGTCTGTCTGTCGCCCTCCCTCTGTCTGTCTGTCGCCCTCCCTCTGTCTGTCTGTCGCCCTCCCTCTGTCTGTCGCCCTCCCTCTGTCCGTCTCCGTCCGTCTCCCTCCCTCCGTCTGTCTCCCTCCCTCCGTCTGTCTCCCTCCGTCTGTCTCCCTCCATCCATCTCCCTCCATCCATCCATCTCCCTCCCTCCATCCGTCCATCTCCCTCCCTCCATCCGTCCATCTCCCTCCCTCCATCCGTCCATCTCCCTCCCTCCATCCGTCCATCTCCCTCCCTCCATCCGTCCATCTCCCTCCGTCCATCTCCCTCCCTCCGTCCATCTCCCTCCCTCCGTCCATCTCCCTCCCTCCGTCCATCTCCCTCCCTCCGTCCATCTCCCTCCCTCTGTCCATCTCCCTCCCTCTGTCCATCTCCCTCCCTCTGTCTCCATCCGTCTGGGACACGCCGCCTCAAAACGCCTTCCCTGTCGTCCTCCGGTGCTCTATGTTGGTCCCAAGGGTTGTGATGTCACTGAGCACCAGGCAGGGGGTTGCGCGGCTCTGGGTCTCAGCTGAATGGGCTTGTGTCCACTGCACACCCTGGTCCCGCCTGTTAGCTTGTTGGTCTAGTGGGGGTAGGTAGCAACCCCCTCCTCCTCACTCCTCAGGTTGCTGGTATGAACCCCTCCCATGCTTCACAGGTACGAGCAACGATGAATCACTGCCTTTATGCCCCCAGGCCGCCTAGTCTCAGACTATTGCTATCTTGACGTTGTGCAGCTGGACGAGGATTGGCAAGGTTGCGATGTGTGTAAGTTTCTTCAGGGTCCCTTGGCCTTTTGCGTGCAAGGCAGCGTTATCTCCTAGCTCACGGTAATGATTGAGCGGTTCCTGTGGTCTTTTGTAGGACTGAGCTTGACCCACTGTATGTGGTCAATGGTGCTTTACAGGAGGACACGCCACTCAGATGCAGGGAGCACTCGTGTCGGGCTGGGACATCCCCCGTATTTTATGCCTTCTTCTGTTGCACGACGAGGAGGGATCCCACTGCGCTCGCACCGATCACACTGTGCCGTCCAGATCCCCAGAGTGCAGCCGAGAGCTGAGCTCTCTGGCCAGGAATTGCTCCGGAACCACCCTCCTCCCAAGCAGGCCTGCACTATCCTCCGCGCTCACTGGTCTTGGCAGGGGGCACCCGTAGAGCTCCATATTCTCCCCCGACCCTCGCTTCGTAGACCGCATCACGGAGCAGCACAGAGGACTGGGCCACCTCACCAGCCAGTAGGGGGTCTGGATCTGCATCGTACAGCCCCCAGACTTCTCGGGGCGATCTTCTCCCGAAGGACCCCTCCTACCAGCCGCTCCTGGGTCGGGCTCCCACTGGGCTCCGCATGACCCTGCGTGCCTGCCGGGCATTGCCTTCCACAATTGCAGCAGCTGCGCCCAGTCCGTTTTCGGCCGCCGTGCCTTGGCTGAGACAGCTTCCAGGGCATACACACACACAGCCGCACCCGAGCACTTCACAGGTCTTTAAAAGACCATTTGCATGTTAATGTGGCTTTGTTGCATTTCACCTCTTCTGAGGCCCCTGCAGCTCCACTCTATCACTGGAATCGCCCCGGCCCCGCAGCAGTCTCTCAGAGTTGCTCTGCTGAAACCCTCAGTGTTTGCAGACACTCCAAAAATGTTTTACAAAAACACGGGTACGATGTCTGCAAGGTCCGCGGGCTGCCAAGGAAGGCTTGCCGGGCCGCTGGCGGCCCGTGGGCCGTACTACGAGTACCCGTGCTCTAGAACAACACTCAAATGTTTTTCCAACATGCATCACAATAGGAGTGTCTCAATTAAGTTCTCCTGCCCAACAGCTTCTTAATATGTAGTCGGAATGAATTTTCTACACAATTTCAGCACCGATGTACTATTTTATGTTTACCCTACATTCTTTCACACTTCTGGTCCTCCTGAGTGGAATCCTCCACAACGTTGTCGTTTTCCAGAAATAGTGTCAAAAGTGATGTGCGGCAAACAAACTCCTTATTCAGGAATATTTTTCCAATATTTCTGACATTGCTCTAGAGCCCTTGTATTAGAAGCTTCCTACAACCACTATTATTCTTTTCTCTTTCAATGCCGTTCACAGAGTTCCTGGATGAGACATCAGGATCACTCTCAGATTTTCTCAAAAGGTCTCATTTTGTGGAATATTAGCATTCTTGAAGATATCGGTATATTTTCACAAAAAAGAGATTTAACTCAGATTGTTGATTTTCTATTGCATTTGATGATGTTCTTAAACAAAAATGTATCTGCTTGGGTTTTCACAAACTAGAAATCAAATGCTAGACTGTCAAAACTGAAAATTGTGGGTTAGCAAGAACTCGGATCTGTGTCTGCTAGTTTTGACGGAGACAGATTTCAAACATGTGAAAATGGAATGTAGCAGTCATCAGATGTTTGTTGATTTCGAATATCAACTGGTCTCAATTATAGTGCAAGCAAATTCTTTACATTTCAGACATTCATGAGATTTCAAGAGCCATTTTAGAGGGCTGTCCAATTTTAGATTTCCAGTATCATTCCTCATTTAAAAAACACTCTACCTTGTTATGCTTTACGGAGTACATGAGTCTTCAAATATCTGCCTAACTGATAACTCTGAGTTATCATCAATCAGTGAGCCAGCCTCACCACCTATTTAGTGCTTAACAAATGCAAATAACAAAGCTTAAAACTGTAACATTGTCAGAACAGGGAACAAAGGAAAAAGTAACAGAAATAATGGATAATGGCTCGTAAGTCAATGCACAATATTTAAACAAAGTTAATGGAAAGAATGTAAGTGATTACAGAACTGAAACAGCCCCAACAGTCATAAGTTCAGGTCATGTTTTTGTTTTGTTTTTAATATCACTTTGTGTGATCATGGGCATGCTACTTGGAAGTTTAGGATCACAGTAATGGAATACACGCACTGTAGATCCTTGAGAAAAACACACTTATTCTCGGACTGTTTTACACAGGCAAGATGAATATTTTTTCATCAAAATGCACTCAAATAAAAATATTAAAAAAAATCTAACACAATAAGCCAGCACAGTAGTGAGGCAGACCTAACATTTTGGCAAAGTTTGCGCATGTTAAAGACCAAAGCTTGAAATAGCGAAAAGATCTCTAAATTTTGGAGCATGTAAGCCTTTTTGATAGCAGTGTGCTATTTTTTGCAACTAAATATCTTATGGATTTTAGTGTCCACCCCATTTATACATGAAACCAGCTTCAAATAAGTTAACCCCACAAGTCATGACACTTGAAACTCTAAGTAAAGAGGATCAGGGTTATAGGGATGAAATTGTGACAAAGTGGCACAACCCCTCAAAACGGAGGCATGTAGGCTCAAACAAGATTTATATAAACCGTAAGTGTGGGTTCCAGGTTTGAGCTCTGGGTCCCAGATTAAGAAGGTCATGAATGTAATGAGAAAGAATGGAAGTGCAATACTATTTGAAGTATGGAAAACGCAAAAAGGCAAGGCTAAGAGAATTGAAGCAAGAAAGATTGTACAGATTATGTGAAGAAATCAAATATAAGACAACAGACCAAATATTTAGTGGATAAATGGTGACCTGATACCAAATCCAACACATGCAATTTCATATTGTTTCTCTGTCACACACATCTGAAAAATAAATGAAGAGCAACCTAAATAGACAAATAAAGAGATTATGTGTCAATAACACAAAAGAAAATCCATCACAGACACAACTCCCAATTGCCAACTCCCAAGAATAATAAGAATCCTTTTGGGTACAGTATGCAGACATTGGCTTCAGCAGCAATAAAATATTAGGATGGAGGAGATAAAGCCTGCCAAAACTAGCACACCAGGTGAGTAACCAATCAAATGCCCCATATTACTCCTCTTTTGGTGGCATCAAATTGACTCCTTACACATAGGATAGTTTGGACGATTTACAACAAAATGTACCAGGTCTTAAAAATAAAGCCCTCTTTTCATGGACCTCCAATCCAACTCTAGATAACCGTCACAAATCCACAATTATGGAATAGGGAAAATGTTCACTATCATAATGATAAACAGACTGAAAACTGCTATCAATGGGCCACAAAACTTAAAAACCTAACCTCCCAAAAACACAATTTGATAAATGATTCTCTCAGACTTTTTTATTGTAACATACATGTATTTTTAGGGAGAGTGCCCGTCTTATTCAGTACTGACTGGAGAACATCTACATTAGAAGCACACAAGAGAATATGCTACCAGTGACCTTGCAGCAGTTCAAGTACAGAGCTGTAAATCATATTACTGAGACAGCAAAAAAAAGGATTAATATGCTCCATATGCATTCACTCATCAACAAGTTTAGTTTTATTGTCAGCGTAAGTATCTGGGGTTGGACCACTGCACAATGGAAGTAGAATTGAACCAGTTTTTTAAAAAAACGACCAAACACGTTTATTAGAAGTGATAAATGAGATTAACAGGCTAAACTATAATCTGTGAGAAGTTAGAAGTATTTGGTACAAAAAAGAAAAACCATTTACAAATGTATGTGTGTGACTAGATGATGTTAAATCTTTCTTCAATAAAGTACGTTTTCAAGAGGCAGGGCATTGTAAACCTTTAGCTTGGACTCGGAATAGGATTGCTTTGGTATTTAAGCTCTTGTTAAGTCTATTTTCCCAGGAGCACTGAGAATGTCTTACTAATAAACAAGCTTTGCATGATGTTGTTAAAGGAGATGCTATACATTAGTGCCAAAGTGAACATGGGTTTGGTTTGCTAGTATGCCATAGAGAACTCAGAATTTTGGTGCTTACATGAAATGTTTAATGTACTGTGGTTTGTGTGAGAGAAGTCTGCCTAAAGATCTAGTGCAGTGGTTGTAAACATTCTTCCTTCTGTGGACCCCCAATTAATACCTACTGGAACCTGGGGACCCTCAATGAACCGTTATTGGAATTCGGTAACACCCACTGAGTCATTACTGAAAGCCGTGGACCCCAGCCTAAGCATTTTCAACTATTTGAACCACAAAACAGTACACAAAAAAATACAACGGTAAGCATTCAAACAAATATACAAATTATGTCATATTTTATTTAATTCAAAAACAAATATATTTTTTTTTACTTTCTTAGGAAGATTTTGAGCTATTCTAAATTCACTTGAGGTCTCTCATCATCCATACTATATCTTGTTTGATGCAGTTGCACTGCTCCAACGAATCAACCTGGCGAAACGAACGTAATTTTTGGCCTCCAATTTTACTTCTTTATTTATATGAACTTTATTAATGTGTTTTCAAATTTGCTACAGGGGTTTTAAAAATGAATACAACAGTGACCATGTAAGGCTGACCATGTACAAAGAACAAACTGAATTGTTACTTGGTATTTAACAGTCACTCCTACATGACAAATAGGGGGACTATGAGCCAGATACAGGTCCAGTACCCGTGCTCCTCACTATAATTGATACGTATAATCAATGTGGGTACTTGTTCCTAATTGGAGAAGGTATAGAAAAAGGTTTATGAAAAAGCGTAAAGAAATGGTTGGTTGGAATATATGGTTCTAGGGGGGGTCTTCCTTATTTGGAAGTGTTGCCCTCACACACCTATGTGGGTGCCATGCTTCATCATTGGGCGTTTTCCTACTTGTGGGGCCGGCACTGCAATGCCCCACAGGCCCTGCAAGAGGGTTCATTGTCGGAGATCTTTTCTTGTATCAGCCTTAACGGTGCATGCAGGTATGTGGGGTATAATATGTAAGGTGGAGATAGTGATCTAAAATTACCTAAAGGAAATTAAATAAAATGTTATTCGGTGATCCTTCGGTAAGTGTGATGTAGTGAACTATCGAGGTTTTACTATTCAGGTCAACATGTTTCACCCTCTGTCGGTCCAGTACTGGATCCTTAGCGCTCCTTCAGGATCAAGAAAATGCTTTCCCAGACCCTGAATTAGGGTGGGTATCTAGAGTCTTATTTAACTCAATCCATGGCTGTGATACAATAGATCTTAGGTATGTATATCATGCTCACCCAGTAGGAATCTATAAATCAACCTAGAAGAAACAAGAAAGATATAGAGCAAGGACTTGAAATATCCAAGCAATAAATGTTTCTTGAGGACAGCACACATGATGCACGCCAGGTCTTTGCATATTATCATATCATACAGTGCCATGCTGTGTTGTTCTAGCTCTATGTTAGCTCTTTTGTTGGTGAGTGCCACCAGTGCCTAAATCCCTCGTGTTAACACTGTGTAAAAACAATCGTTATTTAAAAAGAGATTATTGCGGTTTCTGTAATGCAAAAATCAAGAGCGGAGGTGATCAATCCATAGTTTCACCGGTAGCATACCCATGTGTCACTTTCTTCTCCACGGTCAATGTCATACTCACAGTTCCATGCGCGGTCTGCAGCCTGTAACCTACCTTTTGTACCTGCCTGCCTGTCGATGGAGTGCATGGTCAAAAGGGGTTCGGTTAAATACAGTGAGCTGGTTAACAAGGCCCACCTGCAGCCTCCACCCGGAAGTTATTTCAGTGTCAGTAAGTGTTGTTGGTGCGTGTGAGACCATAGTGGTCGGGACGCAAAAGTAGCGACCATCTTGAAATGGTTAGAGGGATCTCCTATTATTGAAGGAGCTTCGTTTACAGTGAATGATGTACTACGGAAATGACCTGTATTAGTAGCAGCCATCTTGGAATGGTTAGATAGATCTCATCTTATTAAAGGAGCTCCGTTTACAATGACTGATGTGCTACGGGAATGATCTTGAGGTACTGGGTTTTTAAGAACCGGCACATAACCGGTAACCCAGCGGTGTCAGGGTACACCCAGAGACCTCGAGTTCTTCCTGATTTAGACCACAGAAACTCAGTCTTCTAGGTGAAGTCAAGGATCGATTTTATTGGCTGCAACCAAGGTAACAAGTGTCCTAGAAGTACAACACACGGGGAAGTATATTCTCAGGAGACTGCTCGAATTTACAAAGTCAGGCTTCTCTCTTTATACAGAATATTCAGCTTCAGGCAAACATTCTTCAAATTCGTAGTATGTCATTTACAGTTATTGGTTACAAAAGAAAAGCAGAGTCATGATGACATGTACATATTTCACGTCGTGCTGCCCATAATAAATCACCCGGCAAGGCCCAACATTTCATCAGATATCGGTGGACCCCCAATAAAACAGGCACCTCCCCACCATAAAGTAAGTGAAGCAAAAGAGTAGAGACAGATGTGAGCAAGATACGGCAGGTGTGCGCGCTGAAATGGTTTAATGGCTTGTTGAGCCTTGATGCTATCTTGCTCGGCCACTGGGAGGGGAACTGACCTAACGAGTTCGGCCTGGGGCAATGGTTCCAACTTGCACAGGTCATAGAAAAGTCGATTAAGGAGTATGTGTCCTTGTGGAATTGAATTCAGCTGGATTAAGGCCTATGTAAAGGGCAACACATAAATGGGAGCAAAGGGTTCAGAATGAAAATGACGATTTCGAGGTGAAATCGTCACTCGAATATGCTGAGAATATATGTACATGATGTGCTCGTCATTCTCGGTCTTTTGATACCAAATTCGTCATGTTTCGACGAAGTTTTAATTCTCGAGTCCAGAACGATTACACGAATCCAGAATTTTCAGAACCTCAAACCCTCCTTTTGCCCTTACATAGGCAATTAATCTATCCTCATGTTAATCTGAGTCCAGATCTATATTCCTAAAGTCATTGAGATGTTGCTGTAACATCATTCTAGTACTTAGTTCATCTCTTGACACAGGCTTCCTTACACATGATGTAACACAGAGGCCACATATTGCAGGAGCACACTGTATGCATAGACAGAACAGGAAAAGAATGGCTAAGACCATCCCAATGACCATTAGAATTTTCCATCCCCAGGCGGATATTAGTTCCCAGAACCATCCCATTAATGACCAATCTCCTTTATCCACATGAATAGATTCGGAAATGTTATGTAGTTTGGAGATGGCCTGGTACACTGTTGGAGCGTTATCAGGGATGAAGATACAGCAACTAGATTGGATCAATCTGCATACCCCACCTCGGTCTGCAAGTATGACATCTAAAGCGGCCCTGTTTTGAAGGGTCATAAGTCGATCCGACTGGAGCTCAGCAGTCAAGTTACTAAGGGCACCAGCAGTTTCAATCACGGTGGACTCAACTACCCTTGTCAATTGCCTTATGTTCCTTGCTGTTAGCCATGGATCCCCAGAACGGCAGAAAACCCTTTGCAAAGTCCCCAAATTCTTGACCTGCAGTGTCCTCTTCACTCAAGACACCTCTAACTATCCTTGTCCTGTGGTAGTCTGCCGCTGCTGTGTAGGTGGGAGGCAACAGGAAGGAAACAAAACAGGAGCCCGAAAAGTCAGGGGGCAACCATGTATAGGCTCTATCATGGCAGATGAAATAGGTACCCTTAGCTGCTAAAAACGCAGGGGAAGTCTGAGATCCAAACACATACATTTCAGTACAGACACTCTTCCCTAACTGAGCCCTGGGATTTGTGCCATTACCTTGCAAACACAGATGACCCTGATGGGGTACAATCCAAATCAGGGACGATCTCTTAGCTTGCTGTTTCTCACTCAGAGTAGCTCCATATCCAGTCATGTTCCATCCCATGTAGACTAGTGTCTCATTTCTAGGGATAGTCTCATAAGAAATACCTTCCTTAATCATGTCGACTATACCCTTGACTAGAGCACTTTTTCTAGGATTGTCTGTTACAGAACGTAGGGGGTAGATTTCGTGTGCATATATGAACATTGTCCTATATGCCCATACAGAACCATTGTGACTAAATGGCAGGACCAGATAAGGGATACCTTTATCCGTTGTGTGAGGCATAAGACCGCACACCCAACAGTTAGTCGTGTTCATTACAAGTTGGTGTTGGTGTAATAACTGAACAAAAGAGTTATTGACGAACTCCAATCTCCTATTTGATTCGTGGTCAGGCAGAGGGTGGAAAGAATGAGAGGAAACAGTAGGAGGAGGTATGGGTGATGCAGTGGGTGCAAATGTTACACGGAAAGAGAATAAAACATAACTTATCAAAAATATCATTACGCTGAATAGCATAAAAATACACAATATTATAAAACTTTTCTCTGTCATCACGTTACACAATCTGTGCTTTAAGTTCGTTTGTTTGGCAGGTCTCTCCACATCGGGAAACTCCATCCTCTCTAAAGTGCTGCCCGCGGTGGGAGGTTGCCTCTGCTAAGGGATGCTTCTGTCAGTCTAGGGCAGCTCCCTTGGACCAACCAGAACTACCGACCTAACGTCGTTAGCTGCACCCCAAAGACTTTAATCAACCGCGGCCCTAGCAGCGGAACCCGGATGGCGGTTCGAAAAACAAAAATGAGCAAGTTTCTTAGATGGGAGAGCTGCACTTTCAAAAATAGTACTTGGGAGAAAAAGGAAATATCTGTTTTATTGGTCCATGGATCTTAGTCTCAAATTGCAAAAGAAATTGTTTTATTAGTTCGTTTTTCTCGGTCTCAAATTATATCGTTGTTTTCCAGGTATTGTCTGATCCTGGAACAAAAGGTCAGGCTCTGTAGTGTTCACTCGCTTGGATGGTGGCACAGCCTTGAGCAAAATGTTTTCGTTTTCTTGTTCAGAGTCAGTTCCTTTTACATGCAAATCATTAAAAGGGACGGCATGTGGCTCGGTATCAGGTTCTGGGTCAGCGACACCCTTCTGGACCCACTGGTCATAAGGCAGAGGAAAAGGGATTTTCTTACAATGGATCCCGTGGACCCAGTTGGCCTTCCCCTCCACCCGAACGGCTGATCTTGTAGAAGGACGAGGTGAGGCCCGGTCCACCTGGGCTGGTCGTTCTTTGTCCTTTGGAAGTTTCTGACGAGAATCCAGGAACCAGGGTCAATGGCGTGACCCGGAGTCTCAGAGACCGGAGGCAGGGTGTTGTGGACCTGTTGATGCAAAACACGCACTTTAGCCGTCAATTCATACAGATAATTAAGCAAAATAGGGTGTTCAAGCTCGCTGAACTTAGTGGGTCTAAGCACTCCCCATATGTTGGCTGGCCGGCCAAAGACTCTCTCATATGGACTAAGTTTCACTCGTGAATGCACAGTCATTCTAGTGGACAGGAGTGCTAAGGGTAGAGCGTCAGGCCATTTAAGACCTGTGCTCGCTTGGATTTGAGCCAGTTTAAGTTTTAAAGTGCCGTTGTAGCATTCTACTAATCCAGCTGATTGGGGGTGATTTGCAGCGTGGAACTTCTGCCGTATACCTAGCCCTTCACACACTCTCTTCATCACACGACCCACAAATTCACTTCCATTATCAGACCAGACCATTCTAGGCATTCCAAACCTGGGGAAGTACTCTTTCACAAGGGCTTTTGCTGTGGACAAGGCAGTATTGTCTTTTAGGGGATAGGCTTCTACCCATCTTGAGAAAGCACAAATAACAACGAGTACGTATTTTAAGTTGTTGCACCTCTCCATGTGGATGAAATCTAGCTGCAAAACCTCGAACGGATACGTAGGAGGCGCAAAATGACCAGCTGGAGTTGGGGTTCCCCTACCAGGATTGTGCTTCAGACATACCATGCAATTCTTGACAACATTCTCTGCACACTTGGGAATCCCTGAATTCTTCCACACTGGGGCCAACAACTCGCAAATCCCTTTCACGCTGATATGAGCCATTCCATGAGCCATTGTAACCACTGCAAGCACATATGCATCGGGTAACAACCATCTCTGATGCTCTGTCAATTCAATCCAACAACCATTTGCATCCATTCTACCTGTGCTTTCTCTCCACGTGCTCAACTCTTTCTCTGTGGCCTCAGCTTGGATGGACTTCACACTCTCTATCGTGTCCTCACATATTCCAACATCACCAGTCCATCTTGCAGGGCCTGCAACATACATTCGGCTCATTACATTCTTTGCCGTCTCTTTCGCGATCTCATCAGCAAATGCATTTCCACGACCAATATCATCAGTCACCTTCTTGTGAGCACTGCATTTCACAATCGCCATTTGCAGAGGCAAGGTCAGTGATTCAAGAAGCTCATTCACCAGCTGACCATGCTGAATCTTAGCTCCATGCGAAGTCAGGAACCCACGTTCTCTCAACAATCGTCCAAAACTGTGAGCCACTCCGAACGCATACTGACTATCAGTGTAGACAGTCACTTTCATTCCTTTAGACAACACACATGCTCTCGTGAGTGCAATTAATTCTGCTGCTTGGGCTGAACCATGTGGCACTCGTGCGGTTTCAACAACTGTGTGCAAAGTCGTGACAGCATATGCTGCAGTCGCGTTACCATTCGGGAGCTTGAAGCATGAACCATCCACCCATAATGTACCATCACATTCAGCAAGAGGAGTGTCTGATAGATCTACTCTCCCTTTTGTCTCTTCCTCTGTTCTGAGAAAACAATCGTGCTGTTCTGAAGCATCTGATTCCTGTGCAATTGGCAACAACGTAGCTAGATTTAAGGTACTGCACCTTTTTATGTGCACATGACTTGCTAACAGCGTTAATTCGTAACTTGACAACCGAGCACTAGTTAAGTGCTGTGTCTTAGTTCTATTTAACAACGTGTCTACTGCATGTGGGACCATCACAACTAGTGTATTATTCATTACTAGACCAGCAGACTGTCGAATGGAAAAAGCTGCTGCTGCTGTGGCTCTTAAACAACTTGGCAATGCTTTAGCTACCAGATCCAAAGTCGACGAAAAATAGGCGCATGGACGCTGCCTACCTCCAAATAACTCAGTCAACACAGACAATGCACAGCCCTCCTTCTCGTGGACATACAATGTGAAAGGCTTACTGTAGTTGTGGGTACCTAACACAGGAGCCGAACATAATGCTGTGCGCAATTCGAGAAAACTTTTCTGACACTCTTCAGACCAAGGAATGGGATTGGGTGTATTTTTACACGTTAATGCCACCAAGGGTTTGGCCAATAACGAAAAATTTGGAATCCACTGTCTACAGTACGATGTAATGCCCAGGAAAGCACGTACTTCTCTCTGTGTTCTTGGCACACTCAATTTCGCTATTGCCTGAATTCTTTCTGGGGTCAGTTTAAATCCACTGTCTACAGTACGATGTAATGCCCAGGAAAGCACGTACTTCTCTCTGTGTTCTTGGCACACTCAATTTCGCTATTGCCTGAATTCTTTCTGGGGTCAGTTTCCTTCCCTCCTTCAATAAGAGGTGACCTAGGTAGGTCACTTCTTGTCGGCAATATTGCAGTTTGGAAAGTGACACCTTGTGATGTAAATCACACAGATGACGCAATAATGACAATGTGGCCTTTTTACAAATTTCCTCAGTATCTGCAGCAATGAGCAAATCATCCACATACTGTACAAGAGTAGCACCTTTAGGTAAAACAATCGTATCAAGCTGTGTTTTTAGAGCTTGACTGTATATTGAGGGACTTTCACAGTAGCCCTGAGGAGCGCGTTTAAAGCGGAAGCTGCGACCTCCTAAACTGAAGGAAAAAATATCCCTGCTCTCCTCAGCAATTGGGATACTGAAGAAAGCATTCTTCAGGTCAATCACCGAAAACCAAGAGGCAGAGGCTGGAATCATAGTCAATAATGTGGTAATGTCGGGGACAACTGGGAATTGTGGCACAACTATTTTATTCACCTCTCTAAGGTCAATAACGAATCTGTACACAGGTGGCTTAGAAGGGTCAGTTCGGTTTAAAACAGGCAGAACAGGACTATTGCAAACATTGCCTCGTGTTTCTTCAATCACATCCTTTTCAATCAATTCGTAAACGATCGCTAGTAAAGCTTTTTCACCCTCACTAGATATCCTATATTGTGGAATTCGTGGCATTTGAACATTGGCTTTCAATGTTACAACATATGGTGGTATTTCTAAAAGGCCCACATCATTAGGACCAGTAGCCCAAAGAATATCTGGGAGAAACGACAATTCTGGTGGAAGTTTATCCCTCGACAAATACATGGGAGAGACCACTTTCTTACCTAAAGTAAGTTGTACTCCTGAAGGAGAACAGTACAAAGTCGCATACAGTCTTTTTAACAAATCCAATCCTAGCAAGTTTTCACCACAACCTGTTGTCAGAATAAGGGGTGCTTCTAATTCACACGGACCAACAGAAAGGGACAAAGGGTCAGAAATTGGATTTCTAACTAGGGCGCCAGAAAAACCTACAGAAACGTTCATTTTGCCAGACAAAGGTGCGCCAGGGAGTTTGGAGTGCATAATAGAACTCTTTGTAGCACCAGTATCCAACAGAAAAGGTTCTGACACACCTGATGTAATCACCTCAACGTATGGTCCACTCTGATCTACTGGAACTGAAACAACTCCCTCTCTTTGTCTATGGCTGTCCTAGCAATGATTACCCTCCAAATACTCATCTTCTGTGTAGTAATCGTCAACATAGTATTGAGCTGTCCTATCAGATGCGTTGTTCTGCTGATCGAACCTATTCATGGAATTTTGTGGTGGAAGGGGACGTGCGTTCTGGGGGACGTTTCCACGTCCTCTACCTCTAGGCGCTTGCTGAACACCACGACCTCTTACACCAGAAGCACCATTTGCACGCTGTAATAAAATAGGACAACTATACTTGAAATGACCCTCTTCTTTGCAATATGAACACTGGTTGGGGCCTACAGAGACACGTGGCTGAGTGTACTCGACTCTTTGCAAGTTCCTCTGATACTGTTGAGGCTGCTGGAAATTATTCTGGTAGTGATTCTGGCTACCATTATTCTGATTACCACCACCACGTGGCGGATATGCTTGCTGTAGCAAAACCTTCGTTTTCAACTCCTTAGTTTTCTTTTCTGCTCTATCTCTCTTGTCCTTGTCCCTATTTTCGTAATATTGTGCAGTAGCCAATATCTGGGCTGAAGATGAGACTGCCCAAGAACTTTCTGAATCCTTTAACTTTTTACACAATTCTGGAAGCAGATTGTGCACGAATTTATCGACAAACAATCTCTGACCACCTTCTGTGGTCATATCTTGACCGCTGTGGTCGACAAATGTTTCTTCGAACCTGGTGAAGAAATCTGAAACAGTTTCTTCTTTCTTCTGCTTGCATGCAGACAATTTATCCCAATTTACACGTATTGCAGGCATTATCGTTTTCATGTAATCCACTATTTTACCAGGGAGTTCTGCTATCAAAGGCTCAGGCTTAGCACCACCAACTTGTCGGGCGTCTGCAGCGGCAATATTAGCCCACGAGTCACCTAACTCCTGATCATGATCTATATGGCGAATTTTACCCCATAAAGGCTGTGGAACAACATTCCCAAATAGCATATCGATATCGGCTAAATTCATTATACATGACCCAGCAGTTTGCGACAACTCTTTGTAATACCCTGCAGGATTTTTACGCGGATCAGGTAATGTCTGTTTGAGTGCTAAAACTTCAGCTCGCTTCCATGGGACATGTACCCAGACACGCTGAAAATGTGGCAGAATAGGTGGGACAGCAGTTGTGTCGCCATCTCTCCATTGTGGGGGAACTTCTCTCATAGGGTATTGTCGCGCCTTTTTCCTACTAGATGCACTAGGCTCAGATTGTGACCCAGAACCGCTCCCTTTACTCCGATATGATAACAATATTTCAACCGCTTTTTCTACATCAGGACCTACAATCATGCCTTCTCCAAATTTAAACCGTACACGACACAACTCTTGCGGGTTGCTTTCCAGATCATTGTCCTCCAAATCCTCACAAAGAAAAACACACATCTGTTCGAAAACATATCTCTGTGTCGGTGCTTCCCATTGATGGAAGACTTCCATGACAGACTCTACATCATATTTTACAGTGTCCATGACCCATTTCCGTGCTAAACTATTCAGTGAGTCTCTCTCTTGATAGTCAGGCAGTCGACTTCGCAACGGTCTTCGTCCCATGTTAGGGGTCGTAGTAGGCGACCCGAAAACAGGTAAAAGAAGGTTAGTAACAGTGCTGGCCATTTTCTGCCGAATGGAAGGTGAAACTGAAGGAAGAACAGGTGGAAAAACAGGGTGAGATAAGGCAGGGGCAGAGATAATAGCAGAAGAGGCATCGGGGGAAATAGAAGGAGCACTAGGCAAAATCGTAGAGGGAGCATTAGGAGAAGTAAAAAGTATAGTAGGCAAAATTGTAGAAAGCGCAGGTGAAGCAGAGGTGGTCGGTGAGCCTGGAGGAGGCTGCACCGAAGGAGTAGGAGCCAGCTGAAGAACAGCTGGTGGGTGCTGTGGAGGAACAGATTGCGTAGGTTGCACAACTAAAGGTTGCGGGGGTGCCGTGGCATTTTGCGCATAGGGGGGTGGCAAATTTAGTAAATGCGACATTAATGGGTCTTTTTCACGCTCTTTTCCTGCCTCTTGCTGAAGAGACGGCAAAACTGGATAGCATTTGTCTACTGCCATTTTACGTTGCCTGTGCAACTGCTCACTCATCTGCTCTTCTTCATTGTCTTTAAACTGCATAGCAGCTTGCATTACTGAAAGTCCCCCTTCTCTCTTATTTTTCTTAGCTAATTTGATTTCCTTTTGTTTGGCTTCTTTACGCCATAAGCGGAAAGAGTCAAACATCGCCGGCCGGGCTTTCTTTTTGAACAGTTTAACTTCAAGGTTGTCTAAGATTTCGGTGTCAAAACTACCATATTGGGGTCATTTTAAAACACCATCTTTCCTGGTGTATTTAATCCACACTTCGTTGTAGGTGATGGGGCCTACCCCATGTTTCACATATAGCTCGTAAGTCGGAGTTCCAACCGGAGGAACCGGACATGAGTCCTCCAATCGGGAGTCCCTATTATTATAACCAAGACAAAACAAATTTCCAAGTCTAAGACCAGGCATCTTCGATCTCTAGTCTAGTTCCAAACTTCAAAGGATTATCGATTACGATATTTCTCGTGAATACACGAGTCCTTCGGTTTTGGTGCTTGCAAGTACCAACAAATTATCCCAAAGGATACCCAAGACTAAGACCAACTAAGGACTGGGAGACGCTCCACTTATACTTAACTGAGATATCGATGACGTCACCAGAAGACTCGTCCTAGTGTTTCGCTCTACCAAACTTCAAGGGTCCAAATCAGGGCGATAGCCAGGGCAGCAGTCCTCTGTAGCCGTTGGGAAGCGGGGAACCTCGCAGCAAAGACCTTCGGACCACGTCGACATGCAGGGGTCGATGAGGTGGTTGGCCGTCCTCTGGAATTTTCACACGAAGCTCCTCACAAACCTCTGGCTGGGCTGGTACCACTGGAATCGCCCCAAACGTTGGGCGCCAGCTGAGGTACTGGGTTTTTAAGAACCGGCACAGAACCGGTAACCCAGCGGTGTCAGGGTACACCCAGAGACCTCGAGTTCTTCCTGATTTAGACCACAGAAACTCAGAGTCTTCTAGGTGAAGTCAAGGATCGATTTTATTGGCTGCAACCAAGGTAACAAGTGTCCTAGAAGTACAACACACGGGGAAGTATATTCTCAGGAGACTGCTCGAATTTACAAAGTCAGGCTTCTCTCTTTATACAGAATATTCAGCTTCAGGCAAACATTCTTCGAATTCGTAGTATGTCATTTACAGTTATTGGTTACAAAAGAAAAGCAGAGTCATGATGACATGTACATATTTCACGTCGTGCTGCCCATAATAAATCACCCGGCAAGGCCCAACATTTCATCAGATATCGGTGGACCCCCAATAAAACAGGCACCTCCCCACCATAAAGTAAGTGAAGCAAAAGAGTAGAGACAGATGTGAGCAAGATACGGCAGGTGTGCGCGCTGAAATGGTTTTATGGCTTGTTGAGCCTTGATGCTATGTTGCTCGGCCACTGGGAGGGGAACTGACCTAACGAGTTCGGCCTGGGGCAATGGTTCCAACTTGCACAGGTCATAGAAAAGTCGATTAAGGAGTATGTGTCCTTGTGGAATTGAATTCAGCTGGATTAAGGCCTATGTAAAGGGCAACACATAAATGGGAGCCAAGGGTTCAGAATGAAAATGACGATTTCGAGGTGAAATCGTCACTCGAATATGCTGAGAATATATGTACATGATGTGCTCGTCATTCTCGGTCTTTTGATACCAAATACGTCATGTTTCGACAAAGTTTTAATTCTCGAGTCCAGAACGATTACACGAATCCAGAATTTTCAGAACCACAATCTGAGATCGTCTCTCTTAAATTTCTGATATAGCATATGGTCCATCTTCACCAAATATCTTCAGTGGTCGGGACATATAAAGTGTCGGTCATATTGAAATGGTGTGGGGATCTCATGTCAATCATGATAATCCGTGTATATTGAGTGGTGTTCCATGGTAATCATGTGTGATCGATTCTCTAAAATTACTAAAATACTGGTTTTGCATGATAGTCAAACTGTTCTCAACAACGTGAACGGTTGAGATGTCTGGACCAAAGTGGGTGGAACCTCGGCTATCTTAAAGTCTTAAAGACAGTTTAACTAGCATGCAAAATCAGTATTTTTATTAATTGTTGGATTTAGGCACTGGTGGAACTCACCAACAGAAGAGCTAACGTGGAGCTAGAACAACACAGCATGCCACTGCATGATATGATAATATGCAGGCGCGCATTATATGTGCTGTCCACAGGAAAACGTTTATTGTTTGCTTATTTCAAGTCCTTTCTCTACATCTTTCTTCTAGGTTGATTTATGGATTCCTACTGGGGTGAGCATGATATAGATACCTAGGATCTACTGTATCGCAACCAGGGATTGATCCTGAACAAACGCTAAGCATCCAGTACTGGACCGACAGAGTGTGAAACATGTTGACCTGAATAGTAAAACCTCGATAGTTCACTACATCACACTCGACGAGTAGTAGAGCATCTTAACCCAGTGCACACTACCTTATCTTAGTTTTTAACCTTACCAACAAATCTCTGAATGAAATTTTATTTAATTTCCTTTAAGTTAATTTAGATCACACTCTCCACTTTACATATTATACCCCACACAGCCTCATGCACCATCCCGGCTGATACGAGAAAATATCTCCGACAAAAATCCCTCTCGCAGGACCAGTGGGGCATTGCAGCGCTGGCCCCACGAGAAGCAAAACACCCAATGATAAAGCATGACACCCACATGGGTGTGTGAGGGCAACACTTCCAAATAAGGAAGATCCCCCTAGAACCATATAGTTTAACCAACCACTCCTTTACGCTTGTTCATAAACTTTTTTCTATACCTTCACCACTTAGGAACATTTAGCAGTTACTGCCATGAAAATCTGTGGAACTCAATTAAGCAGACAAAAAGAGGAAAGGGTGATTCTAGCCTAACAATATTCAAGTCGGAGACATACATTTTACACACATCTCTACAGGAAGCATCTCATCCACTGAGATAGCCTAGCCCAACTCAGAAGACCAAAGTGCGGTTTTAAAATCAGACTTTGATTTTTGGGGATACTAGATTGTGGGAAGGTAACTACATAACTAGATCTTTTCCATCACAGAGGAGTCTTGATGTGTACAATATACTTCCTCGAAAAATGATGCGATGGTTAATAATTACACAGTGCAGCATGCAAACTAAATGTCCACGTTTCCTTGTTTTTATTAGCTGAAAATGTACACACAATGGTTAGAAAATTAGAATTGTCATGCGTTTCTAAAGGCCCCATGGTCTGCCTTAATGCATTTGTAGCTGGGGAGCAAATTTCACAGTTTAGATGAAAAAGAATACATTTTGTTTGGCAGAGCAGAGTTATTTTCAGGAATGAGGTGTTCTGATTAAAGAGGCAATAACGGTGTCAAAAGTTCAGTTTCGATGACACTAACTTTGAATTGTGTTAGGGGTGGATGAAGGTTGCACATGCTGCTATTTTATGAATGACTGCGGCAACCTTTCCCCCTATACTTGCTGGCCAATCTTTTCAGGGGGTTGTCATAATAACTTGGAAACCCATAATGAGCTGTGAAGAATCACTAAAGTATTCAAGTTAAGAAATGAAGCTGGGTTGACGGGGTTGACTGTGAGTGGATGATCTAATGCTGGAGTATCTGGGTGTTCTAGGTGAGGCAGACCTCTATTTCTATCAAAAATGTGAATGAGGACTCATGACAACCACTTTGCTCATATGATAATTTAGTTGTACAACAATCACAATCTTGAATCTGATACTTGAATGATTTGTTGTTTCTGTGTACAAGTAGAACATTTCATTAAAAAAAAGTGTTATAAACTGAAGCCAGAAATCATAGCTTGGTATTAGGTAGCGGTTTTTTTTTAAAAAAGAGAGCGGTCAAGTATCTATTTTTTTTGTTTTCCAAAAAAAAGGGGGGGGGGTCATATATTTTTGACTGTTATGCAGCTTTGAAAATGTTAAGGTTTTTGTAGTTGATTACAGCCTGGAAAGATGGTTTTGAACTGGTGTGGGGCTAGTTTGCAAGTACGTATTAACAAAGACTGAGACAGGCAGAGACTGGTGGTGCGCTACATACTGTGTTTCTTGTCCTTACATCGTTCAGCCCAACATGAATAGAGCTGGTCTTTATTTTACTGCACCTAATAGTATACACCCATAATTAAAACACATTTTGACATTTGCGAGAGGAGGGTCTTCAATACACTAACTCTGCTATGCACCTGTGAAGACTCTTTCCTTAACTGCTGAGAAGTCGAGGAGACCGGACAAGTCCATGCAATCATCTGCACTGAGCCTCTGATGAGCTGCCTTTTGGGATCTTGCAGGCGGATGAGGGTGGGGTTGGGAATTTAATTTTTCTTATACGAATGAACAAGAAATAGATAGAAACTCACTGCAGTCTTTCTACCAGAACATACCAATCTTGTATGGCTAAGTGACAGGATAAGCTCAAACCATACAAAATGCTTTAAGAACCCTAAGCTCAGCTGAAAAGATGGCACTGACAACCCACACATGAATCTGCATGCTCCCTTATAACTGCCATGCAAGAGTTGCACGTGCCACAAAAAAGGACAAAACAGGAAAGCATCCTTCTCTCTTCTTCACACACTTTAAGTAGATAAGAAAAGCTGCAATTGATAAATTCGTTTTGCGCCATCTCCTCCCGCAGCTCAATAAAACTTTCTGCAACAGATGGCAGGGTGCCAAATAGAAGAGAGCTTGCAGAAGAGGGAAATGAAGTTAAAAACACTGGGCTACATATGGCTGTGACAAAATAAAGATTCCCCAACTTTAAATTGCACTGCCTCTTAATCACAAGCTGGAACCGTGCCAAGAGTGCCCAGTTACATAAACAAGGCGTCTGGTGTAATCCGGCACTGGAGAGCTCGGGGCAGTTGGATCAAAGCCCAAAATGGGTCAATCGGGCCTGGAGTTTTCTCAGCCGTTTGTAAATTAGTCGACAATGGAGCTTTCAGAAAAGGCTTTGTGACCTTTCCTACAATTCCAGAACAAGCAAACCCTCCGTGTGAACAAGTGCTCGCTTCACAATGCTGCCTCTATTGTGATTTCTCTTATGGCACCGGTATTCCATATTAGGAGATTTTTAAGGAAACGGTTACAGGCACTGCACTGACAACCCAACGACACAATGAGTGTGCATTATTAAATGTAATATACAGTACAGGGCAAGGGGGTGCTATTTGTATAATAATAAGTGTGTTCATTCTTTACTTGTTTGACGTGCTGTACCTAAGATGACCACCAGGGGGAGCCCTTAACCTAGTAAATCGCGTTCCTTGGACATGCACAAAGCATCTGAGAATGCGGCGTTAATAATTCGTTCTTTTATATAAATGCAAGCACTGGGGGGGTGTCTCGGGGTGCGATAAGACGACATCTTCCGCACGCAACGTGGTTCTCTTGCTCAGAACTGCTAAAGAAGCGAATCCTTCTGAACAGCAGTCGCAGGGTGACAGAGTAGGATTTACTTAAAACAACATCGATTAAAGGACGATTTTGCACCGACCAGCCTGCGGTGATAATGAATTAACTATAGTGGGTAAACAGAGCTCGAAGATGAATAAAAGGCTTCTTAACACTGTAGAGGTGAACAGTGCAAGCATCATTTCTTTGGGGGATTGTAAAAGAGCTAAATTGCCAACACCACCCTGACATGGAGAACTGCAAGACTGAAATCTGATCACGTGACTTCTAGTCACGATGATTTGTCTGGCAGAAGCAATCAGCCAGAATGTGGCCTAGTTGATGGGATTTGGGATAAAAACAATGCCCAGGCAAGTAACTTCAGGAGGTGCAGAACTACAGCAAAGACCTTCATTTTGCACGTCCAACCTAAAGTCTGGCACAGGGGCTACACCACCACATTCACCACAGAACATTACTACCACATTTTGATCTGATTTGAATACTCTAATGGACCGACGTACTGAACTCGAAAGCACCCCAAAAAGAGATATGCTACCTTATCCCTGACTTTGGTTATTTGCAGAAAGGTTATAAGAACCTAACAACAAGAAATACAGCACCACCATGATGGGCAGGGTCATAACACCTACAGGAGTGTGCAGCCTGCAGCATGCATGGATATTCCAAATGTATACATCCCTGCACTACCCCACCCACCCTCACCCCTTGACAGACTTCTCATCCATGGCAGGATCCTTCACGAGCGAATCAGCTGGGCCGTCCAGGCTGATGATGGGAGTGTAAGGTAGGCGTTGGTAATAGGAGAGGACCTCAGGCAACCAGGACCAAATCATAATTAAGGCTCCCTGTTTTCCGTTTTTAATGATTTTTTCAGATAAATACAGGCAGAAAACTTTCATTTTCTTGTCTGTATTTATTTTTAAATGTGGATAAATACAGAAATTGGGTTGCTTTTTGAGTAATTCTAAATACTGTCTGCCATGACTGCCAGGCCAACAGATGTGTGGATTGATAGATAAGGGGGATACAAAAGAAAGGAATTTTAGTAAAAAGGCTTTAAAAGCAGTAGATATGCACAAGGTTGATACTGAAATTTGCATATTTTCATATAAGTGTACTGATTTATCTGCTGCAGGTATTCACAGCACTGAAACCTGGCAGACATTCAAGTATGAGTGCATATTTATTGGTTAAATAAATGTGGGAATATACTAATTTCAGCTGATTTTTTCCAGAAAACCCAAAATAAATATGGATGAATACAGATAAAATTAGCAAAAAATAAATATGGATAAATACAGACGGAAATGGCAAAAGCATAAATACCATAAAACTGGGAGCCCGAATCATAATGTACATACTTTTATCGGGCTGAGTCCTACATCACTCGCTTTCAAATTGCCAAATTAAGGGTATGCAAAGTAAGGAGAGTGAAAGGGAGAAGATTACAGCTGGCTGTCTCATTTTAAGCAAATCTTTACTGAAAACCTTAATACCAAATTACACCTTTCTTGATAGAGAGGCCAAGCAAATGCCTGAAGAGTAGAGTGCATTGGAGCCACACCCACCTGGAGATATACAATACCAGTGAGCAGCCACCATCATGCAACTCCCCAGGATACATTAACTCTGCCACAACCCCACAGAAAGACAAAAAACAGAAAAGGCTGTGCAGGGAAGGGAGTGGGAAGGGGGTTATTTTCAGGGCCGGCTCTAGGGTGGTGCGATCGCACCGGGTGCTGACTTGGGATTGGGGCGCCATGTTCATCTATTTTAAAAGCACCTGATGCCCAGTACATTGTCCCAGCAATTTCCAGGCATCAATCAAAAAATTACAACTCCGGTGATTAATGTTCTTCCTGGAAAGGGACCTGTCTAGTGAATGTTCTGACCCATCATAGCGCAGAGGGTTAATATGGCTGCTGCAAAGAACGTGTTCCATTCACATCACAAAGTGCAAATAATATAAATGGGTCAATGGGTTACTGCTTTTGTCAGCGAACCTTTTGTTACTTGCAGTTTATAAGTTAAAATCCTGATAATAGAGCAGTGAGCTATTAACTGCCACCAAAGAGCTGTATTCAAACTGCAAGGAACATATTAGAGCCATATATTTTTTGCCCAGTCTTTCGTTCATTTGGGTAGAAATCAAATCTTATTATTTAGGAAAACCCCTAAAAATAGTGTTACATTTTAAATTCAGAATTTGTGCTTTTCCAGTCCAAGGACTCAAACTATACTGCCTACCAGTATGGGAAGAAATGCGACTCCTACACCTTGTAGACCTCTCTCTTATGTAACATTTCCTATATACTGATTTTCACACGTATGATTGTCTCTGTGGAAAGTGTCTCTGATGTAAAGTGCTCTGATACCTTAAACTGCAACGAGTGGCGCTATAAAACTAAATTAATCTAAGAGACAGTAGTTATGGAGACTTGAGGGGCACTGTCAAATGGTGGTAGTGAGGGAATGCGTGGCGGGGTGGCCATTGGGGGGGCGCCAACAAACAATGTCGCACATGGGGCCACCAGTGCTAAAGCCGGCCCTGGATATTTTTATTTTCCACGTTCCTTGAACATAGCTCTCTGGAGGCAGAAATTCAGGATTTAAAAATGTTAACTTCTCCCGTCATAAAATTATATCACACAGAAATGTGGTTCTTGGTAATGTGAATTGAAAGCAGTAATGAAACAAAATCAGGTTATTTAAATAGTTTTTCTAGTGAATATAGTCTCGTTTTTCAATTGTCTTTCCTTCCCTCCCATCTCTGTTCTTTTGAATGGATGGAGACCCTTCCGTCACCTTCTTTCCCCCCCTCCTTTTTAGCTTATTATACAGTTAAAAAAGTGGTTTGTTGCCCCTTTTTCACACGCACTTGACCATTTACACAACTCCTCCCCACACCCGTCCCCTAACAAAGAGTATTAATCTTTTTTTTCTTCAAAACTAGCAGTTTTTAATCTTTCACCAATATCTGAAAAACGTGTAATTATTTTTGGGTTTCCATGTTGCTGGTTTTGATAGTATACCAGTGGTGGTGCGCCCATTGAGGGCGTTGGGGCGTTGCCCCCTCCCCCCCCCCCGCAGCTCCCTCGGCATCTGTCGGACCGCCCACCCCCTTCAGAGACTGAAGGGGGTGGGTGGTCCGCGTCATGTTGACTGACATGTTTGTCAGACCAGGGGCAGCAGCACAAGTGCGCATGAGTGGGCAAGTTCGGCAATTTGTTTTAGCCGTGCTCACTCATGCGCACTTGTGTTTGCACTGATTTGCTCATGCCCATTAGGAGCCCCTCGGTCTCCTAATGGGCAGGCAGCGGGCGGAGAGTAACCATGCCCTCAGTCAATCCTGGCGCTGCTGGCAGCGCCAGTATTGGCTGAGAGGGGTTGCCTCCCACTTGCCAGCAGTGATGCGGCTGTTCCTGAATGTAGGCGCCAACCAGTCGAGTGGACCTGAGGCGACGCAGACCTGCTCAGGTAGCATTGATTTTATTTTATTTTAAACACCCCCGGCCCCCCTCCCTTCCAGCGCGCAATCCCCCCACGTGCCATCCCCCCGCGCGTGACATTCCCCCCCACGAGCCACGACTGTCAGCGAGGAGGCCGAACCTTCAAAATCTTTGCAAATCCGGCCCAGAGTATTGCTAATTTACTAATTCACTTGTATGCTGTAGTACGCTTGCAGGAGTTGTCAGACAGACATTCCTTTTTGAACACATTATATTGGACTCTCATTGAAACATTACGATTTATGTTTTTTCTTAAATCGATGAACCATTTTTCGGTGAAATGTACTTTTGAACAGAGATACTGTGACGTAGTTATTCGGTGTGGGGCCATCGTCGTTACGACAGTTCTTCTACCAGTCTGCATGATTGTTATCGAAAGTTGGCCTTTGTTAATATAGAGATATCATGCTATCTTTAAGGGACAGAGCTCATATAAACTCTACATCTGTGTTTTTTTCTTAGTTGGTATACTGAATCAACGTTTCTGCGTGTTAAATGCTGCTTTTAGTTATCTCGCCAAAAATACCTCCCAATCTGGGCATACGGTCAAAAGCCATGTGAGGAAGACTGCCCTGGTGTGCCAAGCTTAGAACTTACAAATTGTAAAGTCAATAGGTCCACCTAGTGGCTGAAAGTTATTAGAACTAGATTTTTCATTTTTAGGTCCGACCTTGAAATAGCTTTAGTTTATAGCCTGCGTCATGTTTTCCCAAAAACTCAAACAAAAAATAAATACAAATACACAGGCATACCCAGAGCGCAAAATCCTAAAAAAACAGAAGTGGAGGACTAACCAAGTTACTCAGTATGCAAGTGCCATCGCCATTCGCAACATCACTGTGGCTGACATAGCATCACAAGAACTGGCATCACAACCCACACACATGACTTCACAAGAAGTGACATCACAAGAATGGATATCAGAGCTTAACACCGCTGCGTGGGTAATAGTGAAAGTGGCCCTCGGTAAGAGGCGGTGTTAGTGGTTTAGTGCCAATGAGTCACTAAGAGTGAGTAAATTATAATGTAATTGGCAGTAGATGACTATTGTAGAGGGTGACTGTTTGCTAATGATGATGCAGGCCACCAGGGAAATAGTTGTAAACATGTTTATGACAGCTGAAGGTGTTTGGACCTGTTGATGAGGTTGGGCAGAGTTGAGATGGGTACTATTTCAAGACCATACGTTCCCACTGCTTTATTAGCCTGGCTTTATCATGAAATGCTTTTGCTTTAAAATGCACCATTTGCCAATCTTTTTCCAATTTTCTTTTGGGAGGAGGACCCAACCTGTACCCCACTTTTGCTTGCTGCGTTTGCTGCTTAAAAGTCATGCCCAACTTTTACGCCACACTGCTTTCAAATGTCACCAGCCACCACTGTATACAACTAATTGAATGATATGTGGGAAAAAGAAAAGATTGCAACTCCGAAGATGGATTTTACCACACAAACAGACCTCTGCTGAGCCCACTAGACAAATGAGAGACTCAATAAACAACCAAAGCTAGCGAGAGAAAAGCTATTTAAATTACAGCTGCCATCGCTAGAATGAAGCTCTTCCATGGTGCTGTAAAAATTGGTCACAGACATTAAAAATAACAGTGACTAACTGAATAAGGGAAAATATATACTGAGCTAAGTGAGACAGATTGTGATCCCAAATGTACTTCTAGATCTAGTCTGGGCACCCATGCAACTTAAAGATTAATTTCCATTAGTAACAACTTGGCAACTATTAATTTGTTTGGTGTTGGGATGGCTAACCAACTTTGTAATATTGACTGCACACCAAGCTACATTTGGTCATAAAAACAAGCCTTAATAAATAGTTTGCTTGGAGAGATTCTTACCTTCTCTGCTGACCAAATAGGCGTTCCACCTCTTCCCTTCCAGGGCTGCGTGCTCGGGTCTTCTGCTCCAGACGTTTCCTTTCCACCTGGAAGGCTTCCCGATGACTGATCCTTCTTGCTCTAGGGATGTCAGCCAGCGTGGCATATTGCCTGGTGACCTTGAAAGAAGTGGAGCGTCCGGGTCTCTCGGCTTCTCTCCCATCACCGCTGGTCTGTGTTGTGCTGCTAAGCTCAGAGTCCAGCGAGCTCAGGGAAGAGCTGATAGTCGGTCGTCTGTAGAATTGGGTACCTGGGGGAGGAAACGGGTCGCTGTATTCCGGGGACAGAGGTTCAAGGTAACTGTACCTGTTGCCTGGTCCGCTGGGGCTGGAAGGGGATGCTGAGGTCGGAGACGGCGGATCTTCTGACTTTCCCTCTGGCTTGGTCTTCTCAAGTGAAAAATACCCACTCTCAACTCGAGCTTTTCGACCACAGTCAGGTCGGTCATCATTCATTGCGCTCTCTTCTAAGAGACAGACAGAGAAAGAAAGAATCATTCACAAATTACTTCACATTTGTCCCCGACACTTGGGAGTGACTTTAATGAGAGGTGTCATTAAAAAAACCTTGGCATAGGCTGTATCACCATTACATATTGTTAGTTTTGAAAATGTAGTTTGGTAGGCCTTTTTTAACCCCATGAAGAGCAACTGGTGTGCTAATTTAAAGAGACAAGCCACATGGACTCACTGAGCACACATGAACGAAGATGAGTGTTGGTGAGAATCAACGAGAGGACCATAAAATTAAAATCACATTTCTGAAGTAATCCGTCTATAAAATCAATACTGTGGGAAATCCTGGAATCCCATACATGCCTTGCCTGATATTATAGTTCAGTAAATTATGTGATCGCCACTAAAATCTGTGTCTTTGTACAGTTAAAAATGTATAGCATGCAATAGGCTAGTAAGTCAATTTTAAATCTTTACATCACATGCAGAAACAACATTTCAAGTCTTAAAATATCACAAAATAAAGTATTGCTTGAACTTTATATCCCTAACAATGTTCAAATAAAGGAGAGGCAGTACGGGCACCATTACCATAATGTTGACCCAGGTTTCAGGTCTGAAGTTACCCTAAAGATGACAATCAGGAATGGCTGCTTATAACCGATAAAGTCCTTAGAAGAAACAATTGCACTCAATTCTTATCAAGTACATCAATATCGCACTAGAGAGCACTAAGGGTCGAATCGTCATGAGTTAAACCAGCAGAGATTCTAAAGAAAAACAAATGGAAACAAATCTATCAAGTGGACATCGGGAAGATTTTCCAAGGATGACAAAAAACAAAGTATTCATCTGTTAAAAGGAGGCCAGGATCATTGCAAAAACAGAAAAAAGGAGTAATCTGTCAAAAAATAATGTTTACAGGTGGCCACAATGTAGGATATGAAAAAGCTTGGGCAGTACTAACTTTAAAGTCAAAGAGTACTTGTGGTGCAAAGGAAACAAAACCAGCAGGAGAAACTTGATGGTCACAAATTTAGGGAATAACAGGGCTGCTTCTGCCTTCCAAATATCTGGGGGTATATACACTGAGTTTGAGTAACTCGTATGACAACACCTATTTTGTAAAATGCTATAAAATGGTAAAAATGTAGCAGCAAATGCTAAACGTAAACATAAATTATCGACACAATTGCAGGGCCGCTATCAACTCTGAAAATCGGTGGGCCACAGCACGCTGCAAACTCACCGATATGTTGCCTTTCTCCACTCCCCCTTCCAGATGACAACTAGCAGGAAGGAAAGTGGTTTACGTCCTGCTTAGGAATCCAACCAATCCTGGAGCTGCTTTCTGCAGCCCTAGGCTTGATTGGAGCAGGTCAACCTGGTGCTCATTTTGAGGCTGGGGGCCTGTGCCTGTAACCCCCTCGGCTGTTTTACAACACTCCCACCATCACGGCCGACGGCACACAGAATAATAAAACGGGAATGACCATTTTATTATTCTGTGTGTACCTATTGCGCTCACAGCAGAGGGGGTGGGGTTGAGCAACGGTCATCCACCTTAACGGAGGAACCGCCGCTACATAATTGCTCCTCTTGGTCCTTAAGCAAACCCATTCCACAAAGAGGAGGCGGGTATAACACCAGCCCCATTACCTACTTTGTCTCGGTCCATGACCTATTGCCCAATTATTTTACCAGGTGTGTCTTTTCCCTGTATCCATCCCTTCTCCACTCAACTGGGAAGCCCATCCAGACAATGGTAAACTAGTTATGGAAGAGGGGCAGACTCGATGATGAAGCTTTGCCACCTTGGAGTGTGAGAGTATTGCGTCCTATGAGTATTCATACCCTTTGTAGTTGGAGCGGACCACAGGTATTGAATTGCTGAGGAAGCATTGACTGAGGATTAAGGTCTTTCAGTTAGTAGTAACTTTGGGGGCTGGGTAAACGAACATACCCAAATCAATGGCCACACTAGATCGTCCCCTGGTGTTACAGTGGATAATCTGCCTGGCTTAAAGATCAACTCAAGCAAAAAGATGCAGGAACAGAGAAAACCTTGCTCTGTACCACCAGTTCACATTTCCCTGCGAAAAAGGGATGGCACAAACCCAAATTTCTCTGTGTAAAGGGTCCATCCTCACAATACTGGAGCCACTAACAGTATCAAAGGAAAGACCTGGGGCATAGGAGGCAGAGAGTTTCTTTGATCTCTTATAGGAGAAACTCAACTTTCCCTGAAAGTCATTTGAAGAGGAAGAAAGAAATCAGACTACTGGCATTTTAGATTTTGGAGTCAAAGGGACTCAGGGATTGGTTCTGCAGTAAATACCTCAACAAAGTAACTGGATAACCATGTTTACAATACTGAACAGAAAAAGGGCAATGATGTTAGTTTAATTTTCCAAAGGGGGTTATAGCAAATCAGAAACTGGTTTTACTTTTTTTTTTTTTTAAACTCTTACGGCCACACTTCGAGACCAGTGCATGGCAAGGATTATGATAAGACTTACTGCATGCTGCTCTGAAGCATTTCTGACTGCTCCTGTATTGTAGAGTGTTTCTCTAAAGAAAACAGGGAATGGCCCAACTATCCAAGGGACAGGGTACCAATGACAAGTACAAATTCGTGATTCCCCTTGGAATTACTCAAAGCATCTCAATTAGATCCACTCATTCACACTTCACTGAATAAATCTACTCACACCGTCACAGAGATAATCCAATGGTTATAAATGCAAATACCACTTGATCATAAGTTCATAAAAAACGTGATTAGTTAAAAATACAAATTTATTTTTGATCATATAAAAACAGCAACATTTATCAATACAATGAATACATTGAATCATATATAGGATTATACACAATAAACATGAAAAGAGACTGAACCCGGTGATGTTAATCTGATTCATCAGGATGTTAATTCATTGGAATCTTTGTAACTGGGTCAGAGTCAAAATAAACGAGTGCTGACAAAGTAGTTCCTTGAAATTAACTTTGAGTGATTGCGTCGACGCCTTTCTGTGAATTGCTCTGTGGCCACCACCTTTATCAAGACTATTTTCAATATATGTCCCTTTCACAGTCAATATATATATATATATTCAAAAATTTGTTACACTACCGTGTCATTTAAATCTGTTTTCTCAATGTAAGACGTATCATTAACATGCACTTTGTTTCTATGTCTATGAAATGACAGGAAGTGTTTATAAGCTCACTCCCACTTGCTGGTCACTTTATGACTTTTTGACAAAGACTGGGTTGTCGAAACGAATCAAAGTCAATAAATACAACTTTATCCACGATTAGTAAATTCTGAGTGCAACTTTTTCTAATTTTGATGGCCATACCGCCTGACTTCAAGAGCCATGCTGACAAATTCAAACACCATAGGCTTGGATGCTGGATCTTACCTTGAATTCTGGTAAGTAGATCTGGTTTGCAAGGTAATCTCTTGTGTCACAGACTGACCGGTCCAGCAGGTCTGTGTACCACCATTGCCTGGGGCTATTAAGATCCTTGATTTTGGATTTGCATAGTCTAACAATCATCATAGGAATGAGAGGGATTGAAGGAAAGGCATAGACAAATGGTATTGACCATTTGATCAAAAGGGCACTGCAAATGAGTGGCGTACTGGTGCCTTCGATGTGACGTCTTGGCAATTTTTGTTTCTTCCCCTGGCGAACAAATGTAATGTAGACATACCCACTTGAAAGTTATTGCGACTTTATCTTTTAAAATCTATTTGTGATTTTCCTTGTGATGTCAACTGAGAAAATCTGCTTCTTTTCTCTGCGACTATTCGTCTTTTAGTCACTATTGGAGGTTTCATAAACCTGTATTTCGGACTATGTAAATGCAAAATGCCATGGATCCTAGGAGGGAGGAAACCTGATGAGCACTGAGATTTGCATTGCTTTTCAAATCAAACCATTTCATTTGGATAGAGGAGACTCTTTTCAAAGATAGATACACCTTTTGTTTAGGTGTCCATCTTTTTCCCTAAGTAGGTCATCATTTATACTGGCTTGCTTATTTATACCTGCATGTTGAAGTTTAGAGCTAGGCCTTTCAACAGTTTTACTATGAATTTGACATTCTGCATTGTCTTCTGCTGCATATCTGCTTTTATAAGCCAGTTGTCTAGGTAAGGGGATAAAAAATGTTTTTCAGTGATATGCTGCAACAACTGCCATGCATTTAGAGAATGATCTCCGGAACGATTTTAGTCCGAATGGAAGAATGGTTAACTTAAGTGTCTTACATGAGACATCTCGTGTTTTTGCTGTGTCGATCTGTAATAAGCGTCCTGCAGATCTAAAGGAGCAAAACCAATTGGTTACATTTATATCTGCTGAGGAGCCGCATGTCTAATATGGTGCAATGTTGGATTGGCCGACTCTTTTTGGGGACTAGAAAATACCTTGAGTATAGCCCTCTGTTTTCTAGAAGCGAAGAAACCCTTTGTATTAATTACTCTATTGGCCAACAGGAGTTGAAATGTCTCCCTTAATTTAGGGAGATGGTAATTCGATGTTGGTTTAGGTGGGGCAGGCGTTTTGAAGCAGATGAAGTAGCCTCTTTTTATAATGTTCAATACCCATTTGTCTGGTGTTCTACACTTCCAGGTGAGACACCATGATCCCCTTTCAGGAGTGGGTAGGTGGAGTGTTGAAGAATCAATGTGTGAGGCCTTAGGAGGTGTCTACTTTCCTTTTCGGTACCTCCGTTGGTACTGAAGTTTCTAGTCTTGGTTCTGTTGTGTCTGATAATGCCATTTTGGGTGTTGTACTTTCTGTCAGAAAAACATGTTTTCCCAGCCTATACTGTCTGAAGAATGTTTGTTCTTCAAGTGCAACTGCCTTGAGGGTCTCAGCTTGGTTTGTCATATGTATAATTTCTTCCTTGTATGCTGTTCAAAGAGAGCAATACCCAAGAAAGTAAGGGTTGCTATTTTAAATTGTAGCTCAAGATTGAAAGAGGACAGTCTTAGCCAGGATGGTCTGTGCAAGGTGATGCTGTGACAGTATTCAATGGCAGAGTTCTGCCAAGCTTACCTCATCACTGATCACTTGATTTGAGACTAGGCAGGTTTATTTAACCATTGCCATGATACCTTGCTGATGGTGTATTGGAAAGTCTCCAATAAATGACATCATACCATCCCAAATCTTCGAGTGATATGTCTGGAGGAGTGTTAATACACTTGCACTTTTAAGTTGAGTGGACGCAGTCCCATCTATCTTCTCTCGAGTTGCATCAATACTTTTAATTTCTCTCTTAGGAGGAGTTGCTGACTCAGGTGCTGATGCCTTCTGATTGCTGTAACAATGACAGAGTCTGGTTTTGGACTGGACATGAGAAACTGACGGATCTGAAGTGGTGGGCTATATTTCTTTTGAAAACGAGGTGTTACGACTGATTGGAGCAGGCCTCAAATTTTCTGTCGCCTATTTCTAAAAGTCCTAGAACTAAAGGCAATACAGGTTTAGGAGCTGCCCTAGATTGGAGTGTCTCTAGAATTACAGACACCGATGACTGTAGTGTCTTTAAGCAATGTTTCATTTTTCAGCCCTTCCGTCAGCACACCTTGACCAGTGATGATGCGATCCACTAGTGAAACTCTTAATGGGAAGATGTCAAGGTATAAGATGACAAGCTAGTATTGGAGTAAGGAAACTGACATCGTATAAGACCTTAAACCAACAGCAAAGGTGACCTCTGAGATAAAATCGATCTACTCCCTTGTGATTTTTGTGGAGAGGGTTGTTTTCACATTCACAGTGGAGCTATAAGGGTTGCCTTTGAAGTATTTCTTGGTGGCAAGACGTCTGACTACGTTAGAGACTGTATTGGGTCGTCAGAAAGAATCATTGAACAATGTGGCAATGGTGCTGGGTCTGGTGATGTGGCAGGATGGAAACGACAAGGAGGAAGAGAGAGAGTGATTCCTCTCTGTGTCTTTTTCTAGGCAATGAACGTTCTTCTGCAAGCGAAGGTCTGATGGCCTGGGACATTGTTGAGAAAATGGACTGTACAGTGAATAGGGATATGGAACATGTTTTTGATACTTGAGAAAGAGAAGTTGCCATTTTTTGTCTATTCAAAGTCGTTGGTGATGTGGTTGATAGCAAATGTGGTGTCTTCAACATCTACAGTGTGCGGTGCTGTTATGGGATTGGCAAAGTGTGTGCCGTTAATGGTGAAGAGTGAAGCGTTTTTTTGCCATCGATATTGATTGCTCTGGGTGTCGATAATGTGTGATCAGAGTTCCTTTCCTCGATGGCAAGCAGATGGGCGCGTACGGTCTCAATGGCATCATTGGTGATCTAAATGTCGTTCTTTGGTACCATTGAGATTGATGAAATTCTCTCACTTTGAATCAGTCTCTGTCAAGGCCCTTCACAGTAGGAAGGAGAGAGGCTGAGACGGGTTGAGAGGATGATCTTGCTCTACTTTCCTCAACTTTTTTCTCCCCTCTTCTGCCCTCGTGCCTCTGAGCCTGATGCCTTTTCTGTCTTTCAAGGTCTTTTGGACATCTTTTTGCAGATGTCACACTCGGAGACAGAAAGAGACACAGGCAGACATACTACACGCACTTTACGTGCATCAATCACAGGGACACTGAGAAGAGAATGGCATTTTGACCTAAAATAATCTGTAAAGTACTGAGAAAAAATCGTCCACTTGGCAGGAGATGTTAAAAGACGTTGAGTGAAATAAGCAGACTCGTTTTTCTGTTGAAGAACTATTGAGAAATTGAGGTACAACCTCAGCAGGTGTCCTGCAATCCTTCTTTCATAAGTCAGAAAAAAGAACTGGGTCACAGAGCCAACTGCTAGTCATGGGTGTGGAATTTAATAAAATATCTACTTGTCCATGGGGCAGGTTGCTTCATAAATCTACTTGCCCTGTAACAAAATCCAGTTGTCCCTTTTGTGCAATGTAATGCGACAACAAATTATGACCGCAATCTCATTATATAGGAGCTCTGAAATAGCCTCTTTGATTATGCCAGGGCTCCTTCCATACTAGAGTTTGAATACTAGCAATTCCCCTATGTTGCCACGCTTCCGCAGATCTACATACTGGGGCTGAAGGTAATGGTAAGCAGCAGTTCCGGGGTTGGAATGCCCTTTTGAGTCTGTGTAAACCTACTAACTTGCATGTTTTAAGGGTTTTCACCAACTCTTATCTAATCTTTTTCCATACTAAGAAACGTTGGATATTTACTTCTGACAATGGCAGACATAAAACTTCTTCCAGGGCTGGGAAAAAAGTGGTTGGAGGGAAAGTAAACTTGTAAACACTCAGATTTTTCGCATGAGCAAATGTACACCTGCATATTTGCTCATGCTCAATTGCAGTTCACAAATATTTTCTAGGAGTACTATTTCTTGGCCTACTTCTGTAAAGTTTTGTGAATGCACTTAATCCAAGGACATTAGTGCACTTAATTGGGCCCCTAATTTGGTCTGGCGTTAACAAAGACCTTTTGTATTAAAATGTTCTCTCTCTCGGTCTGTCTATCGGCTACCTTCTTTGGGAGTGACAGCATTCTGTTCTTTCACAAGGAGCATATCGACACAGTGGTTTTGTTCAGTTCCAGGAAATACTGATGTGTGTGTTTTTTTAGACCAAAAATGGTTGCTTTTGCCAATGTTTGTTATAATGGTGAGGGCTCGGCATCTCCCACAATAATAAGGTTTTACAAAAACCATGCCAAAACAAGTCACGCACTGACAAAACCAAAAGGCTGACCAACAATTTCAGACCTACGGGCTTTACCAATACTTGTTTATTTTTATGTTTTCCATAATCTTATTAACCTGGTTACACTGATTTCCCATTATGAATATTTTGGGAAATACTAGCATGCATCAACACATTTTACTAAATGATGCTGCAAAGAAATGGTACCTACATTTTTTCAGTAGTTAAGGGAAATGTTTTGGCATTATTTTGTGAACATTTTATTTTGAAAGCAAAGAATCATCAATCCTGCTTTCAAGCTTCTGCAAATATTTGCATCTAAGCAGAGAGCATTCTGGGAGCAGTATACATGGCCTCATATTGTTAAACTTTGCAAATGTGTGTGCACATTTTTATATTCTAACCAGTCAGTAGTGCAGTCTGAGCTTACAACATTTTCTTAAAGAGCTCACCCTAATAATAAAGGCTTTGCATTAATGAACCATAAATTCAAATTTAAACAGCATTAACACACGGACACAAATATTAGCTTAACTGCAGGCAATGTCTTTCCCAACCGATAATGTGGTACTGTAAACTGGCAGCCAAAGGTTTGTGATGTAGGGGGTTGGGTCTACTTCTCCCAAGAACAAAATACACATGAAAACCTGTTGCCTTTGACCCCCAAGTAATATGTCCCAGGTGTCGGACTATAGGAAGTCCACATCCCTGCTAGTACAAGGCAACTTAGAAAGGTGTGCCTCCTAGGTTTTAAAGGGATGGACTGTATTCTGTCTATGTTAAATGTAAGCCTATAGACTGTATTTTTACATTCATGTTTTATGTTGAAAGGGTTATTTTTTTTGCTGCTAATAAATGCAGCAATTAAGTTGTATGAACATAATTGGAAGGGTTTCTTGAACATTCATAAAACAATTAGGCATTATATAGGCTTCCGTTCAACAGATATGTGTATGAATTCATATATGATTTGATTAGATTTACATGTAAGCTAACTATTTATAATAAAAAGGTATTCCTGGGTCTGCTCACAAAGATGGAAATTATTCAAGCGTTTATGACTATCAATGAATTTTTGGCCTCCTTTGTTGGGTCCCACACGCCTTTCAGTAAACACAGACAAAAGCCTAGGAAGTATTGTAGCTGCAAGCTTAACTTTAGAAACCCATGTAGCAAAGGTTTCCAGCTTCTGCTTCTGCTTCTGGCAGCTCAAGCTGCTAAACCGATTCTGTCATTTTTTCACAAAGGTTTTTATAAATAAATGGTAGCTACTCTGATCCAATCCTCTGTGCTATGCTAATTGCTGCTATTTCGCTCACCAAAACATTTCTTAGGAGGCTTCAACTGATGCTGAATGCAGCTGCTCGCTCAACCTCCATCTGTACTTAAAAGGATCGAATGACTTTACACTGTTTCAACTCCACTTGTAACCGGTTGAATACAGAATCGACTTCAAGTCTCTTGTCATCCTTCATAAGTTTCTCTATGGACAAGTCCTTTCATTTTTAACTGATACATTTTGTATTGATTAACTAACCCGAGCTCTGCACTCTACGGGCAAACAAGTGCCTGCCATTTTTAAAGGTCTGAATAATACAGATGAATTGTACCATTAAAGCTGCTAAACAGTAGAATCTTCTTTCATTAATCCGGTGTTCAAAACCTTCACTTGTACTAGTCAGAAAGTAGTTAACAATCTGGCTTTTTACAATAGCTTTCAATTTATCATCATCTTCTTTGCTAGTCATACATTTAGTTTCAGTAAATTGCTATAGCTTTAGTGTAAACAAATAAAGGGGTCTGTTGCACTTAAGAAATACCATAAAACAGTACTTCCCAATTTTTTTAGAACCATAATCCAATTTTTAGAACAAACTTTCACAACACACCTAGCTTTAACAGACATGAGGTAGAGGCGCCTTTTTAATGTAATAATGGATATGCTTTCAAAATGTTGTGAATTACCAAAATAACATACTCTTTATAATTGTTTGCATTCCTCTTCAACACCAGTTGTTTGTAAATGTCACAAACTTGACTACATCTTTATGGGACTATGGCCAAGATATTGATCTACCCATGAAAGTGGCAGATGGTGAACTGCACTGAAACATTTTTTCGAGTTGTGTGCTGGCCTGTGGCATCTCTTCACTAAAATCACAAGGGTTCTGAACAATCTTGGTGTTGACATCTGAGATAATAGTAATTCTGAAAAACCCTTTTTGCAGCAGGATATGTGGTAAGAAGGCCTTGTATCCATGTATGTGTTTAATTGAGGCCCAGTGGTGCATCTTGCACAAGATTACATTACATAAGGTTAGCCTCATTTTATTTTAAGCAAAGGAGATTGAGAAATTTGCCCAGAGTCAATGCCGGAACTCAAACCTGGTTCCTCCAGATCCAAAGGTGAGAGCTCTGGCTGTTTGGCCATATTTTTCAATTTATGTGTGAACGTCATACACAAGTGCGACAACTGTGTATGATACAGTGAGCACATTCTCTATTGAAATGGTGTGCGAAGTAAACAAACAGCAGCAAAAAATACTGGAAGGGTCACCCGGAATCTTGCTTGGAAATACTTGCAAGGGTTTCCAGAGTGTGGGTGCTGACGTCAATGTTACATTACTGAAGCCATAGGAATTGTGAAAACTCCTAGCTTCACACAAGGTGTAGCAAATGTATTCAGCAGGAGTGGTAAGGGTGTAATCTTTAGTTGGTGGTGCACTTTGGAGCATACTGTCGCAAATGTATTGCTAAAACATTGTGTGGTAGTACAGTGTCATTTCCAGACAGCATATTTTCAATTGAAATGGCCACGAAATTTACACAAACATACACTTGTACAGATAGCACACAAATGATAATGTGTGGAAATTGGGTTTCAGTGAATATTTATCATTTTTGTATCACCATACTAAAACATCTTGATTTGTTTTGGTCCAATTAAAATCTTTGTTTCAACACACTTCAGAATTACAAAAAACAATTACTTCATGTTTGCTTTCCTAACTGTTGTTACATTTTGAAATATATGTACAGTTAATTTAGAGGTATTTACATTTTGTTGTGCACTACAAAAACAATGGCATCCTACAGCCTTACGGCTCACAGTGGTTGTACCCCAGCAAGACTGTCGCATAGTTCACTTTAAAAACTCATTTCACTTTGCAATAAGAAAAAGAAAAGGAAACGCCAATTCCCATGTTAAAAGAATAAGCAGCTATTTATCATAAGACACAGCTTGACATTTGACTCTGTCCTTGAAGCACAGCAAATCGAGAAGATAAATAAAAATGTAAAGGCATTATTTGTTGGTCTTTTGCGACCCACCAGAAATCGGCTTGCTCACCACCAGTGGGTCGCGACGCTATAAAACAACTTCCATCCACCACCGCTGAAACAACAGCAGACCAATAGTTCTGCTAACTTTAAATTCTGTGTAGTGTTCTCCATTGTTTCTACTGAGTACAGACTGTATAACCTGGAGAATGGAAAGAGGGTGGCCAATAACAGACTGCTGGATTGAGCCCGTTCGGAAGTCTACGCTTCTTACCAGATATTTACAGTTTGGCAACTTCTATTAGTAAGACACTGCAAGCTCTCAGTAACAAGGTTCTTCACCATGATCACTTAAAAGAGGTCAAGGGGGATACAATTGCAGTGTTCGAGTAGGTTGAGGTGGCATCTTAATTCCAGTAATATATCTACCAAACGTTATTATTGTGATATTCCGTCTATGAATGTTGTTCTTCCATCAAACATGGAGGCCGTTATTAAAACTTCTCAGACTGATTCAGTGATGGAACTCTGGTGTCTTTCAGCCCACCTACTGGTTCTCAATGGCTGGAAGGTTAATTGTACTCCGAGGCTGTTGTTTCTAATAAATCCACTGTCCTCTTCGTATCCCCCTTCGTCAAGTTGTGTTGTCAAATCTGCATCTCATACTGTCTTTTGACTGGGGTCTATGTTTTCAAAGCATTCTTGCTCTGCACGAGCAATAGCAATGCATATTCAACGCAAGGGATAGCAATGTGTTCTTACTTTCTCGCTAAAGGCCAATCACCAATAATTGTATAAAGTTTTTTTTTTTAAAGCTGCACTACAAGGGGTGCTAAGTCCAACAAGGATAACAGTACTGAGAAATATTGAAACGTTCAGTTGGTAATGTTATACCACAGCAAACGGTTAAAGCTATGAGTTTTCAGAGTTATTTACAAATTAAGAAACACAAGATTAAAAGTTAACCTGCTGCATGCAAAGGCAATATCAGAAGCATTAAAATAAATACAATTTCACAATTCTAAAATGACAGTAAAGCCCTGAAAAGTTGTATATAGGTTTGAGAAAAACACACATAAAATGTACCAGGGCAGGCTTAACTTCCCTACCATTCTTGTTTGATGTCATAGGCTCAGTGGAAGAGTCTATTAGAGGAGATTGAATCGACACAGGGCTCTGAGATGGGCTGCTTCTTCCATCCAGTAGATCTTTATTCCTCAGCTCCTCTTGCCAGAGCATGGACTTTGTGCTCGGTACCTGCTCAGCACTGGGAATGGTGCTGCTGCTGGTCACAGCCACTTTCGCTGGTCCAGGCTCCTAAAACAGACGTACAAAGCAATTAGAGTTGGGTATACATTAAATAAGATTCTTGAACAAATATGACTGCCTGAACAAAAGGCATTAAATCATTTAACTTTAGAAAATCAGGAGGGGGACAAAAAGGTGCATTTTAGGTATACTACAGTTAGTTCTGAGGGACTCAGTGGCTCAATGAGAAAGGATAATACACATGTAGGAAATTCCATGACCATTCAACGAAGATGGCATACATCAGGGAGAGTCAGCTTATGCCCAGTCAAGATGTGTGTCATGCTACACGGTTGAAAACAGAGGCAAGGATACGCTTAAAGGAGAACCTAACAATAATCTGATTCTTGGGCAGGAGTGCTAGCCAACTGAAATGGCCTTTAGTGTGTGAAAGGTATAAGAATAACATAGTCTGAGGGGGTTACAAGTAGGAACTGGGTATAAAAAGACCACAATCCCTCGATTGTGACAGCACCTTGTTTGCACGTGTTTAGAACATCATGTGTTGGGGAGAGGTTTAGCCTTAAAAAGGGAGGCCAAGCGAGTTATTCATGAGTACCCGGATTGGGAGGCCAAGCGAGTTATTCATGAGTACCCGGATTAGGATCCACAGACTAATGTCAAGCCAGTCTCGAGCTGATCACAGTCTTTGGCATACAGCAGTCTACAATACTCCTAGCATCAAATGACATGTTTCGCTGTTTCTCAGCAGTCTATTTGTTCTTCAAAGCCATTAACTAATTCCTTACCTGTGCTTGAAGAACAATTCCCAAAAAGTTTTACATATCCTACTTGAAAAGTACCTGCATGACTTTTGCACTGTACGGAACCATGGTTGCAAACTCCTAGCCACATCCTTCCTGTTTTGGGAAACCCTAACCTGCCGTTCCTAAAATGGTAGAGGAAACCACTGATTGTACGGAGTAATTTGTAGAGAACATAATTCCCAATGGTTCCAAACATAGAGATGAAGTTGTGGCATCACAAAATTCTGGTGTTAGTCCTGAATTTTCGTTTTGTGCCACCAAAGAGGAAAGGACACTGTTCTCTCAGGATATGGCATGTTTGAAAGAGCCTAATGGAGAAGGGATAAATAAAATGCGTGCCGATAGATTCACCTAACAGTAATTCCACAACTGCCCTGAAAGGAGTGGGGAGGGGGTACAGCCACACTCTTATCTTTATTAAAAATAAATATTAGTGCACAATGTGCATAAGTGTATAATTGCATGCACTGAAATTACTTAAATAGTGCTTCTGTCCCTATGCTACCAAAACACCTGATGCTTTAAGTTGCAGAGTCAGAATCAGCAGGCTGCTGCAGACCGTCATTCCAGGAAGAATAAGTAGACAGAGGAACTGCTGCACCTTGCACTTTTCTGTGGGAGCAGAAGGAGGATTTGCCTAGCTACGAGGATGCATCTCAGTTGATGGAAGGCCTGGCTGAGAGTTGCTGTCACTTGGAATAATCCATACTTTCACAAAACAGCATTTGTCACAAGTTTGAGGATGCAGCCAGATCAATAAACACGAAGGTAGGAAACAGAAGGAAGGAAACAGATCTGCTGGGGCAGCCCCAGTGCTATTGGAATTAGTAGGTTTCGAGTTTTAATGAATTGTGAGGTGCTGGATTCTGCTCTTATGCATGACCAAAGAAATCTCCAACTGCTGCGGCAAATGATGAGGGATTTTATAACAACCATACCTTCTGTTCTGTATCAAGGTGTTTTCAATAGATCTTGGGTTGTCAGATCTAGCCTGCGAATTTGTGTGACCTTGTGGAAGCCAACACCTACCCCACATGAACTGCTCTTGGAAGCAGAGTGGAAACTCTTAAGGAACTATTAAGTGGTCCTCATAGTACCGTTCAAGAGGGGAACTTGTGTGGCACTTTGTTGTGCTATTAATTTTTTCTATTCTTTTAATATTTCTTTGTAGGACCCTGCAGTATAGGTGATTAGCCTGCTTTTTTCCCCCTCTTTGACTGTTATTTTAGTTTATCTATGTTGGACGTTTACTTTATTAGGCTCGTTTTACATACTGCACCTCACATGTCTAGTTGTGGGACAGCTGGGCTAACGTCATTCTCGTGTTCCGAGGCTAGCTTCTCTGCGGTTGCACGTGAGACACGTCTGTCTATGACCATCAAGAGCCAGGGACAAAACCAAAGCTATTCAAGTACAGATTGATTGCCATAGTTCTCTTTGATTACTTGTTGAGTAACTCTGCTATTGGGGACTTTAGATGGGAAAAGGCTGATCAATCAATGTATTTAAATAACTGTATTGAAGGTTCGGAATTGAACCGAGTCAGGAAAATGCTCACACTTCTATCAAGGCTAACCCTATTAACTCCTGTTCTGATCTCAAATAGTCTTACTATAAAGGATTTTGTACTGTCACAAAACTTTCCTCTTTGCTATAGTATGAAAAAGAGGAGGCTAACATTACCCCTGTTAATGGAAGACATTGTTCTCCCCAAACTCATTATTTTAAACAAAAGCTGGTTGGGGAAAAGGGGGTGGTGTAGCTATTATTTTTAAGGGTTACATTTCAGTCTGATTTTCATTTATTGCCCAAGACAGTTCTTTTGCTCATGTTACTAGATGAACTAGTTATACACACAACCTCCTTAGTTGATGAGTTGCTTGCACTAGGTGAACTAATGGGAAGGGTACATATGAGATGGTTGTCAAGGCCCCTGTGACGTCAATATGATCTCTTTAAAACTTAGTCCACAAGGGTTTGTGCTAGCCCACAACATAAATCGTAACCTTGATCTTACCCATAGTGTTCACAGCGTCAACACTACTGGTGCGCCTAGACAAACGCACTCTTGGAAAAATATTACAGTGGGGAAGTTAGCTTGCATTATCAACAATCATTGTCACGTTGGAGCAGACTCCTTGTTCCAAAAGGAAGGTCCTTATGGCTGGCTTGAACTACTGAATAATATACTTGAAATGTCCTTCAATTATATAGTTCATTAGACAATCAGCAACATGAAGGAGAAAATTAAAACGAGGTAAATGGTTCTCATCTGCATTAAGAAATAGAAAGAGCCAGCCAGGACATATTGGAAGTAGTATGGAGGAAGAACTAGGATGCCAAGGATGAAATTCTTTATTTTAAAAAACCTAGAAAATATTTCCAGCTGATTCAGCTTGCAAATAAACTATTCTAATAAACAAAAAATAATGTAGTCACAAGCCTGACTCACAAGTTTCCTAAAACAGTTAAGCACTAGAAAATCCAAAGGTAGCATTGGTTGACGAGCTTGGAGGATTGTGATAGTGTAGAGGGCTTGATATTGTTTGATCTACCAGCAGTCTCCAGCATCTTCTCCCACTGTATTCTGCTACAGCATTTAGCAAACATGTGTCTCTGTATGAGAGCCTAAAAAACTGCACAGCATTCTTTCTGGCTAACGGGCCCCAAGCTATTCAACTGGGAGTATTTACCTCTGCTACCAGATGATCCCATTAGGGTACCACAGGTTTCTGTTCCCGCCAAAACATTTATTTATCTGTGTTGGCATAACAGCTACACCAAATGGAGGTCATCATACCCATGTATCCCGATGATGCCTAATTACTATTGGGTATCATGGGGAGTTGAAAGGCAAATTCCTAGCCACTCTATTTGGATTTAAAGTGCATCCAGGGGTAAATGAACAAACTGGCTGAGGCTAAACCCTGGAAAGAATGAGATCTTGCGGACAAAAAACACAAGTAGGGATTGGTGTTCTGGCCAGATGTGAATGACAGGACTCCCTCCAAACAGAGCTATCAGAAATGTAGGAGAAATGCTGAATGCAGATATATCCTTAACATCGCAAATCTATGAGGTTTAAAAATCCTTTTATTTTTAATTAAGAAGTCTGAGACCCATCTTTCTTTTATTAGTATGCCCTTTGACTATGATGGTGAATGTCTTTGTCCATTCCATGCTGAATTCTTCTAATCTCGTCTATTTAGACCTTCCGGGGATATGTATGGCAAGGCTATCCAGTTGCTAGGATGATTTTGAACTCATAAAAATTGAGTCTATTACTGTCAAGTGGAAATCCAGGTTTTGATTCAAAGCAGCATTCCTCTGAAGTCTTCTCCTGCCCCTAACCATGCTCACCTTTCCATTTGCTAAGTACACTGTACGGCGGGAGCCCAATACTGCTGCTGCTGATCTCTGGACACAAAACCCTGGTACTCTGCACAACACGCGGGGGCTGCTGACAACGCCACCGCTGCTCCTTCCACAAGTTGCTTTGGAACTACATCCCCCAGCAGACCTAACGGCGCGCACGTGGCACACCGCGTCACACGCGCCAGGAGGCGCTTAAGAGGGGGCCAAGGCTCCCGCCGCGCACTAGCGTGCCCGGGCCATAGCGGGCCCGTCTGTGCCCATCAGGGCTGGAAGAGGCTGGGCTAGCCACCCGCTAAAATCTGGTTTCCCATGAGGTGCAACCTGAACTCTTCTATATCGTGAAAAGGTACTGTGAAAATGATATTATATTATATTATCCCCCTGGAAGGCAAAGGAGAGACTCAACAAAAATGGATAAACCAGGCAGTGGTTTTCTTTTTAGGTTACTTGCGCCACGTAGAAAATTCACACAAATTATCACAAATTATCACAAAAAAGTCCTATATTCAACGATGCTAAAAGGTAAGGAGAAACCACCCCTCTCCTTATGACAGGCCACAGCCTTCTTGAACAGGAAATAATCCCTAGCACACATAAAAATTCAAATAACACAAGTGTGTGACGTATTTCAACATATGATGCAACAATGAACAGAAGGAAAATATTCTTTCTTCTCGGTTGGTCACTTTATTCAGTGTAAGTATTCCAGGAAGTTCTCAACAGCCAACACATGTTTCGTCGTAACTGGGAAACTGTCCCACAACTTTCTCAAGGCTAATTCTTGTGAGTAAATAATCTTCAAAAGCGGTGATAATTCCAACCCGCATTGGGTTCCCATAGGGGTGGCGTCCTTTGTGGTTATTCTGGTGTTTCTGGTTTATTAGTCTTGTTGTTTAGACATTCTTTGTAGCTTCATCTATGATTTGAAACGCCGTGACGCCACCGCAGCTCCTCGAGTCAGATTGCTACAAAGAATGTCTAAACAACAAGACTAATAAACCAGAAACGCCAGAATAACCACAAAGGACGCCACCCCTATGGAAACTCAATGCAACAGAGAAGAAAGAATATTTTCTGTAAAATGGATAAACGTAAGGGAGTGGTAGGAACACTGGACGCATTTTTAGTTAGAGCAGAATCGTTATTGACCCACGAAATAGAGCTAACTGAGCGGCATCTTTCTTTGGATCCAGCCACCCTACCTAAGCGTTTATTTGTGGGTATTCCCTCGACTAGATTGGGGGATTCTGCACAAATATCTTTGCCAGTGAATCCCATTAATGTGTCACCAACTCCTCTATCCTCTTCCACATCTCCGATACCAGATTCAAATGCCCAAGTTCCTGTTTCATCAGAAGAGCCCAGTAGGTTTACTAGGGCACGAACCTCTAAGAACTCTGCCATTAAGAAGCCGGTGGTAGAACCCGTGATGAAACGAAAACGGGGGACTGTTGGAAAGAACAAAAAGTTTTCAAATGGACTTCAGGTGATTAATTGCGCTAAAAGTGTAAATAATGGGAAGAGTGACATTTTGAGGTGCATTTCTGTTTGAGGTGCAAACTGAGGCGGTATGATTGTTCCCTGTCCAAAGGGACGTAAATATCGTAGATACTATGACTGTAACCGACACAACTGATGTAATTCCTGAAGATCTAGTACTAGGAGGGATGATAACCCGGGTCCATGACTTAGTTGAACAAAATCTTGCAAAGTTATGGGAAAAACTGAATCAGGTGGACATTGCTATAAAAAAACTTGGTTGTGTTAAGGGGGATAGACAGTTGAATGGTATTGCTACAATAGACTTGAGAACATTGGGAGATAGGAACCCTTCTGTAACTCAAAATAGAGAAGGCAGAGGTGAAAGTTCTATCGATATTACAGCTAATGATATGAAAGGTGTAACACACGATGTATGTAACAGATTAAAGATAGTAGGCACCCAGGGTGCACAAAAATCATGTTTAGATGTAGGAACTATATTGAGTACCACACACAAGAACATGAGATCTGATTTAAGTAATAACTGTCCAAAATTTTATGCGGATGTGCTGAACCTACCCCCAGCCTCATGTCCTTACGGTTTAATTTTGGGTGGTGCTCCTGCCATTATGGAGGAGCAAAGAGAGACATGAGTGACCTACGTAACAAGACCGTAGACTGGCTGACAAAGAACAAAGGGTTTCACCCTTCATATGCAAAGGAGATTCTTTTTTTTTTTTTTTTTGATTTAAAAACTTTTTATTAAAATATAAAACGTAGAATATACATCTGGCTTTCTGATATACAGTACAAAATGTGGTATTCTTCGCCTTCGTGTTTCTCCGAGAAAGAGAGGGGAAAGAGAAAAGGAAGAAAGAGAGAGGGGGGGGCTAGTTGTATGTCCTTGGCTGGGGTTTCGTCAGCTGTGCATCTAGGAGCTTCCACATCTCTTCTTTTGGGTTGTGTTCCTTTGAGAAATTCCCCGTTATGTTGTCTGCTCCTCTGAGAAAGGTGACCCAGTTCATCCATGTTTTAAAATTGGCTTTGGCTGTGTTTTTCCAGTTCGTCAGGATTATTTTTAGGGCTGCTGTGATCAGTAAGTCTAGTAATCTTCTTTGCTGTTTAGGTCTGCTGTCATGTGTTCTGTGGCCAGGCTTACAAAGCTGATTGTTAAGTCTTTGTCAAATTGAATATGCTACTTACCAGTATGCATCTGTTCTTGGCATGTAGGGCTGCTAACATTCATATCTTAGCATTAGATCGCCGCCTAGTGTTGGGCTCGGATGATTGCACATTGTTGTCCTGGAAGAGTCTTCGAAGTATCCTGAGATAGGTGGCTCCTCCCCTGGACTACATTGCGCATGGGCATCGGCTCCATCCCCAGATTGTTTTTCGCCATTGTGGCAGAAGATGGAGTGAAAAGTGTAAAGGATGTCCATGCTAATGAATAAATACAATAGTATATCTGCAGCTGCGACAGGCACCGGGGAGGAGGGCGGGCGATATGAATGTTAGCAGCCCTACATGCCAAGAACAGATGCATACTGGTAAGTAGCATATTCAGTTCGAGGCATGTGGGCTGCTAAATTCATATCTTAGCATAGAATACATAGCAGTCCCTCCATCAGCGGCGGTTGCCCGTGCCAGCTGCAGAAACCTGAAAAAGTGTCTTGAGAACAGCCTGTCCTACAGCTGCTTGCTGCTTGGAATGCACATCAACACAGTAGTGTTTTGTGAAGGTATGTGGTGTGACCCACGTGGCTGCTCTGCAAATATCCTCTAAAGGAATGTTCCCTAGGAAAGCCATGGATGCCCCCAGTTTGCGTGTGGAGTGCGCTCTGGGGGGTATTGTTAAAGTGCGCTTGGCTTTTTGATAACATATCTGGATGCACTTAACAATCCACCTGGCTATCCCTGCTTTGGAAATTGGGTTGCCTTTGTGTTGTGGTGCGAAGGCAACAAAGAGTTGTTTTGTCTTTCTAAAGGGTTGTGTTCTGTCTATGTAGTACATCAACGCCCTCCGTACATCTAAGGTATGGAGCATTCTTTCCGCCACCGTTTGCGGGTTTTGAAAGAATGCTGGTAAGTCAATAGTTTGGTTTAGATGAAACTGTGACACCACCTTCGGAAGGAATTTGGGGTTAGTGCGTAGCACTACCCTATTTGGATGAATCTGAATGAATGGCTCTTGGATTGTGAGCGCCTGCAGCTCACTGACACGCCTCAGAGACGTAATAGCTATAAGGAAAGCTACTTTCCACGTAAGGAACTGGAGTTCACACGAGTGCAGTGGCTCAAATGGTGGTCCCATCAGTCTGGTGAGGACGACATTGAGGTTCCACACTGGAGCTGGCGGTGTCCTTGGGGGAATGACTCTTTTCAGACCTTCAAGGAAGGCTTTAATGGCGGGCACTCTGAACACAGAGAGGTGCTGCCTGTTCTGAAGATAAGCCGCTATGGCGGATAGATGTATCCGAATGGAAGTGTACGCCAGATTGCACTTGTAAAGATGCAACAGATAGCAGATGATGTTGGGGATAGATGCATCAAGCGGGTTGATGTCATTGGCTGTACAGTAGATGACAAAACGCTTCCACTTTGCAGCATAGCATGCTCTAGTAGTTGGTTTCCTCGCCTCCTTGATGATGCTCATGCATTCTGGAGGCAGGTTAAGGTACCCAAACTCTAGGACCTCAGGAGCCAGATCGCCAGGTTGAGCTGTTGCGGATCTGGATGCTGAATTTCTCCATGGTTCTGCGTCAAAAGACTGGGCGTGAGACGCAGTCTTTGATGCGGCACCACTGAGAGTTCGAGGAACGTGGTGTACCATGCTTGGCGCGCCCACGTTGGAGCAACTAGGATGAGAGTCATCTCGTGCTGCCTTAGCTTTCTTGCGACCAGCGGTATTAGAGGGGCTGGCGGAAAAGCGTACGCAAATTTGCCTGACCAGTTCATCCATATCGCATTCCCCTGCGACTGTGGGTGAGGGAACCTGGCGGCAAAGTGTTGGCATTTTGCGTTCTCTTTTGTGGCAAACAGGTCTATCTCCGGATGACCCCACTGCTGGATGTACGGGTGGAGGACAGATGGGTGTAACTCCCACTCGTGCATTTGATGGCTGTACCTGCTGAGCAGATCCGCCATTTGATTGTCCTTTCCTGGGAGGTGTTCTGCCATGAGGAAAATGTTCCTCTGAATGGCCCACTTCCACATGCTCTGAGCCAGATGAGACAGCTGTGGCGAGTGGGTGCCTCCCTGCTTTTGAATGTAGTACATCGCGGTCATGTTGTCCGTCCGGACTAGCACGACCTTGTTGCACAGATGTACAATGAAGGACTTGAGCGCCATGAAGATTGCCATCAGTTCCAGATAGTTGATGTGCATCTTCTGTTGCTGCATTGACCATAGTCCCTGCACTGTGTAAGTGAGCACATGAGCTCCCCATCCCTGGAGAGATGCGTCCGTTGTCAGGACAATCTGCGGCACAGGCTCTTGGAACAGTCGGCCCTTGCAAAGGTTGTGTGGAGTCCACCAATGCAGAGAGTCGTATGCCCGACTGGTAACCAACACTAGGTCTGTCAATTGTCCACGAGCCTGTGTCCACTGATTCGCTAAGCACTCCTGGAGCGGGCGCATGTGTAGCCGTGCGTGAGGGACTATGAAGATGCAGGAGGCCATCATGCCTATCAACTGCATGAACACTCTCGCTGGAAGCGAGTGTTGTGGCCTGAACCTTTGGATCAGGGCCTGCATGCTGTCTATCCTGACTTGGTTTGGCTGAGCCATGGCCGTCAGGGTGTTGATCGTTGCACCTAGGAACTGCCGGACATGTGCCGGCTGAAGATGCGATTTTGGGTAATTTAGGGAGAAACCCAGATCGTGAAGAAGGTGAATTGTAGTTGACATGTCCGCGGCGCACTGCTGCTCTGACTTGGCTTGTACGAGCCAGTCGTCTAGGTAGGGGTAGACATGGATGTTCTGCCTCCTGAGGTGCGCCGCTACTGTCGCCAGACACTTGGTGAACACCCTCGGGGCTGTTGTGACTCCGAAGGGTAGGACCTTGAACTGGTAGTGCCTGCCTTGAATAGTGAACCTGAGGTATTTCCTGTGTGACGGGTGTAGTGGAATGTGGAAATACGCATCCTTGAGATCTAAGGTTGCTAAGAAGTCTCCTTGGTTTAGCAAGGGAAGAATCTGTTGCAGTGTAAGCATGTGGAAATGTTCCGATAGTATGTACAGGTTGAGGGGGCGTAGATCTAGAATGGGTCTGAGAGATCCGTCCTTCTTTGGAATAAGGAAGTACAGGGAATATACCCCTGTGCCTTCCTCTCCCACCGGCACTTGCTCGATTGCTCCCTTTTGCAGCATCACCACTACCTCCTGCTGCAATAAGAGCAAGTGCTCTGCGGACATAGGCCTTTGCCTTGGCGGGATGTTGGGTGGAGTGGACTTCAATTCTAGGCAATAACCATACTGGACTAGTTGTCGCACCCACCTGTCTGTGGTGATGTTTTTCCAGACGGGCAGGAACTGCTGCAGTCTCCCCCCGACAGGTGTTAGGTGGTCGGGGGGCAGTGACAGAGAGTCACTGTTTGCTTGGAGTAGAGGAGCGGGGGTTGTTGTTTCCTCTGCCGCGACCTCTGTTGCTGTTATTCCTGTAACCTCCCTTGTTCTGTTTCGTGAACGAGGATTGTGCTCCACTTTTTGAGAACTGGGATTGTTGACCCATTTGTCCTCTGGTGACCCCACGTGCACCTGAGCGACGAAAATTGCTGCCACGAAACTGTTGAGACTGCAGGGCCCCCATGGATTTAGCAGTTTCCGTGTCCTTTTTTATTTTCTCTAGGGTGGTGTCAACATCTGGACCAAACAGACTATCAGGATTGACCGGTTGATTAAGAATTGTTGTCTGAATATCCGGTTTAAAGCCTGAGATGCGTAGCCACGCCTGTCGTCTCAGCATAACGCTAGTGTTGACAGCCCTAGCAGCTGTATCTGCAGCCTCAAGCGCACACTTGATGGCTGCGTTTGAGATTAGCTTCCCTTCGTTAATGAGCAGTTGTGTAGCTTCTTGGAACTGTGGAGGCAGGTGTTGTACAACCTGTTCTAGGGTGTCGTAGTGTGCCCTATCGTAACGCGCCAAGAGCGCCTGTGTATTGGCGATGCGCCAAAAGTTTGATGCCTGTGCAGCTACTCTTTTGCCCCCTGCCTCTAGCACTTTGGACTCCTTATCCGGGGGAGGAGCTTCACCCGTTGTCTGGGAGTTGGCACGCTTCCTGGCATTGGCGACCACAAGAGAGTCCAGTGGCAATTGTCCCCGGATGTAGGCGGGGTCCGCAGGTGCAGGCCTGTACTTCTTTTCAATGCGAGGGTTGACAACTCTCGCTCTTGTAGGCTCCTTAAAAATGTCCCCAGCATGTTTGAGGACTCCTTTTAGCATAGGAAGTGTTTTTACTGTCCTTTAAGAGACTGAAAAGGTGTCGAAAAGGAAGTCTTCCTCAACCGGGTCGGCATGCATGTCCACATCATGATTGGCTGCCGCCCTTTCAAGTAGTGCATGAAAGCCTGCTGAGTCCTCAGTCGGGGATGCACGTGCATTAAAGAGCTGCGGGTCCTGCCCCACACCCTGGGTGTTCTGGTCACCAGTGTCATCGTATGAATCCGGTTGTGCATCAGGTTCATCGATAGGGAAATTGTACTGCTCGTCCTCATCACACCCCTCACCCGCAGAGTGTTCTGGGGAGGGAGTAGGGCTCCGTCTTGGAGGAGGCTGGATTGGCTCCGTGAGGCCTGAGGCGTCAAGGGGCACCCTCTTCTTTTTCAGTGGGATGACATAGGAGTCCACTGGCTCCGAAGTGATTTTCCTCTTATAGAGGGTCAGCTTGCCTGTGTCAGCGTCGATGAAATGCTCTGAATCGTCTTCTGATTCGAGTACCCGACGTGGAAGCGGGCCAGCCGGCGAAGAAACTTGTTTCGGAGCCGGTTTGGTTGAAAACGCTTTCGGCGCCTCCTTAGGTGGCAAAAGAAAGAGAAGTTTCCCAGAAGGCTTTGCTGGAGTGTCCTTTTGCGGCTGCGGCGATGGTATCGGAGCCGACGGGGCAAAGGCTTTCTCCCTGATTCTTTGCAGTGAGTCTGCGATGAGGGACGTCTCACTCACAGTGTGTTTCGTCGCTGACGAGGAAGGTCCGATCGGTCCCTCGGATCCGACGTCCTTGTGGGCCTTGTGCGCTTTGGGCGCGGAACCCGTCTTCACCGCCTCCGATTCCTGAGTCCGGGGCGCAGACTTCTTGTGCGTAGCCTCCTTGGAGCCGACTTTGGCGGGCTTGGACGGCGTCGTTGCCGCTGACCCGTGCCGACCATCTTTCTTGGAGGACCCCTCCTCAGGCGTCGGTTTTGATTTTGCAACATCGGAATCGACGGACTTCTTCGGCTTCTGCGGACCGGAGGTCGACGGAGTCGATGGGGTAGCGGGCACCGTTTTTTTTACCGGCACGGCAGCCATCTTAGGGACACTCGAGTCCTTAAGTTTCTGTTTCGTTTTCGGGTCGGCCATTTTAGGTGTCGTCGATCCCGATGGTTTCAGTTTCGTTTTCAAAACAGTCTGCTCAGCAAGTGAGTCCGTAGCCGGGCCCGAAGGCGGGGCTGTGGCTTGCGGCAACGGGTCTTGGGTAAGGCCGACAGGCGATCCCGTGTCCCGGTCGGCATCTTCGTAACCTTCGGGGCAGAGCTCGTCCCCCGAGCTGTCTGCCGCGGCCCCATAAATCTCATCGTCGTCTCCTACCTCTTCGACGTATTCAAGGCCTTGACCCGCGACTCCGTCGTCGTCTCCCGGATCCGCCTCGACCTCCGTCTCTGGTGGGGAGATTTGTAGATGGTGACCCTGGACCTCTTCGTCCTGGTCGCCGAAGATGTTCTCCGGATCCGGGGCCGCTTGCTTAGCTTCCAAGCGCACCGCGCGCCGAAGCTTGAGAGTTTTCTTGGAGCGGAACTGCGCACACAATTTGCACTTTCCGTCGTCGTGGTCAGGCGAAAGGCACTTGTTACAGACGGGGTGTAGATCGATGTGTGGGTACTTGGACCCACAGAGCGGGCAGTACTTAAACGGGCTCCGCTCCATGTCCGAAAAGGCTTGCAGTCGTGTCGCGACGAGAAGGCCTCAAAGTTCAGAGAGCGAAGAAAACTCCGCTTATTCCGGCTCCAAGAGACGGAAGACTCGAGACCGTGCGCAGACAATACCGACGCAATGAAATCGAGGCCTTTTGGCCGCTAAAAGTTAGTTTTACTTGGTTCCGACAGTAAGACGTCGAGACCACATCCGAACCCAATGGCGGAAAAAAACAATCTGGGGATGGAGCCGATGCCCATGCGCAATGTAGTCCAGGGGAGGAGCCACCTACCTCAGGATACTTCGAAGACTCTTCCAGGACAACAATGTGCAATCATCCGAGCCCAACACTAGGCGGCGATCTAATGCTAAGATATGAATTTAGCAGCCCACATGCCTCGAACATATCGTTCAGGAAGCTGTTCACTTTCATCCAGAACTTCCTGACTTTAGTGCAGCCGAAGATCAGGTGTTCTAGAGTTCCTTCCTCTTTCCGGCAGTTCCAGCAGTCGCCTGATTCTGTGATGCCTATTTTGTGGAGTCTTGACGGTGTCCAGTAGGCTCTGTGGAGTAGCCAGAATTTTGTCTGGGCTAGTTGTGGGGTTATCTTGTTTGTCGATGCCGAGCGCCACATTGTGCCTCGTTCGCTGTCGTTTAGCCACCTTCCCACGAGTTGTTTCCACGTGTTCGTTGTTTTCTTACTCAGTGACGATGCGGTTGGGTTGAGGAGCTTGTATATCTTTGCCGTTTGGTGGCCTGCCGAGTTTAGAGTTTGCAAGTATTTGATGATGGTTGGTTCTTCCTTGCTTAGGTTCGCTTTCGTTATGGCTGTTTTGATCTTCAGGAAGGTGTAAAGTTCCCGGTTCGGGAGCCCGTGTAGTTGTTGCAGGTTTTGGAATGTTAGTGGTGACTGTTTAGTTTCTAGCTGGCTTGGGAGGCTTATTCCTTTCTCTATCCATGTATCATTGTGCAATGTTGCTCCTTGGTAGGTTATCTTTGTGTTGAACCAGATCGATTCCCATGTCGTGCCTTTCAGTTTCCGTGCCATACATTTGTCTATTTTCATCAGTGCCTCCTTTGTGTGTCTCAGTATCGGGTTCAGTCTTTGGGGGTGCTTGTTCGCGGTCAGAAGCGCTACAGGGTTTAGCCCCTCCAGAATGTAACCAAACAGGTTCGTAGCTTTGGGTGTTGTCTAGCCAGAAGCTTCCTTGCCTCGCTAGGCAGGCTGTTTGGAAATTTTTAAAATTCGCTAGGTTGAGTCCTCCAGGTCTTTCGTTAATCTTAGCTTCTGTAGGTTGATTCTGGGTTTTTTGCTTCTCCATATGAAGTTGTTTATGAGTTTGTCCAGTTTTTTGTGGAATGTGTCTGTCATCAGGAGCGGTAGCATGCTGAGCGTATAGTTGATGGCTGGCGTTACCATCATCTTTATTGTTTCGATCCTGCCCCACCAGCTTATGTATTTGGGTGACCACAGGTCTAGTCTTTCTTTTATCTTCTTCAGGGTTGACTCCTCGTTGTGTTCTAATGTGGATGTTAGGTCTCTCCCGAAAAGCAGGCCCAGGTATTTGAGTGGTTTCGTCTGCCATGTCAGTCCTGAGTCACCAAGCACCTCTCTGGTGGTGTGGATGTTCATTGGCTTACATTCTGATTTGTCTTTGTTGAGCTTGTATCCCGAGGCTTCAGCGTATTCTCCTATTGTGTCCATGAGTGCTGTTATTGACGTTGACGGGTTAGTGGTTGTGATGAGGATGTCGTCCGCGTATGCAGCCAGTTTGACGGTTTTTCCTTGATTTTGACGCCTGCTATTTCTTTATTGTGTCTTATTCTGGCTAGTAGAGGTTCTAGTGCTAGAAGGAAGAGGCCCGGTGAGAGGGGGCAGCCTTGCCTGGTGCCTCTACCCAGTGGGAGAAAAACTTTTTTTTTTTGATGCAGCTACCGGCTTCCGAGAACGAGATAACCCCCGACCATCTTGACCGACGCGATAGATGCGAGAGGTCATTGAGCCACACTAGATCAACCTGAGGAAACCCTGCCTTGATCTTGAAACTGTCCTCTCCTCCCTGTCTTGAGAAAGACCCGCCGTGACCACCTACAGGGGCACACTAGGGTCGAAACGTCGACGAATCCATAGGTTCAGAATCACCAGGATTCCCACAGTAATCACAGGAATCCTTGGTTGAGATCAAACCATCTTCTGACCAAACTCCAACTGTACCTGTATATACATCTGTATTGATTCATTTTCCCACATTGTATATACTATCATGTTCACTAAGCACTCCTTCACAAAAAGTCACAAATTTTTATGACGGTCTTGTTATGTATGTATAATTAATTCACGAATGAAGTAATTCAGTTTTGTATAAAAGCAATCATGTATTAATATGTACAATACAACACTTTGACCTTATAACTTTGTTCTTCCGTGTTTTGAGCAATTGATTTCTCACTAAACACTAGTCCCTGTATCAGAGAGATGATTTGTTTTCATTTGCATCTATGAGCATTGTTCAAATAACCTGCCTTACCCAACAGAACCAATTTTTTGTTAAACTATTACATACCCAGGTTCTGAGGGACACCGGGTCACCCCCTTTTTTGTAAATTGTCTCTAAACCACAATGCGCACATTCTCCAATTTAACCTGCCTTAGGCGAATTCATCAGAAATGTCCAGGGTAGGGTTTGATATTTGCTTAACCTATCAAAATGATTTAGTTTCCCCAAAAAGTATTGAACATCTGTAAAAGAAAGTGTCAGAAATGTCCAGGGTAGGGTTTGATATTTGCTTAACCTATCATAATGATTTAGTTTCCCCAAAAAGTATTGAACATCTGTAAAAGAAAATGTAACATACTTCCATGATTCAGAGCTCTGTAAAGAGATATCAAGTCATTTGTAGCATAACCACTGAAAAAAAAGCAAAAGTACCAAGCCCATGCAACTGAACAGTAGAACAGTCCCCTGGGCATTAATCACACTTAGGACTCAAATGAAAGCCCTTTACCCTGGTTGCCTTGGAGCAGGGAGGCATTTGTAACAGTAAAAAAATACATTCATTAAACAAAAAGTTTTTTCCCTGTTAAGTTCATCTCAGTAGTATATTAAGGGCCATTCAAGCATTATTCTTTCAATGCTGATCAGTTTATCACTAGTGATCCGCCTTTATAACATGCCTGCAATTTTCCACATTTATGGGAGGAGTACTACCCTACAATTACATTACAGCAGCTTTAGGGTGGTACCCACCTACACTTAGTTTTAATCTGGCTAATCTAATGGCAGGCCGAATGATTCTAGCTATGAGGTCTGGGCTAACTTTTCTCCAAAATATGAAATATAAAATACCAGTATTTGTAAAGCGCACAGCTACCTCAGGAGAGGTGTCCAGTCGCTTGGGGCCGCTGGGAAGATTAAGTGAGCTATTGCCCAGTTACAAGGTGCTGGGCTAACTGGCACCGGGGATCGAACCGTGAGCCCCCGTGTTCCAGAGTCAGCCGCCCTAGCCGCTGTACCACATCTCTTCCCTATACATAAAATATGCATCCTTTATTTCAGAAATCGCAAAAGCAGCATTGTGGGCCTACAGAGCACGTGTCCATGTATCTGTGACTGGATGTACCTGTGGTGTTGGAGGCTCCACCTTTCGCTTCTTCTTCTGGTTCTGCTTGTTCGTCCTGGGATAGACAATCAACATTTCCAACCACCTGGGGAAGCGAAACAAAAAACATATGGTGAATTTCTTCCAATGAGCAACACCGGGTCTGACAAGTGTGCATCAATGACTAACTATTCATGCAGAAGTCAGTACCACTTTCAAATCTCAGGCAAAAAAATAAGCCCAGACACTGTAACTAGAGAAAGAAAGGAAGCTCCCAATAAAGCTAACATAAGTTAAGATCAGCCACCTGTACAGGCGTATCTTCTGCCTGGTATGACAATACTTGTGTCATAATATTAAAGTGGGCGCAGAGATGTCTGTGGGCTGGTTGTCTCAGCCTGCATGCCTTTTTAAGAACAAGCATTGAAAATGCAATAGGTCTCGCAATAGAAGAGTTTGACATTTTTCGTTTTGCATATAGATGAGTGGCGTTGCGTGGATGAGTGGCGTTGCGTGGATGAGTGGCGTTGCGTGGGTGAGTGGCGTTGCGTGGGTGAGCGGCGTTGCGTGGGTGAGCGGCGTTGCGTGGATGAGCGGCGTTGCGTGGCTGAGCGGCGTTGCGTGGCTGAGCGGCGTTGCGTGGCTGAGCGGCGTTGCGTGGGTGAGTGGCGTTGCGTGGGTGAGTGGCGTTGCGTGGGTGAGTGGCGTTGCGTGGGTGAGTGGCGTTGCGTGTGTGTGGCGTTGCGTGTGTGTGTGGCGTTGCGTGTGTGTGTGGCGTTGCGTGTGTGTGTGGCGTTGCGTGGGTGTGTGGCGTTGCGTGGGTGAGTGGCGTTGCGTGGGTGAGTGGCGTTGCGTGGGTGAGTGGCGTTGCGTGGGTGAGTGGCGTTGCGTGGGTGAGTGGCGTTGCGTGTGTGAGTGGCGTTGCGTGTGTGAGTGGCGTTGCGTGTGTGAGTGGCGTTGCGTGTGTGAGTGGCGTTGCATGTGTGTGTGGCGTTGCATGTGTGTGTGGCGTTGCATGTGTGTGTGGCGTTGCATGTGTGTGTGGCGTTGCGTGGGTGAGTGGCGTTGCGTGGGTGAGTGGCGTTGCGTGGGTGAGTGGCGTTGCGTGGGTGAGTGGCGTTGCGTGGGTGAGTGGCGTTGCGTGGGTGAGTGGCGTTGCGTGGGTGAGTGGCGTTGCGTGGGTGAGTGGCGTTGCGTGGGTGAGTGGCGTTGCGTGGGTGAGTGGCGTTGCGTGGGTGAGTGGCGTTGCGTGTGTGAGTGGCGTTGCGTGTGTGAGTGGCGTTGCGTGTGTGAGTGGCGTTGCGTGTGTGAGTGGCGTTGCGTGTGTGAGTGGCGTTGCGTGTGTGTGTGGCGTTGCGTGTGTGTGTGGCGTTGCGTGTGTGTGTGGCGTTGCGTGTGTGTGTGGCGTTGCGTGTGTGTGTGGCGTTGCGTGGGTGAGTGGCGTTGCGTGGGTGAGTGGCGTTGCGTGGGTGAGTGGCGTTGCGTGGGTGAGTGGCGTTGCGTGGGTGAGTGGCGTTGCGTGGGTGAGTGGTGTTGCGTGGGTGAGTGGCGTTGCGTGGGTGAGTGGCGTTGCGTGGTTGAGTGGCGTTGCGTGTGTGAGTGGCGTTGCGTGTGTGAGTGGCGTTGCGTGTGTGAGTGGCGTTGCATGTGTGAGTGGCGTTGCATGTGTGAGTGGCGTTGCATGTGTGAGTGGCGTTGCGTGTGTGTGTGGCGTTGCGTGTGTGTGTGGCGTTGCGTGTGTGTGTGGCGTTGCGTGTGTGTGTGGCGTTGCGTGTGTGTGTGGCGTTGCGTGTGTGAGTGGCGTTGCGTGTGTGAGTGGCGTTGCGTGGCTGAGTGGCGTTGCGTGGCTGAGTGGCGTTGCGTGGCTGAGTGGCGTTGCGTGGCTGAGTGGCGTTGCGTGGCTGAGTGGCGTTGCGTGGGTGAGTGGCGTTGCGTGGTTGAGTGGCGTTGCGTGTGTGAGTGGCGTTGCGTGGTTGAGTGGCGTTGCATGTGTGAGTGGCGTTGCATGTGTGAGTGGCGTTGCATGTGTGAGTGGCGTTGCATGTGTGTGTGGCGTTGCATGTGTGTGTGGCGTTGCGTGTGTGTGTGGCGTTGCGTGTGTGAGTGGCGTTGCGTGTGTGAGTGGCGTTGCGTGTGTGAGTGGCGTTGCGTGTGTGAGTGGCGTTGCGTGTGTGAGTGGTGTTGCGTGGGTGAGTGGCGTTGCGTGGGTGAGTGGCGTTGCGTGGGTGAGTGGCGTTGCGTGGGTGAGTGGCGTTGCATGGGTGAGTGGCGTTGCGTGGGTGAGTGAATGGTTAGCTGTTGCTTATGCGACGTGTAGCACTTAATACTAAAGTAGGCAGACCTTCTTAGCCTTTGTGAGAATAATAGCAAAATAAAAATAAAAACCAGATCAAGTCAAGGACGCAAACGGCACCATGCTATTGTTTATTTACTCAGATGATTTGCATAAAAATGTAACTTGTGAGCACGTTTCTCTAACTCTCCAATAATCCCATTACAACACTTTGTACAAATGAGATTGGGACTCATCCTTCCGAAGTCGAGAAAAATGTGCAACGCTGTGTTGAAGTTAATTTTTTTAATTAACAAAATGCAAATAATGTGGAGAGATTTCAAGTGATTCAGGAATGGGCGCCCTTGTAAAGAGAAAGTACGGCCGGCCTGGGCAGTGATAGGGGAGGAGGGAGGAGAAATGCGAGTCACGGCAGCAGCAGCCTTTGATGTGCCTGCCGGCCGGCCGTGAATAATTAGGGGGTGAGAAATGCGCTCGGAGGGCTGCCTTTGATGTGGTAATGCGAGGCAGGCAGGCAGGCGGCTGGTGGCATTGTGCACGCGCTTTTTAGGGCTTGCGCAAGCGCAATGACCTAAAAAGCACATGCACTTGAAGGAATCGCCAGTGGAATCGCCAGTGGATAAACACTGGATAAGCCCCTATAGAGCTTCGCCAGCTATGCGCTGAAGCGCATCAGCAGGCGAGCCCTAAAAAAATGGAAATAGTGATAAAGAAAAAGGACAGAAGTAAGGGCTAAAAAAAGCGTTAGGTAATGTAAGGAAACCAGAAGACTAGGATTGAAAACCAAAGATTGCTTTAAAAAAAAAAATTTAAATCAAAAGAAACAATGAGTAACCTTGGGGGGAAAAATTAAAGCTAGTTGAATTTTGTTTGTGAAATGGAAATGTAACTTGGCTAAAAAAAGCTTTAAAACTTTTGCGGGAATGTGTTTCCAATCAAAAATGCACTAACAGTTTAAAAATAGCATGCGGTACTGGCCCTTCTCGATACTCCAATCTTAGACCTTCTCTGTTTTTACCAATGCACAGGAATGTAATAGGCCGGGAATAATATTTGCAATGCAGAAGAAAAAATATATATGTTGAATGGGAAGTATAAAAGTGCCTCAGAGGAATCACACGCCTTCGTAATGAAGAGGAAAAATATGTTGGAGTGGCATAAATCAAATCATAAAAGGAGAGAAAATGGCTGTAGTAAGGGAACATGCTTCTGGCTGAGTTTCCATCCTAAGCTTTACCGGCTGTGAGTTTAGGGCATCTTCCTCTCCAGTATCCAGCAAGTCATGTAAGTGTGGGCCTAGTAGCTCCTGAATCGGTTTGTACTCTCATAACGACAAAGCCGTTTAGACCATGAAAGTATATTTTGCTATGGATGTAACAGTTTACTGAGTGTTATGAGAGAAAACCTGCATGATATGTACTCTACAATTAAACAAAATGGATGTACTGTGCGAAAGTAAAAAATGGCAATAAAAAGATTTTACAAAAGAAATTGTGGGACTAGTGGCCATGTGGGACCACACCTCATCTAGGAATGAACCAATAATTTGGCCAAAGTCCACAAAATTAAGTTTAAATATGAACACAGGTTGATTCCAGATCCTTAATCACCACTTATGACAATGCAAAAGCAACTGTGCAAGGAATGTTCAAAGAATGTCAAAATCATAACAGTAGTTGGTTAGCTAGATTTAGGAATAAATGTGTGCGGCATACATGAGGCGTGTCACAGACAGACGTGCTCTAAGTTGTCATGCTCCCGCTCTCCAGCACAGCTTTTGCAAAAACTGCACACCACCTCCCTCGTGAGACACAGCACCCGAGACCCATCGAACAAGTGCTTTCAACAGGTGAGATCAATAACCTAATCAAACGCAGGTGAGATGAACCAAATACAAGGCCAGCTTGCTGGATGTACTAAAAACGCTGCACTTCCTCCAAATCATTCTACCAACTGGGCGCCTTGGGGCAGGGTAGAGATATGGAGGGTGAATCTCCTTGATGAAGTAAGTGATTTTAACCCCAGGTCATTGTAAGAAGTTACTCATGTCCCTTTCACAGGCCACACACCACATGTGTGAAGGTGGGTGTGTGAAAGAAATTAGATTGCATATTCATTTACTAGTTTTATTTTATTTGGCATCTATAGGAGTAGATAATTGAACCACTATAACAGTTATGACCCTTGCTTTTACCATTGGTCTACTACAACAGATATATGTAAAAATATATATAGCTCCCCTAGAGTGTGACAACAGGAGTCGTCCAACCGCACAGCACAGCACGTGAGGCAAGGGGCCTCCCTGGATTAGGTAAAGTAGAGAGCAATACAGTGTAATGCAGCATGGCTTTATCCTTGTGTGTTCTTCACCTGTTCAAGCATGTTGTGTGTGTCTGTGTGTTGTGTCATGTGTGCCACAACTGCGCATCTAAAGTCCAATACTTTTTTTAAAGCAAATATCGGCCACCTGATGCTCATGAGGTTTCTATATGTAACTATCTACCCTAATATTATGTATTACCTTTACCCCCCCCCCCCTCCCACTCCACTCAGGTTATCTTACCTTTGACTTAACAAGGAGAGGTAGGTCCTTTTCTGTAAATTCACAAATAAAATAACATAGGGATCCTAAAAGTCCTGATGATTGACAGAGACTTTATGTAGGCTAAAGTATGAGCAGAAACATGTCAGCACCACTGATGTATGTAAGGGCTCTGGCACCCAAAAATGTCCTTTGAACATACTCTCCTAGTATTTTTTACTTGCAACGAGGGTATCACCTAATAAAGTAATTATTGTGGTTTATACCACTGTATTTGTAGTTAGGAAAACTGGCACCCAGCTCAATGTCAGATAAATAATTTCTAAGAACTCCCTCAAGACAGTCCCCCTAGGGGTCGAGTCCACCTTGGTAGTACCATCTTATCACAGTGGGATGAGGTGGCCTATGATGAAGCATGTCACATTATTTGAGTGAGCCCACTTCATCCACTTCTTGGAATTGCTCAGATTTAGAGTAGGTAGATGGCATAGGTAGACCAAGAAGCTCTCAGAGTAGGTACTAACATAACGGACCTGTACCTATTCAACCAACTTCCGCATCCCTGTGTGTTGTGATGTATCACTAGCGGCAAATGCGGGCTCTACTGTAGCCTCTTTGGTCCCCAAGTGTTAATGAAACAGAAATAAATACCACACATTAGGGCTCAGCTAACGAATAAGAAAATGTACTCTGGTATATATAATATTCACAATCACCATACCTTTCATTAGAGGGTATCTGCATGTGTGTCCATCATTCTGAGATCACCAATCCTATTAGTTTTTGTAATTTATTCATTGGACGTCCATTTTCTTATATGCTAAAAGAGACAGAGGCTTTTGCAACTGTCAGATTACGACCAGTAAACACATGTTCTGCAAACAATGTTTCAGGACACTCCCAGTCTCTAATCTTGTAAAGGGCTTTCTTGTATTGATGCTTTGTTCTTGACCTGGAAAGCTATGAACACCTTCAACTGCACAGAGTTTCTTTCTTTTGGTATCTGGGCTGAAAGATGCAAATGCACCGTCAATAGTGAGGTAAACGCAAAACCAGAAATGATTGAGATAGTAAAAAACAATGCATTCTGATGGAGCAGGAGGTGAACTTTATTCGAGGAAAGAAGAATATGTACATAAAATATGCTCAGTAAGAGGCAGAGAAGCCTGCTGGCAACGCAAAAAGCTTTGGTTTCTGGTAACCCCACTGTAGCTTAAACAGAGCCACCCTTTGGATTGTGTTAAAACAAAGGCCTCTTACACATAGCAGAAAGAAGAGTCGAGACAATCGTAAGCTATGAAGTGGGGAAATCAAAGCACAGATACCACATTTTTGAAGAAAGACGTGTTAAATGCAAATGCGTGAAGGCAAGTGAATTGGAAACGTATTCCAAAAGGTCGCACTGAATCCAATATATTGTTCAGCAGATGTCAAACTCCGGCACTATTATAAAAACTTCAATTACCCAGACTCATGGCTTCCAACCGCTAAATAACCATTCATTCATTATATTACTTGAGGACTCAGTCATTTAAAAGAGCTAAAAGGCCACGTTCACATTGGAACAACAGGAAAATAACACCTTTTCTTTATTCGCCCACCATCATACAACAGGTCAAAAGTGCTGCACTGACTTAGTGGGGCTGACTTAACGCTATCGTTCACAGCACTGTGTCCCTAATCAACCCTCTTCTTGGTTTCTCAATCCTTAAGAACAAATACTATTTGTTCTTTAAAACAAGGTCCAGTTCATTACAGCAGTATTCAACAATAAAAGGCTATTTCTTCTCAACATGGAAAGATGAGTCACTGGAGAGAATGACTCAGGTTTGTTTTTAATTATAAACTCTGCCTACGGTAGTGACTTATAAACTGGCATCTCTAAACAAATGTTAAACACCGCCCTCCTAAACCTCACTACCACCTTTACCTTGTTAACACCATTTCACTCCAAGACCTGCTTGTCTGTATAGACCTGTTGAAGGGGGGCTGACATAAAAATGAGAACTGTGCAGGATCACACTCTTACATGAAAACATTGCCTGCCATCATCTAAAGCAATCCCATTAACCAGCTAGCGACCCAAACGTCTATCATCCCTCCCTCCCCCTCCCCCTCCTTCAATGCTTATGCATGAATCACAGATTGTCTCATTTATCCATTAAATAGAAGAGACACACCTCTTCTTGCATAATAAGTGCACTGAGGAAATGAAGTGCCCGGCCACACAAATAAAGCATTTTCATCGTATGATTTGTGTTACAACAAAACACAAATGTATGCTTAGTGGCCAAAAGAGTAAGCTACCAGCAAAAAAAAAAAAATCTTTCATACACCTGACCTTTAGAAAAAGAAAAAAAACTAGAGTTCAGTTTGACCACCTGCTTTCACTGACCCCTCAACATTATTTACTGGTCCATACTTTGGCACCCTTAACCTGCTTAGAATAATGAATTATTTCTTCCCTTCATATAACGCACAATCAAGCGTTAGTAACTGCACAAACCTGACTCAACTGTTTAATCTCTCTGTTCCTGACTCTCAAATATTGATCATAGACACTAACTGCAACTTTCCTGAAAGATGGTGCCCAGATTAGTAGCTGTCTGCAGGTAGTGGAACCACATCAAGCTTGCAGATCTGGCTCAGCGCATTTGAGTAGCTTTCTAGAGTTTCCTTAAGAGATCCTTTTAAAGTTGGGTCCCAAAAAATGTTGCTAACTTGCCAAGGTTTACAATGGGAGGGGATGGGTGGTATTGGATCAATGGTGAGTGTCAACACAGCATGATCTGATAACCAATAGTGGTGGATAGCATAGAAGCATTAGCTCTTTATTGACCACGAAGAAGTCTACTTTAGAATGAGCATTATGCACTTTTGGGAAAATGATGGTTTGATGCTGAATCCTCCATGCATCCAAATACATTTTGATCAGTTGTACATCAAGAGGCAGTGATGGATGCCGGGAGCTTGGACAAACTTTAGAGCGAAACTGGGTTTCAAATTATCACATTTCTTTAGCAAAGTCAGCTACAGTTTGAAATAAATATGCCTAAAGTCGATCTTTTCCTTCATTTGGGCCATACCCTGAGAACGAGGATTGTTGTGAACCCCAGAATCCTATCATCTTTATCATGATACTTTCCCTTTACACGGAACACTGGCCACATTTAAAAAGAATTGCCACCCCTTTCATTTTGCCTGCACCAGAAGACTGAAACTGTAGTAAATTCCAGTAGCAATGTAAACGGGGTGTGTCGACTGCCAACAAATTAATTTCATGTAACAACTCAATGTCGACTCCTTTAAAGTGCAAGCATCCAACAGAACTTTCTTTTTCGTCTGCAAATTTAGGCACCATACATTTAGTATGACTGGTGTTAAAGAGTATTCAAAATTCACTTGGATAGGAAATAAGTAAAATTGACACAAGGGACTCCTCCTGACCCCAAGAGCTTGTGTGAAAATAGTAGCACGGTTAGCATATTTTTAGAATGTGTTATTTTTACATCTTCACCCTGAATAAGCTCCATTCTGCACTACATTACATGAACTAAATAAAGATATTAGACTGTAAAGCATTAAAATTCAGATTGTGATAGTAAATATGAACTGCAAAACATCAAAGTACATACATATCTAGAGGGTACAGGGAATACAGCAACATACATTAATAGGACAGCGGCTGAAAGTCTTTATAGACCGATGCATTCGCCAACACATCCAATACAATGAAGAAAGCAGGCATCTTAAAGTAAGTTAAGAGGTGTAAGCAAGTAAGTACAACTATTTCAGCTTGTGTCTGCAATGCATGTTCCAAACTAAAGCCTGTGTGCCAGCTCTAATGTGCTTTTAGCAAGACAGAATAAAAATGAAGGGAAATGTGTTCCTCCATTTGAACTTAGCCTTCCTCAGTTAATTTGTTAAGGAAGCCTTACTTCCGTTGACATGTCAAGTGCCTATCTGGTACAGGTACAGAGTTCCAGGAACGCAATAATTTATTTTTAGCTGTAACCAGATCCGTAGCAATAATTAAGTCTTGCTACAATCTCTTTGGTGAAAGTTATACTTAGGCTGTCCAGTTTTAGGTTTAAACCTATAATAGCAGATAAAAACCCACCAAAAGGGAAATAGCCCTCACCAGTATAAACATATAAACACTGAAAAAATATCTACACAAGTACAAACTAAAGGCCATTCAAAGAAAGGAAAAGTAGAGTTAAGGAGTAATTGTTTTTCTTCCTAAAGAGGGCAATACAATGTAAGTTTGTTATACAAGCTAGCTGCAAGAAAAACTGGGCTAACATTATTCTGCTTGAGTTTTGTTGTTTATGGATGTCACTAAAATATTGTTTCTTCTTCCTTTTGCTTTTTTCAGTTTTGTGGTATTTGGTCTAAAGAAGCAGGGTTTAGAACCATGTTTTAGGTCTTGTTCAATTGTTTTATAAACTGTAGAGAATCAGGAAATACAAAAATTATGTTTGTTATTTTGGCTGTGTTTGATTTTTTCACTGATAGGTAAAATGGCTGGTTTCATAAGAATATTTCCCAATATGTGCCATCACATATATCCACAGAGAATGGGCACAAACCGTTGATACATCAGCCCCCAGTTTCTAGTGAGTCAGTATTGATAGTAGGTGAATTGCCAACACCTCAGGCTTTAATCATCCAATGCAAGGTATAGTGACAAGTATACGTGAAAAGAGTGTTATCACAAAGCATCTGGGATAGTGGTGAAAACCTGACACCAGACGTTTGGAAAACATGGAACATAGTGTCACTTGGAATGCTGCTGCAAAAAGGTTCTTTCCAAGTTCAACAAAGATTGGAGCGAAATTGTTTTTATTTGCAGCGATTCAGCTACGTATATGAAAAGGTTGTGTGATGGCCTGTCAAAATCGATACTGAGCTGAAGTGCTTCCCTGTAAAAGATCCTTGCCACTTGTTAGATGTATGCTGAAAGCAATCCTTACAATCTTCAGAGTTAATGAAGAATGCTACTGACTTTTTAGTCCATTCTGGTGCACTGTTTTATATGCGCGGTAACTAAAATGCAAACTTTTCTCATTTTGTGCTTTTTGTGGCATCAAAGAAAGAGTCATCCCCACTGTACCACTTAGCTGGTGGTTCTCAGTCCAAGGGGTTGTGAATGCTATATTATCCATGTGGCAACCGTTTACAGAATTTTTGCTCAGTGATGATGCCAAAGGCAAGAAATGTGAGGATCTTTGGTCGCATATTGATAGTGATGTGTAAAAAGTACACTGTACTGCATTCTTGGATTTTACAAGAAAACATAACTGCTGTAGTGGATATAATAAAAAACTAGAGTCTGCCAACACCCTTGTCTGCCAAGTGTTCAGCATAATTGGTGTAGATGTGAAACATCTCCTTGAGAGTAAGCTGGGCAACACCTTTAGTGACTTTGGCACTGCAACATGTTCCTAGTTAGAGTGTTAACCACTTGGTAAGCAAAGCAATGTTGATGAGCAATTCAGGGACTTTTATTTAACAATGTATGAGAAATGGCTTGCAATGAGGCATATAAATCTCTCTTCACCAACCATGGCATTTGAAGTCAAAGAAGCCTCACTTTGGTACTCTGTGCAAGTTCTAGATCCCTTTCGTAAAGAGAAATTTTCTCTGTAGTTTCAAAAGTGCTGCTTCATTTTTGACTGCTTCAATAAGAATATATGACGTTACAACGCAAACATTTACAACGCATGCTTTTACAATGTGGTTTTTACATCACACTTACCATTACATCGCATGATTTTGCAACGCATGCCATTACAATGCATTTTTTAAAACTACTATTAAAACGCATTCCATTACAACGCATACCATTACTACGCATACCATTACAACACATAATTCTTTTAGGGTAATAGTAGGGTAAGTGTTGGATAGTGTACGGGTAAAAATTACTATTCCCACTCCAGTGAGTGCAACAGTAGGGTAAGGTTGGATAGTGTAAGGGTAAAAATGTGTATTCCCATCTACCCCAAAACCCATACCCACCCTAAAACAAAAAAACACCATTACTTACCTTATAATACGTTGTAATGGCATGCGTTGTAATGGTATGCATTGTAATGGCATGCATTGTAGTGACATGAGTTGTAATGCATGCATTGTAATGGCATGCGATGTAAAGGTAGCGCATTGTAACAGCTGCGTTGTAAAAGCAATGCGTTGTAATGGATGTTTCCCCTTCAATAACTGAGGATATAAGCGCAGAGTTCAACGCAAATGTTGCAGAACCTGCCCAGAGAAACGCAATCTTGAAGTGCACCAGTATTGGCATCAGCCGCAGTCTGTGCAGGTAACTGTGGTGGGGTGGTGGGGCCGAGTAAGGGGGGATTTCCAGGGACAATGCAGAGGGGAAATTAAATAAATAATTAATTTTCCCTTGGCATCATCCCTCAAAATACCCCCTTATTCGGCCCCACCGCCGTTACCTGCACAGAACGCGGCTGATTGGCATGGAAAGCTAGGTCAGTGGCCAGAGTTTGCAAATTGTGTACTGGCTGTTTTGGCGTTGCCAGACTCAAGTGCCAATGTTGAGAGGGCCTTTTCACAGAAAAAAGTTTACATGGGAAGGAAAAAGGGAGCGCACATGGCCAAAGTATCCCTGAAGAAGTATTGTATGGTGCTACAATAAGTTTGTCAAAAATGTATTTGGATCTCACACACTGTACACACACTGTCTATATACCATGCACTATCAATGCAGAAAGCAAGCAATATCAAAAGCAAAGTGTTCCATAAACACCGGAAAAACACAGTTTCTGTTGTTTTTAATGGCGCAAAAATGTGTAACCACTGTTTTTTAAAGTATTAAAATCACTTGAAAACACTGAGAAAAAAAACAACATTTACCGAAAATAGAAACTGAAAACAGGAAATCCTAGTATATGGGAACAAGACAATTAAAATTACAGCACAACTGGGAGTGCCCTTCATGCTCTGCATAGTAAAAGATAATGAGGAGGCGATTCTAACTCCAAGAGTCAGTAGCAGCTTAATCAAACACAGACTGCAAAAGTGGCTGAGGACAGGTTCCACAAAGGTAAATATAGTGTTAGGACTCATACCTATAAAAAGGCAACTTGGCAGTTCTATTAGGCAAGGCCAAGAAAAGAAAAAGGCTCACAACTAAACCACTGCAGCACATAGCAGACTTGAAGAGCACCACACCCATGCCCAGCTGCCAAGCCCTGCCACAAGGCAACATCATCCTGAGCCAACCACTAAAAGATGCATGTCGGTATTTGTCCTGGGGCTACAGTGCACCTGGCCACAAACTGCCAGGATGGCCTTTGCCATTGAAAGCTCCAGGGGATCACTCTAACCAATGGTCTTGGGTGCTTGACACCTTCATTACTTTTCTCAATGTTTTGGGTGAGTGTGGGGTTGACACTGCTCAGAGGCTATACGTTAAACTCCCAATTGAATTCCACATCTTATTTACAGGCCAGCTTCATCCGAAACACAAGCAGCAATTATGCCTGTGGTGATTTAGTGGAATATGCGATAGTAGACTTCAGCGTCGGGGGCATTTTGGGTGCCTGGTGTTCAACATTCAGCAAGAACACTTTTGAGACTTCCTCACCCAGGCTACGCTTTCTGTTGACTTTTCCTAAAGCTCCCATGGAGTATCTGCAATTTGTATTACCTTGTGGAGGGCCTCTAAATGGGTCTGTCATAAGCCAGGGGTTCTTAACCTGTGGTCCTGGGGCTCCTTGGGTGCCCCGAAGCCTACTCAAGGGGTGTTTAGAAAATTAAATATTATCAACATGATAAAGTGTATATAATTAAGAAGCAAAATGCAAAAATTATTTTATTTTAATTTTCTGTAAATGTAAAGGGAATTGGAGGCTAAAATTAATTTGGTATTCTCAAATTGATTCATGGGATTATGCAAGTGCATCAAATTGAATATATTATGGACGATAGGTTATTGAATTTACAAAAGCTTCAACCTTCCCGTTAACATAAAAATGGTGGAAAAGATTTTTTTAATTTGTTTGTGAATTAAATATGTCCTTATTTGTGTATTATTTTGTGGTTCAAATCATCAAAATTGCTTAGGCTGGGGTCCCTTGCTGCCAGTAATGACTCAATGGTGTTATTGGTTTCCAATAATTATTAAGTGGGCGTCCACAGATTCCATTAATGATTGAGTGGGGTCCAGAGAACTGAAAACGTTAAGTACTACTGTCGCAGTTGGCCAAGGATATTAAATGAGGGAAACCCTTCCAACTAAAATCCTCATCCCTGGGAACAGTTAGTATTAAAAACAAGAAACACACGGGGCTTCCCTCGCTGACATCACATGCGTCAGGCAGATGAAAACGTGACGTGACGTGACTGCGCGAGCTCCGGTCCTGGAATAAAAGCTGGGAAGAGAGGGAGCGTCATTTCACAGTCTCGAGCCGCAGGGGGCGGGAGACCCTACTACTGCCGCTGCGCGTACAAGCACAGCTCGTCGTTTCTTGTCCTGCTGCCTCCCGGAAAGAGCGAGTGTACGATGCGCCACACCGGGTGAGTTTGCACATTTCCTCTTGGTGGGAGGCGGGGGGGCTTGATCGTGCCAGGGAGCCGGTCTTAGAGGCGCGTGTACGGTGCGCGTTGACGGGCCGTTGAGTCTACGGCAGAAGGGGGAGGGAAAAGTGAAAGTTACTCCACAAGGCTTAGAAGGGAGACAGGAGATGGGCAAAGCGCGTGAGTATGTGGTGAACGCGCGTGTTCACCGATCTGATCCGACCTGCAGCCTGCGCATGCCCATCTCCTGTCTCCCTTGAGATCCCTTGAAAGCATTGTCGACGACTATAGGTCTCGCACTGCGACAGCGCTTCGCGCTGCGTCGCAGGTGCGAGACCTAAAAATTTGAAGAAAGGGACAGTTTTAGATCAAATAGTTTTTCAAATTGAAATTACAACAGACAATCTAGCTTATGTTAGGAAAAGTGGGGTTTGCGAGGTCAGGGAGGTATAGTATGTACTTTTCCATGGTCAAAAACGCTTCCAAAGAGTGGCTAAGAGCTCTCTGCAGGCATTACAAGGATGACGGACTTGATGTGCCAGATTTATTACGTATTGGTTCAAACTGAACACATGGGTATGAAAACTGACTCGGCTAATTATGTCCCTTGTGTTAAACCGAGCAAAACTGCAACTGCTGCTGAGAACATCAACAACAAGAAAATCAATGCAGGATGTCATTTAGTCATATGCTCGACTATTGTAGTATAGCAACAGTTTCTCATTTGAAGATTAGGTTATGGACAAACCTGGTGCTCCCAATCGACAGGTGAAAGCCTTAATTCACAAAATCTGGTGGAACAGTGAGACTGTGCCGACTGTACCACATGAAAGTTTCTTTTAATTAGAAAGCTTCAGTAATGGTGGTGTAGAAGCATCCTTGTCTCGAACTACTGCTATCAGGTGGTCATAAATTCACAACGCTATAACCTAAAATTCTAACCACTGCATCTGTTCACAACTTAACACGAACGGTATTGAGAAGTAAAACCTCACAGTCACTATGAATGGCGCCAGCAATACCTTTTTTTTCTTCAAATGTTTTTAAAATATGACCTCATGCAAAAGAAGCAGATGTTATTAGAACTCTGAAGCATCCACATGAGGCTCCTAAATACAGGAGCAGAATGAGATGAGCTCCACTCGCCACAAAAGAAAATTACAACTGGGTTAGAAACCCACCTTCTGACCCATAGCTAGAGGAACATTTTACAGATATTTTGTTTGTATAAGTGCCACGAAGGTACCTTTGTGTTGATGACAGGAGCGTAAAAATGGTAACATTGTATCAGCCGAAACCAGCCAAAAGTAACAGCGCAATGTGAACTGAAAGGCACATTTTCAAAGAGGAGTGTGAAAGAGGCTTGTGAGCCATTTCAAGCCTATTGACACTCCCAGAGCTCAGGGATGCATTGAAAAGCAATGTATTCATAGGCAAAAACACATTCTCGCCTGATGGAAAGAAATGTTTACTGTGTTTTGTACTTGCAACTATTTATTGAAGTTTTAATTACATGGCTTGACCATCGTGATGTCATCTATTTATAAAACTACGTCCTTAAATGAACTGCATCCAAACCAGCAACTGGCGTGAATGCCTTGGACGAAGAATCTGTAATCTCTGTTTTGTAGGCATTTTGCACATTTGAATAGGGTTCTGGTGTGCAGGGTGACTGCTAGAGAAACATCGGTGCTTTGATCAACACTCGCCCAAGAGTTCATTGAGGCACACATTTTTTACATTAAAAGCTCATTACCCTACACGCTCGCTCAACATCACAAAACAAGTTCCTTTTTTCAAAATGTAACATTACATTTGGTTTCAGCCATTAGTCTATGTGTGGTGTAATGCTCAAATAGCATCCTAAGTAATGTAAATAATGTCATTGTCCCATAGTAGCTCTCAACTAAATGATCACTAATAGTGTTGAACACAAATTCTTTTGTAAGACTTTTCTGCAAATCTTAACGACCCCCTCCACTGTTCGACTACTTATTCAAATACGAGGATAAGAGATGTCACGGGGCTAAGCAGAAGTAAAACTATACACGATGCAAGGCGGAAATTGCTCAAGAAAGCACTGAAAACAGATTGGTTGTGTTAACATCCCTGGCGTGTTCTTCTAGTTGTGCTGTGCCACCTCATGTTTATGTTTTAGTGCTAACAAAAACTTAAATTGGAATGTTGGTGGGTTTGCACCTCCAAAATGATACGATTGACGAGAAATTAACATGGAAGCCACTCAACACAAATTAGCAATTTGTTGCAATACATGCAAATGGTAATTCTAGAAATATAGACATACCTATTTAGTTTGCAGTAGCGGGTTAAACAACAGCACTATAGAAGGGTGTACTAATGGAAACATTGAATAGCTGTACTAATGGAAACATTGAACAGGTTTACTAATGGAAACAATGAATAGGTGTACTAATGGAAACAATTAATAGGTGTACTAATGGAAAAACTGAACAGGTGTACTAATGAAAACATTGTACAGGTTTACTAATGGAAACAAGGAATAGGGGTACTAATGGAAACAACTAATCGGTGTACTAATGGAAACACTGAACAGGTGTACTAATGGAAACATTGAATAGGTGTACTAATGGAAACACTGAACAGGTGTACTAATGGAAACACTGAACAGGTGTACTAATGGAAACATTGTACATGTTTACTAATGGAAACAATGAATAGGGGTACTAATGAAAACAACTAATCGGTGTACTAATGGAAACACTGAACAGGTGTACTAATGGAAACATTGTACAGGTTTACTAATGGCAACAATGAATAGGGGTACTAATGGAAAAAACTAATCGGTGTGCTAATGGAAACACTGAACAGGTGTACTAATGGAAACACTGAACATGTGCTAATGGAAACACTGAACAGGTGTACTAATGGAAACATTGTACAGGTTTACTAATGGAAACAGTGAATAGGGGTACTAATGGAAACAACTAATCGGTGTACTAATGGAAACATTGTACAGGTTTACTAATGGAAACAGTGAATAGGGGTACTAATGGAAACAACTAATCGGTGTACTAATGGAAACATTGTACAGGTGTACTAATGGAAACATTGAACAGGTGTACTAATGGAAACATTGTACAGGTTTACTAATGGAAACAATGAATAGGGGTACTAATGGAAACAACTAATATGTGTACTAATGGAGACACTGAACAGGTGTACTAATGGAAACATTGAATAGGTGTACTAATAGAAACACTGAACAGGTGTACTAATGGAAACATTGTACAGGTTTACTAAAGGAAACAATGAATAGGGGTACTAATGAAAACAACTAATCGGTGTACTAATGGAAACACTGAACAGGTGTACTAATGGAAACATTGTACAGGTTTACTAATGGCAACAATGAATAGGGGTACTAATGGAAACAACTAATCGGTGTACTAATGGAAACACTGAACAGGTGTACTAATGGAAACACTGAACAGGTGCTAATGGAAACACTGAACAGGTGTACTAATGGAAACATTGTACAGGTGTACTAATGGAAACATTGTACAGGTTTACTAATGGAAACAGTGAATAGGGGTACTAATGGAAACAACTAATCGGTGTACTAATGGAAACATTGTACAGGTGTACTAATGGAAACATTGTACAGGTTTACTAATGGAAACAGTGAATAGGGGTACTAATGGAAACAACTAATCGGTGTACTAATGGAAACATTGTACAGGTGTACTAATGGAAACATTGAACAGGTGTACTAATGGAAACATTGTACAGGTTTACTAATGGAAACAATGAATAGGGGTACTAATGGAAACAACTAATATGTGTACTAATGGAGACACTGAACAGGTGTACTAATGGAAACATTGAATAGGTGTACTAATGGAAACACTGAACAGGTGTACTAATGGAAACATTGTACAGGTTTACTAAAGGAAACAATGAATAGGGGTACTAATGAAAACAACTAATCGGTGTACTAATGGAAACACTGAACAGGTGTACTAATGGAAACATTGTACAGGTTTACTAATGGCAACAATGAATAGGGGTACTAATGGAAAAAACTAATCGGTGTACTAATGGAAACACTGAACAGGTGTACTAATGGAAACACTGAACAGGTGCTAATGGAAACACTGAACAGGTGTACTAATGGAAACATTGTACAGGTGTACTAATGGAAACAGTGAATAGGGGTACTAATGGAAACAACTAATCGGTGTACTAATGGAAACATTGTACAGGTGTACTAATGGAAACATTGTACAGGTTTACTAATGGAAACAGTGAATAGGGGTACTAATGGAAACAACTAATCGGTGTACTAATGGAAACATTGTACAGGTGTACTAATGGAAACATTGAACAGGTGTACTAATGGAAACATTGTACAGGTTTACTAATGGAAACAATGAATAGGGGTACTAATGGAAACAACTAATATGTGTACTAATGGAAACAACTAATATGTGTACTAATGGAGACACTGAACAGGTGTACTAATGGAAACATTGAATAGGTGTACTAATGGAAACACTGAATAGGTGTATTAATGGAAACACTGAACAGGTGTACTAATGGAAACATTGTACAGGTTTACTAATGGCAACAATGAATAGGGGTACTAATGGAAACAACTAATCGGTGTACTAATGGAAACACTGAACAGGTGTACTAATGGAAACACTGAACATGTGCTAATGGAAACACTGAACAGGTGTACTAATGGAAACATTGTACAGGTGTACTAATGGAAACATTGTACAGGTTTACTAATGGAAACAGTGAATAGGGGTACTAATGGAAACAACTAATCGGTGTACTAATGGAAACATTGTACAGGTGTACTAATGGAAACATTGTACAGGTTTACTAATGGAAACAGTGAATAGGGGTACTAATGGAAACAACTAATCGGTGTACTAATGGAAACATTGTACAGGTGTACTAATGGAAACATTGAACAGGTGTACTAATGGAAACATTGTACAGGTTTACTAATGGAAACAATGAATAGGGGTACTAATGGAAACAACTAATATGTGTACTAATGGAGACACTGAACAGGTGTACTAATGGAAACATTGAATAGGTGCACTAATGGAAACACTGAACAGGTGTACTAATGGAAACATTGTACAGGTTTACTAAAGGAAACAATGAATAGGGGTACTAATGAAAACAACTAATCGGTGTACTAATGGAAACACTGAACAGGTGTACTAATGGAAACATTGTACAGGTTTACTAATGGCAACAATGAATAGGGGTACTAATGGAAAAAACTAATCGGTGTACTAATGGAAACACTGAACAGGTGTACTAATGGAAACACTGAACAGGTGTACTAATGGAAACACTGAACAGGTGTACTAATGGAAACATTGTACAGGTGTACTAATGGAAACAGTGAATAGGGGTACTAATGGAAACAACTAATCGGTGTACTAATGGAAACATTGTACAGGTGTACTAATGGAAACATTGTACAGGTTTACTAATGGAAACAGTGAATAGGGGTACTAATGGAAACAACTAATCGGTGTACTAATGGAAACATTGTACAGGTGTACTAATGGAAACATTGAACAGGTGTACTAATGGAAACATTGTACAGGTTTACTAATGGAAACAACTAATATGTGTACTAATGGAAACAACTAATATGTGTACTAATGGAAACAACTAATATGTGTACTAATGGAGACACTGAACAGGTGTACTAATGGAAACATTGAATAGGTGTACTAATGGAAACACTGAATAGGTGTACAAATGGAAACACTGAACAGGTGTACTAATGGAAACATTGTACAGGTTTACTAAAGGAAACAATGAATAGGGGTACTAATGAAAACAACTAATCGGTGTACTAATGGAAACACTGAACAGGTGTACTAATGGAAACATTGTACAGGTTTACTAATGGCAACAATGAATAGGGGTACTAATGGAAACAACTAATCGGTGTACTAATGGAAACACTGAACAGGTGTACTAATGGAAACATTGAACAGGTGCTAATGGAAACACTGAACAGGTGTACTAATGGAAACATTGTACAGGTTTACTAATGGAAACAGTGAATAGGGGTACTAATGGAAACAACTAATCGGTGTACTAATGGAAACATTGTACAGGTGTACTAATGGAAACATTGTACAGGTAAACTAATGGCAACAATGAATAGGGGTACTAATGGAAAAAACTAATCGGTGTACTAATGGAAACACTGAACAGGTGTACTAATGGAAACACTGAACAGGTGCTAATGGAAACACTGAACAGGTGTACTAATGGAAACATTGTACAGGTTTACTAATGGAAACAGTGAATAGGTGTACTAATGTAAACAACTAATCGGTGTACTAATGGAAACATTGTACAGGTGTACTAATGGAAACATTGAACAGGTGTACTAATGGAAACATTGTACAGGTTTACTAATGGAAACAATGAATAGGGGTACTAATGGAAACAACTAATCGGTGTACTAATAGAAACATTGTACAGGTGTACTAATGGAAACACTGAATAGGTGTACTAATGGAAACACTGAATAGGTGTACTAATGGAAACAACTAATCGGTGTACTAATGGAAACATTGTACAGGTGTACTAATGGAAACATTGAACAGGTGTACTAATGGAAACATTGTACAGGTTTACTAATGGAAACAATGAATAGGGGTACTAATGGAAACAACTAATATGTGTACTAATGGAGACACTGAACAGGTGTACTAATGGAAACATTGAATAGGTGTACTAATGGAAACACTGAATAGGTGTACTAATGGAAACACTGAACAGGTGTACTAATGGAAACATTGTACAGGTTTACTAAAGGAAACAATGAATAGGGGTACTAATGAAAACAACTAATCGGTGTACTAATGGAAACACTGAACAGGTGTACTAATGGAAACATTGTACAGGTTTACTAATGGCAACAATGAATAGAGGTACTAATGGAAAAAACTAATCGTGTACTAATGGAAACACTGAACAGGTGTACTAATGGAAACACTGAACAGGTGCTAATGGAAACACTGAACAGGTGTACTAATGGAAACATTGTACAGGTTTACTAATGGAAACAGTGAATAGGGGTACTAATGGAAACAACTAATCGGTGTACTAATGGAAACATTGTACAGGTGTACTAATGGAAACACTGAACAGGTGTACTAATGGAAACATTGTACAGGTTTACTAATGGAAACAATGAATAGGGGTACTAATGGAAACAACTAATATGTGTACTAATGGAGACACTGAACAGGTGTACTAATGGAAACATTGAATAGGTGTACTAATGGAAACACTGAATAGGTGTACTAATGGAAACACTGAACAGGTGTACTAATGGAAACATTGTACAGGTTTACTAAAGGAAACAATGAATAGAGGTACTAATGGAAACAACTAATATGTGTACTAAAGGAGACACTGAACAGGTGTACTAATGGAAACACTGAACAGGTGTACTATTGGAAACACTGAACAGGTGTACTAATTGAAACACTGAACAGGTGTACTAATTGAAACACTGAACAGGTGTACTAATGGAAACACTGAACAGGTGTACTATTGGAAACACTGAACATGTGTACTAATGGAAACATTGTACAGGTTTACTAATGGAAACAATGAATAGGGGTACTAATGGAAACAACTAATATGTGTACTAATGGAGACACTGAACAGGTGTACTAATGGAAACATTGAATAGGTGTACTAATGGAAACACTGAATAGGTGTACTAATGGAAACACTGAACAGGTGTACTAATGGAAACATTGAATAGGTGTACTAATGGAAACACTGAACAGGTGTACTAATGGAAACATTGTACAGGTTTACTAATGGAAACAATGAATAGGGGTACTAATGGAAACAACTAATATGTGTACTAATGGAGACACTGAACAGGTGCACTAATGGAAACATTGAATAGGTGTACTAATGGAAACACTGAATATGTGTACTAATGGAAACACTGAACAGGTGTACTAATGGAAACATTGTACAGGTTTACTAAAGGAAACAATGAATAGAGGTACTAATGGAAACAACTAATATGTGTACTAATGGAGACACTGAACAGGTGTACTAATGGAAACACTGAACAGGTGTACTATTGGAAACACTGAACAGGTGTACTAATGGAAACACTGAACAGGTGTACTAATGGAAACACTAAACAGGTGTACTATTGGAAACACTGAACAGGTGTACTATTGGAAACACTGAACAGGTGTACTAATGGAAACATTGAATAGGTGTACTAATGGAAACACTAAACAGGTGTACTATTGGAAACACTGAACAGGTGTACTAATGGAAACATTGAATAGTTGGACTAATGGAAAAATTGAACAGCTTTACTAATGGAAATAGTAATGGAAACATTGAACAGCTTTACTAATGGAAACACTGAATAGGTGTACTAGGAAATATTGAATAGGTGTGCTAATGGAAACACTGAATAGGTGCAAGTGTTTAATTCAATGCTAACTGCAATTAAATAGGCCACGAATCTCAATTTGGCCTGCTTCAAAGACAACCGCTTTTACACCCAAGACCGTTCACCTAGTTAAGGTTTTTGGAATGGAAAGACACCAATAGCTTCAATGAATCACAGGAGATTGCATCAGTTATTCTTCCTTGACCTAGTTCCCATGTCAAAGAAACCCCATTCATGTTTGTGTATCGGGACTTTCACCCTGTGCACCAAATGCTGCAACTGAATTAGTCACATGCTTACTCAATAAATAGGACATTTGTAAGTGATGCCAATATAACTCACATACGTGGGTAAACTGGCCTTGATGTTGACTGTTTTCCTCTACCCGCTACTTTAGTGTAGTGAGAACATTTCGTTTTTCTTCAATCCTCTGAAACCACTACTCTCTAGCAATAGAGAGCACTGCCTTACAATGTCATGTTTCTCAGTCTCTGACAGCAAGAACGTGAGGTGGCTACTCATCACTTGTTGTTTGTTGGGCAATGCTGGCGAAGAGCAATGGGAAGTACGTGGGAAGGAATGGAGGAGCTTGAGTAGGGAAGAAAAGTAATATAATTTAGAAAAAGCAAGACTGCAGGAAGCAATGGACTAGCTAGTGGAGGAGGGAACAACACGCAGCATGGGGGGTACTTGAGGAGGGAAGGAGCACATAAGGGAGAAAACAAAAAAAGGCATACACTCTCTCAAGGAGTGTTGAAAGAAGAAGAAAACAGTACTTTCCAGAATCTTAGCAGCGGAAGGAAACAAGTCATGCAATCAACTAGATGGTAAAGAATCTATGGTACAGAGGAGGACCAAACAGAAAATTGAAAAGAAAGCCAGCAAATAAGTAAGCAAATGAGTGACAAGAAAACCAACAACTGTTAAGCGATATTCCTGACACAAAACACATTACGTTTTGTTATGGTCTGCAATCGAGAATGGGAGATAGACATGCAGTTGGAACAAGCCTATGGGCTGAATTGGTGCCCTGCATTTGTGTGTGTGGTTCGTATAAAGGACATACTTGTCTCCAAATCTATCTTTTTATTTTGACACTGAGCTTGCAAATTTACCAATTCTAAAGATTAATGACACAATATTTTGTCCACTTCATCTATTAAGTTTGTGTGAGGGGCATCTAATAGAATTGAGATGCCATCAAAACTGGATGGTAGAAATCTATTACTAACCCACCAAATAGGTGTCTTCGGTATTGACCGGTTAAGGGTTTGTGAGTGATCCTGAAGGTGGCTGGATGATAATGACTGCACCGTATGAAGTCTGCAATGTTGTCTTACACTCATTGTGATTGTTCTTAATTTGTTGTTATGCGCGAGTTGTGCTCACAGTTTGGGATTAAAAGCACCAGAAATTCTTTCTCCTCAAGCTGGGAGCATCACAGTGTGAGCAGCCCTATCCAATCAGTAAAGTACCACTTTTCAGGGTGAATGTTAAAAAAAGATGCTTATATTTTATCAAATGATTCTGGTAAAAGGGGAAAATGTGGGAGGGTCTCAGCTGATAAAAGAAGGAATGATGCTTGGAATCAATGATTACCAGTTAATTTAGTAGGATGTGTCTGAAGCCCTCAAGGTAGAAACAAACTTCATAGACAAAAATGATCTTTGGTTATAACCAAACTAAATAGCCTTAGAGTAATTGAGGCAGACAGAAAAACAACTAAGTAGAAACTTCAGCGTTTGCTCTTGCACTATCGAAAAATGAATTCTGACAAATAAGATTAGGGAAGAACCACAAACTAACCTGTTCGGCATAATTTCCATGTTCTGCCCAATTTCACTCAAGATGATTTTTCGGCAATAAATCAGTTTCACTACTCTTCTAATCTTCCTTTCTAGCTCCCTTCTCCTATGCTCACAGCTTTTTACCCCACTCCTTCTCTCCATCGCTCTCTTTTCTGTTCACAAAAAATCTGTACAATTCTTTTTAACGATGCATTTTCCTCTTCACACGAGCTGCTAAGTACTCCCTGGACGAGTCAATCCTGTGAAGAAAAGAAATACCTGTTGCTTTCTCATGTCCTTTTAACAAGCTAAAGGTAATGGGAAGGATCAAGAGCAACATGTGTCAGAAACGTTCAGATCTGCAATGGCGGGAAGCGGTTACGTTTGCTTGTACAGGGTTTAATACTAACATCTAGTGGCCTCAATGCATAGGAGGAAGAGGAGAGGAAATAAAGAGAAGGAACAGAGGAGGGGAGGCAACAGTAAAATGTGAGTGAGAAAAAAGAAGGACTATTTGTATTTCCTGCTCCCCACTAAACAGCTCAACCCATTTAACTACATGTAAACTTGTAAACTTGTGAATTTATAAAGCGCGAATTGTTGCCCGGAGGCGTCCGAGCGCTAGGATAGCCAGAGCCTACTAAGGACAAGGATGGGAGGCAGACAGTTAGTAAGAGGATGCAAACAAAAAGGTCTTTAATTGCTTGCGGAACTCCGTGAGGTTAGGGTTCGCTCTAAGGTAGAGTGGCACGGCGTTCCAGGTCTTGGATGCGTTGTATGTGAACGTCCTTCCGCCAGATCTGGATCTTTTTATTCTTGGTACCACTGCCAAGAAGGTCTGGCTGGAACGAAGACTTCGGTTTGGGGTGTAATGGGTAACCAGATCACGTGTGATGCTGGGTCCTATGTCCCAGAAGGCTTGATGAGCTATGCATAATGTTTTAAACAAAACTCTCTGCCGGATCGGAAGCCAGTGAAGGCTAATCAGTCCGGCCCTCACTGAGTGTCTGCGGGGAGTTTTGAGCAGTAGGCGCGCTGCACAATTCTGTACAATCTGCAGCCTGCGAAGGGTATATTCTGGGGCGCCAAGGTAGAGTACATTATTGAAATCAAGGCGTGATTGAATAAGACCTTGAATGGCTACCTGTTTTGCTTCCATGGGAAGGAGGGGAAATATTTAATGTAGCACCCTCATGATGCCAAAACAGGTGGCTGAAAGTTTAGTGGCCTGGACATTAAAAGATAATGAACTGTCCAACCACACTCCGAGGCTCTTGATAGTATTTTTGGGGGTTGGAGGGGGGCCTAGACAGGGGGGCCATAGAGAGGGAGGGAGGGCCAGATCTGATGGGCCTAAGAGCATCAGCTCTGTTTTGTCCCCATTCAACTTCAGGGATGATGACGACATCCAGTTCCTCACCTCCTCCAGGCATTCTCTGAGCCCGCCTGGCGCAGTTCGATTAGCCTCCTGCGCCAGTGAGACCACTAGCTGCGTGTCGTCCGCGTAGGAGATGATCTTAACTCCAAATGGGCGGACGACATCGGCCAGTGGTCTCATATACAGATTGAAAAACGCGGGGCTCAGAGAGGAGCCCTGAGGGACACCACATTTTAGGGGTCTACTGGAGGACACGGATTCGCCGTCAAAAACCCTAAAGGATCTGTTGTCCAAGAACGATTTAAACCATGCACAGGCCTTATCCTTGATCCCCGCACAGGACAGCCGGTTCAATAAGGTGTCATGACTGACCGTGTCAAATGCCGCACTTAGATCAAGGAGGATCACTGCCACTGATCCTCCTTGATCCAGGATTTTTCTAGTTTCCTCGGTGACCACGAGGAGGGCGGTCTCAGTCCTGTGTTTTGGTCTGAAGCCCGTCTGAGTGGGGTCTAGTATGTGTTGATCTTCCAAGAAGTTCACCAACTGTTGGTTGATATATTTTTCAAGTACCTTGCTCACCCAAGGGAGCAGGGAGATGGGACGATAGTTGGCTAAATCAGACGGGTCCAAATTGGGCTTCTTAATTATTGACCTGACCATGGCTTGCTTCCAGACAGTTGGCACAGTGCTGGAGGAGATAGATGTGTTTAGTACCTCCATAATGACGGGCAGGGTGATCCGAGATGCTGCCATTAGGATGTCAGGAGGGGCAGGGTCATCCGGCGAGCCTGATTTGATGCTAAGAGCTAGTGATTCAAGGGTGGGAAGATTAAGTAAGGGAAAACAAGTTAGGCTATGTCGCACAGGGGGAGGGGACAGGGTTGGGGAAATATTGGGTTGGATTAATGGATTCATTTTTGGGGAGGGAAATGCTGAGTAAATCTTATTTACTTTCTGAAAGAAAAACTCGGCAATATCATTACACTGTGTGACAGATTTCTCGATGTGCGGCACAGGGGGGGGGTTAGTTAGCTTTTTAATGATCTGAAAGATCTCTCTCGGTTTAGATTTGGCTTGTAGGATGTTATCTGCGAAGTAGGTGGACTGGGCTGCTTTTATTTGGATTTTATACTCGCTAATAGTTTCACGATAGCGGGTTTTGTTGTCTGCTGAGTTGTCTAGACGCCAGCGTCTTTCTGCCCTTCTACAAAGGCGCTTCCTGTCCCTAAGAGACTGTGTATACCAAGGGGCAGTTTTAAGGGGCCGCTTCAGTACAGTCTTGCTCATAGGGAGTGTGGTATCAAGGGTATGATTGATCCAGTTGACATAGGCCTGGTTTGCCAGGTCAGGATCCTCCTGTATCTCGGGTTGTGAGCTGGCAAGTTTGATGGACCAGTTGTCAACCTCGAGGCGCGGCCAGGGTCGCCTGAGCCTTGTGGTGGGAGCTGGTGGTGGAGTTTTAGTCGAAGTCCAGCTGAAAGGGATCAGGAGGTGGTCTGTCCATGGCAAGGGGATGCCTGGGTCTACTGAGATATCATGACAGTTAGTGAAGATTGGGTCCAGTAAGTAGCCTTTGCCATGAGTGGGGGTAGTGACGCGTTGGATGAGTTGTAAGGCTGCTAGATCCTCAAGTAAGGTGGCGGCTGTGTGGTCAGACGGAGAGTCAAAATGGAGGTTCAGGTCACCCAACACGGTAAAGTTAGAGGAGGTACTAGCTCTATCGGCCACACTAGAGGGCAGTGTTTCATAAAACTGCTTTGGGGGCCGGGCGGATGGTAGATAAGGATGCCCGAGAAACAGCTATTGGGCGAGAGATCGAAGTTGAAACCAATACTCTCACAGTCCGAGATAGTCTCTGAGGTGGTTCGGCAGTGGTAGTGTTCCTTGTGGATCATAGCCAGGCCTCCCCCTCTCCCTTTAGTTCGGTCTTGCCGTATGATTTGATAGCCAGCAGGGAGGGCAGGGACATGCACAAAATACCACCTTAATTCTTATAATTCTCTCTCCTAATGCCTACTTTTGGACTGCTATGTTTGGTTCCCCGGGAAGCGCCAATCATGATTAAACTGCTGAATTATAGTGGTTAAGGGCAGCTGAATTTTTCAGAGGAGGTAGCCCAGCTGCTTCATCTGAACCAGTCTACTACATTCTTTGATTCAAGGGTACATGTTGGCCAGCTGAACATTAAGTCTGCTCGCTCTCAGCTTGTGCAACTGTGCATTTCTGTGTTTCTGCAATGCAAACAGTGGAACAATTGAGAGTGGGAGCAATTAGCTTGAGAATAACTGTGAAGACCTCCATGTCCTCTTTTTCAAATTGAGCCCTACCAAAAATGTAGCCGTACAGAAAGAACTTCGAAAAAAATAAAGACTAAACTCAACCACTGTTGCAGTGAACATGGGGGTCTCTGTGTTTAGAAAGAGCATTCAATTTTAATAGAGCAGACGCTCCAAGTAATAAACAGGATTTCAGTCCTGAACCTCCACTAGCATGGTTACAAATAAAATTAAAATGGCCACCAGCGGGACACCAAACATGTGAAAAATACGATGAGATGCACAGCGACCATCTTTGGATGTTTTTATCAAAGAGGCAAATCATGCCAGTATGGCTGTTGGTGAATCACCAACAGATGTGCATGCATCGGAGGCCATCTAGGAATGTTTTTTCTTCATGAGAAAAATCATTCCAAGAGAGAGGGAGAGATGCATTACTGATGCATCATTGTGCTTACGAAAGCACAAGTGGTTATCCGGAAATGTTTTTTCTCAAATAAATAGCATTCCAATATGGTAACCATGCATGTGGTGGTCATTCTGTCATTGTAATGTACTGTCGCAAAATCACATGCAGCCATTTTAGAAAAGAACAAAAAAGCAAAACAAAAAAAAGAATGCTCGAGTGCCGACAGAAAGAAGTGGGGAACCGGGAGCAGTGTGCAGCTGCTGGGCCCTCACACCAATAATAATTTTTTTAAACAGAGAAATATAAAGTGGGGTGGGTAGCAGTGGAACGAAATAAGTGGGGAAGATGCAGAGCCCTTGTAACAACATTTGAAAAGAAAAATATTTTTTAAAAGCGGAGTTTGGGAAAAGACAAAGAAGCAACGGACGAGAGTGGCATGGGTTGGAGAAACTGAGAAAACAAGAGTGAGAATAAGGAAAGAGAACCATTAGTGTTAAATGCTGAATCATAGGTTAAAAAATAGTAATGAACGATCACCAATTTGGGTAAATTACTACTCACAAAAGATATAGACAAACAAAAACATATCTGACCCACACAAAGGACTGCTCCACAAAAAGACTGTCAAGAAAACAGACTACAAAGGAAAGAGGAAAAGCTAGGTCGCCCTCCCGCAGACAGACACAAGGAGACATGTTTTTCAAAATGCATTAGACATCTAGAGGCAGTAAGACAAGGGAAGCCATAATGAAATTGGCACTCTATTGGTATCACACCCCGGGGAGGGGATTGGGCGCAGCAAAGGTGGGATTCCATCCAAATCAAGACATGCTGCAGGTGTGGACAAAAACTTGCATACATTGTGTGGTAAGCCAGACAGAGGTGAATAATAGTAGCAATAAACAGTATGTTCCATACCACAATCCTAAAATTCTTCACCTACACACTGTGGCTCGCAAACATTTCTGTTGCATTCCAACAGGGTGAAACACATATCACACGTGCTATTCACTGATAAACAAGAAATCATAACACACAGAAGAAAAAAGCCCCAAGGAGAGGGAAGGAAGAACTCCTACACTATGCAGCTCCCTATGTTGCTCTCTCAGATACTGACAAAGTCCTTTTGCAAAAGTGTATAGAAGAAAAGAAATTGTATTTTTTTCTTCCCTGTGCATGCAATGCAGGATGCCCTTATGACCAACTTTCAGAGAGCAGGAAATTTCGCACGCCAAGTGCTACACTGAATGCATCTGGTGTTAAAATGAATGCAGTTCTGAATAAAATATAGCATTGAGCACATATTTGTTAGCACTACCATTCAAAACAGCAGGCTTTTTACGCCCTAAGCCTATTACATGCACAGTCCAATGAATTACTGTGTTCATGGTGCTTGTGTGTAAAATTTACATTTTACCATGAAAGCTCTGCCACACACAACACTCCCATCTTGTGCAACAATCGTCGTGATAATTTACCCCGCGTTGTATGTAATATGTTTTAATAGAAGTAATAAGGTCTAGAACTACAAACTATTGAATTTATGACACCTATGTATATTTAATGTAGTGTAATGTAATAACATGGAAAAGCGCCCCGAGCAAAAACAGTGCTCAGTGAGTTTAAAGAGATACAGTGCTTTAGACAATTGCTTCTTCATGGTGTTATTCTCCAGGGGACCGGCAGATTGCTGAGCTGCAGTCTTCACTTGCTTCATAGGGCTACGACTCTCATGTCATAAACTCTCAATTATTTGTCAGCTTTGAGTGCACTCATTGTTTAGGGTTGATCAACGACCCATTTCTACAATCATCTGGTTTGGTCCTCCTAGTAGACACCGCCTTGCAGTAGGGCGACTACTATGTTTTCAAGAGATGCACTTCTAATGTCTTTCGGTGCTTCTTTCTGTTTCTTGACCCCTCTAGGTTCTGCATTTGGATTTGAAATGTATTTTCCATGCACAATCAGGGAAAGCAATACTACAATGATGAGTCAAATCAGGAGTGACATCAGTGTCAACGTCAATCAGATATCAGTCCTAGGAGGTCTGACTTAGCAGACCAGTAATCGGAGTCCTAGCTTTGGGGACAGTTTGATACTGAGCGTCCCTCCAACTCCACAAGTCAGGAAAATAGAAGATACTCTCAATGCAACATTGATTATGCTCTTAGTTCTAACACTGCAATGGATAGGAATACACAGAAGTAACTGCACGGCAGGCGGGCACCAGTGAAGCAAGGAAGCAGCACACCCGTTTCATACCACATGCATATATGCATTAAAATAAAACAAGCATTGAAAATGCAATAGGTCTCGCAATAGAAGAGTTTGACATTTTTCGTTTTGCAAATGGATGAGTGACACCTATAGCATTTGGAATGCAACATGTTTTGTATTTACGTGACTTATATGGCAGCTCTGGTCGTTATGCTACATCTCTAGATAGTTTTATCTTTCGCAAATGTGACACCTATTGTAACACAATATGTGTTGTGAGGGTGAGTGAGGGTGAGGGGTTGAGGGTGAGGGGTTGAGGGTGAGGGGTTGAGGGTGAGTGAGGGTGAGGGTGAGGGGTTGAGGGTGAGGTGTTGAGGGTGAGTGGATCTGGGGGATATGGTGGTGGTGGATGTGGTGGTGGTGGTGATGGTGGATGTGGTGGTGATGGTGGTGGATGTGGGGGTGGATGTGTTGGTGGATGTGGGGGTGGTGGAGGTGGTGGATGTGGTGGTGATGTGGTGGATGTGGTAGTGATGTGGTGGATGTGGTGGTGATGTGGTGGATGTGGTGGTGGTGGATGTGGTGGTGGTGGATGCGGTGGTTGTGGATGTGGTGGTGGAAGTGATGGTGTTGGGTATGGTGGATGTGGTGGTGGTGGATGCGGTGGTGGATGAGGTGGTGGATGCGGTGGTGGATGCGGTGGTGGATGTGGTGGTGGATGCGGTGGTGGATGTGGTGGCGGTGGATGCGGTGGTGGTGGATGCGGAAGTGGTGGATGCGGTGGATGTGGTGGATGCGGTGGATGTGGTGGATGCGGTGGAAGTGGTGGATGCGGTGGATGTGGTGGTGGATGTGGTGGTGGATGCGGTGGATGTAGTGGTGGTGGATGCGGTGGTGGTGGATGTGGTGGTGGTGGAAGTGGTGGTGGATGTGGTGGTGGTGGATGTGGCGGTGGTGGATGTGGCGGTGGTGGATGTGGTGGTGGTGGTGGTGGATGTGGTGGATGTCATGGTGGATGTGGAGGTGATGGTGGATGTGGTGGTGGATGTGGTGGTGGATGTGATGGTGGATGTGATGGTGGATGTGGTGGTGATGGCGGATGTGGTGGCGGATGCGGTGGTGGATACGGCGGATGTGGTGGTGGTGGATGGGGTGGTGGTTGTAGTGGATGTGGTGGTAGATGTAGTGGTGGTGGGTGCGGTGGTGGTGGATGTCATGGTGGATGTGGAGGTGATGGTGGATGTGGTGGTGGTAGTGGTGGTGGAGGTGATGGTGGATGTGGTGGTGGTAGTGGTGGTGGAGGTGATGGTGGATGTGGTGGTGGTGGTGGTGGTGGATGTGATGGTGGATGTGGAGGTGATGGTGGATGTGGTGGTGGATGCGGTGGTGGTGGATGTGGTGGTGGATGCGGTGGTGGTGGTGGATGGGGTGATGGATGTGGTGGTGGATGTGGTGGTGGTGGTGGTGGTGGTGGTGGATGCGGTGGTGGTGGTGGATGCGGTGGTGGTGGTGGATGTGGCGGTGGTGGATGTGATGGTGGTGGATGTGGTGGATGTGATGGTGGTGGATGTGGCGGTGGATGTGGAGGTGATGGTGGATGTGGAGGTGATGGTGGATGTGGTGGTGGTGGTGGATGGGGTGGTGGTTGTGGTGGTGGATGTGGTGGTGGGTGTGGTGGATGTGGTGGTGGGTGTGGTGGTGGGGGTGGATGCGGTGGTGGTGGTGGATGCGGTGGTGGTGGTGGATGCGGTGGTGGTGGTGGATGCGGTGGTGTTGGATGTGGTGGTGGTGGATGTGGTGGTGGATGTCATGGTGGATGTGGAGGTGATGGTGGATGTGGATGTGGTGGTGATGGTGGATGTGGTGGTGGATGTGGTGGTGGATGCGGTGGTGGTGGATGTGGTGGTGGTGGATGCGGTGGTGGTGGATGCGGTGGTGGTGGATGCGGTGGTGGTTGTGGTGGATGTAGTGGTGGAAGTGGTGGTGGATGTGGTGGATGGAAGTGGTGGTGGATGTGGCGGTGGTGGATGTGGTGGTGGATGTCATGGTGGATGTGGAGGTGATGGTGGATGTGGTGGTGGATGTGGTGGTGGTGGTGGATGTGATGGTGGATGTGGTGGTGATGGTTGATGTGGTGGTGGATGCAGTGGATGTGGTGGTGGATACGGTGGATGTGGTGGATGCGGTGGATGTGGTGGATGCGGTGGATGTGGTGGATGCGGTGGATGTGGTGGATGCGGTGATGGATGGGGTGGTGGTTGTAGTGGATGTGGTGGTGGATGTAGTGGTGGTGGGGGTGGTGGTGGTGGTGGATGTGGTGGATGCGGTGGTGGTGGATGTGGTGGTGGTGGATGTCATGGTGGATGTGGAGGTGATGGTGGATGTGGTGGATGTGATGGTGGATGTAGTGGTGGTGGGTGTGGTGGTGGATGCGGTGGTGGTGGATGCGGTGGATGTGGTGGTGGTGGTGATGGTGGATGTGGTGGTAGTGGTGTATGTGATGGTGGATGCGGTGGTGGTGGATGTGGTGGTGGATGCGGTGGTGGTGGTGGATGCTGTGGTGGTGGATGGGATGGTGGTTGTGGTGGATGTAGTGGTGGTGGTGGTGGTGGTGGTGGATGCGGTGGTGGTGGTGGATGCGGTGGTGGTGGTGGAAGTGGTGGTGGATGTGGTGGTGGATGTGGCGGTGGTGGACGTGATGGTGGTGGAGGTGATGGTGGATGTGGTGGTGGATGGGGTGGTGGATGGGGTGGATGTGGTGGTGGATGTAGTGGTGGTGGGTGTGGTGGTGGATGCGGTGGTGTTGGATGCGGTGGTGTTGGATGTGGTGGTGGTGGATGTGGTGGTGGTGGATGTGGCGGTGGATGTCATGGTGGATGTGGAGGTGATGGTGGATGTGGTGGTGGATGCGGTGGTGGTGGATGCGGTGGATGTGGTGATGGTGGATGCGGTGGTGGTGGTGGATGCGGTGGTGGTGGTGGATGGGGTGGTGGTTGTGGTGGATGTGGTGGTGGATGTAGTGGTGGTGGATGCGGTGGTGGTGGAAGTGGTGGTGGATGTGGTGGTGGTGGATGTGGCGGTGGTGGATGTGGTGGTGGATGTGGATGTGGTGGTGGATGTGGCGGTGGATGTGGAGGTGAGGGTGGATGTGGTGGTGGTGGTGGTGGTGGATGTGATGGTGGATGTGGTGGATGTGGTGGTGGATGCGGTGGATGTGGTGGTGGATGCGGTGGATGTGGTGGATGCGGTGGATGCGGTGGTGGTTGTAGTGGATGCGGTGGTGGTTGTAGTGGATGTGGTGGTGGATGTAGTGGTGGTGGGTGTGGTGGTGGGTGTGGTGGTGGTGGTGGATGCGGTGGTGGTGGATGCGGTGGATGTCATGTTTTTGTAGGCTCACAGCCAATTGATTAATATATCTACTCGGCAAGAACTTCTTTAAATGGGTCTGGCACTCTTTACTCATTAAAGAGACAAATGATTCTTCCCATCACACCGCATTAAATAAAAATTACCAACTGGAAAAATGTGGTATTCTTCAGGATATGAGACACGACCAGAAAGCTTAAAAAAAATACTGGACTCAGGTAAAAAAAAAAAAAAAAAAACTTCAAAGCAGCAGATGTACTTTATCGAAAGTTAATACTAAAAGTTAGTATCTGCTCGGTTCCTGGAACTTATACCCAACTACGGCCTGGAAACGTAAATATAAATAAATATTTCCTAACGGCATAAAAAAAACACTTGCAGAAATAATGCAAATTCATTTTCAGTGGCTGTGCATGTAAAGGTCAATGTGTTTTACTTATGTCGTAGGTCTGTATTTGTTGGCACTATTGGCGTTATAAATGGCAATTATTTTTACGTATGTGTTAAGGAGTTAAATGACTGGGACATTGAGAGTAACTGAAAGGCACCGAGGGCAAGAGAGGGCAGATTGTGTGAGGGTGAAACAGGTCCACATCATGACGGAATTGAGGGTTGAATGAAGAAAGAGGTGGCTAATTTAGCAATAAGCCGATAGCCAGCAAGAGCCGATGCAAGAGTTAGCTATGACTGCAGCACCAGGGCACCGGAAGGTTGATGGACAGGTGGGAGGGGCCAGAGCAAATGGCAGGGGGAGATACAACTCACCTGAAAGTTTTGCAGGAGGAGAGGAAGAGATGAACTGAGGGCCTCAAGTAGGGAGGGCAGTGGGAAAGACTCATGGGGAGAGGAGCCTGTTCGCGAGTTCTGGGATAGCAGAAGAGACAGGCTCAGAGAGAGAGGAAGTGTGGCAGACTGAGGTTAAAATGTTTTGGGGGTAGTTGGGGACCGTGTGGGATGGTGTGCAGGGGAGGGAGGGGTGCAAAGACATAGGGTATAGACGCTGATAGACACTTAGGAGCAGCAAAGAAGAGATGTATGTTTAGGAGCACACTGTGTGCTGGGAGCAAGACATGACTAGCCTGCATTGAAATACCTGTATTTTCGGGCATTCTCTTGGTCAGGAAGTAAAGGGCTTTGTTAAACGAGGCGCTTTTACTTACTTTCGCTTTTAGTGCAACGAGGGTGGAAAGTGACGGGCAGGAGAGAGGCTGGGGAGCGGAACTATTGGGGCGAGAAGTTGAAAAATGTGATTCACTTTGTGACAGCAGGGGCACCCCTCTCCACTGCCACGGCATTAATCAAGGCACTTTGGTGACACCCCGGGTGGCTAATAAGGCCACTGGGAAAGTGCTGCGAAATCCAAAAGCAAGCGCACAGAGTGGTCCCGACTGTACCCGTGCTGAGGGAGGAGAAATACGAGACGGCCTGCCGGCCGTGAGACGTGTGAAGAAGCGGGAGGGGGCGGAGCGGGGAGAGCGGCATGTGGGTGTGAAGAAGCCGGGGCCTTTGAAGTGAAGCTAAGCTTCACTTCAAAAGGTGTCGGAGGAATGCGGCTGAGGGAACAGACGGCGATTGCGGCTGAGGGAACTGATGTGCACGCGCTTTTAAGCTCAATGCACATGCGCATTGAGCTTAAAAGTCACGGGCACTGCAAGGAATCGCCACGATTCCTTGCTTGTTAGTTAAAGGTTGTTTAAGCCGCAATAGTCTCGCAAGCTCGATGCGCATGCGCATCGACAGGCGAGACCTAAAAAGGTTATAGCTGTTAAGAATGCACCCGGATCCATGTCTTTTGCTTCTTACTATAGCTTCTGAAGGTGATTTCAGTTTGTGTAAAGAAAATCTATGGTCGCAGGTGAATTACAGTTGAAATCGAAGCATGTTAAAACACTAAGACCCATAGGAAAAATAAAAGACTGATGGCCAAAGAACTGGCTGTTGATTTAACGTCAAGTAGAAAAGGGTGTGTACTATACATGTTCGATTATTACGTGACATTTATAAATAAAAGTGCTTAATATTTACTCAGTCTCTTGGCGCTGATGCCGGTCTTAATCAGAAACTGAGTCTGCTACACGTGGGTTCAATAAGGTGGAAGCCAAATACAGCATTTGTGCTGGCGACCATTCCAAATACTTTTGTATACGAGGTAAATGGGTTACGTTTTATTTTGCTGTGTAATTTCCTAGTTGAGTGCAGCCCACTGGAATCATATGTTCTTGTCGTGAAAGTGAGACTGTGGGATTGCGCGGTGTGTGATTGAGGCCGGGGCTGCACAATATTATATAATAGGATTATTTTTAGTGTTAATGTGGGTGGTGAATAAAACAGCACTCAATGTGGGCTTTGGAAAGTGATGATATCTGCTGATGACTGGTTGGGTCGAGGGAGTGGAAGGTGTGGACTTAATGAGTGCATTTGAAGGGATAGATGGATAAGGGAGGTGGTGGGCAGAGAGCCAAGTGTTCGTTTTCCTTTTCAAATGTGCTGGTCTCATTTTTTTCCAGTGTTGCATGTGAGACGTCTCACTGACGCCTTGCAAACTTGTGCGTAAAAACAGATGTAGCAGCTATTCAATTGAAATGGCTGAGAAGGAAAAAGTATACTTCCCACAGATGTGCCTGTTGCCTCAGAGTACCCTGACAAAGAGAATCTGATCTGTCAAAGAACACATTGAGCAGTTTCGATGTGTGCATTGCATGCAATTCCAATTAACAATGGACATCATCCCGAAACAAAAGAGAGCATAGCCCTTCTCCGAATGGGACATATTCTAAATTCACACTGTCATTTCACAATAGGGATTGCGTGTAATGCTGTAGAAGAATCTACTTTGGATGGCTCTACAAAAACAAGAAGTGAATACAGAATATAATGATTAAAAACAAATTAAATAATTATACAGTCTCTCTCGAGCAGAGATTCGCTGTCATAAAAACCAGAACGGTTGGCTTATGTACCCATGTAAGATCGGCAACAAGGCCTTAGGAGGTGTTCATGGAAAAGTCCAAAAAAACAACAACATGAAATGGGTACAAGAATCCTCACCCATCAGAAAATCCTGTTCAATTCTCCAGAATCACACCCCAAGAACACAAATAAGCCAAAGAAGCAGGTGGAATGTCGCAAAACGACTCTGAGCGGACTAGAATCTGGTTTGCATCCAGAAATCGGTCAAAAAAAGATTTGAAAAGAGCCCAAAAACGAAACGACCAAAAAGAGGGACATCTTCAGACCTCACAAAAAACACCAAAAAAACATTCAGTATTGGCAGATCAACCAATACCCTTTTCCAGCATACACAAGTGAATAACAGTGACACTCAAAAGTACGGCCCGGGGGCCGCATGTGGCCCTCCTAACCTTTACATGCGGTCCACTGATCACCAAACTTAGCACTAACATTAAAAAGATGTTAAATATACAGGCAAGTCTTTATTTACAGGCTAATTGAAGTTTTACAAAAGTAAGTAGGTTGTCCTGCACCACCCAACTTTAGGAACACCTTCAGTTTTAAAGCTATCTTGCAGCAAAAGTGTAAAAATATGATAACGCATCTTCAAAATTCAAAAGGTGTATTTCCTTCCGCACAATTTGGTAAAATGGGGAAACTGGGATTCATTTCAGGCTTTCTGCTTTCCCACTGTGCAATACAGCCACTAGATATATATGCTTTGCCTCCCCTATACCCACCTTACAGCACCCACCCCGCCCCCAAATCGTCACCCTGCTGGCATCAATGCAGCCCTCGTCACATCACAGACCAAACTTTGTGGCCCTTGAGAAAATGTTTGTGAGGGCCCATGGTGTAGATATTTACTCCACTAACAGTAAAGTATTTTGGAACCTAATTACGTGCAAGAAAAGCATTACGGTAATGCTATAATTCAGTAGAATCTATCAATTTGGCTCCGTTTTTGTATGCGTTTTAAGTGAGAGTGCGTCTTTTAATCAGAAGCTAAATGGTGAGGGATATACATTTTGTGGATGTAAAAGGTCCCACAAGAAGTCAAAGTTGAATGAATTAATAAATATGTATTCAATTATACAATATAACCATAAAAGACAGATTAAAAACAGATACAACCACAATACATAGATGTAAATATAAAAACGAGCATA